>NC_064921.1:691772059-692400392 GCF_023897955.1 Schistocerca gregaria | reverse complement strand
TAAATGAAAAGTGAACATAGCATAAGATTCCACAGGGACAATCTACTCAGTAGTGGTGATATACAGACGCAGATATTTCTGTTGGTGACTGAGGACGCTATACCGACTAACACTACATTATTACTTGCGTCATTAGCAGACTAATAATTACTGCTATGATAAGTCATATGTTTTTAGGTCGGGTAGTACCTCCAAGTACACGTAGCAAGAGCAAGCCATTAATGCATATTTCCCCAAGGGCAGCAGGTTAGGTGTTGGAGTAGGGACGCGTGGACGCCAAATGGCTAGTTTATAGCGACAGGCGTAGTCCAGTTAATGGTGCAGAAAACATCAGGTAATAAATTATGTGACGTGTTTGCGCGAAGACTGTTTGACGCAGAGAGAAAAACAATCAACGCACTGGTGTGTGTACACATTAAGATACAGCTTATGAAAATATCTGCAGTTATACCGGTTACACCCTTTATGTCGTGGTATCTTTAGGTCTGTCGTTGTGTCACCTGTTACCTTAAAAAATTTGTGAATGTGAAGTGACATTGGAGACTGTTTAGTTGAAACATAAGCTATTTCGCACGTAGCTCCATTGGGCGGCAGATGTCAGAAATATAAGCCTCTTGTACTGACCTAGCTATTAATTTCTCTAATTATCTGTTCATTGCTGACACGCAAGAAGAAACAATGCTCCAATCTCCGGAAGAATCAATCACGGAGCAGCTAAAATGTAGACAGACGTTTAATTGCGTAAGCCGTTAGTATTCTTTGTTTCTCGATTTCCTATAACGGAGATGCCACTTCAGTCTATCGAAAACAAGTAATTAGTCGGCCTGTAGACTTTGAATGGCAAGTAGCAGCTCTGAATAGTTACCAAATATGCTGAGAAACAACGTGCCAATTAAAACTTTTCACTGTTTCATCTTCGGTCGTAGCTTCCAGATCGTGTAACGATTGGTAGTGACAGCTTTGTTTTGGCAGTCAGTGCTTTGGGACTTCGCCGATACTGTACTAGGTCAAGTCAGCTTACGTAAATTTTTATTTTTACCTTTTCAGTACCTTGCCTTACTATTTGGGCATGTATGCATGATACTGGGATTGCGAGGCGAGAAACAATAAAATGGGAGACATTTACCGAAGTAATACTTCAGGCTGAACAAAGAAATCTTTCTGACAATACACTGCACAGCAGAGTAGAAAATGAATTTCTTCTAGCAACTAAATGAAAACACTGTGAGACAAAATGTTGACTCCCATCTCATTGTATCCGAAGAGCTTTATTACAGCTGAGACCTGTGGCGTTAGTTATGTATTGCAAGGAGTCTTTTGACTTCTAATTCAGTCATAATTTTTGCTTCGTAGAATATTTCGCATCCATCTGCTGTGCCTGGTCCATTGTTGCTTCGGGAGCAGACACATACATTAATCACAGTTCCATTACATAGGACGTGACACAAAAGCCCTACCATAGTTATCCTACCCTTTCAGACTTGAATTTTTTCTAGAGGAAGGAAGATTTTTCTTTATGCTCTAGTGCTCTTAGATGATTTTTTTGGCGATTTTAGATGCAGGGCTTATAGCCACACACACACACACACACACACACACACACACACATATGTGTGTGTGTGTGTGTGTGTGTGTGTGTGTGTGTGTGTGTGTGTGTGTATGTGTGTGTGCGTTGTTATAAAAAGGTACGGCCAAACTCTTTCAGGAAACATTCCTCAACACACAAATAAAGAAAATACGTTATGTGGACATGTGTCCAGAAACGCTTACTTTCCATGTTAGAGCTCATTATATTACTTCTCTTCAAAGCACATTAATCATGGAATGGAAACACACAGCAACCGAACGTACCAGCGTGACTTCAAACACTTTGTTACAGGAAATGTTCAAAATGTCCTCCGTTAGTGAGGATATATGCATCTACCCTCCGTCGCATGGAATCCCTGATGCGCTGATGCAGCACGAAGAGTCTCTACATTTGGTACCGAGGTTGTGTAGACAAGAGCTTTCAAATGCCCCCATAAATGAAAGTCAAGAGGGTTGAGGTCAGGAGAGCGTGGAGGCCATGGAATTGGTCCGCCTCTACCAATCGATCGGTCACCGAATCTGTTGTTGAGAAGCGTACGAACACTTCGACTGAAATGTGCAGGAGCTCCATCGTGCATGAACCACATGTTGTGTCGTACTTGTAAAGGCACATGTTCTAGCAGCACAGGTAGAGTATCCGTATGAAATCAAGATAGCGTGCTCCATTGAGCGTAGGTGGAAGAACATGGGGCCCAATCAAGACATCACCAACAATGCCTGCCCAAACGTTGCTTGATGCTAGTACTGTAGAGCAATGAGTCGCATGTCAAGACAAGCACCGAAGTCAACATTACCTTCCTTTAATTGGGCCAACTGGCGGTGAATCGAGGAAGTGCAGTACATACTGACGAAACTAAAATGAGCTCTAACATGGAAATTAAGCGTTTCAGGGCACGTGTCCATATAACATCTTTTCTTTATTTGTGCGTGAGGAATGTTTCCTGAAAGTTTGGCTGTTCTTTTTTGTAACACCATATATATATATATATATATATATATATATATATATATATGTTTTCAAAATATACTTCTTTCACTTGGCTTATTTTTATGTACTAAAGTAATTAATTTTGAAATATTCCTTGTTCAATAAATAAAATTACCATGTAAAATAACAATAATAATGCTCAATTATGCAATGAAATGTAACTAACTAAACAGTTTCATGTATTCTGGCGGCCACAAGCTGTTGCACACTGCTACATTCACTTATTGATATTTTTATAGTTATGCCCAACAAGTGCAAGCACTTGTGCGTGGTGAAAGGATTGAAAATTCCGAAATGTGAACATGAGATTTCCATCGAGGAAAACTATTTATGTTGCACCTAATACACATAAAATGTTAATATACACAATTGCAGCCAGAGGGCCTGAAAGGGTTAAGTAAATGATAGACTGAAATTTCATTCCGGTCACAAGAACGATTGGTTGGTTGGTTGGTTTGGGGGAGGATGAAACAGTGAGGTCATGGGTCCCATTTGAATAGGGAAGGATGGAGAAGGAAATCGGCCGTTCCCATTCTAAGAAACCATCCCGGCATTTGCCTGAAGTGATTGTGGGAAATCACGGAAAACCTAGATGAGAACAGCTAGAGCGGAGTGAACCGCCGTCCTCCCGAATGCGAGTCCAGTATGGTAACCACTGTGCCACCTCGCTCGCTGAACAAACGCTTCATATACAGTTACGTTAAAGCAATAGTAACGCTCCGCGTTCTGTCCTAAATTGGCCAATCGGGTCCGACCGACAGCCGTGTCATCCTCTGACAATGGCGTCATTCGGGTACGATATGGAGGGGAACGGGGTTAGAACAGTGCCCTGCGGCCGATGCCGGATTTCTCTATCTTGCAGCCATTCTTAACAGTCCAGTATCTCCTTAACTGTGATCACGAGGCTGAGACCACCCTGTACCAGTCCTCCCACCAAGGAAAAATCTCTGCCAATACTAGAATCGAACCCGGGTTCTCCGCTTAACAGTCAGTACTCTGGCCACTGGAAACAAAGGCGGACATACTTAGTTATAAACTGTCACAATTTCCACTGCATATGAAATCAGGTTTACTTTTTTTGACAGGAACTAGATGGGACATCGTGATACGCAAAGCGAATTAGCGACAATGAAGATTCAGAACTGATTGTTATAGCTAATCAGTACTTCAGATGAGTCAGCAAAAGCTGACTGACATAGTAACAGTGCGGTGGGTTGTGGGAAAAGAGGATTGCTGCCGGCGACAAGGAATAGTGCATGAATACGGTGTGACTGACGAATACAGTAAGGAAGTAAGTTGCTACTCTCACTTGTAATTACTTGTAACCTAGTGAACGTTCGCCTTTTGTCGTTGCTCTTGTGAATACCGTAAACAGTATCCATAATTCGCGGCACCAGGGTCGTGTGGTTGATACAGAGCCTCACGTTCGATATATTTCGTTAGGGTCCCATATGTTCGATAAGTAACGATTCTTGGAAATTACCGAATTTTTGCCTGCTGTCTTTAAAATTCTCTCTGTCAGTTTGGAAGTGAAAACGGAATATTTTCAATTTTCAACTTTTTTGCGGTAAGGTTTCTCATGAATGAAACTGCTTGAGGTCATCGGTCCTTACGTTTACACACTAATTAATCTAACTTAAACTAACTTACGCTAAGGGCAACACACACATCCATGCCCGAGGGAGAGGTCTCGACCATCCGTCGGAAGGGGGGGGGGGGGGGAGAGGTGAGCCACGCGAACCGTGACAAGGCGTGTGAGACCGCACTGCTACCCCACGCGGCACATTTTCAATCCGTACAGCTGATATATTCCAGTGGTTCTTCATTAATGAGCATAAACTGACCTGAAAGGTAAGCTGCCTTCGATGCGACTACAAGTAAACCAAGTTTAACTGAAAGTTAGGTATTTGCCTAGAATGATTGCCTATCGAAGTCGTGGCGTGGAAATGATACATATCGAAAGTGCGATCGTAAATCGATCATGCGACTCTGGTGGCGGGCGTTGTGATCAATTATTAGTGATCGTCATTTTCATCTGTTTTCAGCCGTTCCCTTAGTTGCTCTAAATTACATACATCCGCGAATTATTTGTGAGTTGCTAGGGAATCCCAGATGATTTACGTCGTTAGTGAGTGGAATGTCTGGTGTTCTTGACGTTTCTTCGGCGGATCTCTCACATGGAAAAATCCATGTTTATCCCGCGTAGAAAATTGTTTGACTTTTTGTCTCAATATAGAGTACCACTAGACTAGGAAGGAATGGACTATGTAGACTGTGGTGGTGCGAAGTGTTTAAAACTTCGTAAGAACAGTTTCGATTCTGAAATACCGTTTACAATTTCATTTCGGACAGTGTGGAAAGCGAAGGAGCATCAGGAAGAATGCATGGTTCGGCTCTCCAAAATTATCCATCCATACCATCGTAATAGACTTTCACATGATGACAGCACCGACGACGAGTAAGGTAAGTCGTCTCCTTTGCAATTACAAGTATTTTTATAACGCTCTTCTTTTGTCGTTGCTGTAGCGACCACCGTCTACATACTCATAACGCCCGCCACCAGAGGCGCATGATCGATTTACGGTTGCACGATCGATATATATCGTTTCCATGCCGCGACTTCGATAGGCAATCATTCATGGAAATTACCGAAAGTTTTGTACCGGCCTGATTTTATCGTGCAGAACCGTCTGAAGGTTATGTTCAGAGAGGAAGGAAGCATGTTGGATAATAAATAATTCCTTTGGCCCCTATGGGGGCATAGGGCATTCAAGAGAACTCGCCATCCGCCTCTGTCTTTGGCCATTTGCCTCAGTTCTGCCCAGGTCTTGCCAACTCTTTTTGCTTCCCCTTCCACTGTCCTCTTCCATGTGCCCCTTGGTCTTCCTCTCTTCCTTGTTCCCTGGGGATTCCATTCCAATGCTTTTTTCTCGATGGCTCCATCTGGTTTTCTCAAGGTGTGCCCCAACCAGCCCCACTTTCTCTCTCGTATCTGGTCTTCTATAGGTATCTGGTTTGTTATTCGCCAGAGCTACTCATTATATATTTTTTCTGGCCACCAGATGTTCATGATGCGTCGAAGACATCTATTTATGAAGCTTTGTAACTGGGATGTTATATTTTTATCCATTTTCCAGCTTTCAACTGCGTACAGAAGGACAGCCTTCACATTTGTATTAAAAATACGGATTTTTGTTTTGTACGCGATATTTCTATTTTTCCATATTGGATACAATTGAATGAAGGCAGCATTTGCTTTTTTAATGCGGATTTTCACGTCATCTCCAGCTCCACCATCTTCCGCCACTATACTACCCAGATACAGGAATGAGTTGACAGTCTCCACCCGCTGCTCTCCTATTAACAATGGCGCCTCCATGTTCCTTGAATTTATTCTCATTTCCTTTGTTTTGCCTGTATTTATCTTGAGGCCAGCAGTCTCTGCTTCTTCTTTCAGCAAGTTTAATTTAGCCTGCATATCAGTCAGCCTTGGAACTAATAAAACTGTGCCGTCTGCAAAGTCCAAATCCTCCAGCCGCTCGTGGATTCCCCACTGGATTCCTCGTCTCCTGCCTGCTGTGACTCTTCTCATAACAGAGTCTAGAACGAGTAGTAAAATTGTTGGTGAAAAAATGCAACCCTGCCGGACTCCAGTTGTTATTTTTATGGGCTCTGTCATATTTCCCTTGTGGAGTACGCAGCATTTGTAGATCTTTTATGATGTTTAAGATCTTCTGTGGCATTCCATACTTCCGCAACACCTGCCAGAGCACTTTATGTTTCACGTAATCGAAGGCCTTTTGAAAATCAATGAATGCCAGGTAAATGGCTGCTTGGAATGCTTTGCTTTCCTCTAAAATGATCCAAAGAGTGTTAATAAGATCAACACAACTGCGTTGTGCCCTAAAACGGGCCTGTTCTTTACACAGTCGCTTTTCAAGGGATACTTTAATTCTGTTTAAAATAATTCTGGTGAGGACCTTATTGGGCACTGGCAACAATGCGAGTCATAAAATGCTAATGGTAGCAGCATAGTATGCTGTTTTGACACATTCGGGACGAGCTAGAGGATCTGTGAGCGTAGATGTTGTTCAAGTTCTCAATTGCAACGTGTGAGGCGTCGGTAAAAACTTTTCCAGGTTCTTGCAGTGCTTTCACCTTCACTAAACCATTGTTGTGGCTTTCACATCCTCTTTGAAAGCTGTTCAGAAGGCTTATAAGAGAATAGAGGGGCTGTTAGTCCAATAACTTGCTGCACTGCTTTTGGGGGAGGCCATTCATTGGCGATGAAGCCATTCCACGACAGCTTAAGCAGCAGGGTGGCAGGCACAGCTTAGAATTATGTTAGTGGCAAGCAATGCTGAGAGTGCTTTGAAGAGATATGACTCGAAACATTTGCACTGATCGGTAGTGACGCGGAGAGATAGGCCGGAGCGGGCGATCCACTCACGGAAGAGGGTTGCTGGTGCATCTTTCATTGGACTGGCTTCACGGCAACGAGAGAAACGGTCGATCGCTGTCAGGAGGTACTGGTATCCGTTTGACGGTGTTACAGCGCCGACGTTGACGGTATGCATTCGTTCAAATCGTTTATTAGATGGGGTGGAGATAACGAGCGAGTGGAAATGCGCTCTGCCATATCTACGGTTCGGCAGTTTTGGTAAAGTAAGTAAACTACGTGGTAAATGGCAGGATTACTGGTAATATTGATAGCGATGGTAGAGGAAGGAAAAAAGATGAATATCTCAGAGAGAAACTGGGAGCCGACGGTTTGTCTTTTTTTTTTAATCCATCCTTTGTTTTGCACATAATAAGAAGCGCACGTCGTTCAGTGTTAGTCAGTTGAGTTCAAAATGGTTAAAATGGCTCTGAGCACTATGGGACTTAACATCTATGATCATCAGTCCCCTAGAACTTAGAACTACTTAAACCTAACCGACCTAAGGACATCACACAACACCCAGCCATCACGAGGCAGAGAAAATCCCTGACCCCGCCGGGAATCGGACCCGGAAACCCGGGCGTGGGAAGCGAGAACGCTACCGCACGACCACAAGATGCGAACGTCAATTGAGTATTTTATACCCTTACAGAATATCAAATGGATTTTGTAAGTAATAAATATTAGTTGATCGAGTAACTTCTGCTCATTTATGTAACTGGGGCAATTACTTTTGACCCAAGTACAGTTTACGTGCATAAACATAAAAAATCCATGTAATTATTGTTGTTATATTGTACTCAATTGGATGTGCATCACGATCAAAGGCAACAGTTTTCCCGTGTTATTGACAAATTGCGAAAGTCGTTCATGAATAATAGAAACATGTTTTATACAAACACGACGAAGTACTGAAGCGATGTTTGATAAGTTTTTGACTTGATATTATGTTTTAATTTTATATTTTGTTGACGAAATTGCGTTTCCTAGCGCAATATGATGAATCTGTATAGCTTTTTTTATTTATTACAACATCTACTTCACATTACAAATCAGCAATTTTCGAATGAAACTTAAATCAAGCATTGAAGATTTCAATTTCGCTATAAATGATGCTTATTTTTAAGTTCAAATGATTCAAATGGTTCTGCGCATTATGGGACTTAACTTCTGAGGTCATCAGTCCCCTAGAACTTAGAACTACTTAAACCTAAGTAACCTAAGGAGACGGCCGCGGTGGCCTTGCGGTTCTAGGTGCTTCAGTCCGGAACCGCGAGACAGCTACGGTCGCAGGTTCGAATCCTGCCTCGGGCATGGATGTGTCTGATGTCCTTAGGTTAGTTAGGTTTAAGTAGTTCTGAGTTCTAGGGGACTGATGACCTCAGATGTTAAGTCCCATAGTGCTCAGAGCCATATAACCAAAGGACATCACACACAGCCATGCCCGAGGCAGGATTCGAACCAGTGACCGTAGCGATCGCGCGGTTCCAGACTGCAGCACCTGAAACCGCTCGGCCACTGAGGCCGGCCTTTAAATAACATAAAAGGAGGATAACTACGTAGAATAAAAATGTTCCGCAGGTTATGCGGCCCTTCAGTTTGTAGATCGTTCACCATTTCCGGTTTGTATGGGAATATAGTACGACACTGATCACATGTGGAAACAAAGTGATCGAAAGGTAGTAACTCCCGACAAGTACGCAACACAACCTAATTTACAGGTAATGTGGTAACGTTCGCAACTGACGAAAACTACTGAGACAACTACTGTACTCTACGCTTACTTATGATAGTCCCCGGTAGCTTTACAGCTCTATGAACGGAGCTGTAACGCCCCGAATTTGTAATTTTTTTTATTTTTTTTATTTTTTGCGTTTCCATTGTGCCTTACAATACGTCTCAATATTTGACCATACATATGCCTTTTGCACTAATCGGTCATGCTTGAGACATAGGTACGTTGCAGAGTAACGCTAGGCCAAGCACGGTATTTGAAGACTTCAGAGCTGCTTGACTATGCTTAACATACGTCATGAGTTCGCTATCTCCCAACTACCATTACTGGTTTCTGATACCGTGCCCTTCTGTGTGTCTAAAGCAAGCTGTGTGATACATTCAGTGCAATGAATGTTCTACAGACAATAGTTTATTTCTCTAATTCATAGTTCCAAGGTTATTTCTTTGAGTCATAGCTGTAGTTATGCAGTCATAACATAATATAGTATAAACAACATAGTTTAATATTTGCTTTATTAAAATTCCAGTTAGTTAGGAAGAATTTTAAACGAAAATAATAACAGCAAAATGAAAGTGTTAAATTGCTTTTAATGTTATAAACTATGTTAATTCCTTCGGATGCCCTTCAGTTTGTAGTGCCCGCGGTATGTCTTCGAATTTGCATGCACCGAGTGGGAAAATTTCTGAACACTTAGAACCACCTGAGCGTTTTACACAACTATTTACCTACATTCAATATTTCTATAACATGAGTAGCCCTCCAATTAGTGTGTGTATCAGTAAGTCTGAAGCCAGGCACAGTTCCGTAGGGGTTTATTATTAATACTATAATTATACTATTACTTCGCGACTCCTTTATTCTTAGACCCAACGTTTTAAACCGTTTACGGGGGGGGGGGGGGGGGGAGGTGGGCGGGCTTGGGGTTGGGGTCTCTCTAACCATATGCTAGTCAGGGGGGCTCCTCACTCGCCAGTCACCTTGGTCAACTCTCTTTTACTCTGTTTTTAGTTACTTTTAGATGTGATTAGCCTTTTAAACTGCTGCACACTTTTTTAATTTCTAGGACTGCCTCCTGGTACATTGGGGTGACAAGAGTCATGAGATACACAGTTCATTTCGGATCTCGTTAGTGAATTCAATATTCCGAGGTCCACAGTGCCAAGAGTGTGACGAGAACACCAAATTTCAGGCATTACCTCACAGCAAGGACAACGCATTGACGATGGCTTTCACTTAACAACCGACTGCAGCGGCGTTGTAGAGCTGTCAGTTTGAACAACCAAGCATTGTGTGAAATAACCGCAGAGATCGATGTTGTACGTGTGACGAATGTATCCGGTAGCACAGCGTGGCGAATTTTGACGTTAATGGGCTATGGCAGCAGACGACCGACGTGAGTGTGTTTGCTAACAGCACGACGTAATCTGTAGTACGTCTCCCGGGCTCGTGACAATAACGGTGGGACTAAAGACGACTGGATATCCGTGGCCTGGTCACATGAGTCCCGATTTGGTAAGAGGTGATGGTAGGGTTCGAGTGTGGTGCAGAGCACACGAAGCCACTGACCCAAGTTATCAACACGGCACTGTGCAAGCTAGTGGTGACTCCACAATGCTGTGGGCTGCATTTGCATGGAATATGCTTGGTCCTCTTCTCAGAGTGAACCGATTATTGACTGGAAATCTTTATGATCGGCTACTTGGAAACCATTTGCAACCATTCACTAACTTCATGTACCCAGATAACAATGGTATTTTCATTGATGACAGTGCGCTATGTCACCAGCCAAAATTGTTCGCGATTAGTTTGAAGAACATTCTCGACATTCCGAAAGACTGACTGGCCACCTAGATCGCCCGACGTGAAATCAGCCAAACATTTATGAGACTTAATCGAGAGGTCACTTCGTGCCCAATGTTCTGCAACGACGAATTTTCGCGAGTGTGGTCGGCTATAAGAGGTAGCATGGCTGAGTATTTTTGCAGAGGACTTCCAACGACTTGGTGAGTCCTTGCCACATCGACCTGCTGCACTAAGCCGGGAAAAAGGAGGTCTCACGCGATATTGGGTGGTATCTCGCTAGTTTCTTCACCTCAGTGTATAGCACTCCGATGAAGGCATCTCTTTAAGGGTTCCTTATGCTTCCACTAGCTCAGTTGAGCAGGGGTTCATATTTTCACGGAGAGGACGAGTTCTGTTCCTGTCTTTATGAGACTTCGGGCGTAGCGGATCGACCTTGTTAGTACTATGTGATGGACGGCCCCCGCCGCATGTTGATCTCCGAGGGACTCTCAGTTGCTTCTTCCTGCGTACAGACCCGATTCCTTCTGTTATTTTACTGTTTTCTGTCCTACTGATGTTCATTTCTCTTTTACCATTACAGATCGCCCAGTTAGATGGAATTATTTGTTCTGTTACTATATTATCAGCAAAAGAAGCCAAAGATAATTGTGAGGAGGCATTAAAGTTCAGGAAGAAGAAATAAAAACTACGATGTTTGAAGATGATATTGTAGTTGTATTAGAGACGACAAAGGACTTGGAACCGCATTTCAACGAATGGACAGTGTCTTAAAAGGAGGACATAAGATGAACATCAATGAAAGCTAAACAATGGTAACAGTGTGCAGTTAAATAAACTCTCGCAATGCTGAGGGAATTAGATTAGGTAATAAGATACTAAAAGTAGTAGATGAGTTTTGCTATTTCGGCAGTAAAATAAGTGATGATGGCCGAAGTAGAGAGGATATAAAATATAAAATGACAATGAAAAGAAAATCGCATGTGAAGAAGAGAAATTTGTTCACATGTAATACAAGCTTAAGTGTTAGGAAGTCTTTTCCAAAGCCCTTGTATGGAAGGGAAACGTAAGACAAAAAAGGAGTTCTGATAAGAAGAGAATAGGAGCTTTTGAAATGTGATGCCGCAGAAGAATGCTAAGAGTATACGGGTAGATCGTGAAACCAATGAGGAGGTAGTGAACAGAATAGCGGAAAAAATATATCTGGGGCGTAACTTGACTAGAAGGAGGGATCAGTTGATTTAACACCAATTTTCTTTGAATTTTCCTTCTTGATTCACGAGATCTACTAACATAGACGTAAGTTTCCAAATAGTATCCCTGTCTGAACTGTTCACTGTGCCTTAAAGGAAGTTCTGCGGCCTGCCATCATGTTGCCGGTAATATTTGGCCCTGAGTGAAAGCAGCCCAAGGATTAACTCGGCCCGAAGAGTACCAGGAACCGATATACTACTCAAACTTCCTCTACCACTATGCTCTGGAAGTCACTGTAAAGCATATCTCTTCCTGCACCATATACTTGTACTCAGCCCTATTCCATTCATTGGTAGTGTGTGAAAAAAATGCTACCAATTATTTGACTTTGTACGAGCTTTTGCTGGTCTACAATTTCCTTCATTTAGAGACGGTATACCGAGCTAGGTGGCGCAGTGGTTAGCACACTGGACTCGCATTCGGAAGGACGACGGTCCAATCCCGCGTCCGGCCATCCTGATTTAAGTTTTCCGTGATTTCCCTAAATCGCTCCAGGCAAATGCTGGGATGGTCCCTTCGAAAGGGCACGGCCGACTTCCTTCCGTAATCCGCTGAGACCGATGACCTCGCAGTTTGATCTCTTCCCCAACCAACCAACCAACCTTAGAGACGGTATTAGATGGTTAATGAATACTCGTAATTCGCTGCTTGAAAACAGTTTCTTCAAATTTCGTAAACATGTTTTCGCTTTGAACTACACTTACAATATCGAAATTTTTCCATTCACAATGTTTCAACTCATATATGATAGCATTCGCGAGGCAAATAGATGTTTGGCCGATAGGCTTACCGTTCTTTGTGCTCACTCGTTGCCCTGTTTTGGATCAACCCAATAGAGATTGAGGTAACTGGGCAGTATTGCAGCATATTCCCTGGTACCGCACCACATCCAGGGAACACGTCTACCCTCCAACTTCAGTCATCCCTCATAGCGACCTGGTGACTGAGAGAAGCCAATGAATGCCTGTTGGATAATGGCCTTGTTATTTTGTGCGTCTCCGGACTAGATTTTTCGTCTGCACCATTCTGAACTCTACTTTCACTGTGCGCCCCATTTCCGGGTTGTGGTTTTTTTCAACTGATATTGTATTGTTCTAGGCAGTTCTGGAGCGAACACTTACTGCATACCATGTAATTTCAATGAGTGCTACCCAGTTAACAGTACAAGACTTTTGTAAGAACTATTCTCTGTGGGCACTAAATTCGTTGTGCATCTAGAACAATTTTACGTCGCATCACCATTTTCACAATTACTTTTTCTCAGTCCTTTTCTCTTAAATTCTGATCTTCCATACCAATCATGAGAGTTTCGGACAGAGCTTCCAAGGTCTCCCCTTGAAAGCTACGAGTTGTGTCACTGTTTGTCTATAGCAAAAGTACACAAGTGACTATACTTCAGGTTCTACATTCACAACACGCCATAATACCACGAAACACCTCTAAGCCGATTATGGTATGATTTAATAGATATTGTTACAACTTTTGTAAATATTCTGTCATAGGCTTGGTATGCGAGTCACGTGTGTGTGTGTGTCCGTGTCCGCGTCCTTGTGAGTGTGTGTGTGTTTGTGTGTGTGTGTGTGTGTGTGTGTGTGTGTGATTGAATATGGCTTTTATTTGCTAAAATAAGAGCTACTTCAATTTGAAGTAGATCATGCATCGGGAGCTGGATGTGTGTATCACGTCCGAAGACCACAAAAAAACACTAATTACCGTTTAATCATCTATTAATTATTTATAATTAAAAGAAAGTTGTCTTAGTTATTATTGTCGTCTCGTCGTTCGAGTGCACCCCAATACATGTATAAGCAAGTGAGGCAAGTGGGAGGGGGGAAGGGGCGGACAAAAAATTAAAACAAGTATTTGCTAAGAAAGAGAAATGCTTTTTTCCAGAGATGCTCAATTTGGTTGGGCGATTAAAGCGCAGCTTATTTGCTGCCGCTGGGGGCGAATACTCTCTGGGACAGTATCGGAAGTATCTAAAGAGAACGACAACGAGGAAGGAAGTGCCGCGGCAAGTGAAATAAACGTTCTTAACGACTAGAGGTACTCTCAACCCGGCACCAGTAATTACACTTCGGCGGTCGAATCGCACCGCAGTTCGGAAGGAGCGGGCAGGGTGTAGGGATGGCGGGGGGAGGAGGGGGGGGGGGGCGGAAAGCTCCAGTTCCCCTGCTGGCACGAGAGCCGATACAATGCATGAGGGCGCAGTTGGCGGGCCTGGAATCCGGGCGGCACACGTCGACGTCCTTGTCGGTGGAGACACGGGCGGTCATTAGGCCCGGCGACGGCCGAGTCCGGCACGTAATCTCGCTGGTGAAGCTCGGCGGCGCCGCCAAACTCTGTTACCTCCTCCGAATTAGGCTGCGACGCGCGCGGTGAGCGCTCGGCGCGATCCGTGCTGACAGCTGCTCCGCCGCCGTCACGCGTCACCATCCATTGCTTCCGATGCATTGTTCTGACGTAACGGCGCGTTATCTGCCGCGACATCTGTGTTGGGCAGTGACGCGTGTAGCGCCTCGCGAGATCATTACCGTCAGGCACACCTGTACAACATTAGTGGAGGAGGCACTTGATAAGGCCCACAGATGTCGCAATTAACGTCGTCGTTAGCCGTCTAAAAT
This sequence comes from Schistocerca gregaria, assembly GCF_023897955.1. Taxonomy (NCBI): domain Eukaryota; kingdom Metazoa; phylum Arthropoda; class Insecta; order Orthoptera; family Acrididae; genus Schistocerca; species Schistocerca gregaria. Next base: position 692,385,960 of record NC_064921.1, on the reverse strand, counting down.
GCATAGGATACACATTATCGAAACCCTCAAGGCCTAAAAACACAGAATCAAAGGTTAATATCTTCTGTTTGATTTACAAGGTAACTTACGAAAAATTATGCCAGTTAGGCGGCAGCTATCCTTCTGAATACAGTTTACAAATCTCTGCACAAGTTAGTCGTAACCCGGGCTAATAGCGGTTGGTCAATCAAATCCACATCGTCTTTAATGACAACTTTCAACTTTATTAAACTTTTTCATTGCTTACAGATACCCTCCTATAAAAAAAGTAACAAGCGGACAGACGTCACTGATACATATTCAGTGTGCGATGCTGCCCCATCCTATAAAAAGTAAACACTCCTCTGGTTTATTCGTTGTCACCACATTTCTGGAAAAAAAATATTGTTTTGAGTATGGGTATGGTATCGTAGCGTTTGAATTGAGTGGGACTCACGCGACGATGGGATGGTTCCGCATAAACTTTATATATATGGCCAAACTTTCAAAAAACATTCCTCACGCACAAATAAAGAAAAGATGTTATGTCGACATGTGTCCGGAAACGCTTGATTTCCATGAGAGAGCTCATTTTAGTTTTGTCCAGTAAGTACTGTACTTCCTCGAGTCACCGCCAGTTGGCCCAACTCTAGGAAGGTAATATTGACTTCGGTGTTTGTGTTGACAACACGTCATCAACACAGATTTTCTGTGAACGTTCGGGCAGGCATTGTTGGTGATGTCTTGATTGGGCCCCATGTGCTTCTACCTACGCTCAATGGAGCACGTTGTCATGATTTCTTACGAGATACTCTACCTGTGCTGCTAGAACATGTGCCTTTACAAGTACGACACAACATGTGGTTCATGCATGATGGAGATCCTGCACATTTCAGTTGAAGTGTTCGTATGCTTCTCAACAAGAGATTCGGTGACCGATGAATTGGTAGAGGCGGACCAATTCCATGGCCTCCACGCTCTCCTGACCTCAACCCTCTTGACTTTCATTTATGGGGGCATTCGAAAGCTCTTGTCTACGCAACCAAGGTACCAAATGTAGAGATTCTTCGTGCTAGTATTGTGGACGGCTGTGATACAATACGCCATTCTCCACTGGGTAACTCAAATTTTTTACACCGAGAAGGGACCGGAAATCTTACTTTTCACCATAAATTTCAACTTGATAAATCGACCTATTCCAAATGGGTCTTAACAGTCGAACTGACAGACAGACTGACAGTTGGACAACAGATTAATCCTATAAGGTTACCGGGGACGGAAACTTAAAAATGGCCAAATTATACCAACATCACTTTACACAACTGGCGGTTTTTTCTTAATTGTGTTTCCTGTTGCTCTAACAGTTGTAACCAACAGTAGGATCATACCGTGATTTGTATTGAAGTCGTGCGATTAAAATGGCGATGAGGTATCCGCCATGGCCGGCCGCGGTGGCCGAGTGGTTCTAGGCGCTACAGCCTGGAACCGCGCGACCGTTACGGACGCAGGTTCGAATCCTGCCTCGGGTATGGATGTGTGTGCTGTTAGGTTTAAGTAGTTCTAAGTTCTGGGGGACTGATGACCTCAGCAGTTAAATCCCATAGTGCTCAGAGCCATTGAAGTATCCGCCATGTTGCAACGACGGACCCAGCGTTAGGGGAAAGGTATCGTACGCGAACACGCAGTGCTATATCACCCACTGTTCCTTTTCTTCTGAAATTGTGGACTCTCCTGAAACGAATGACGTATGCGCTGTCTCCTTCCCAGAACTGGCAGCAATCTACAAGTCTAAACTCATCCGTTTACCGTAGTCACCCCCTAACAAAACAAAACAATATCTGCCAAAGAGTGAAAGCTCCAGTCTGCTTTCTCTGTCTCTTAGCAATAGTTCCATTTCTTCAAGAAATGTTTTAGTTGGATATGGACCTCTCACCTTCAGTCACGTCGCTATTTCAGATAGTGTGATCCGATGAGGACACTCCCATCCGCGAGCAGTGTGATGCCAATTACGCCAAGTTTTCTTCCACCTTCCCCCATGGCTCTCTCACAATTCTGTGGCACTAGCGCCACCAATCTTCAAATTCTTCATCGGGAGAAAAAGGGTAATGTTCTCAATATTATAGAATAATTGGAGATTTTTCGATCACTGAAAAGAGACGCAGAAAATACTCTCATCTCCCAGATAGATTTACGTCACAGAAACGTCCGAGCCAATTTTGATAATTTAATGAATGACGTTTTCCAAACTTGCCATTGCTTTTCGTTAATGTAAAAGTCATTCCACTTGTAAAGACTATTTTATTAATTATAAGGACACTATCTGATAGGGCTGGTTTATAGGACCCTAGACAGTATCAGTAAGTCTTTTGAAATTAATTGTAACAGTAATTCCGACTTACGCGACTCATAAACAAAGTGTATTGGCTCTGAGCACTATGGGACTCAACGTCTGAGGTCATTAGTCCCCTAGAACTTAGAACTAGTTGTACTTAACTAAGGAATCACACACATCCATGCCCGAGGCAGGATTCGAACCTGCAACCGTAGCGGTCTCGCGGTGCCAGACTGCAGCGCCTAGAACCGCACGGCCACTTTGGTCAGCTAAACAAAGTTTATTACTTCTGATTATTACAGTTTGGCAATTTAAAATGTGCAGCCAACCCCGAACATTTAAGTCTAGATATCTGGTTACCTAATGTTTGAGGCACTGCACATGCGTGGCTCTCCGCGTAGGCCTAGCTACAGATGTGGTAAGTTGGTGCCGGCGACAGTAACGCTTGCTCCCCGGGCTGTTTACAACGGAGGTAAAATGTGACACTATTCCCAATCGCAGCGTTTTTACTAAGTATTTTAGGTATTTTTATGATAATTTATTTTAATAGCTAATACGTTCTCACTTTGATGTTTTTACTGGGTTCCTTTCTAGGTTCAGTACATTTTATCATAAAAGCTCACACATTTATGGGTCGTAAGTTTAAATAGCTGGATGTAAATGTTGGGAATGGCTGCATCCGGTTTAAATACAGTATTAGTCTTGTGATATCGCATCGCTTTTATTTGTCCGTTTCTTGGCATGGCTCAATTTTTGATATTTTCTTTTATTCCTTGGTATACAGTGAAGCACCTGAAGGTGCAAATTTAATTTCCGAAACCAGTTCTCTTCTCCAATGAAGATTTCTAGCAGTCGCAGCGGTATTCTCTAATGAAATCATGGAATATTTCGGCTGTCATTACCATGTTTATAAAGTAGTGTGTCCAAGAAATAGGCCACAGTGAGAGTCTGAATTATGCACAGCCACAGGGCCGTGTTCAGAACGGATTTTAATGTATGTAGAATTTATGGTACGTCGATTGTATGTGACATGTTCGATATTTGAAGCTTTGAGGTTCTGCGTAAGACACGCTCATGTGGCGTGTAGCTGGTAGCGGAGTGCTTCCAAGGGCAAGGAGTCGCGTTCGGACCGTACATCGTCACTCACGATCACCCTAACGTATTTTCTCCTTTGGATAAGATATTTCACTCTCAGTCTTCCCGATTGTTGATAATTTCATTGATTTTGTTTATGTTTGGTTTCCTTTGAAGGCAACACTTCTACTACAGTCTGCTGCTCGTACTGAGGAAACCTTAAACCAGGATGGAGACTTAACGTAATGCATTCCGGGCACAACATGACCTCAACTGTTTGTTTACAAAACTAACTTGTGTCAGTTCCAAAACATGTAAATACGCACATCGTCGATATTATGTGGTTCATATAAATTTATCCTCTCGTCTTTTCCTGTTTCACCATCTTTTGCGCCCAGTGTTTGTTATTCACGTTTTCTTAGTAGAACAGCACAGAAATCTTCATCTGCGTAATTTTCAGATTATTATCATTATTCTTTTTGACTGTTTTTATGTTGAAAACTCGTTTTAGGCACTTCAGTGCACTCTGTATTTGTGCCATGATCATTAATATAACTTATCTACCAAGAAGATACAATGCGCTTGATAAATAGACACACAGCACTCAGCCCCATTTTCCACCCCTCTTCCTCCCTCCCTCCCCCCCCCTCCACCATCCCGCACCCCTCACACAGGCACACACACACACACACACACACACACACACACACACACACACACACACACACACACACACACACAGGAAAACTTTATTTTAATGAAAGAAATATAATTTTAACGAAACAAATACGAATGTGGTCGACAATCAACTAGAAAGACTTTCCTAGAGGTTATTTCTTAAAGAAAGGTAACAAAAATGTGACAGAAGGTCAGATCTGAAGAACAGAGTATGTGTGATGCTGTTTTGAAATCCAGATCGTGTACTTACGCCATCGAGTTGCGCGTAACATGATCCAGGTTTCCAGCACAGTCATTGTTCGACAATAATCACATTTTTAAAGTTAGGAAAATCTGAATGGAGGCTACATCTGGAGAATATGGTTTGAGGGAAAAGTGATTAGAAGAGCAGCTCGTGCACTTCGCTATCGCTTGGTCCTCGTCCCAGAGATCGCTTTACGAACTAACAATGTTGCTTTTTTTTAAATTTACTATGGCAACGATTCAATAAGGTTGCATTCGGTGTCAGTCAATCTTTTACCTTTTCAGGTAGTAACCATCATCAACAAACACAGTTATCCCCATGAAACAGCGCTCATAACTGTTGCCGCCAAACCAAATGGTTCTTGTGTTTTTCTGTGCATTTTCTCCTTTACATGAGAATTATTTCGAATTAAGCTTTACCTGCACCAAATACTCTTTCGAAGTGTCCTTCTTTTGGCGTTTCTGCTCTAGAATCACCAGTGGTCAGTATCTTAATGTTCAGAGATTAAGTCAGGGTCTGAAATTCGTGAACTATGATAACACACAGGGTTCGTATTCAGGAGGACCCGCTTCCCCTGAGCTTCGCCCTTCTTATTTTGTACTGAGGCCCCAGACTGCTTTTTTGGAAACAAAAATTATATTCTGCAAGTCGACTATTTGTCTGCAGTTATTTGTACGCTTTTTCCACCTCTGTAGCTGAGTCATCAGCGGAGCTGACTGTGATGCAGGGGACCTGGATTCAGTTCCTAGTACTACCAGATATTTTTCCTTGGTAGGAGGACTGCAACGTGGCGCACTTAACCTAGAGATGCCTGCTCAGGAGTTACTCGAGCTAGCAGTAGCGGCTCCAGGTATGTTAACTCGACAACGGCCGGGAGCGCCGGTGTCCAACGTCATGCCCCTCCGCATCGCTTCTCGGCGGCCATGTTTCGGCGAGCATCGTGGACAGCAGTGAGCTCTTGAGTATCATAATTAGTAACCCATTTCGTAGAATCTTTGGTTTTCGTTTTCACTGTTCATATCTTTAACCCACAGTTTGGCCTAACGTCCACACTTACACTTGTGATCTCAAGAATCTTTTGCTCTTTCTCCTCCACGCCCTCTTTGCTACTTTTGTGGTCGCCAGATCTGTCGTGGTCTATTTCCTAGTTTGCAAATATTGGAAACGCCTAGTGGCCATACCAGGCCACCTTCGTAAACGCCTCTCTTCAGCATATATATAAACACCAATGTCGCTACCACTCCGGAGTCTACAGATGTTGCCATACTTTGCACCGACAACAGCGCTAATGTTACTACTACGAATCGAGTGCATAAAATTTATATTTTCGCGCTTAGAAAATTACTATGCAAATCCTTTAGCTTGAACAGCGATTTGCTGTTTTCATTCAGTGTATCGATTACTATTTTATGTACCATTAAGCACTCTTACGTTTTAGAAAAGAACAACGCGAAGGTAAATGAAGGAATATTTTCAGATAAAGAAATTCGAGCGGAACTCCAATCCTATCTGTTGGACCTCAGAGGGCAACAAAATGGTTCAAATGGCTCTGAGCACTATGGGACTTAACTTCTGAGGTCATCAGTCCCCTACAACTTAGAACTACTTAAACCTAACTAAGCTAAGGACATCACACACATCCATGCCCGAGGCAGCATTTTAACCTGCGACCGGAGCGGTCGCGCGGTTCCAGACTATAGCGCCTAGAACCGCTCTTCCACTGTGGCCGGCCGAGGGTAACACATTAAGAAACAGATTTTCGTGAGACAGAACTGGAATCATTGTAGCGAAATATAGTTGATCAGTAGCTATTATTATTATTATTATTATTATTTGAAGAACTCTTTAGGAATACCAGTTCTGTTTATTACAACTTACGGTTGTAAATATTGACCTTCGTATATGGTGGCAATGAAAATAAAAGTTAGGAACTAAATGGAGTTGGTATATGACTTACGATGTGCAATAATGGTCACCAAACAAAATTAAAAAAAAAGAATTGTTAGAAATAAGCATAATCAGATATCCCACTGACTCATTATTTCTCGGTTTACTGAGCTCATGGATGAACATCAACTAAGTGTTACAAATAATTTGGCACTGTTAAAGTAGGAATATTAATTATTTCCAGTACAATGTTTACGTGAGTCACAAACGTTCAGGTTATTGCATGACGGATGATCTTGCTCAGGGTAATGGCACCAGAAGGCATGGGGACGACTCGCGTAAGCAAACGTGCTGTTATAGAGTTCCTGTGTTGTGAGAGCGCCACAGTGACAAACATTCAATCTACTAAACAAAGCGCATAAGGACGACGCTGTTGATCGCAGTACAGTTAGTCAGTCGCTGGGCTAGCAGATTATCTGGTGAAACAAGGACACGATGACGCTCGGAACCAACCGCACAGCGGCAGACTGGACACTGAACAGACTTGTGACAATGTGCAGCGTGTTGATAGTGTTAGCGGAGAAAGGCGTAACAGTAAACGAATTGTCTATCCCGGTGGGGGGGGGGGGGGGGGGGGGGAAGAGAAGTGAGTGTATGTACAATAGTGAGACACATGAAGCAGCGTCGGGTGGGTTTTGAGAACGTTTACGGACGGGCAACATCGAAGTACCAATTCTACAGCTTAGCCAAACGAGATTTGAAGACGATGAGACGGTGACTCCTTTGCTGAGGCTGCTAAACAGAAGCTCAAACGCGATGGCTCTGACTGCTGTTATGTCTTACTGTCACAGTGGCGTAAGGCAGTTGAAAGGATGGAGACTATGTGGAAAAATGACATTTTTACTCTAAAGACTGTGTCAACATATTGCAGAAATATCAAAGGCGTGGAAAATTCGAAGGCTATTCGAAAGCGAGGAACGGTCGGTCGCTAGAAGGAAACCATAGTGAAAATCATTACTATTTTACTTGCAACAATTAGCAAGACCTTTCAGCCCCTGCTCTACACAGAAGCCACTCCGTCTTCGACATCATCGTAGCGTTGTAACCACTTTCCAATACCCTCGTCATAGATGACAGCCTACTGTGCTTTCCCACAATTTTCTAAGCCAGACTGTAACTCGTTGTCTGTGGCAAAACATTGTCTTCATTGCCAGCAGTTCATTTGGCGCAGAAATGAAAATCATAGGGAGCCAAATACGGGCTGTATGGTGGGTGATCAAACACTTCACCGAAAATGCTGCAAGATCTTTCTAATTGCGCCTGGCGCATGCAGTGTGCGTGAGAGAGCTGTCATGAAGTAGAAAATGCATGACAGTTACTTTATGAGACGGTACATGAAATCCGGTGAAATCTCTTGGCAGGCGCCCATCTTGGTGGAAGACATAATTTTCTACGCACCTTTACATGCTCACTGTGCGATCAGAACTGGTAACAGCGACAGAGACACTGTCCAAAACATTTGCGCAAAACTTCATCGGATTTTCACTAGTGCTTCCATTTAGCGACCGATCGTTTCTCACTTTCCGACTAGCCCTCATAGGTTTTGTGTTGAAAGAAACAGTGCATTTCTTTTGAGTGACCCTTGTAGTTGGGTGTGGAGTAGTGGCAACTGATAACGAAAGTAATTTCAACTTGGAGAGGAATAGAAAGGAAACAAATTATTCAGCAGCTGCGAGAAGTAACATTAGTAATTATCCTCCAACTGAACTCAGAAGTGAACCAAGCGGTTCACTAGAGACAGTGCTTATTGCTTGCCTCCCACATTTCCACATTAAATATAGATCTTTTTTTTTATAACTAGGTTACGAAATACAAAAGCTGATCTCTGGGTCATCCGTTTCCTGCAGGGGTCCAACAGCGGGCCTATCCGGTCTAGGCATGAGTCTGGCTCTACGTAAAGCTTGCACAGGGTGATTGCACTACACTGCCAGTAGTTTTCATGTAACCCGCAACGCCATCAGAAATCACGCATGAGATTATCATATTTTCTCACTTGCTACGCGCCAACTACTTGTTCTATAGCAAAAATGAACAGGGACATTTTGCAGGAAATTTAATAGAGTTAAATTTTGTACTGGGATACGTTTTCGGTGCAGGCCACACTTTTCAAGTTATTTAACAAAGACGCATTTTAAGGTCGCTTTCGTAAGTTTTTGTTTAATAATTCCAAAACTATGGCCTCTAGATAAATCGAGCCGCAGTACAAAATTTAGCTACTTTATATTTCCTACAAAAACAACCTGTTCATAATTTCCAGTTTCCACGCCACGAGCGAGAGAATACGAAAATCTCGCGCGTGATATCTCGTGTTGCGGTAGAGGCAGCTGATTCAGGATACACAGTATATATTCGTACGTTGAAGTGCCAAAGAAACTGGTATAGACATGTGTATTCAAATATAGACATATGAAAACAGGCAGAATTCGGCGCTGCGGTCGGCAACGCCTAAATAAGACAACAAGTGTTTGGCGCAGTTCTTAGATCTGTTACTGTTGCTAAAATAACAGGTTATCAAGATTTAAGCAAGTTTGAACGTGGTGTTATGGTCGGCGCACGAGCGATTGGACACAGCATCTCCGAGGTAGCGTGGAAGTGGGATTATCCCGTATGACCATTTCACGAGTGTACCGTGAATATCAAGAATCCGATAAAACATCAAATCTCCGACATCGCTGCGGCCAGAAAAAGATCCTGCAAGAACGGGACCAACGACTGAAGAGAATCGTTTAACATGACAGAAGTGCATCCCTTCCGCAAATTGCTGCAGATTTCAATGCTGGGCCAGTGTCAGTGTGAAAACCATTCAACGAAACATCATCGATATGGGCTTTCGGAGCCGAAGGCCCACACATGTACCCTTGATGACTGCACGACACTAATCTTTACGCTTCGCCTGGGCCCGTCAACACAGACATCGGACTGTTGATGACTGGAAACATATTGCCTGGTCCGACGAGTCTCGTTTCAAATTGTATGGTCATGTATGAGTATGGAGAAACCCTTATGAATCCATGGACCCTGCATGTCAGCAGGAGACTGTTGAAGCTGGTGGAGGCTCTGTAATGGTATGCACAGGGAGTGATGTGGGACCCGTATTACGTCAAGATACGACTCTGACAGGTGACACGTACGTAAGCATCCTGTCTTTTCACCTACATCCATTTATTTCCATTGTGAATTCCGAAGGACCTTGGCAATTCCAGAAGGACAATGCGACAGCCGACATTCCCCGGACATTAACATTGCTGAGCGTATCTGGGATGCTTTGCAACGTGCTGTTCAGAAGAGATCTCCAACACTTCATACTCTTACGGATTTATGGACAGCCCTGCAGGATTCACGGTGTTAATTCCCTCCAGCACTACTTCAGACAATAGTTGAGTCCATGCCACGTCGTGTTGCCGCATATCTTCGTGCTCGCGGAGGCCCTACACGATATTAGGCAGGCGTATCACTCTCTGAATTCTTTACAGACGAATGGAAAAACTGGTAGAAGCCGACCTCGGGGAAGATCAGTTTGGATTCCTGAGAAATGTGGGAACACATGAGGCAATACTGACCCTACGACTTATCTTAGAAGAAAGATTCAGGAAAGACAAACCTGCATTTGTAGCATTTGTAGACTTAGAGAAAGCTTTTGACAATGTTGACTACAATATTCTCTTTCAAATTCTGAAGGTGGCAGGGGGAAAATACAGGGAGCGAAATACTATTTACAATTTTATACAGAAACCAGATGGCAGTTATAAGAGTCGAGGGACATGAAAGGGAAGAAGTGGTTGGGAAGGGAGTGAGACTGGGTTGTAGCCTCTCCCCGATGCTATTCAATCTGTCTATTGAGCAAGCAGTAAAGGAAAGAGAAGAAAAGTTCGGAGTAGGCATTAAAATCCATGGAGAAGAAATAAAAACTTTGAGGTTCGCCGAAGACATTTCAATTCAAAAAAGCAAAACGAGGATAATGGAATGTAGTTGAATGAAGTCGGGTGATGTTGAGGGAATTAGATTAGGAAATGAGACACTTAAAGTAGTAAAGGAGTTTTGCTATTTGGGGAGCAAAATAACTGCTGTTTGTCGAAGTAGAGAGGATATAAAATGTATACTGGCAATGGCAAAGAAAGCGTTTCTGAAGAAGATAAATTTGTTATCATCGAGTATTTATTTAAGTGTCAGGAAGTCGTTTCTGAAAGTATTTGTATGGAGTGGAAGTGAAACGTGGACGATAAATAGTTTAGACAAGAAGAGAATAGAAGCTTTCGAAATATGGTGCTACAGAAGAATTCTGAAAATTAGATGGGTAGATCACGTAACTAATGAGGACGTATTGAATAGGATTTGAGAGAAGAGAAGTTTGTGGCACAACTTGACCAGAATAAGGGATCGGTTGGTAGAACATGTTCGGAGGCATCAAGGGATCACCAATTTAGTATTGGAGGGCAGCCTGGAAGGTAAAAATTGGAGACCAAGAGATGAATACACTAAGCAGATTCAGAAGAATGTTGGTACTGGGATATGAAGAAGCTGGCACTGAATAGAGTAGCATGGAGAGCAGCGTCAAACCAGTCTCAGGACTGAAGACCACATCAACATCACTTTCTTTGGCTCTTCAGTGTAATACCAAGGATTTAAGTCTGGCCATCAGATACTACACTGTATATTCTAAATTATTTCAACTATTTCCTAGAGATTCAGTAGTTTTACTAGCCTACTCTTGTGTATTAGTAGGACATCATCTGCTTCTCCTTAGCGATGATTTAATCCATTCCTGTCCTAGTAATTACGGGACGTCTGTTTAGAAGATGGATGTATGCAAATACTAGCGAAAAAGTTGAGGGGCGTTTTCCTAATTACTCCTGTTACCACTTGCTTACTGCGATGTCTGAGAGTAAGAGATAAAGGAAGGCGGTCGCCGCGGGACATCGACCGCGGCAACGGTGGCGGCGGCAGCCGTGACCGCACTTAGCTAATTGCGAGTTGCAGCGGCTCGCCGGCGGCTCGGGCCCGTCATGTCAGGGCGACGGGCGGCCGCCAGCCGCTACCCGCCAGCCGCTACCCGCCACACAGCCCCTGGCGCGCTGCCCGCTCAGTTTCACTTAATGAGGCCCGCCTCGCTGCCCTCAACTGCCGCCGCGCTCTGGCTGGCCGGCTGTCTGCAAACTGGGAGACGCCGCTTGCGGCAGCGGCGCGTTCTCCCGCCCCCTCCCCTCTCCACACATGGAGCCGCAGTCGCCGCAAAGGTAATCTGTAAGCAGCAAAGTAGCCTCTGTTACGTCCGACTCCAGCTCTGTTACTTTACGTACTGCACGCCAGTGGAAAGTTGAAAATGAACGTGTCTCCGGTATGACGTAAAAGCACCGGATTTTCAAGGGTCACTTATTGTGCCTAGCTAGAGTAATAGATGGAAGTGCAATGTCGTTTTGGATTTACAGTGTTGATCATTAAAACAGTCTCACAACGAAGGACAGGAAATAACGCTGTATTACACTACTGGCCATTAAAATTGCTACACCAAGAAGAAATGCAGACGATAAACGGGTATTCATTGGACAAATATATTATACTGGAACTGACATGTGATTACATTTTCACGCAATTTGCCTGCATAGATCCTGAGAAATCAGTACGCAGAACAACCACCTCTGGCTGTAATAACGGCCTTGATACGCCTGGGCATTGAGTCCAACAGAGCTCGAATGGCGTGTTCAGGTACAGGTGCCCATGCAGCTTCAACACGATACCGCAGGTCATCAAGAGTAGTGACCGGCCTACTGTGACAAGCCAGTTGCTCGGCCACCATTGACCAGACGTTTTCAATTGGTGATGGATCTGGAGAATGTGCTGGGGAGGGCAGCAGTCGAACGTTTTCTGTATCCAGTAAGGCCCATACAGGACCTGCAACATGAGGTCGTGCATTATCCTGCTGAAATGTAGGGTTTCGCAGGGATCGAATGAATGGTAGAGCCACGGGTCGTAACACATCTGAAATGTAACGTCCACTGTTCAAAGTGCCGTCAGTGCGAACAAGAGGTGACCGAGACGTGTAACCAATGCCACCCCATACCATTACGCCGGGTGATACGCCAGTATAACGATGACGAATATACGCTTCCAATGTGCGTTCACCGCGATGTCGCGAAACACTGATGCGACCATCATGATGCTCTAAACAAAACCAGGATTCATCCGAAAAAATGACGTTTTGTCGTTCGTGCACCAAGGTTCGTCGTTGAGTACACCATCGCAGGCGCTCCTGTCTGTGATGCAGCGTCACGGGTAACCGCAGCCATTGTACCCGATCTGATCGTCCATGCTGCTGCAAACGCCGTCGAACTGTTCGTGCAGATGGTTGTTGCCTTGCAAACCTCCCCATCTGTTGGCTCAGGGATCGAGACGTGGCTGCACGATCCGTTATAGCCATGCGGATAAGATGCCTGTCATCTCGACTGCTAGTGATACGAGACCATTGCGACCTTGCACGGTGTTCCTTATTACCCTCCTGAACCCACCGACTGCATATTCTGCCAACAGTCATTGGATCTCGACCAACGCGAGCAGCTATGTCGCGATACGATAAACCGCAATCGCGATAGGTTACAATCCGACCTTTATCAAAGTCGGAAACGTGATGGTACGCATTTCTCCTCCTTACACGAGGCATCACAAAAACGTTTCATCAGGCAACACCGGTCAACTGCTGTTTGTGTATGAGAAATTGATTGGAAACTTTCCTCATGTCAGCACGTTGTAGGTGTCGCCACCGGCGCCAACCTTATGTAAATTCTCTGAAAAGCTAATCACGTGCATATCACAGATTCTTCACCCTGTCGATTAAATTTCGCTTCTGCAGCACGCCATCTTCGTGGTGCAGCAATTTTAATGGCCAGTGGTGTACTTATTCTGCGTATGCAGTACAGGAGAAAGGTACATGATTAAATTCATAGACAATTTTGGCGTACACAAGACGCGAAATTTAATATACGAGTGGCGTTCAATAGCTACTGCAATACTTTTTTTCTCGGACAATTTCGGTTTAATAAATGCGGAATTTTTTGTGGAACATCGTGAAACATTCCCACTTCAATCCTTACAGTATCATGAAGTTCTGATAGGTGGCAGCGCTAGACGCAGCCTTCTGTCATCTGTGACGGAGTTGTGTTCCAAGCAGAGAGCTGTCATTCAGTTTCTTTTGGCGGAACCCAGAGCATCGTAGATAGTCAAAGGCGCTTGCAGAATGTCTTTGGGCACCTGACAGTGAGTCGTTGGGCGAGGAATCTCTCATCGTCGTAACAAGCTCGAGCAAGTCTGCCCGCGTCCGCACACAGCTGCGTATCCTGCAATGCTACCCTCAGGAAATTGAAGAAACGACTTCAGCGTGTTCGCCGCCACACAAATGCAAACCAACTTTTTCGTTTCCATGACAACTCGAGGTCTCATACAAGTCTGCGAACCCCAGAGGAGTTCACAGTCCTTCATTGGACTGTGTTTCATCACCCACCTGCAGCCAGCATCTCGCACCTTCCGTCTTTCATCTGTTTAGCCCAATGAAAGCTGTACTCTGTAACAAGCAGTACGTGGATAGTGGAGAGGGTATTGATACACCAAGCTGTTGGCTCCCACCTCGACAAGTATACCGTGCGGGCATACAGGCCATTTCAGTAAGGTGGTGTAAGGTCGTTGCATTGAATGGAGATTATGTTGACAAGTAGAGTTTTGTAGCCAAAAGAGTGGAGATTCATACGGTGTATTGGAGTCCTGAATAAAACAAAACTCCTTCAAAAAAAATAAAAATAAATGTATCATTCCTTATTGAACAACCCTCTCAGAAAAGAGTCAACTCTGGCAGCAATAACGACTCTAACCTAACTGTCCATCGGATCGAAATGGCAGATACATCATTCCAAGCCACTTAAACTCTACGCCAGATTTCATCAATCGTAGTGGCTGCTGAATGGTGCCATGTCAATATGTTATCGGCCCCTTATTGTTAAAGGGCCCACAGAGCCAACACGCAAGATGTGTTGCCGACCCCCTTTCATGAGGACGGTGAGAAACATCGCCAGCGGACAGAAGTAATAACAGACTTACCAGATAAACACGGAACTCCTTCGTCAGACAACATGTGACAGTGTTTCACCAATCGGAACTCATACGACTGATGTAGCACTCCACCGACCTGGCTTTATAAGCACTCCTGGACCGTCAGATCGGCTCAGCTCTGATCCTCACCTCCCCCTTCCTCCCTCTGTCCTTTTCCCGGGATCCTTCTCCCCCCATCCTTTTCCCTTCTGTTTTTTCCCAGCCTACCCTCTCTTTGACTCCATTCTCTCCCACGAGCCCTTTTACATTCCCTTCCACTGCCTTCCCTACTCCTTGTGTCCGCCTTGTTCCCCTCCTTTTTTCTGTGTCCTCTTCCTTCATCGGCTCCCCCTTTTTTTGCTTTTCCTGTCCTCCCCCCTTTTTATTCCCCTCATCTGTCCAGGTCCTCCCCCCCCCCCCCTCCCATATGTCTTCCTGTTTACTTTATAGTGCAGTGTTTACGTGAGTGTTCCGTGTTGTGCTTCCTCTTTTAAAGTGTCGTGAGCAGACACCATACTGTCTCTAGGTATGTTTTTTTATTCATGCGAACAGGAACCAGACTGTCGCCGTGTTTTTTAATTGTGCCTATCTAATTGCTATGTGTTTGCATCAGCATCACTGACCCCTTTGGTTTTATATTTTCACTTTGCAACTTCTCGCCATGTTCCAGTTTTAAACAGTCACTGTTTTTGTTGTTTTGATATCTCCTCATTATGTTTTAACACTTCTGTAGGCTGCAGAGCGGCATATTACGCTGCTCCCCCCGAGAATGGAGGAAATAGAAATTCAATAAAGTAAAAAAAAATCAGACCGGCAGTGTTTACCAACCGCTAGGAACAGCTCCGGCCAGGACTTACTCTGGCCCAAGCATTGTATTCGCTCCCCGCAGCATTGTAGCAGCACATTGTATTTTGTGGAATAGATTTTGGTCAGTATATTTCTTCTATTGTCTTGTTTCCTTATCTGGTTTGCCGCCACAAGGGTTTTGGCATTTTTTCTGTTTATTCCTGCGTTTGACACTTAGTTTACGCCGAGAAAGCGTTCTTTTAAATTATAACAAAGTGCGTTCAAATTGACTGTTAGTTCGTTTCTGCCGACCGCAGGACACTACAGTCAAGGTCTCAGAAACCCATAACCCATGACCCAAATCAGTTTCATTAAGTACATACAAGATATGGAGTAGCCCTTAGCAAAAATTTATATATTCGTGTGGAATACTTTCGGATATATGCCACTGTCAAGAAACATAGCGAGATGAAATTTGCACCATACATAGAAAGAACTGCTACAGTATAGTACAAAATGTAACTGAATCAAACACGAGAACGCAATGAAACGAATTATTCCATTGAGTCATCCCGATTTACGGCGATCCCCTGGACATCACAAAAGGCGGGAGGTGGTAATTAGTAGGGTGTGTAATCACTGCCGACAGAAATGACTGCTCTGCTCTGCGCCACCGTGCTGGCCACAAATTTGGCAAGTTCTTACAGTAGGCCGTTTCACTACTCCAGCAGCGCTGCTGACAACTGCAGGAACGTACATGATACGTGTATGTGGATATGTTACAATGATACCCCAACACATCCCACACGTAATCGATGGGATTTAAGAGTGCGGTCGGGTAGGCCAGACATTTCGCCCAATATCCTCTTGTTCCAAGAGCTCCTCCGACAGCACAGTTATGCGATAGCCTATTATTATCCATAAAAATGAGCTCAGGGCTAAATTCGGCGATAAAAAGTCGCACATGGGCATGGAGTGTAGTGAAGCGATAACGTAAACCGATGAGTCAGCCTTGTTCAGAGATTCTGAGGTCAGTACGCTTATTCGACATATCCCTCCCCACACCAAAACGATCATGTTCGACAATGTTGCGGGGTGCATTATCCGTTCAGACATCTCGCCATATGAGGGTACGTTCAGCATTGTTGAAACATCGTTTTGGTGGGCCAGGTGTTATGGTGTGGGAAGGAGTGTTTCATGGTGGTATTACCGTCCAAAGCTTTGGACATGGTACATTCACTGGTCAATGCCAGTGTGACGATCTACTCCCTCCCCATGTGCATCTCTTCAGGGATGCACTCGCCCCTTACTTCATTTTTATGGACACTTTATGACAGAGCGTGATCGCACAGAAATTCGCAGATAGAGGAGCTCTTGGAACGGCAGGATATTTGTCGAGTTGAGTGGCCTGCCCGTTCCACCAACTTAAATCCTTTGGAGCACAAGTGGGATGCTTTGAGAAGACGTTGTGCAACACATTCACATGGACGAACTATCGTCTAGCAGCTGTCAATTGCACTGTGGAAGAATTTAATGCTGTACCACAAGAACTTATAACGGACCTGCAATTTCAGATAATTGAAATAATTGATGACAGGTTTTCCTAATGTCCCTGATGTCCGGGAAAACGCACAAATTAAATCCAAAGAAATGTAGAATCAGTTATAGCTATTTGTTGTTGCGTGACTATTTCTGTGCAGGATCGATTGAAAAACTTTTGACAAATGATAAAAAATGCAAAGTAGCTAGTGGAATTTCAGATAATGAAGTTAAATATTTTTTTAGTTTGGATTGCAATGATTGTAGAAATTGGCCGGCAGCTCAAGTTGTATAATTGTTAATCAATTTGGAAAATAATTTACGTAATAATTAATGCAAGATAGTCAGATAGGAACGGACACAGTAACATTTGTAAGTAGGCTGTTTAGGTTTTTATGTTGGTAACGTCACGTAGCGCTCTGTATGAAAATCACTGGCTGTGCTGTGTGCAGTCTGTGTGTGGCTAGTTGGAATTGTTGGAATATTCGCTATTGTAGTGTTGGGCAGTTGGTGAGCTGCGAGCAGTGGTGGATGTAGGGAGAGTGATGGCGGAATTTTGAGAGCGGACGGTCTGGACGTGTGTCCATCAGAAAGAGTACATTTGTAAGACTGGATGTCATGAACTGATATATATATATATATATATATATATATATATATATATATATATATATATATATATATATATTATGACTTTTGAACACTATTAAGGTAAATACATTGTTTGTTCTCTATCTAAATCTTTCATTTGCTAACTATGCCTAATCAGTAGTTAATGCCTTCAATAGTTAGAATCTTTTATTTAGCTGGCAGTATTGGCGCTCGCTGTGCTGCAGTAGTTTGAGTAACGAAGATTTTTGTGAGGTAAGTGAATCATGAAAGGTATAGTTTATTGTTAGCCAGGGCCATTCTTTTGTAGGGATATTTGAAAGTCAGATTGCGTTGCGCTAGAAAAATATTGTGTGTCAGTTTAGTGATGCTCAGAATAAGTAAAGAGTGAAATGTTTGAGTACGCTCAGTTTTGCTCAGCTGTTTGAAAATCAAATAACGTAAGGGGTTTACCAGCACAGTAATTCTCTAATTTTCCAAAGTAGACGTTTCACATTGACTCGAGCTCTGACTGATAATCACAGTGAGGGACGTGAAATAAATCTAATCGAATAACCAGTAAAGCAAATTGAGCGAAGTATATGTACTTGACTGCTAATGGTTCGATACTCACTTTGCTTAACAAATAGCTGTACTCAGCCGACCGTAATGCCTTCTGTTAATATTTCTACTATGGTAATCGTTTGCTGTTAAGCAAAATATGTCTTATTATAGTCAAACTTTCATTAAATAACAACTGATTAAGATTTACGTAACACTGTTACTTGTTTTGGAAATGAGAGCAGAAATTATTGATCACGCAAAGAAATTAAACATTGTCAACTGGAATAATCTTTGAAAACTTACTTAAATTAGCTTAGCAATTTTAGTATTTTTATCATCAACGCTGTCATTCATGTTTGTTTATAATGACCTACTTGGTGATTTTTCAGGTCTGAGCACTTTTAACACAGCGTTAGCGTTAAGTTGGTAATTATTCACAAAATGGAACTACTACGCTGTCTAGCCTCGATACACTTCTGAATATTAAAGTTGGTCTGGCCTTACTTGAGTGAGTGGCAACGGGTGTTGCGGATGGTAATAATCGCCGAGAATGCGTGGCAACAGGCACTTCTTAGTGTCGCTTTACATTAAACCGTTTTGGGCCCAGAGTGCTCTTCTATCATATTAATTCCTCTTTATGGTTTTTGCACTGTGCCCGGTTAACGCTGTGATTACGCCTGGCCATAACATACAATTCTTTTACTTCGCTACTTTACAATGGGCTCCACTACATGCCGCTAGCAGACCACTACGCCTGAACGCTTCTGTCAGGCTCTACTGCACAAGAGCTCGCGCCAGCTCAACTGCAATCTGTGTCCGCGTCTTACTTCGAATATACTCTTTGACTGTTCACAATGGCAAATCTTCCGGACTAGATCAGCTTCTTTTCTGCACGTTATTACATAATTGTCTTTTAGATTTTTTTAAGTTACTTGTATGTATGTATTGAACTGGGGACATAGAAATGGCGGATAGCCTCCGTCCCCACCGTAGCCCTCAGTGGTACACAACCCTACAACAGGCTACAGCAGTCCACAGTCCACTCACCCCACCGCCGTCGCGGTTCGGGTTCGGCCTCCAGTGGACCTCCCCCCCCTCCCTTCCCGGAACGTCTCATTCCACAGCAGTGTAACCCCAGTGTTTGCGTGGTAGGGTAATTATGGTGTACGCGTACGTGGAGATATTGTTTGCGCAGAAACCGCCGACATAGTGTAACTGACGCGGAATAAGGGGAACGAGCCCGCAATCGCCGAGGCAGATGGAAAACCACCTTAAAAACCATCCACAGGCTAGCCGGCATACCGGACTTCGACGCTAAGCTGCCAGGCGAATTCGTGCCGGGGACCGGTACGGTACGCCTTCCCGCTCGGGAAGCAGTGCGTTACACCGTACGGCTAGCCAGGCGGGCTAAGTTACATACTAATATTCATTCATAACAAAATATTTCAAAAATAGTGTCAAAATATATCACATGAAAAATTACTCCATTACTTAAATTTACAATATTAATGCTGAGAAAATTTCTGATGTGAGACATTGTGCTGTTGTGTTGCAAACTCCTTGCCAACCATTTGGCCTGCATGGGAGCAGATTGCAGAGCGTACACTGACTCCGTGATGATCTCACTTGCTGTTAAGAACCATTTCGGGCCTTTTGTAATGTTTAGAGGGCCGTCATAAATCACGGTGACGTAAGCGAAATAAAGGTGTTATTTCTGTTCGTCTCATGGCGTATTTTTTCCATTACCTTCTGTACTATACTGCAACAGTTATTTCTATGTATTGTCCAAATTTAATCGAGCTGTGTTACTTGGCAGTGACACATAATATGATAGTTACCTTCGTCTCTAGATTTGCCACACTAATGAATAAATTTCTGTTTCTGTATACAAATACTAAGGTCACCCAGAATGTAAGTCGATGGAAACGCTTCTTCAGTGCAGTTTTCACGTGTGACTCAGAATTAGCGATTTCTTCTATCATCACGTGGATGATGGTTCTATAACACAATCGTTATAATCTTACCGATAGAACCAATTGCTCTGAATTTATTCTTCTGTGGAAGAATGACACCATTTCACAGATTGTCATTTCATTTCGGGCTCAAAATAATCAACCCAGGTTTCATCAGCCGTCACACTACGGCTCAAGAAGTGTTTCCTGTCAGCTTCAATCTGCTGCAACACTTCGGGACCATTTTTTTTTTCTGTGAGGTTTGTGTTGCATCGTCAGACATCACAGAACCCCACTTGCACTCACATTTAATATCTAAGAGCGCAGCTAATTCCGTCCACACTCCCTTTGCTGAATGACAGCAGCAGTGCCAAGTGCTAAAGGATAATGCGTCGATCCTTGCGAGTGACATCAGCCAGCTGTAACACGTCAGGTATGACAGCCGTGGGCAGTCTCCCGCTCAGTGCAAATGATGGAACTCCGCAGAACCGCCTTCTGTTGCCTCATCCTCAACGTCCTGTCGACTGCAGATGCTCCACCGACTTCAAACAAGAGTCTGTTAATATTACTGTGCAGTGAGAAGTTCAGTGACGACATTCTGCTTGTAACGCACATCACTTGCAAACGCCAGTTTGTAACATTCCTGCAGCTGCGCTGTCTGCCGGAGGAAACGGACATTTTACATGCGCGCTCATGAAACTTCAAAGAATTCATATCTAGCGTTTGGCACCCGCAAAATTGCAGTCGGCTGATGAAAATAAAGTGGGGCATTATTTTCTTGGCGACACTTGTACATTTCTTGTCTTTTTGCGACTATTTTAGCACCTTAAGAGGAGTAAGTAAGTCCTACACCTACAGTGTTAAATTTGCAATACTGATGACCCATTATCTCGGAACATTTATGAGATAGAGATCTGAAATTCTTCGGAAGTATATTTTCGTTCCTTTTCTGCTTACTGAACCAGGATCAGAATATGCAGACAAATTATTAGTTAGTTATGGTTTTTCAAAAATTGTGTTCAAATTTTTTTGAAGAAATGTCCCCTGTTCCTTCTCTAAGTAAACAAGTAGAAATGTTATGGTGGTTCAGTAGGTGCAGTTTACTAAGAGGTAACGTAGTGTAAAATAAGACATATGTATCTGTAATAATTCCTGACATAATGGATCAAATATTTTAGAAAATATCATTTTCGGGAATCAAGTTTAAACATTTTATCTTATATTAACTCACATATGGAGCCATGCGAGCTCCCAGGAAGAGCCAGGTAACAATCAGCATTATCTGGATTGTGTACTTGATCATCCTGCAAACCTAGAAGCTTCCTTCTTTCCCTGCCTATTTCTCCTTTAGTCATTTCCCCTGCACGCTGCGCTTTCATTACCTTGAGTCGTTCCATTCGCTGGAAGGCTTGTAGTGTGCTGGCCCCTTATTGCCAACATTAAACATTGTCACAGCATCAAAACCACCCAAGCATAGAGTTTTCATGCCTAGGAAGATACTGTTTGATATGCAGGTCCAAATGATATTATTGAAAGACTCATCCGAGTTTTGCGTTCGATCATGGAGACATTTGGAAAGTAGATCAGGATGAGCTAACTCTCTATATGTTGGCTTAATTACCTCCATCATTGCAGATGGTATGCTGTTTTTTTGCGTAAATTGTTCTTCTGAACCAGCTGCCTGAGCTTTGCGGCACTTGCGCCATGAATCAGCACCAGGTGGGCATCAATGTTTTTGTCTGTAAGTCTTCCTATACCATTCAGAGTCTTTCCATCCGATAATTTCTCTTTTCCTTTTGTCTGCTTCAATTTTGGAATTCGTGTTCCCATCCATTTTTGAACGTGGCCCACACATCCAATCATCAAAATGTGCTTTTCACCATAACCTTGGCTTTCTACGACTGATCTGAAGGCCTTCGAATCACTATCCCCCAAGTGCTCAGTGTAGCACACACACTTCTTCCCTGTTGTGAGCGCCTGAATATAGAAACAACTGTAGCAGCCTCCATATCCCCACTAGTTCCCTTATAATTCTTGGCACATTTTGTTTTATGACTTTCACTTGATTCATTGTCAACTGATTTACACTGATTGTAATATTTAGTTAGCACTCAATGTCTAAAATTTTACCTGTGTCTAAGCTAGTGACAGTTGCAACTGCATTTTTAGATGTGTGGCCTCTCTCCTGCCATGTACCGTCAACTGCCACAGATAAGTGTATCATGTTATTTAATTCTACTGCTTCTTTAGCAACGGCTTTCATAGAAGCAACAGCAATATATTTGACATATTCACCAAATTGTTTCTGTGTACTTACTTGATCTGGTTGGTGGGTTTGACAAGTTCAGCATCTCACATAATTCTTGAGCTGCAGTCAATCGTTTACCTATGCACCTCATTCCATACAAGAATCTAAAATTGTTCTCAAACAAGTCCATCTTGCTCTTTAGAGAAGTCCCAAATGACACAGAAGGCCTGCAAACTTTGCACTGGACAACAGGTTTGTTAGCTAGTCTAGATGTGTGCAGATGTGTTCTCAAAGATGCTAATTTTCCCACCACAAACATCATGATACAGCATCTAGTAAAACTTGTCCTAAGACACTCAAATCTAATAAAACATAACCTAAATTATTTACATGATTTCCTATGTCAATAAATAAATTCTCATGGTTTATAAGTTTCCTCCACGAAGCACTAGTAGGCGAATCTTTTGCATGTGTCTGTGAAACAGCTATTTCAGGATCAGCACTGGATTCAGATCCAGTCGTATGCTAATTTCTATGGAAACGTCGCTTCTTAAAAGAACTCTTTCTTTTCATCATGGTGAAAGGAGGTATAAGAATGTGTAATAGTACACCAAACCACTATGTTTACAGTTCAACACCTATAAAACACTACACCCACAAAGTAAATCCACAAGATGCAGGTGCAATACCGCCGTTTCTGTTTACACAGTGCATCCAAACTCGTAACATGAATTCAAGGAATAAATACCTGAAAACCACCGGCTTGTAGATTGAATAGTTCCAGAGATAGCATGTCAATGCAGAAAGGCCGGATTCTTTTACATTTGCACAATTAACTTTGAAATGATAAAAAGTACACTTCCAATTGGAATTAATCGAAAGATGAAGCATCAAATTATTCAGGAGAGTTCAAATATTATTAAGAAATAGTAATCAGAAAATATCAGTTTCTGACCTATTTCACCATACGTAATCTCTCAAGGCCTGGTTTTTATACAGAAATATTATGTTCCTGGTGTACTGTCCAATGCCCAATAGTGTCGCAGGTGTTTTCGAGTTTAAACATCTTTCTTACAATGCTCTCAAAGTCTGTTCAATGGAACATGAAAATTTAGGAGAACATGCCATTTCTTGTTTTCGAGAGTATGTGCAACACTGTTTTCCTTACAGTCAGAGGCCAAACGAACTGGGTATCTGGTCAGAGTCTTCTGCACCGACGTGTTTACGCCCAAGGAATGGCGCATGTGTTGCAGTGCTGTTGGAAATGGGGCACTGCCACGCGCTACGTGGTTCAAATGGCTCTGAGCACTATGGGACTCAACTGCTGTGGTTATCAGTCCCCTAGAACTTAGAACTACTTAAACCTAACTAACCTAACGACATCACACACGTCCATGCCCGAGGCAGGATTCGAACCTGCGACCGTAGCAGTCGCACGGTTCCGGACTGCGCGCCTAGAACCGTGAGACCACCGCGGCTGGCACGCGCTACATATCTCTACGCGTCACTGAATTTGTTGCTGAACTAGAACAAGGCATACGGTATACTTATGCTATGCTTGCTGCTGGTAGTTTGTGTAAAGGTAACTTAAACGGTGGTGTCATAATTTCCCCTAGCATTGTCTAATAGTGACGATGATAATTATAGGACTACCTGCAATATACGTCGATGAGCACTTTTTTCCACAATACACCTGGCAGATTGTAACTTAGCAAATACGGTGATGTGCAAAACATGAGGAGGAAAGCCACTTTTGGCATGATGCATCACTGTCACGCAACGTAACTCCATAGCTCGGCGAAACTTAGAAAATATGTAGAAAAGTCTGCTACGAAACCGTACTATACAGTAGAGAAGGTAAACGAAAGAAATGAAATGTCGTGTGGCTAGGGCCTCCCGTCGGGTAGACCGTTCGCCTGGTGCAGGTCTTTCGATTTGACGCCACTTCGGCGACCTGCGCGTCGATGGGGATGAGATGATGATGATTAGGACAACACAACACCCAGTCCCTGAGCGGAGAAAATCTCCGACCCAGCCGGGAATCGAAGTCGGGCCCTTAGGATTGACAGTCTGTCAAGCTGACCACTCAGCTACCGGGGGCGGACAACGAAAGAAATACGCAATGAGACGAACACAAAATACACCTCTACTCAAAGACAATTCTTACGCTTAAGCCATCGCGATGTACGACGGTCGTTTGAAAAGTTCTCGTTATTACCACGAGGGGTCAGCGCAGGCACAACGAGTTGTTCACGCGACATTCATTGGACTGTTGCCTCTTGGGAGAGAGCTCTAGTGGTGACGTCGCTCTGTTGTTGTTCCCGCTTAGTGATTTGCGAAGATTGAAACAATCGAGATTCGAGCAGTGATTAAGAACTTCGTAAAGAAAGATACAAAAGCAAAGGACGCTCATGCCGATAACCAGAATATACTATGGAACTGTGCTCCTTGATATTGAACTGTTGCCAAGTGGACAAATGAATTTAAATTTGGTCGGGAGAGCGTAGATGGTGATCCGTGAAGTGGTCCGCCAAGATGTACCAATACTCCAGAAATTATTGCAAAAGTGCACAAAATGACCATGGAGGATCGCCGATTGAAATTGCATGAGATTGCTCACGCTTGCCAGATGTCATCTGAAAGGATATGTCACAATTTAACTGAAGAATCATAAATTTTTAAAAAAATATCTGCAATATGGGTGCTGCAACTCTTACTCGCCCGCACACATGTGCCATCACCATACCAAAATTACACGAACTACGAGATGAATTGTTACCACACCCGCCTCATTCATCTGATATGGCTCCGTCAGAATTCCATCTTTTCCCAAAACTGAAAATTCTTGTTGGTGGACGAAGATCCACTTCAAACGAGCAATTGATAGGTGGAGTTGACAGCTATTTTGCAGGCCTGGAGATAATTCATTTTCGAGATGGGATCAAGGCACTGGAATACTGTTGGACCAAGTGCATTAATCTACAAGAAGACTACATTGAAAACTAAAAAAAGTTTCAGTGATGTAAGTACTTTTTTTTTTGTTTTCCGTTCCGAGAACTTTTCAAACCGCTCTCTTAATATGATCCCATGGACATTACGAAAGGTGGTACATGCTTCTTAATATGGCGTGTGATCACCAAGTACAGAAGTGTATGTTTTTCAACGTGCCTTCATGCTGTCCACGAGGCCTATAAGGAGTTCTTAGTGTAGGACGTTCCATTCCTGCACCAGCGCTATTGACAACCGATGGATGGCCGCTGGTGCATGCAGCTACTCCTCCAACGCATTCCAAACGTCGTCGATTGAGTGTAAGTTGGAGGGAAAGAGCAGGCCAATCCATTCGCCAAATATCCTCTTGGTCGAAGAACGTCTTCACCTGTGCTGTTGTTCATCCCGATATCTGCGTGGTCAGCGTGACGGAGTGCCGTCTTGCCGTCTTGCAATTCCCGGCTGGGTCGGAGATTTTCTCCGCTCAGGGACTGGGTGTTGTGCTGTCTTCGTCATCATTTCATCCCCATCTGGCGCGCATGTCGCCCAACGTGGCGTCGAATGTAACAAGACCTGCACCAAGGCGGCCGGACCTGCCCCGCAAAGGGCCTCCCGGCTAATGACGCCAGTTGCACATTTCCATTTTTACCTGTGCTGTTCGATCTACTCGCTCATAATCATCCTTAAAAATGACATCAGGACTGAATGCACCTACGCAAAGACGCACTTGGGGGAAGGAGTGCAGTGTGAAAATAGCGTTGACCGGTGAGTGTACCTTGTTCAAAGATTTGGAGGTAGTACGCCCACACAGTATCCGTATCTTTTCACACTGTAACACGTGGACTACTAAAATATCGTGCTCCTGGATGCATCACGTTTTCCCTCCTGTCGCCATATGACAGTACTTCCAGAACAACTACTCAGACAATCTGCTCTCATCCGAGAAGAGCACGCGACACCACTCTTCGTTGGTCCAGTCCCTATGCTCTAGGCACCATCGCAGACGAGGCCACCAATATCCGCCAATCAATGGAACACAAAGTACTGA
This sequence comes from Schistocerca gregaria, assembly GCF_023897955.1. Taxonomy (NCBI): domain Eukaryota; kingdom Metazoa; phylum Arthropoda; class Insecta; order Orthoptera; family Acrididae; genus Schistocerca; species Schistocerca gregaria. The sequence continues at coordinate 692,359,920 of NC_064921.1, read as the reverse complement.
TCATCGGGTAAACAGACCATTCCTAAGCAGTTGACCTGCTACTGTGGCATCTTCGTAGCGTAGTGTTAGCGTTACTGCCTACCACGCAGGGGGGCCTGGTTCGATTCCCGGCAGACCTCTGGGTGTTGTGTCTCCATCATCATTGACTTGCAATTTGCCGATGTGGCGTCAACTAAAGAGGACTTGCAATGCGGTGGCCGAACTCCCCCGCATGGGGCCTACCGGCCAACAGTGGCATACGATCATTTCATTTTCTTTTTTTTTTTTTTTTGTGGAGCATTAGATCGCGTGCCTTGCAGCCCTATTAAATGTGAATGCAATTGCACCCGCTGTTTGCCATAGGCCTCTTCTTGTCTGTTGAACAATGCAATGTTCACCTAGTGCGTAATTTAAGTGCATGCGAAACAATTATTTGAGCAATACCAAACTCCTAGGCTACACCCGTCATAGTTCGAATCTCTTCCACTTTTCCAGAGATTCTTCAACGTGTGGAATCATGGATATGGTGTCTGCGGGCCATGTTGAAGAACATCGGCACGGTGCAACGTAACTCCTCGCTGACTGACTCGCTTTTTTCCCGTTCCTTCAGCTGGCTCGTGTTGCGGGGCCAGCTCCATTCGGGACTATAGCTACGCTGACCTCACGCTATGTGGTGTCCATCTTTCTGTGCGCGGCTGGGAGACCCTCTGGCAACATGCTCTATATCTACATCGCTACTCTGCAAATCATACTTAATAGCCTGGCTGAGGGTGCATTGAAAACCCTTCACAGTAATTCTGTTACTCCACTCTCGAACAACACGCAGAGAAACATACACTCACATCTTTCCTTGCGAGCTTCGATTTCCCTCATTTCATTATGATGATTGTTTCTTCCTATCTACGTCGGCGGCAGCAAAATATTTCTCGCATTCGGAGGAGAAAGCTGGTAACTGAAATTTCGTGAGAAGATCCGTCCACAACGAGGAACGCCTTTGTTTTAGTGACGTCCATTCTGTATCCTGAATCATGTCCGTGACAGTCTCCCCCCTATTTTGCGATAATACAAAATGTGATGCCCTTCTTTGAACTCCGTTAATCCTATCTCGTAATGATTTCGCTCCAGGACTTCAGGACGGAAAAGCGTAGTTAAAAAAAATGGTTCATATAGCTTTGAGCACTATGGGACTTAACTTCTGAGGTAATCAGTCCCCTGGAACATAGAACTACTTAAACCAAACTATCCTAAGGACATCACACACATCCATGCCCGAGGCAGGATTCGAACCTGCGACCGTAACAGTCGCGCGGTCCAAACTGTAGCGGCTAGAACCGCACGGCCACTACTATCGGCTTTCAGAGAATGTGTTTAGCACTATTTCAGATGATGTTCTATGTGTACCTCCGGTATTAAACACGTATTTTCGCCATTTTGTACCATCTGAGTTGGGAGGTTGGCGAAAGGAACGAGTTATTTTATTCCGATTGCTAAGACCGACCCGTAGTCTTATTAACTCACATGAACAACATAATTAATCCTCACTACAAGATTAACTACTTAAAACAACAATAAACACACCACCGCCAACTGTACTTAGTCCATCCATTCTTAACACTGTCAGGTCCTCCACAACAATTTCGGCAGCTAAGGTCCGTCATATTTCAATGTCTACAGTGATTTAAGTATCAGTGGTGTCTATTAGCGCTTGCAGCCTGGAACTTTTTCCAACACAGCTACGACAATTTACAACTGTTATACCGATGCTCTTCTTAGATACCGGTATACGTTCTTCCTGTGTTCGACATACACCCTTGGAGGCTGAAGCCCTTTAACCTAATAAACCGTCCAATCTACGCCGCACAGCTCCTAGTACCCGTGTAGCCGCCTCCTGCGTGCGATGAACTCCTGACCTATTTAGCGGAACCCGAAGTCCCGCCACCCTGTGGCGTAATTCGAGGAATCCGTAGCCTACACGATATAAATGATGGCCTCTGTTTTCATCTCGCAAGTAACATTGTTTGGAGGCAACCCGGACAGGCTGAACGCCTTAGACACACTGTCTAGCGAGTGCAACGAGGTGGAGGTTCCCTGCTGTTTTGAGGTGGCATTATGTGGAGCCGACGTACGCCGCTGGTGGTCACGAAAGGCGCCGTAACGTTGTCAGTTTTCAAAACGTTTTGATCTCACCCCCTTATCTTGTTCGAAACAACAACAACAACAAAAAACTACACGTGCAAAATTTCAACTCAGTCTGATAACTACAAGTTTCCGCCCCTCATCAATCACGAACTTCTGAATTTTTGCTGTGTGAATCGTGCTACCGAGTTTCTCATTATCATTATTATTAAATAAAGATTACTATTGTGAACACTTATTTTTAAGAATCCTGCTTTTTGGCTTTTATAATAATATTGAAATATATAACATATAAATTTATTAATAGTAATACATTAATAGTGTTAGTAAAGATGGCTGCAGCAGGCAGGTGGGGATAGAAGTGTGGTCTTCCTTTATTGGTTTGGAGAATACCGCCACCGAGCAGTGAACACTTAACACCACACAAATATACATCACTGGGTTATTGTCAGGTAGTTTCCCGGTGATAAATACTTGCAGTTGTTTACTATGTTATTGTTTGTGTTGCACTGGCATGGACAGTTGCTCCCAGACCTCAAAGTTTTTGAAAAGGTAGATATACTGACAAACAGCGTTAGTAACCTTTCAAGGCAAGGAGCAAATGTTGGAAGCTCCTGAATTGACCTCACAAGTCACAGTGCACGCTGCTTGCCAACAGCGCTCAGTAGACCCGGACGATCACCCATCCAAGTGCTAGCGAAGCACAGAATCGGTGATCTGGCGGAAAACGGTGTCAGCATCACTGTGGCAAGGCCGTTGGCCTAAGATTAGCACTTCCTATAACTGCAAGACAAATGTCTGGGTGTCGTGGTATTGTTTTTAAAGAGTCGTTCTTTTCTCACAGTCAGTTACATGTAGCTTGCTCTAGGGAGGGAAAACCGAAGAAATTTATGTTTCTACACAAAATAACAAGATACCAAATATAGTTCATAAGCAAGTATTGTGCTAGAGTAAGTCAATATGTAGTAAGGAAATGTGTTTCAGCCGCGAACACACTTTTCTTCTTTAAGTACTCAGACATATTTCGGAGACGTTTCTCTACTTTCAGGGAGTTCTTTTATTGTCTTAGTATTACACATTCATGATCAAGTGGCTATCTGTGAACACAAACAGTGAAATAGGATGTGTTAGAAAGTTGGAAGATCCACTCAGTCACCTTGTCGAACCAACAGAAGATTTAGAAACTTCCCTAAAACATGTTTGGATACAGTTGAACTGAGAATATGACGGTTTAGTATAGCTTTAAGATTTCTGTTTATATATATATATATATATATATATATATATATATATATATATATATATATATATATATATATATATATATATATATATATATATGCTACCCTTATTTCCTCTGTTCTGTACTGTAGTGCTTATGTAGTGGTAGCTGTTGTGTTTCTGGGGATATGAGTGTTTGAAGCGGTCGCTATTACATTGTGGAGGTCACCGAAACGTCTTCCGTCTCTTTCGCATCAGTATACATTTTAATGGAAAAAATTGTAGCTCTGTCTATGTTCTCGAGGTTTTGGAATGTTCTAAAATATTGTCGAATGTTCATGGTGTTTGAATGTTCTAGAAAGTTGCTGAAATTTTTTAGTGTTCTTGAATGTTTTGAATGTTCTCGGTGTTCTATAAGGAAGTGATTTTTCAGAGTACTTTATTTCATATCAGGGTATTGTTGAATACTTCAGTTGATTTAAGAGCACTGGAGAGTACTGTTGAGTATGGGTGAGTACTTTTTAGCATGGCATACTAACATTTTTATGATTTTTTTAATGTTCACTTTGACCACGTTCCCTAATGTTCTCGAGCGATACGGAATTTGCACAGAAAACGAACGAAAATAAAGATCATGTGAACCGCATCTTTTTCAGCTAGTATTTCTATTAAAAATTGTACATATAAACGCTCTACATGACTCACGCTTGTGGACTGTTTCTTACAAGTATCATGAAATCTAGCGGAATGTCTTTCGTTGGTTGTACATAAACATTACAAGGGATAAAATAAGGAATAAAACTAAATTTTACTTATCGGTACCTCAAGTATTACACAAGAATTAAGGTTAAAATTTCACTAACTTCTGAGTGGTGACCTTAATTTCTTGGCTATGGTCCTTTGTTTAGGTATCTTATTCATGGAAATGGTCAAACATTAGCACTTTTTTACTATTATTTTTTACTAAACCCATTAACAATAAAATGTCTGTTAGTTGTGTTGTAGTTTACTCTCTAATACTGCCACTACATTTGATATCATGCAACTTGATTTTGCACTAGGCAGTATATTTTAACCCTCAGAATCAACATTGTGACTAGTTACTTATTTGTACTGCTGCAATAGAAATTGTGAAGCTGTTTTCTAATAGTGATATTCAAGCGCTATCAGCTGACAACAGCTCGTCAAGACAGTTTAAGGCCATTAGAAGTTATTGTTATTTAAAGGTAATACGTACATTCATGACTTCCATCATAAATATTTAAAGTACTGTGTTATATTTACAAAAAAACTGGTTCAAATGGCTCTAAGCACTATGGGACTTAACATCTGAGGTCATCAGTCCCCTAGAACTTAGAACTACTTAAACCTAACTAACCTAAGGACATCACACACATCCATGCCCGAGGCAGGATTCGAATCTGCGACCGTAGCAGTGGCGCGGTTCCGGACTGAAGCGCCTAGAGCCGCTTGGCCACCGCGGCCGGCTTATATTTACAGACTGGGTCTTTAGGCGTGGTACGTCGCCTCGTTTCACTCTTTCATGTGGTGCCATTGCCTAGTAATACGGGTTTTACTAATGGGGCGACCATGAAATAATTTTCAGCTTACGAGTTCGCGCCATAGTGTCACCCCTCACGCCACGCGCGGACCTAGCACAGCCCCTCGTCCGGGGAAAATCCTCGTAGTAACCCAGTAACCCTTCTGGCTGCCTGCTGCCCTTATGACAGCCGGCTTACTTCGCGGCCCTCGTATCCCGCCAATACCTCGGGTTGATGTGCCGTCTGCTGGCCTGACAGACGGCTCCACGTGCCACCGTCTCGCGAGCTACGCTCACTTGTATCGGGAGTCGTGCCACTTCGCGGGTCAAGACTGGTGCGAATGTAGCTGCACCTGTCCGCCATCTCTGAATGGGAAAGGGGGAAAAAGAGAAACATAGCTACGTGATTGATCACAAGAAATGAACAGAGGAGAAAAAAGTCCTAGTGCAGACCCAAAAAGTAAGGGGGGAGGGTGAAACTCACCATTTCGCACAGAAAAATAGCCATATGAGGCAATTTTGTAGGAAGAACTTTTGAAAATCAAAATACATGTGTTTCATCTTTTCTCAAATGCAATAGGATATTGCGCACATTTTATCGTAGCTTCTTTCCGAAGCAGAAAGCTACGATGGAGAAAGAGCTTGCGAATGCATTTTCATGTTTTCCAACGTAAAGCAATTTGTGTCTGTGTCCGTCTTAGCATAGCAGCTTTCGTTTTCAGTTTTTAGGAGTTTGAAGTGCAAATTTGTGTCTGAAAGACAGCAGGGCTGGTTTTTAATTCATTGTTTTCATTATGGGTAACTCATAGTTTTGTAGTGTATCTTAGCGTCGCCCCCAATACCACAGTCGCGTCGCTTTGAATATAGGATGTCTGTGAAGGAGTGGTCATCATCCAGGGATATGACAGAAACGATCATTCGATGCAAAACATTACAGTAAACTTGGGCTCTGAAATATGTGCATTAAGAACTACGAGCACTCCTTCATCTCTGATACTGTGAAACATATCGCTACTAGTGAAGAACTGCCCATAGCTCTTCGGATATACATCTTAGAGCCCCTGTTCATTAGACAATTTTTTTCTTGTTTCACTCCATACTAACACCTTTCAAAATATGGAAAGAAAAGACTTAACAGTAGAAGAAATTTATTTCAAATCGCTGAAAATGAAGAAGCACTCATAGCTCTTAAGTTACGCATTTTAGAGCCCATGTTTACTAGCGCTTTTTCCTTCCAAAGACCGTTACTGTAGTATCTCTGAATATTGACCGTTCCTCTTGGGACACCCTATATAATAGCGTAAGCACCCGTATTCGCATTTCTTTATCGGCCATATTACAGTGAACTACTGTCAGTAACAACCTCAGTGTTTTAAAGCATTTCGCACGTGTCATTTTAAGAAGTTTGAAAGCGCCAGTTCGTGTCTAGCCATAAGGCAGATATTTGTTTATGTATTGTTTTCGTGGGGCTGGGGGCTGTTTGCACACGCAAGATGAGTTAGTCGAACTGAAGACATTGCTGTGCAAGACGAGTCGTATGTAGGCTCGAGGTATAGTGGCGGCGCATCGCTTGTTGCACCTATGAGCTCTACTGCCGAGGTGATTTCCATCGTACCATTTCGCAAAGAAACCTCCCTCACTTCATGGTAGTAATCTGTTCGCTTTGCTGGAGGTGGAGGATGGTTGTGGGGGCTGGCCGTCTGGCCCCGCCCATTCACCCTACGAATGGACAAGTGGCCATTTCTTCAGCAAGTTCCAAGAAGTGGTATGTTGGAGGAGTTCGTTAATTACCGAGAGCTCCAATGTTGAGCACATTATGGAGTTCCTTAAGGGTACAGCATCCAGGTCAGTAAAAACGTCCAATGGGGAGCTCGGTATGTTAGCGAAGGAACTCATCCGAACGTGGAGGAGGCTTCTCCAGACTAGTCTTCGTTCTGGAATCTCACTCACTGGATTAAAAATATCTTCATTGATGAGAAAGGCCTCGATCTGAGCTCCGATGACCAGCGAAGACGTGTCTGGAGAGGGCCTGGCCAGCGGTGTGATACCAACCTGGCTGCCGGCCGCCATACGGCCCGACAAAATTGATGGTGCGAGACGGTGTTTCGTCTCATAGCGGGACCTGTTTCATTGTCTTCCCCGGCACCCTTTATTCATTGCAAGCCGTCGTGGGCTTATATTTCAGAAAGGTGATGCCCGCGCGAACACGGCGAGAGTTTCTACTGCTTGCCTACTTTGGCCAATAAGATCGCCGGGTATCTCACAGTGGAGAACTTCAGAACATTTTGGGCAGGGCCCTCCAACCATCTCGGTATTTTGAGGGTCTAAAGTCCAAATTGGACAGAATTTGGCACGATCGCCCTCAGAAGGACATCTAACAGCTCTATCAATCAGTGCCAAGCCGAATAACTGGTTGCATAAAGGACAGAACTGGTACACCGCGTTATTGACTTGTTGAATTTGTGAAGCTCTTTCTCTTGAATAAATCATTCAGTTTTTCTGAAATTTTACTCATTTTTTGTCTGTCTATGTACCTCAAATTTACCGCTTTCCGTCCCATTTGGATAATTCCTTCGTGATCGTTGCTTTTTTTTTTATAATTTTTGCTATAGTGGGTATAACGAGGCTTAGAGCGTCTATTGATAGCAAAGAGACAGACTGGACGCCGTATGAGTGTGAACGGTTATTGCAGTCGGCAAAGTATGGTTCTTATCGAGGTCGAAATAGAGTCGGATGCGAAATTACCCGGGTGCGAGTAACCGGCATTGCTGAACACAATGTAAAAATCGGACACTTTTTGCCAGTCGATCGATTCCGCTGTAACAATTTTAGAATCAATGAAAGAATACATACGCTCAACAGCGTGGAAGCATTGCGATCATGCAGTATCAGTCGGAGCGGACTTCAAGCTACCGAGTATTGACTGGTAAGTCTAAGATACATTGCAGGTGGTACGCTCAGAAAGATGTTGTCGAGAAACGTATAAAACTGCGATTCTACGTGAACTCTGTTAGAGCGTTGAAGGCCAGTCTGTTGTGGCGATAGGGGACAAAAAAGGAAAGTTGAAGTTCTAAATTTCGTATTGAAAATATTCTCACAGAACGGTCGTACTGACATACCATCGTTTGACTGCTACAAAAACTGCCGTGTGGAGGACATCGAAATACGCATACATAGCGCTGAAAACCAACTGAAAGAACCGAAAACAAGTAAGTCACAAGGTTCATATTGGAATTCCAGTTCGGTTTTATGGAGAGTGCTCTATGGCATTGGTCTAATGCTTAGCTCGCATTTATTGTGAATCTCTGGTCCAGCGATAAATCCGAAACAACTGGAAAAGACCGCAGGTGACTCCCGTATACAACAAGGGTAAAAGAATGAAGAAACAGAATTACAGTCGAATATCCTTAACGGCGGTTTGCTGCGTCAGGCTCTGAACATATTTCATACTGAGGTGACAAAAGCCGTGGGACACCTAATAACGTATCGGACTTCCTTTTGCCAGGCGTAGTACAGGAGGTCGACGTGGCACTGACTCAACAAGTCATCCGCATATGTAAGACTGCTTATTTTGTGTTCACGTATCTTAATCTTACCCAGACAGTCTATTGTTTTCAAGATATGATCCATAAATATTATGAACAACAGTGGAGACAGGTTGCAGCCTTGTCTTACCCCTGAAACTACTCTGAACCATGAACTCAATTTACCATCAACTCTAACTGCTGCCTGACTATCCATGTAAAGACCTTCAATTTCTTGCAAAAGTTTGCCTCCTATTCCATAATCTCGTAGAACAGACAAGAACTTCCTCCTAGGAACCCGGTCATATGTCTTTTCTAGATCTATTAAGCATAGACACAATTCCCTGTTCCACTCATAACACTTCTCCATTATTTGCCGCAAGCTAAGGATCTGGTCCTGACAACCTCTAAGAGGCCTAAACCCACACTGATTTTCATCCAATTGGTTCTCAACTAATACTCGCACTTTCCTCTCAACAATACCTGAGAAGATTTTACCCACAACGCTGATTAAAGAGATAACTCTGTAGTTGTCACAATCTTTTCTGTTTCCATGGCGGTACATGGTGTGGGTTCCTGTAGTCACATCCTAGTTCATGAACCACGGGCAACGTATGAGTGACCAAGTAAGTGGTCCCGACAGTCGGGATATCAGTTACTTTGGAATAAGGCTGGGCATCTCGGACATATTCTGAGTCGTGGTCACCTTTGTGCTCATACGGCAAAGACTACCAAATCCACCAGTTAGTCCCTCAACCGTTAGGGGTAAAACTCAATGGGACTCGGGGCAAGTAAGGCTAGCAACCTGCTTCCCTGGTACTTTAAATGTGATGCTGGCAACAATCAGTTGTTGAAAAGCTAAGAAAAATTCGATCTAGTCTGATATGTTGTATGTATGTTTAATACATGTGTTTGTTAGGATATATGTAAAATATTGTATGATAATTTTTAATGACAGTCCGAAGACATAAATAGTCGGCAGCCATGTTGGCCTGGATCAGTTGACCTGAAGACCTGTAACAGAGCAGATGGGCGTATCTATGTGTGGCGAGTAAGTGTCTACCTGTAGTGTTTTCAGTTTTTCCAAGTACGAGATGGGAGACTTGTGATGTTCTCGCGCGTCGGTGGAGAAAACAAAGCAAGTTTATTTGGGTAAATGTCGTGGGGTCTCGTAAGAACATTTCAGCAAGTTAACGACTGTTTAAACTTGTAATATTTCTAGCGGGTCGAACAGAGCTGAACAATGTAAATTTTGCAATTCACTGGATCTACTTATTCGTAATAGCGTGGTGCGCTGTTCCGGTCAGTAAGCTGAAGAAGCACTAATTCCGCCCTTGTGGTAATTCAGCCACAAAAGGGAATCTATAGGCTTCATTTATATCGAAATCCAAGTGAGTTGAGAATATTATTTGAATTTTCATCATAGCATGTTAAATCCTGCCAGCATTTTAATGTAAACTACGAGTATTAGACACTTAACACGACGTTTAATAGCTATGGTTCTCCCCTGGACGATAAACGAAGTCGAATAACTTAAAAGCAGTCATGCATCCAGAAACTCTCAGAAAATAGGAATAATTCCATTTACCGTACAGTCGCAGTATCGATGAGATGTCATTGACGTGCAAACACACCAGTATTGGAACCGGGGCTGGCCATTATCAAACTCCTGTCAGAACTTTCAGATAACATACTACTGTCTGTTTCACAAGTAGCCTTCAATCCACTTGTCTTCGTAAAGTTTCGCTACCTTGATGCTAGTCCACAAACATAACTTCCATTAGTGGAAGATGAGTTTAAAGTAGTTGACTTGTCACGTCTATGGCTTTCAAGTATTCGTGGTGCAAATTATCGCACTGAAGTATTAGAGAACTTTGTTTCCGCGATATATATTGCTTCAGAGTCCCTTCATTATGAGTTGTTGTTCGTTGCATATATTTTATGTTCGTGTTTACGCTTGTACGTGAGACATTATAGATGAAACTCATGTCTCCCTTGTAATCCATGTATAACATCAGCAGTCGATAGACCAGAGTTGCTTCCTAACGCACTCATTTCACACTGGCCTAATGATGTTCCATTCACTTGGTGTGGTTTCGATACGAAATTCACCTGCAGAAAAAAAAGACTTTCCCGTCCCGCGCTGAGAAGCTGCGAGAAGTTCACTGTGGAAGTAAGTAAACGAAAGAAGTTTCAGTAAAAAGCAATGAAAGCTACCACAACTCGCAGGGCGATCTGGCACAGGGAAGTGCAGAGATGCAGCAGTAATTAGGGCTGCCCAGGGCAAGGAAGATAGCGCCTTATTACTTAGTTCCTGCTCGGCAGATTCGCTGAACCTTTATAACGAGGAGCGGAGCTACTAGTTCTGCAGGATTTTCCTTGCGTCTCATCGAACAGCTGTAATACTGGCTTGCTTAGCAGCCTTCCTATTACATTAAGACAGTTTTTGCTTGAGCGCCGCCGTAAAATTCAACTCCACGCAAGTTTCACTTAAAAAGATAATTGTGTTATTTTCAAGTTTAAAAAATAGATATCGATGAATTTAGACAGTGAATTTCAGCGCCAAAAATATAAACCAATTATTAGCAGATGTAACTGTGCATCTTGACAGAACGCTACCAAAGTGATATTCCAGTATTTATATGCTTATTGGCCGCGCGGTCTAGGGGGTCTTGTCACGGTCCGCACTTCTGCCCCGTCGGAGGTTCGAGTCCTCCCTCGGGCATGGGTGTGTGTATGTTGTCTTTAGCATAAGTTAGTTTACGAATATATGAAGATGGTATATGTTCTTTCGGACTTATCCAAAAGAGATACCATCTTCATATAGTTAAGGCTAACCGGCCATTGACCTTCTTCTTCTGTGCGGATGCACACGCATTGCCCGAACTCTTATGGGACTCGGTAAGATTGTCTTCCTCGAGTAATGAGTGTAATGGACAGGGGCACTATGAATGTAGTGCGTAAACATTAAGTTGGGAATGTGAGTCTCACGGGTGGCGTGCAAGGGATAAAGCCCTACAGTCGCGCTATACTCTGTGCCCTCGGTGACTCAGCTGGATAGAGTGTTTGCCATGTAAGTAGGAGGTCCCATGTTCGAGTCCCGGTCGCTGCACACATTTTCAACTGTCCCCGTTGATGTATATCAACGCCTGTCAACAGCTTAAGGTCTTGATTTAATTATCATTTAAATTAGTTTGTGTTCGATTAAGCAGTGCGTACGCTAAGGGACCGGTGACCTCATCAGTTTGGTACAGTAAGACCTTACCACAAATTTGCAATTTTTGTGCTTATGGGATGTGTTGTTACAATTTAATCCTTCCGCGAGCTTTTTTTCACTACAAAAGAAGCCATTCCTATAGAAGAAGAATGGTATGAGTACAATGACGGGTTCTTTGGCATGTCTTACGTTACTGGAACATTCTAAGTGGAAGTCACGCACACTATGTCCAGAGCAAGGGCACAAGCAGTTTACCACAGTCTTTCGGATGTTGGCATCCAAGCGACAGATCACTGCAATGTGCAATGGCTGCAGAAGCAAGAAGCAGTGGTGACAAGATTGACTCAGGACAACAGTGTAGAAAGAAGAGTACATCTACATCCCTATCTATGTAATTACTCTGCAAACCACAGTATGGCGAATGGTGGAGAGTAGCTAGTACCATTACTAGTCATACCCTTTCCTATTCCACTCGCAAACACAGCGAGAGGAAAAAGATTTTTTTATGTCTGCGTACTAGCCCTAAATTCTCTTATCTTCGTGATCATTGTGCTAAATGTACGTTGGCGGCATTAGAATCGGTCTGCAGTCGGTTTTAAACGTCGGTACTCTAAATTTTGTCAATAATGTTTCGTGATAAGAACGTCGTAATCCATGTAGAGATTCCATTTGAGTTCAGGAAGCATCCCCCCGGTAGTCCCATATTTTTCGAATATATAGGTAACAAACGTAGCACCACGTCTCTGAACTTCTTCGATGTCTTTCTCTAATCCGACCTAGCACGACACGATTTCATCCAGAAGGACTAGATCACGAGGAAATCGTAGGATTGTTTTACTTAGTCTGCAACTAAATGTGACTTCAGCAGTTCACACGTAAGTAATTGGCTTAGGGTTTATACAATCACTTACGTATTATTTCTAGACATTTTAGCTCTGGAAGAGCACATAAGAAAATGACTAAATTTCAGCAACTATATTTGTCCTCCGAATATAAAAATATTTTACTGCGATGGTCATTACTCTCTGTGTAGGTGTGAGTCAATAAAATGTTCGGAGATAGTGAGTGAAATTTAGCGAAAAGGCTGCTGTGGAAAGTACCTTTGTTTTAATTCTTGCCATCCGAACTCAGGTATCATATCCGTGACACACACTCTCCTATTTCGCGATAATACGAAACGAGCTGCCCTTCTTTGAACTTTCTCGATGTCGTCCAACAGTACTATCTGGTAATGATTCAAGACAGCACAGTAATACTCCAGAAGAAGACATAAAACGTAGTTTGGCACCTCCTTTAGCACGTTTGTTGCATGTTCTGAATGTTCTGTGAATATAACCCAGTCTCGGGTTCGCCTTAACCATAGCATCCATAGTTCCAATTTAAATTGGATTCCCTAGGCATTTAGTTGAATCGATAACCTTCAAATTTGTGTGATTTATTGTGTAACCGAAAGTTAACTGATTGGTTCGAGTTTTCGTGTCGGAGGCCTCATATATTTTACTGCTTAGGATGAATTTCCACTTTTCTGACCATAATAGTATAGCATCTAAATCATTTTTCAGTTTGGTTTATTCTTCTGATAGCTATACTATACGGTAAATGACCGCATCATCTGTAAAAAATCTGAGAGGGCTGCTCATATTGTTTCCTAAATCGTTTATTTCGATTAGGAACAGCATACTATCTATATAACGTTTTGGGGAACGCCAGATATAATTTTTGTTTTGCTCGATTTATTTCCTTCAGTTACTACGAACTGTGACCCAGCTGACAGCAATACGATCTCACAAATGAGGCAAAGATACTGCAAAGGAATGCTGTTTTATTACAAATCGCTTGTGAGGAGTAGCGCCCAAAGTTTCCTGAAAATAAGGAAACATGGAATCAACATGACGCCCTCTGCGTATAGCAGTTGTCACTTCGGGTGAATAAAGTGCCAATTGCGTTTCACAAGAACGATATTCTATTCGAGGTGCTTCATAATGTTGGAACACAGTAGACAGGGGGGTCCAATGGTCATGACCGGCCAAATATCTCACGAAATGAGTCAAACGAAAAAATTACAAAGAACGAAACTTGTCTAGCTTGAAGGGGGAATCCAGATGGCGCTATGGTTGGATCGCTAGATAACGAACGCTGCCATAGGTCAAACAAATATCAACCGCGTTTTTTTTTTAAATATGAACCCCCATTTTTTATTACATATTCGTCTAGCACGTAAAGAAATATGAATCTTTAAGGTGAATCACGTTTTTTCCTTTGTGATAGACGGCGCTGTAATTGTCACAAACATGTGGCTCACAATTTTAGACGAACAGTTGGCAACAGGTAGGTTTTTTAAATTAAAATTGAACATTTTATTTCGGTTGTTTCAATATGATACATATACCTTTGTGAACTTATCATTTCTGAGAACGCATGCTGTTACAGCGTGGTTACCTGTAAATATCACATTAATACAATAAATGCTCAAAATGATGTCCGTCATCCTCAATGCATATGGCAATATTTGTAACGACACTCCTCTCAACAGCGAGTAGTTCACCTTTCGTAATGTTCGCACATGCATTGACAATGCGCTGACACATGTTGTGAGGCGCTGTCTGTGGATCACGATGGCAAATATTCTTCAACTTTCGCCACAGAAAGAAATCCGGGGATGACAGATCTGGTGAACGTGCGGGCCATGGTGTGGTGCTTCGACGACCAATCCACCTGTCATGAAACATGCTATTCAATACCGCTTCAACCGCACGCGAGCTATGTGCCGGACATCCATCATGTTTGAGGGTACATCGCCATTCTGTCATGCAGTGCAACATCCTGTAGTAACATTGGTAGAACATTACTTAGGAAATCGATAAAATGGGGGCCAATTATCCTTCTTCCCCTAATGCTCCACCATACATTAATCCGCCAAGGTCGCTGATGTTCCACTTGTTTCAGCCATCGTGGATTTTCCGTTGCCCAGTAGTGCATATTATGTCGGTTTATGTTACCGCTGTTGGTGAATGACCCTTCGTCGCTAAATAGAACATGTGAAAAAAATCTGTCATCGTCCCGTAATTTCTCTTGCGCCCAGTGGAAGAACTGTACACGACTTTCAAAGTCATTGAATGCAATTCCTGGTGCATAGACATGTGGTACGGGTGCAATCGATGTTGATGTAGGATTCTCAACACCGACATTTTTGAGATTCCCGATCCTTGCTCAATTTGTCTGCTACTGATGTGCGGATTAGCCGCGAAAGCAGCTAAAACACCTACTTGGGCATCATTATTTGTTTCAGGTCGTGGTTGACGTTTCACATGTGTCTGAACACTTCCTGTTCCCTTAAATAACGTAACTATCCGGCGAACGATCCGGACACTTGGATGATGTCGACCACGATACCGAGCAACATACATAGAAGACGCCCGTTGGGAATTTTGATCACAATAGCCATACATCAACACGATATCGACTTTTTCCGCAATTGGTACACGGTGCATTTTAACACGAGTAATGTATCACGAAGCAAATACCGTCCGCACTGGCGGAAGGTTGTGTGATACCACGTACTTATACATTTGTGACTATTACAGCACCATCTGCCACAAAGCGAAAAAAGTGGTCCAACTAAAACATTCATAATTCTTTACGTACTACACGAATATGTAATAAAAATGTGGGTTCCTATATTTTTAAAAAAGCAGTTGATATCCGTTTGACCTATGGCAGCGTCGTCTAGCGGGCCAACCATAGTGCCATCTGGTTTTCCCCTTCAAGCTGGACGAGTTTCGTTCTTTCTAGTTTTTTCGTTTGATGCTTATTTCGTGAGATATTTGGCCCGGTGAATATCAATGGACCACCGTGTTTATTCGAAATTCCTGCTAAAAATGGCTGCGAAACGGGTCCGTAATGCAACGGACAATTTTCGTTTCCTTTCCCGTGCGTTGGTGTGTCATTCGCAAATTGCCAAACTTTAGATACGGATCTTTCATCGAGGTTGCTGTTGTATATGATTTGTAAAAATTGAGCTACTTCATCAGCATACTCCGAAAGGAACCTAGCTGGTACACAACCTGAATCGGAGAGTTGCCCCCCCCCCCCCCCCCCCTCCTTTGCTTTTTAAGTGACTTAAGTTGTTTCGCTGCAGCGAGGGTATATCCAAATTACTCATATTTCAAATGTTTCTCATTGGAATTCTTACGAACGGACAGACGACAATAGCTGAAACGGACAGAGGTTGCAGGCAAAGGGTCACCTCAAACTGCTGAGAAAAGATTATTGGAATCTGGGTCCAGATCTCGAGCTTTCGTGAGTCGTTCACAGCTGACAACTTACCACTGACAACAGAGCCTTGCGTACTATGGATTCACAATCAACTGGGACATGGAGTGATATTCTGTGGATTCAACACACAGTCTATCAGTTTCTGTTCTGTTTCATTCTATTCTGTCTTATTTGACCTACTATGGGTGGATTCGTATTCTTTGGTGAGGTACAATATCCAGCTTATGGCATGCATTTTTCCTTTTTTTTGTATTATAGGTGACTACAGGGTTATAAACACAAAATCAAATAGGGGTAATGCAGGAGTAGGTTTAATAATGAATAGGAAAATAGGAATGCGGGTAAGCTACTACAAACAGCATAGTGAACAAATTATTGTGGCCAAGATAGATACGAAGCCCACACCTACTACAGTAGTACAAGTTTATATGCCAACTAGCTCTGCAGATGTCGAAGAAATTGAAGAAATGTATGATCAAATAAAAGAAATTATTCAGATAGTGAAGGGTGACGAAAATTTAATAGTCATGGGTGACTGGAATTCTTCAGTAGGAAAAGGGAAAGAAGGAAACATAGTAGGTGAATATGGACTGGGGCAAAGAAATGAAAGAGGAAGCTGCCTGGTAGAATTTTGCACGGAGCACAACCTAATCATAGCTAACAC
Source organism: Schistocerca gregaria (assembly GCF_023897955.1). Lineage (NCBI taxonomy): Eukaryota > Metazoa > Arthropoda > Insecta > Orthoptera > Acrididae > Schistocerca > Schistocerca gregaria. The sequence goes on along the minus strand of NC_064921.1, from coordinate 692,343,364 downwards.
TTCGTTCAAGAATCATAAAAGAAGGCTGTATACATGGAAGAAGCCTGGAGATACTGACAGGTTTCAGATATATTATACAATGGTAAGACAGAGATTTAGGAACCAGGTTTTAAAATGTAAGACATTTCCAGGGGCAGATGTGGACTCTAACCACAATCTATTGGAATGACCTGTAGATTAAAACTAAAGAAACTGCAAAAAGGTGGGAATTTAAGGAGATGGGACCTGGATAAACTAAAAGAGCCAGAGGTTGTACAAAGTTTCAGGGAGAGCATAAAGAAGCAATTGACAGGAATGGGGGAAAGAAATACGGAAGAAGAAGAATGGGTAGCTTTGAGGGATGAAGTAGTGAAGGCAGCACAGGATCAAGTAGGTAAAAAGATGAAGGCTAGTAGAAATCCTTGGATAACAGAAGAAATATTGAATTTAATTGATGAAAGGAGAAAATATAAAAATGCAGTAAATGAAGCAGGCAACAAGGAATACAGACGTCTCAAAATGAGATCGACAGTAAGTCCAAATTGGCTAAGCAGGGATGGCTGGAGGACAAATGTAAGGATGTAGAGGCTTATCTCACTAGGGGTAAGATAGATACTGCCTACAGGAAAATTAAAGAGACCTTTGGAGAGAAGAGAACCACTTGTATGAACATCAAGAGCTCAGATGGAAACCCAGTTCTAAGCAAAGAAGATAAAGCAGAAAGGTGGAAGGAGTATATAGAGGGTCTGTACAAGGGCGATGTACTTGAGGACAACATTATGGAAATGGAAAAGCATGTAGATGAAGATGAAATGGGAGATACGATACTGCGTGAAGAGTTTGACACAGCACTGAAAGACCTGAGTCGAAACAAGGCCCCCGGAGTAGACAAAATTCCATTGGAACTACTGACGACCTTGGGAGAGCCAGTCCTGACAAAACTCTACCATCTGGTAAGCAAGATGTATAAGACAGGCAAAATACCCTCAGACTTCAAGAAGAATATAATAATTCCAATCCCAAAGAAAGCAGGTGTTGACAGATGTGAAAATTACCGAACTATCAGTTTAGTAAGTCACAGCTGCAAAATACTAACGCGAATTCTTTACAGACGAATGGAAAAACTAGTAGAAGCCAACCTCGGGGAAGATCAGTTTGGATTCCGTAGAAATGTTGGAGCACGTGAGGCAATACTGTCCCTACGACTTATCGTAGAAGCTAGTTTAAGGAAGGGTAAACCTACGTTTCTAGCATTTGTAGACTTAGAGAAAGCTTTTGACAATGTTTTCAAATTCTGAAGGTAGCAGGGGTAAAATACAGGGAGCGAAAGGCTATCTACAATTTGTACAGAAACCAGATGGCAGTTATAAGAGTCGAGGGACATGAAAGGGAAGCAGTAGTTGGGAAGGGAGTGAGACAGGGCTGTAGTCTATCCCCGATGTTATTCAATCTGTATATTGAGCAAGCAGTGAAGGAAACAAAAGAAAAATTCGGAGTAGGTATTAAAATCCATGGAGAAGAAATAAAAATGTTGAGATTCGCCGATGACATTGTAGTTCTGTCAGAGACAGCAAAGGACTTGGAAGAGCAGTTGAACGGAATGGATAGTGTCTTGAAAGGAGGATATAAGATGAACATCAACAAAAGCAAAACGAGGATAATGGAATGTAGTCGAATAAAGTCGGGTGATGCTGAGGGAATTAGATTAGGAAATGAGACAATTAAAGTAGTAAAGGAGTTTTGCTACTAGGGGAGCAAAATAACTGATGATGGTCGAAGTAGAGAGGATATAAAATGTAGACTGGCAATGGCAAGGAAAGCGTTTCTGAAGAAGAGAAATTTGTTAACATCGAGTATAGATTTAAGTGTCAGGAAGTCATTTCTGAGTATGGAGTGTAGCCATGTATGGAAGTGAAACATGGACGATAAATAGTTTGGACAAGAAGAGAATAGAAGCTTTCGAATTGTGGTGCTACAGAACAATGCTGAAGATTAGATGGGTAGATCACATAAATAATGAGGAAGTATTGGAGAGAAGAGAAGTTTGTGGCACAACTTGACCAGAAGAAGGGATAGGTTGGTAGGACATGTTCTGAGGCATCAAGGGATCACCAATTTAGTATTAGAGGGCAGCGTGGAGGGTAAAAATCGTAGAGGGAGACCAAGAGATGAATACACTAAGCAGATTCAGATGGATGTAGGTTGCAGTAGGTACTGGGAGATGAAGAAGCTTGCACAAGATAGAGTAGCATGGAGAGCTGCATCAAACCAGTCTCAGGAGTGAAGACCACAACAACAACATCTTATTTTACCTGCTGAAATGGAACTGGTCAGTGGCTAATTTTCACCATTTAACGAACAACTCGATACGTTGTATGACTTCTCGACACCGTCTAAAAAAGCTCGAACGGAAATGTCAGTAGTCTTACGCTTTGAATGAAGTAAATAAAACGCATATGTGTACTTATATACAGGAAATACACTTTAAATTTATAAATTTTTCCAAAAAATTGAATTATTGTCATGTATTGTATTTATTAAAAAAATAAATTTTACCATGTTATATAATAACCTTGGAAGTTATTGACATTGATATTGTTACTATTATTTAAAAAATTCACAAACTAACTTGAAAAATGCTTATTGGTAAGTAATTCATTTGTGCAGCTAAAAACTGTCTTTGCCATGCACTTTATCTCTGTCCTCCTTAGCTACTCGAAAGTTGACAGGAAGTCACATATGAGAGCCAGTTTGAGTTACAGTGAGAATTGCTTGTGTTCTTTTCTTAGTGTGAATATTTGGTTTAATGGTATCATTTAATATTGTGAAATAAGAATTAATATAAACACCTGCGACTTATCATTGAAAATAACACGTCGGGTAAAATGAATCTCTAATGCTTTTATGCCACACAGGAATAATAAACTTAAAGATGGTACGCCGAGATCAAGGAAGAAGGTAACGGGCATCGTTAAACAAGATAAGTTATTACAATTACTTACAAAATTCACATTGGATTAAAATTCAAGTTCTTGCAGCTATATTTTTGTTTCAGCTCTTCAAGCAGCTGGAGAACACTGAGTTCAAAGCAGATCACCTTTAAGGAAATAGTTTTACAAAAAATCTTTTTAATTTTCGATATTAATATTTGAACATCGAGAGATGATGGGTCACTCTGGTGGGATTCGCATTATCGGTGGGGAGTTCATTCTAAGAGTCTTTTTATCGTGGTAATTGTGCCTCATTTTCTCCGGAAAACATTCAGACAAGCGAGCCTGTACGCAGGCAGAGCTAACAAGTCTAGATTTTTCTGAGAGAAGGAGTTTTTACAACTGCCTTGTCCTTATTTCAGACCCTAACAAGGAAGGTTTGTTTGCTTCTGACGCTGCCTGCCTCAGACTGCACATTAAAAATTCATTCATAGCCTCTCCACTATCAAAAAATCATTCTGAACCACCATAGAACAAAACCTCCAAATATTTCATCTTGGCAACAAAGGCAAGCAACTTGACCTTCTCGAAGAGATCGCAAACGTAGCACCTGACTACCTACTCAATCACAAGAGTGAACTAAGAAACAATTTTTTCATTCAGAATTTCGGAGACTTACTAGTTTAAAACAGCTAAACAGGCAACCAATTCTCTTCTCCCTCCTCCCCCCGCATGCCCTCCTCTATCCATTTCTTTACATTCTTACTGAGTTGATGTCAACGTAAAAATTATCCCACCACACAATATATGTCTGAATGCCCAAACCTTCCACTGTTAAGGTAAATCAATACTTTTTAGTTGCACTAAACAGGATGCCTTTACTAGTATTCCAGATCGTTTTAGTGTAAAACAGAAATAAATCAGCAGTTCATTTGAAGTTTTGGTGTTTTCGTTTTTAAATGTAAAGTTCATAGTCATCCAAATAGCAGCAGTTGTCTCCGATTACTACAGCTTTACATTATCTTATTTCTGAGCATTCATGTTAACACTAGTTTTCATTAAAGTATTTGACCATAAAATGACAATGTTATATGTTAATGTAAAAATAGTAATATGACACAAGACCATTTGAAGTTTGCTTTTGTACTAATTTATTTATTTATTTATTTTATTTGTGAGCGCTCCTTTTAAAGCCAGTTTTCATTAAATTATTTGTCCATAGATCAAATTTATTATATACAAACAAAAACAGGTCAAACACTGCTCTTGGCCTTGTTTCACAATTTTATTATTAATGTTTCTGCACAGCCTAGGTTTCGGGTTATAGGCCCATTTTCACGTCCATTACTGATTCACAAAGATGATAATGCACAGATAAAACTGATGACAAGGCAAGGATAATTGTCTAAAGGTATCGAGCCATAGCTTCATGTAAAATTATGTGTATGATCATTTTGCAGCAAATTACTCACATTATTACACATTCAGATATTACACTGTAATTATCAGAGCAACGTTATGCCTCAGCCAAGAACTTTTTAACTACGATGGAGTGGGGTCCAAGGTTTGCTTCTATCCTGGGGTTGTGTTATCATCCAAAAGAGGTGAATAATTGAAATGGGTTTGCTCCTTTAATAATAGTTGAGGCGATATACAGTACACATCTGTATTTTAATTTCTAAAATTTCTAATTTGTTGAGTTTGGCATCCTTTTCCTCTGTTTGTAAGACTTGTACATCTATTGTGTATTTGCGGTTATTGTTCAGGGAACGTTCTGCAAAGGCTTTCCTTTTCCTCTGTGTGTAAGACTTGTACATCTATTGTGTATTTGCGGTTATTGTTCAGGCAACGTTCTGCAAAGGCTGGACCACGGAGCAAAGTAAGTTATGTTATATTTTCGTATGAAAACCTTTGTAATAAATAATTGTTGTTTAGCACATATTGTATGCTGGCAGAGTTTCGTAAAAACAGTGTGAGTACATACATAGCTTGTGAAAAGTTAAGGATGTGTTACAAACTGTCCATCACAATGCAAGCTGGCAGACACATATTTACAGCTAAGCTGCCCATACTGTCTCAGTAAGTACAGAATTTATTTTGGATCAAATCTTCTTGACACAGAGCTAGCATCCAGTATTAAGCTTTGAAACAGTCATGTAATCTCCTGTGCACCATTTGAAGGTCAGCCTTAAATGGTTCGAATACCTGTTTGTGAAATAAATAACTATTTCAAAAAAGTGACTCGTTGCAGTTCTCTGTATTTGTATTGAATAAACAGTCGCAGGTTCCTGCAAATTCTTAAGGGATAAACTTAATTTAATTAAAAATTTAATTTTGTTTCATAAAACTGGTGACGGTTAAGCACGAGTGGGATTTTTTGAGTTTCAAAATAAGTAAAACTTGGGGTAAGTGGAACATAATGTAATACTTTCTCGTGGCTCTACACGAAGCAGGGCTGTACAATCATGCTTTCTTCGCTTTTACAGCTGCCTGTCACTGTATGTCGAATTAATAGACAATGCTGTAAGACTTATACAGCATCTCCAGCAAGTGCTTTATCCTTGGCAGTTGAAGATGAACGTTGACATGTACTTGGTGAAAGGGATACAATACATATTAAGCTTAATTGCCTAATATGCTGACATCTGTAAGATTTGTGCTGTGTATACTCTTCTGATCCTTAAGAATGAGATTTTTTGTGGCTGAACGTTTCTTCTCTGGATATCTGAGCCTATTACGTGTAATTAAAAATTTTCTCCAACGCAGCATCGATTGTAAAATCCTTCCGAAATGTGGTTAATTTCATCGAACAAGTTTTTCAGTAATTAATTTATTGTCTTGTGCCTAGAATCAATGTACAATACTTTGTCCGAGAACGCACTTGTTCATCATTGGCAAAATACGTACTGCATGCTGGGCGCCATGACACTGACGGTAAACTAATAACAAAAATACTATTAGGGTTGCTAACAGATTACATGAAGTAAATGCGGCCAGTCGAGAACCACATGCATTAAAACAAACAAATGCATTATAAATTTGTGTTTCGAACGAACAGGAAAACTACTTTTTGATACGTCTCCTAGTACTTAGCGTGAGTGGGAGATAAGTTGTATGTTAACTGTTCCATGTGAGTGCCACAATGCTGTTGCGTGAGTGCCTTACATACGTTTGTCGAGCAGCTTGGACACCTAAAGTGAAAAGATAGATATCCTTGTTGGCAACTATGGAGTCGGTCTCTGAGTATTAAAACTGTCAGTATGTCATGGTGACTGCTGGCATCTCAGATAACAATGCAGTTTATTGGTCAGCGATATCAGATGGATGATAACCCTTCCGGGGCCCTAATTTTCGTGCCATTGATCGGACGTAATACGTTATTCTGTCAATGATGGAAACCGTCGCTTCTCGTTCAAGCCTCTTACCGCCTCCTAGTTTACTGACAACTTCGTTCCTTTACAATTCACTGGACGTCACCGAGGCGTCTAGAATATTTACTTAGGCGCTCCCAAAGCACCGTATACATTCACATAAAGTGAATATTAACTCCAACCCAATGTATTTCAGGTAACTATGTAGGAACAATAAAGGTAATGAATCACGAAGCTGCGCTTTAACTACACCCAACAGCATCTGAAGTCCTGAAAAGAAGGAAATTATAGGAGGATGGAGAACATAGCAGACTTTGTAGCTGTGCTTAGTTCCATAATAGCGGTAAGAGCACGTATTGAGCTATGTTGACTCCACTGTGAGACAAAGATTTCATGACTGCCATGTCGAAAGATTCATGCAGACAAAATTTATTGCTGCCTCGTTAGAACTAGTGACAAGATCGACTTCACACTATTTAGTAATGAAGCTTTACATGATTATTTTGTACTCTATATATAATGTAAAATTGAAAAAATACGTAAATAATTTTGTGAATGTATGTAATGGAGCAGTTGCGATGTAATTGCATCAAAACTGTCATGGAACAGCTCACTGCAAGAGAGTGTACGTTATTCGTGCCTATAATATTTCGTGCAGTGGAGAATTGCTTATAAATGGGATAATAAATCAAGGATGATGCCCAAAGCGTAATATGTAGTATATCTACGTTATTAGAAGGAAGTAAATGGAGCTCTGACACAGGAATGCGAGCAGCGGTAACAAGAGCTTCTAAATAAATGCGGTATGAAAGCTTGCTGCAGGAGAAAAAGAAGCACGTAATAGCGGCGCCAACGATACACTTCATAAATTGTACGAGATAAGCACCATAGACTTATTAATATTTAAACAGAGTACAACGCTTCGTAGCAGTTCATTTCTAAAATGAAATAAGAACTTTTCTCGGTGTTTGTTTATTTGACTTTATTTTTTACTTTTTTGCGTATTTTCTGAAACTTGTTGCATAGCTTGTGTTTGTAGACATGGCTGTGAATGAAAAGGATAAAATAAGTATAAAAGTGAACAATGAAGCATTTCAATTGTATGAGAAGAAAAAAGCTTGTATTATGCTGTTGTTCAATATATCGCCGGCAAAAGTCTGTTGTTTACTGCAAAGCTGACCATGAAAAAACGCAGAGTTATTGAGTTACAGGTGTTGACTGTGGCTAGTGAAGAGAATGTTCTTTACTCTGAATAGATAAGAATTTTGAGACGAATGATAAATACTGTTTACATTTATTGATCCAGGCTACGGAAATAAGTATTTTTTTTAGAAATCGTGCTGTTTATTTGATTCAGTTCAGTGAGAATCAAAAACTTTCTATTTTAATAGCAGTAGTAGAAGAATGTGTCTACTTAGGACAATGGAGATTTTGTAAACTGTATATGTAGAGAGATATTCAGAATTACAGGTCTGTATGAGCCTTCTCTGTGTCTTACGATAGCGAGTTTAATAATTAGGTTGCATAGAACTGCTGTCAAGAAGACAATTTAAGACTGTTATAGAAATTTGTCAGGAATAAAGTAAAACAGATGCATACGCTGTTCCAGGTTTTTAGCAACTTTCCCGAGATTTGACGCCAAAACGGGAAATCATCCCTTTCCCATATTCGCAGATCTCTGGAATTTGGCTCAAAAGAGGCTAGAGAGTTATAATTTTCTGTATGAAACAGAATGTGTAAAAAAGGGTTCAGTATTCTGGTGCCTATAAAGATCTAAGTTTCCGTCAGTTGCAACTGAAAGAACTGGAAATTCATTCCCATATATTTCCAGCTAGGAAACGTTTCTCCATCTACGTTTTCCGGGGTCTGACCGGGGAGATTCAAGAGATCTGTGGTGACCCGCCCCGTTCGTTTAGGTGGGTACATACTAAACTTCAGTACTCACGTGTCAAAGCGATGTGACAGAGATGGAACAGGCAGAGTATATTGAACAAATTTCAGTTGTCACTGAAGCGAAAATACGCAATCTCTCTTGTTTCATCTGTGTTCACATGTATGTAATTGCTTCCTTGCTTTGGCTTCTGTTCGTTTGGGTATGCACAAGCGAGAGGTGCGGCATTAGTATATCATGTGGATTTGCATTCAGTGATGACAAGAACTTCATGTTACAATGAGCTGATATAGTTCACTTAAATGTCCGTGAACGTTGTTCGTGTCGTAACTGACCGATTTGTCAAACAACAGACTATTTTATAACATGCCTCTTTTAGATGTTAACTATTAAGAATGCGGTGTAGGGTTTCCGAATTTGAAAAATGAGATACAGAGATTATCTGTGTCAGCAGTGACGCTGATCAATTTGCAAGAAGTCTCTTGGACGCGGAGAGATGAACTTACATGTGTACACCAGTCGTGATTCAAGACTTTGTGCAGGTTTAAAAATACTTTCCAGATGGGGTGGATGCCAGGAGTAGTTCTGCATTTCTATATATGGTCTCGTGATATACTTGTTGAAATCATTAGAAACACAGAATACCAGACATAACATTAATGTAGGTAAAAATTCTACGACTAAATATGATAATGGATTACGGTTTCTTTCTGTCGATGGACGTCACTGTAACGAGTTAAGCGTTGCGCAACGTTAAAGGACATGGCGTAGCATACTACCAAGTCTATGACAATAGCTAGAATATTCGCAATTGGAGATGGGCGCTGTATGAGGCGACTGTTTTGAGGAATGGTAAATGAGTTGCGAATAATTATTTCGCGAAAGCAAATGGTGAATAACAAAGTGGAACTCAGTAGTGGTAACATAATTGTTTGTGAGAAATGGCGGTGGAATGAGTTAACAGAAAATTAAAACATTATGAGATTAATCATTTTACAAGGTGAACATTCGAATAAATTTCGCGCGTTCACCAGAACAAGAGAAAACGTGCCTGCTGGAGCATCAGTTACAAACGACACTCAGTTGTATAATACTGTTAATTTTAATTTGTTTCCATTGTTACTTTAATGACTTTGTTAGAATTTAATAAACACATGGCTATAGCAGCTGTTGACAAACACAAAAAGGACTGTACTTCACATTTCTTTCTAGCTTATCAGGTTTTTGGTTGTATAACTAAATACCAGTTTTTAATTGTGATCGATTTGCGTCTTACGAGTTGTCTTGCAAGTTGATATAGTATGTAGTTTTTAATGAGGAATTTCGTGAACAGTCAGCTTCAGCTTTTTGGTAGAGTAAAGGCACACAATCGCTTCTGAGAATAACATACATGATTAAGTCTGTTTATTTGCAGCTTTTTATTTAAGAATGCCAATGTCGTGTGGAGAATAAGATGTTGTTGTTGTTGACGATGTTATTGTTGTGATCCTCAATCCGAAGGCTTTTCACGCTAGTCTACTCTATACCTCTCTGAATAACTACCACAATCTAAACCCATTTGAACCTGCTTGCTACATTCATCCCTTGATCCCCTCACTATTTTTTACCTTCTTTTCCCCATTTTCCCACGACAGCAAAATCCATTACCAAAATCAGGCTTTGTTGATGCTTTAGGATTGGTCTTACCAAACGATCGCCGGCCGAGGTGGCCGAGCGGTTGTAGGTCCTGCAGTCTGGAACCGCTACGGTCGCAGGTTCGAATCCTGCCTCGGGCATGGATTTGTATGATGTCCTTAGGTTAGTTAGGTTTAAGTAGTTCTAAGTTCTAGGGGACTGATGACCTCAGAAGTTAAGTCGCATAGTGCTCAGAGCCATTTGAACCTTACCCAACGATCGCTTCATTTAGTCAAGTTGTACCATAAATATCTTTTGTTTTCAGTTTGATTCAGTACCCCGTTATTAGCTATTCAGTCAACCTAACTTAACGTTATTGTGTAGCACTACATTTCAAGAAGCTTCTATTCTCTTCTTGGCTGAACTGATTATCATCTACGTTTAACTTCCCTGGAAGCTTACACTCAAGAAAAGTACCCCCGGAAAGGAATTCCTAGCAGTATAAATTTATATTACATTTCAACAAAATTTTGTTACTCGGAAACGCTTTTCATGCTACAGATAGTCTGTATTTTATATCCGACCTATCGGTATCATTATCAGGTATTTTGCTGGTCTAATAGCAAAACTAAATTTCAGTGTCCTAATCTAATTGCATCGAATTCAATAAAATTATTGTAAGAAAGACAGACAGCAAACAAACTCACTGAAAGTATACTCCGGAAGTGAAGTCCACCCGCAGAGAAGGTAGCTTACAAAACCACCATTGCATGGTCGATGCTTCAGTAAAATCTGGGACTCGCTCCATATTAGGGCTGTTAGGTGAAATACGAGGGTGTGCTGAAAAGTAATACTTCCAAATTTCTTATGTTAAAACCCTTAAAGCTTTTTAAATGAAACAGACGGTATTAACATTGTACATCTTTATTCCTCATGTCTATATACTTGCAGTGCTCCGTCGCCAAAGGGTTCCGAATTGCAGGGTGTAACACAGTGGTGTGTAATGGAACGATGTTGGTGTGTGAGAAACAGCGTGCTGTAATAGAGTTTCGAATTCAAATAGTTCATCAACACATGGAGCACCCTCTGCTTCAGGATGACAATTCCAGAACACGAGATTACTCTCACAGATCGCTTTCCTTACAGTCCCAACTCGGCCCCATCAGATTTCTGTTTCCGTAACTTAAAGAACTCCTTCGAGAACTTCACTTTGATAGCGGTGAAGCAGTGCAACCAAAGGAGAGAGTGCGCCTCCGCCAACAAAGTCAGACATTCTACAGTGAAGACAGGAACAAACTGGACTCTCGTTGGAAGAAATGTGTTCGTCTCCAGGATGACTATGATGGGAAATAAATATGTAGATATGAAGAATAGAGATGAAGAACGTTGACAATGTTTGTTTCTTTTAAAAATCTTTAAGGGTTTTCATATAGAAAATTGGGAGACATTACTTTTCAGCACACCTTCGCAGAAAAGGTCCAAGAAAGAACATAACTTTTCGTCACAGGATCATTTGGCATATTAAAATTCTTACTCAGTTCCAGTGGCAGACGCTAAGAGAGAGACGTTGTGCATCACGAAGTGATTTGCTGTTAACGGTCCGAGAGCGCTCGTTGGAAGAGTTAACCAATATATTGGTTCCTGCAACTTATATTTCGCAAAAATACTATGAGATATTCGAGCTAGCACGGAGGCTTACCAGCACCATTCGCGCCTGGAACAGGAAGCGGGGAAATGGTAGTGCTAAGCATAGTATTGTCACATATCATAAGGTTGCTTGCGAAGCATAGCAACGGATGTAGGTTGTTGCCTTTCTGGCGTCAGTGACGAAGTAAATGTCGTCTCATTATCTAGACGAATAGCACGCCGTCATATCCATGTAAGGTTGTCTGCATTATTGACGTTTGTGGAAAATTGCTGGGTTACGTAACAGGCATGGCACGGAGCCCTGTGGATCGCAAGGGTGCATAGCGCCCAGTAACGCGTGCCAGTAGCGAAACGGACTTGGTCAAACCTATCGACAGGAGAAAATAAGGACACGATTCTCGACTCTTCACGTCTGCATGACAACTTCTGAGGGTGGTAACATTTCACCTGTTCTCCACTGGCCTCATATAAATTTGGCTGGTCAAAGCAGCACACTTGTTAACACATTGGACCAGTATTGTGGAACAGCTTGGTTCACATCGCCGTCTGATCAGCCTGCTTTATGTTTTCCATGGTTTCTACAAATCGATTGAGACGAGTTCCAGGACTTTTCTTTTTTTAAAAATGAGGCGGTAATTTCCTTTCACATACAGTGTTTAATGGCCTCATCTTCGACCAGATGTTTAAACCTAATCTTTCTCCCTTCGTCTCAATCCAGTGTGGCGTGCAGGTACCATCTCTCCTGTCTGTACTCGTTGTAACAGCATCCATCTTCAGGTATAGGCCCCTCAAATATTGGATGGTTATATTTAAAGTGCAGCTACTCACAGAGGTCTAGTGTAGCCTGTAACTGACGTATGCACCGAAACCTGCTAGATATACTAATGGGTTAACGCGGAATCGATTTACCCTGGAAATAAATTAGTTACAGTTTTGGCCGCCCGGTGCAAATCTGGCGTTGTGCAGCATCTTGCCAACGCCTCCGATTATCAAATAGTGTAAGCATCGGCAAATAATAAAATCATCATTATGCCTTTCTCACTTGTTTGACCTTTCCTGTCCACGTTTCGGTTCTAATCCATAAAATATGGAAACATTTATGTACTTATTTCCTGCATTCACGGTGCCAGATTTGCTCCAGGTGGCCAAAACTGAAACTATTTTATTCTAGCGTAAATCGGTTACGCATAAACGCACTATAATATCTACCAGTTTTCACTGTCATACGATAATTACAGCCCACAATGGATGCCTGTGAGTAGTTGCACCTTGTATCATCTCCTCCCCTTGTCTCATCGTCGTCGCCATTGGTAGTGGTTGTGGTTTCTTTGGTTCTCTCTTCTTTCTTATTTACACGCTCGGCAAATCCTCAGGGTCGTATGTTCAAGGAAGTGAGGAAGGGGAACATATCTTTTCGAAATCATGATACACAACAAAACATTCAGAACTTCCAGTTTGTAGCCTTCGTTCGAGTACGGCAGGGAACGAAGAGAAAGTGTCACTGTTTTGACAAAAGTGACAACATCGATGTGAAATTGTAGTTTCTACAGTTGGTCGTCTACTGAAATGAGACGCAACACATGAATTGTCTTTTCATGTAACTGTAGTTTACTGAGGTCCCGATTTGGCTCCAAAAATCCCATTCATTCGGAACTCAGTCATAATTAATGCCAATTTTTATAGTTTTCGGCTGTGTGTGTATGGGATTTTCAATTTATAGCTCCGTCCCAGCTACTAGTAACCGAAGACTGTTGATACGTTGCTATTCAACCATACAATCGAATCGCATTCCCGAAATTTATCTTATCTCTGCCGGTCAGGGTGGCCAAGCCGTTCTAAGCGCTACAGTCTGGAACCGCCGACCGCTACGGTCGCAGGTTCGAATCCTGCATCGGGCATGGATGTACGTGATGTCCTTAGGTTAGTTAGGTTTAAGTAGTTCTAAGTTCTAGGGACTGATGACCTCAGAAGTTAAGTCCCATAGTGCTCAGAGCCATTTGAACCATTTATCTTTTTTCTCGCGAATTGATTATATTTCGTAATAGTTAATTAAATGTCAGTTCAGAATCATTTGCTTTCTCAAAACAACTTCCGGTCTAATTATTATCGGTAATAATTCTTCGTTTTAAGCGAAGTCTACATTGATGCTGTAGCGCGATCCCTTGTAGCGTATATCGTGCTTCGCAAGATGTGACCTTTATTTGGGCAGCTAACGTATTCCTTTTTATTTGCCTCTGTCTCTTCCTTTTACCACTCAAAGGATTCCATAATTAATTAGAACTGCCCTCTACGCAATCAATTAGCACCAAAACACGAAATACACTTATCGCGCTCGATAGTAACAGAGTGATAACATCTCTGTCTTTATCAAAGAAAAAATATACTTCTACATTGTGAAGTCTATGTCAAATCACTATTATATCACTGGAAATACGATACAATAGTCACATGATTTTTATTCATATCATACACAATTATTTCAATGGATTTTCAAATAAATAATCAAATTAAAAATCAGAAATATTACTATCGGGGTAAATGCAATACGTTTCGATATATAAAAAAAAAACATTTCGATTCAGCGTGACGTCACGTATTAACACTTGCTGTTACTCTACCAACTCAACATGACACTACGCATTTCTCGCAATCGAAACTTCGCTGTTAAATTACTTTCGGAGGATTGCTTACTTTTACTACGATTGACGCCTTATCTAAGGTTACAACCTTAATTATAACAGTCCGGCATTCTTGTGCAACGCCAAGAGCTCATGCGGCCACATGGTCTAAGTTCCGTAACAAATCGAAAGTTAGCCGTACACTACTTCACGTACCACTTTTACTTCAATCTCACTAAAACTGGGTCATGTGCGCTGTTGGTCCTTGAATGCAGTTATCTGAACCGTGTTACAGCACGAGCCTAGGGTAAGAGGGCTGGACACTAGAAAGAGAGCCACTTGCAGCAGTACCGTAGCACAGCACTGGGACACAACACCAGCAGGAAGCTCTGCCAACCGCCTCCCAGTCAGTGCCCATCCAGTTATGGAAACGACGGACACTTCGGCAAGCGGCGTACGTGAAATTTTGAGCAGCAACGCCACAACTAAGCCGCCTTCGGGGCGTATGAATAGTGGCTGATCGGCTAGGCTGGTCACTTTTCGAATTACATCTACATCTACATACATACTCAGCAATCCACCATACAGTGCGTGGCGGAGGGTACCACGTACCACAACTAGCATCATCTTCTCTCCCTGTTCCACTCTCAAACGGAACGAGGGAAAAATGACTGCCTATATGCCTCTGTACGAGCCCTAAGCTCTCTTATTGCTGTTGATGCTTGAATGCATTTCAGTTATCTGAACAATGTTACAGCACGAGCCTAGGGTAAGAGGGCTGGACACTAGAAAGAGAGCCACTTGCAGCAGTACCGTAGCACAGCACTGGGACACAACACCCGCTGGAAGCTCTGCCAACCGTCTCCCAGTCTTTCCGCGAAATATAAGTTGGCGACAGTATAATTGTAATGCAGTCAGCCTCAAATGCTGGTTCTCTAAATTTCCTCAGTAGCGATTCACGAAAATAACGCCTCCTTTTCTCCAGAGACTCCCACCCGAGGTCCTGAAGCATTTCCGTAACATTGGCGTTATGATCAGACCTACCAGTAACAATCTAGCAGCCCGCCTCTGAATTGCTTCTATGTCCCCCTCAATCCGACCTGATAGGGATCGCAAACGCTCGAGCAGTACTCGAGAATAGGTCGTATTAGTGTTTTATAAGCCGTCTCCTTTACAGATGAACCACATCTTCCCAAAATTCTACCAATGAACCGAAGTCGACTATCCGCCTTCCCCACAACTGCCATTACATGCTTATCCCACTTCATATCGCTTTGCAATGTTACGCCCAAATATTTTATCGACGTGACTGTGTCAAGCGCTACACTACTAATGGGGTATTCAAACATTACAGGACTCTTTTTCCTATTCATCTACATTAATTTACATTTATCTATATTTAGAATTAGCTGCCATTCTTTACACCAATCACAACTCCTGTCCAAGTCATCTTGTATTTTCCTACAGTCACTGGTAGGGCATACAGCCGCCGCTTGACGGATCGGGGCTCCAACTGAAACCCGCCTACCCACCGAAACCCTATGGTGCCTGCCACTGCCAGTCACTAATAACCGGTTTCCTCGTACTCGGCAAGCCGTGCCAGCCTGCGCCACTAGCGCTGACGCAGCTCGGCCGCCGTGCGGGGGATGTTGACTACGCAGTGTAGTAGGTAACAACGTCTTCATGGCAGTGCTCACCGTCGAGGTGCACGAGATCGTTGCGTGACCCTGCCTGCTCTGCGCCAAGCTCAACCACCGCACGAAGACACACACACACACACACACACACACACACACACACACACCTGTAGCCGTTTGCATGTATTTAAAGCATCTACATCTACATACATACTCAGCAATCCACCATACGCTGCGTGGCCGAGGGTACCTCGTACCACAACTAGCATCTTAAAGCAATACAGAGTTTCATGAACACCGTCCGTCTTGCTGAAACCATCTTACTCCTCCGACGGACCCCTTTAACCCTTGCCAACCGATCGGACCCTTAAACACCCAGGTGGGAGAGCATTAGGCAGTCTTGACAACTGGGAGCTCCTTGGCGGTCGTCGGTCGCCAGGCCTGCTACCCCGCACCTTCAAGGCAGTCTGTTCCGGCATAGCCTTCTGTACTGTATTGGTTCGCGTCTTCTCATTTTTCGCAGCGGTAGAGCGACGGAGCAGACGAGGGGGCGCAGCAGATGAATGGAGACGGTTAGGCGGCGCCTCGTTACGCGCCGGGTAATGTTATTAGCGCGCTACAGCAGGTGGCCGGCTGATGGGGGCGGGATAGAGGCCGCCTTAATGATCGCGTTTCACAGGCGCGACACGGCCAGCCCTCTCTAATGGCGCGGCGCCGAGGGGTCCAGTTGCGGCCTCCTCCGGGCGTGCCTTTCCGCGACCCATTCATCTCCGTGAACACCAACTATGCACACAACACGGCTACCGAGCTCCTGCGAAAAAGGCAAAGAAACACTTCTTGACAGAGAAAACTTCTTTACACACTTCCTCGACCGTGAGTATTTTATCTATCTTCGTACAACATTTTCGATAGTTAGTGAAACAAAATAAAGAAAGAATGTAACACAGTTAGGTACTGCCATATTTATTCAAATACACAGACAGAAAAAATCTCAAACCAAGAAGCAGAATAGCCACATAAATGAAAACTGGTAGGAATATTTTTACAGGTACATCCAAAGGATGAGATCCCTCCCCCCCCCCCCCCCCCCCCCACACTCCACTCAAATTTAGCGTCAGTTGCAGAAGACTGGTGCTACATACCCCACTATGAGAATGGGAACTGAGAATTAGGTTTTGCTCTCCTTGAGACAGAGAAGTTGGTGTCCATGCATCAGCACGGCTTTAGAAAGCATAGCTCCTGTGAAAGGCAACTCGCCCTTTTTTCACAAGATATCTTGCGAACCATCGATCTATGGTATCAGACGGATGCCATATTCCTTGACTTGTGGAAAGCGTTTGACTCGTTGCTCCACTACAGACTCCTAAGTTACGAGCGTATGGGATTGGTCCCCAAGTATGTGAGTGGCTCGAAGTCTTCTTAAGTAATAGAACCCAGTACGTTCTCCTCGATGGTGAGTGTTCATCGGAGGTGAGGGTGTCATCTGGAGTGCCCCAGGGAAGTGTGGTAGGTCCATTGTTGTCTTCTATCTACATAAATGATCTTTTGGATAGAGTGAATAGCAATGTGCGGCTGTTTGCTGATGATGCTGTGGTGTACGGGAAGGTGTCGTCGTTGAGTGACTGTAGGTTGATACATGATGACTTGGAGACGATTTGTGATTGGTGTAAAGAATGGCAGCTGACTCTAAATATAGATAAATGTAAATTAATGCAGATGAACAGGAAATAGAATCCTGTAATGTTTGAATACTCCATCAGTAGTGTAGTGCTTGACACAGTCAAGTCGATTAAATATTTGGGCGTAACATTGCAGAGCGATGTGAAGTCGGACAAGCATGTAATGGCAGTTGTGGGGAAGGCGGATAGTCGCCTTCGATTCATTGGTAGAATTTTGGGAAGATGTGGTTCATCTGTAAAGGAGACGGCTTATAAAACACTAATACGACCTATTCTCGAGTACTGCTCGAGCGTTTGGGATCCCTATCAGGTCGGATTGAGGGAGGACAAAGAAGCAATTCAGAGGCGGGCTGCTAGATTTGTTACTTGTAGGTCTCATCATCACGCGATGCTTCAGGAATGTGGGTGGGAGTCTCTTGAGGAAAGGAGGCCTTCCTTTCGTAAATCGCTACTGAGGAAATTTAGAGAACCAGCATTTGAGGCTGACTGCAGAGTTTTACTGGCGCCAACTTACATTTCGCGGAAAGACCACAAAGATAAGATAAGAGAGATTAGGGCTCGTACAGAGGCATATAGGCAGTTATTTTTCCCTCCTTCTGTTTGGGAGTGGAAAAGGGAGAGAAGATGCTAGTTGTGGTACGAGGTATCCTCCGCCACGCACCGTTTGGTGGATTGCTGAGTATGTATGTAGATGTAGATGCTTTAAATACATGCAGTAACGGTCATGGGCGTTGGTTACCTTTGAGACTGGACGTGGTGAGTTCAAGTTCGTCAAGAATGTCTTTAAGGTGACAAAGACACTACTATCAACACCTCACCGACTTTGAACGAGACCATGTAATAGGGCTACGACAAGTTGGATATTGCAGAAAGAATTTGCAGAATGTATCCATAGTACATGGTTGGTGACAGCGCTGGTCCCGAGAACGTACAGTCGCAAGAAGACCAGCCTCCGACGGCCACGTGGCACTACCGGGAGGGAAGAACATTATGTAGGATGTATGGCCCTTACGGATCGTACTGCATCCGCAGCAGCAGTTTAAGCAGCAGCTGGCACCACACTGACACAACTAATTGTTACAAGTCGTTTACTTCACATCTACATCTACATCTACGTGATTACTCTGCTATTCATAATAAAGTGCCTGGCAGAGGGTTCAATGAACCAGCTTAATGCTGTCTCTCTACCGTTTCACTCTCGAACGAAACCCGGGAAAAACGAGCACTTAAATTTTGCGGTGCGAACCCTGATTTCTCTTATTTTATCGTAATGATCATTTCTCCCTATGTAGTTGGGTGGCAACAGTATGTTTTCGCGATCGATGGAGAACACTAGTGATTGAAATTTCATGAGAAGATTCCGCGGCAACGAAAAACGCCTTTGTTTCAATGATTGCCACTCCATTTCACGTATCATATCTGTGACACTATCTACTCTATTTCGCAGTAATACAAAACGAGCTGCCCTTCTTTGTACTTTTTCGATGTCATCCGTCAGTCCCACCTGATGCGTATCCCACACCGCACAGCAGTACTCCAGAATAGGGCGGAGAAGCGTTGTGTAAGCAGTCTCTTTGGTAGACCTGTTGCACCTTCTATGTGTTCTGCCAATGAATCGCAGTCTTTGGTTTGCTCTACCAACAATATTATCTATGTCATCGTTCCAATTTACGTTATTTGTAATTGTAATCCCTAAGTATTTAGTTGAATTTACCACCTTCAGATTTGTGAGATTTATCGCGTAATCGAAATTTAGCTGATTTCTTTTAGTACTCATGTGAATAACTTCGCACTTTTCTTTCTTCAGGGTCAATTGCCACTTTTCGTACCATACAGATATCTTATCTAAATTATTTCGCAAGTCGTTTTGATCATCTCATGACTTCACAAGATGGTAAATGACAGCATAATCTGCAAACTATCTAAGACGGCTACTCAGATTGTCTTCTATGTCGTTAATGTGGATCAGGAACAGTAGAGGGCCTATAACACTTCTTTGGGGAACACCGGATATTACTTCTGTTTTACTCGATGACTTTTCCGTCTATTCCTACGTACTGTGACCTTTCAGACAGGAAATCACGAATCCACTCACACAACTGTGGCGATACTCCGCAGGCACGAAGTTTGATTAGAAGACGTTTGTGAGGAACGGTGTCGAAAACCTTCTGGAAATCTAAAAATATGGAATCAATTTTAGATCCCCTGTCGACAGCACTTATTACTTCCTGAGTACAAAGAGCTAGTTGTGTTTCCCAAGAACTATATTTTCTGAATCCGTGCTGACTGTATGTCAATAAATCGTTTACTTCGAGGTACTTCATAATGTTCGAATACAGTATATGTTCTAAAACCCTACTGAAAAACGACGTTAGTGATATAGACCTCTAAGTCAGCGGAATACTCCTGCTTCCCTTTTTGGTTATTGGTGTGACTCGAGCAATTTTCCAGTCTTTAGGTACGGATCTTTCTGTGAGCGAGTGGTTGTATATAATTGCTAAATATGGAGCTATTTTATCAGCATACTCTGAGAGGAAGCTGACTGGTGTACCATCTAGACCGGAGATCTTGCCTTCATTAAGTGATTTAAGCTGCTTCGTTACACCGAGGATCCCTACTTCTATGTTTCTCTTCTTGGCAGTTGTTCTTGATTGGAATTCAGAAATATTTACTTCGTCTTCTTTGGAGTAGGAGTTTCGGAAAACCGTGTTTAATAACCCTGCTTTAGTGGCACTGTCATCAGTGACTTCACCGTTGTTCTCGCGCAGTGAAGGTATTGATTGTGTCTTGCTACTGGTGTGCTTCATGTATGACCAGAATGTCTTTGGGTTTTCTGCTCTCTACTTTAAAGGACAACTGAGAGCAAGACACCCTGTAGCGTGCACTCCACTGACTCCAAACCACCGCTATTTGTGACTTCAGTGGTGTCAAGCGACAGCTCATTGGAGAGCAGGGTGGAGGTCTGTGGCGTTTTCTGGTGAAAGCTGGTTTTGTCTTCGTGCCACTGATAATCGTGTGTTGGTTAGAAGTAGACCACTTGAGAGCCCGCAGCCAACC
The DNA here is from genome assembly GCF_023897955.1 of Schistocerca gregaria. NCBI lineage: Eukaryota > Metazoa > Arthropoda > Insecta > Orthoptera > Acrididae > Schistocerca > Schistocerca gregaria. Next base: position 692,322,941 of record NC_064921.1, on the reverse strand, counting down.
TGTCTCCGTGCTAGAAACACTGGACGTACACCTTTTGTTATGGTTCTAATGGCTATGAGCACTATGGGACTGAACTTCTGAGGTCATCAGTCCCCTAGAACTTAGAAGTACTTAAACCTAACTACCCTAAGGACGTCACACACATCCATGCCCGATGCAGGATTCGAACCTGCGATCTGTTGTTATGGTCTGAGGTGCGGTTTCGTGTGACAACAGGAGCACTCTCGTGGTTATACCACACACACACTGACTTCAACTTTGTACATCACTTTGATGATTCGACCTGCTTTGCTGCCATTAGTGAACAACATTCCAGGGAGTGTTTTCGAAAAGGATAACGTTCGCCGACATACCGCTGTTGTAACTCAACGTCCTCTACGTAGTGTTGACATGGTTCCTTGGTCTCCTTGACCACCGCATCTGTTTCTAGTGGAGCACATATGGGACATCATCGGGCGAAAACTCCAGCATCATCCACAAATACCATTAACCGCCCCTGCACTGACCGATGAAGTGCAACAGGCATGGAACTCCACCCCACAAACTGGCATCTGTCACCTGTAGAACACAATACATGAAACGTTTTCATGCATGCATTGAATATTCTAGCGATTATTAATGTACGAGAATTTCACATGTGCAGTAGCTTATCTAGCGCTTACATTAACCTGCTTTCTTGCAATGTTAATCACTTAAATATATTACGCAGATAAATTTCATTCCTCTGCATTAATTATTTTTTGATAGTGCGTTTTCTCCAGCAGTGTATATTCTTTCGATACTTGAGTTGGTGTATTATTATTTCTAATACATACTCAAGAGCCAAAGAAACTGGTACACCTGCCAAATATAGCGTAGGGCCCCAGCGACCACGCAGAAGTGTCACAATACGACGTGTCATAGACTCGACTAATGTCTGAAGTAGCGCTGAAGGGAACTGACACCATGAATCCTGCAGGACTGTCCATAAATCTGTAAGAGTACGGGAGGTGGGCCTGGAAATCTCTCCTGAACAGTACGTTGCAAGGCATTTCAGATAACATCAATAATGTTCATGTCTGGTAAGTTTGGTGGCCAGCGGAAGCGTTTAACCTCAGAAGAGTGTTTCCTGGAGCCACTCTGTAGCAACTCTGGAAATGTGGGGTGTCGCATTGTCCTGCCGAAATTGCCCGAGTCCGTCGGAATGCATAATGGACATGAATGGATGCAGGTGATCACACGGGATGCTTACGTACGTGTGCAACCTTTCCGCATATTGCTGCAGATTTCAATGCTGGGCCAACAGCAAGTGTCCGTCTGCGAACCATTCAACGGAACATCATCGATATGGGCTTTCGGAGTCGAAGGCCCACTCATGTATCATTTATGACTGCACGAAAGCAGGATACAAAGCTTTACGCCTCGCCGGCCGGGGTGGCCTAGCGGTTCTAGCCGCTACAGTCTGGAACCGTGCTACCGCTACGGTCGCAGGTTAGAATCCTGCTTAGGACATGGATGTGTGTGATGTCCTTAGGTTAGTTAGGTTAAAGTAATTCTAAGTTCTAGGGGACTGATAACCACGGAAGTTAAGTCCCATAGTGCTCAGAGTCATTTGAACCATTTCTTTATGCCTCGCCTGGGTGCGTCAACACCGACATTGGACTGTAGTTGACTGCAAACATCTTGCCTGGTCGGAAGAGTCTCATTTCAGATTTTATCGGGGGGACGGATGTGTACGGGTATTGAGACAACTTCATGAATCAATGGACCCTGTATGTCAACAGAGGATTGTTCAAGTTGCTGGAGGCTCTGTAGTGGTATGGGGCGTGTGCAGCTGGAGTGATATGGGCCCCCGATACGTCTAGATACGACTGTGACAGGTAATACGTACGTAAACATCCCGTCTGCATCCATGTCCGCAGCTCGTGGTCTAGTGGCTAGCGTTGCTGTCCCTGGATCACGAGGTCCCAGGTTCGGTTCTCGGCTGGGTTAAGGTTTTTCTCTTCCTGGAGACTGGGTGTTTGGGTTGTTTTCATCATTTCATCATCGTAATTCGTGACAGTGGTTAGATTGGATTGTGTAAAAATTGGACTGTGTAAAAATTAGGACTTTGTATGGGTGCTGATGACCGCGTAGTTGAGCGACCCATAAACCAAACATCATCATCATCATCATCACCTGCATCCATTCATGTCCATTCTGCATTCTGACGGACCTGGGCAATTCCAGTAGGACTATGCGGCACCCCACACGTCCAGAATTGCTACAGAGTGGCTCCAGAAATACACATTTGAGTTTAAACACTTCCGCTGGCCACCAGACACCGCAGTCATGAACATTACTGAGCAAATCTGAGACGCCTTGCAACGAGCTGTTCAGAACAGGACTTCACCACCACGTACTCTTACAGATTTATGGGCAGCCCTGCAGGATTTATGGTGTCAGTTGTCTCCAGCACTATTCCAGACATTATTCGATTCTATGTTGCGGCACTTCTGCGAACTCGTGGGGGCCCTACACGATATTAAGCAGGTGTACCCGTTTCTTTGGCTCTTCAGTGTAGCATGCTCATCTACCTTCAGTATAAATCATACCACGCATCAGAAAATGCCGTCAGGAATCATGCTTACTACAACTAAATATATTTGTCCAGATGTTCTCTACCTCCTGCATTAATCTGAACGATTAATTTCGGTACACTTTGTGTAATCACTACCGCAACAAGTCGTGTGGATTAGCCGCGCGGTCTGAGGCGTCTCGGCAGGTTTGCGGGCTTCCCCGTCGGACGTTCGAGTCCTCTCTCGGGTATGGGTGCGCGCTTTTTCCTTAGCGTAAGTTAGTTTCAGTTACATTAATTAGTCTGCAGGCCTAGGGCTGATGACCTCCCATAGAACCTTACCACAAATTTCCAAACTACCGTAATATTATATTTGTATCTGCTCATTTATGAGTGCTACCTTTTACCAGCAAGTTGAGACGTCAGATTTATCCTCATATTAGTCCAGAGTAGACATTTATTCAATTCTGAATTGTTCTGACAGAACAGTAACTAGCAAAGTGATAATCGTTCGTGTTTCATTTAAGGACAATAATTATTCGTCCATCATTATTCATAAATTCATAGTGAAAGAATAGTGCTCCAGTGAAAGAAGAGTGTTCCAGTGTTACTAGGTCAGGCGTCATTACACGGGGATATTTTAACCGTTTTAGCCTTTTATTTGATTCACATCAAAGGATGTCCGATATAGTAGCACCCTTTTCCGCTTTCCGTACTGAATTTACCTCAGCTCCATTTACACATTGAAACGCAAGTCCACACTTATGAGTTATTCAATAACTACTTGCTTGGTTTGGAATGACGTTCCAAGAGACTCAGCGAAATTACGTTTCGATGTTTTCAAGACCACTCGAAAGAAAGGGAGGTGTTCATTTGTAATCTCTCAAGGCTCTCTGAGCACGGGACACCATACCACATTAAAGTTTTGAAATGGAGTTACAAAGTGTTGCTCACAGCTTGCATTTTGCAGGTGTAGGTGAATAGACTACCCTAGTAACTACGTGTGTGCAGATAAACACTCTAATGGAAACAGTTATTTCTTCACTTTAGCCTCCAGTTGTGGGAGCAATTGCAGATGAGAGACTCCTATGACCGTATTTACTTTATCAGTCCATTAACGTTAGTTGTTTTAATGTATCATTCCTGTACAAGAAAACTTGCTCCATCGGAGAACATTTTCCTTGCGGGAAGGCAGTGAATTTGGCTTACACATGACGGGAAGCAACTCAACTTCCTTCACATCGTATAACAGGCACGAAAACACAGAAACAATGAACGACGGGTTGGTGATATGGTTCCTTTGGCATAGATATATGACTGCGGTTTATATTTTCTGAAATGTGTTTAACGCTCCTATTCTACCTTCTTCGGAAGGCACAACCACTCTATAATCCTAAAACATGTAGTAGGATTTATGAGGGAGTTGTATCAAATCTGAAATGTTGAAAACTGCTTCCAATGTGTTTTAACGCTGCGCTGTATACACAGTATCACTGATAATTGTCTATTGCAGTCGGAGCAATTTCTTAAAATAAATTCTTGTAGGTGGTATGATGCAATCAATGGGTTGTATGACAGTTCATAATAAATTAACATAAATATCCACATAACTGCAATAATTACTCCTCATTGAAGAAACGTTAACAAAATTTCAAATAAGAACCAGATTTGCAACTAATTTGAATTTGAGTAATATCGTGTACAATATATTTGTTAATGTTATTTGCACTAAGATCTTCCTCCTCCCCCACTACCTCCACCCCCTTGGAAAAAAGCAGTTCTGTCATTGTCTTACAACGTAATTAGCACACATAAAGAACTGTCATTCTCTTTGCTGTCCCTAGATATTGAATAATACAGTCCTGAACTTGAAGTATCGTTATACTAATAAATATTTTACTCAGGCGCCATGACTCTATCATAATGTTTGCTTCTTATGAACAGTGTCATTAGTTAGGTCTATCATCAACTGCCGGAGTGAAGATTTAGGATACTATGTGGAAGCCATAAACTGGTTCCGCCATTTGCTTATCTGTGTAATAGAAATCTCGTAACCTTATTGCCATATCCACAGATTAACACACATGTGCGAAAAAAAAATTATTCGGTGGAGCAAGGCCACCGCTTAATTTTACAAAAAGATAAACTTCCTTTGAAAACTTCTTGAATTGAAATATTGACAACTGAACTGAATTCAAGTTCCTTTGTCGTGTATTCTCTCGACACTTTCCGGCGGATGCCGAGGAAGTAGAAGGGGGCAGAGGCTGGGGTCGTTGGCCGGCGTAGCGAAGATGTGCCATTTAGACATTCTGGCTGCATCGAAATCTCTTCCGGGCAGCAGTCCACTGCGGGTCGAAAGACGAATGCTTTCTTTACTAAATTTCGATTCCACCCTAAGGTGGGCGGGCTTGAAGCAGCTTAGTACGCTGCTCTACAGCCGACAGACTTTTTAAAAACGTAAGAAGAAAAGAAACAAGAAAAACAGGTGATAAAACGGCGACTTAAACTGTAAAAACGGCGGAAAATTGTGGAAAGTTAAAACATAAAGCAAAGGGGTTGGCAATGTTAATAAAATACACAGGAATCAGACAAGTAATATAGTAGACACACGATTAAAAAAAACATGGCGACAGTCTGATTTCTGTTCACAAGAGATAAAAAATCACACCCAGCGACAGTATGATGGGCGTTCTCAACACTTCCCAAAAGACACACAACACTCAACACTGACTGTAAAACACTCACTCTAAAACACTGCACGAAAATGTCGGCACAAAGATAACACTCCCTAGCCAAGGGCGGTTTGGAGGGGGGGGGGGGGGGGACCTAGAGGAGGGTGAAAAACAAGGAGGGAGAAGAGGAAGAAACGAAAGGGGGGAACCAAAGGAGGGAGAGGACTCATAAGGGGGAGAGGGGCAGGGCAGATGCGAGAGGGAATGGGAAAAGGCAGAGGAGGGAAATGCAAAAGGACTCGGGGGAGAGAAGGAGGGAAGAGAGAGGGTAGGTGGGGGAAAAAAAGAGGATGGGATGGGGGAGAGGGAGCCCAGGAAAAGGATAGAGGAAAGGAGGGGGAGTGAGGATCAGAGTTGATAGGAGGGATAAATGGAGGGAGAGAGGGGAGAGGGGGAGTTAATGGAAGCCACCTTGGGAAAGGAGATGAAAGGTGTGGAGATGGAGGGTAGCGGGGGGGGGGGGGGGGACAACAGTGAAGGCGTAGCAGGGGGCGGGGTTGGGAGAGAGGAGAGGAGCAACCAGGGGGTGAGGGGGATCAAGGCGGCGGGAGGTGTAGCGTATGCGGATATGTTCGAGGAATAGGAGCAGATGGGGGAAGGAATGAAAGGAATGAGGTCATAGAGGATCTGTGTGGGGGACAGGAGGCGTATGCAGAAAGCGAGGCGGATTGCGTGACGCTCAAGGATCTGGAGGGACTTATAGAATTTGGGGGGGGGGCAGATATTCAGGCGGGACTGGCATAACAGAACGCATGCTTTCCTTTGTTCCGGCTATTTAACACCGCGACTTCAGTTGTCCTCCGCTGATTCCAGAGTGATGATTGGCAGCCGTTGGCGATCACTGATTGGCGGATGTTGATATCATAGTGCGACCATTCGCGCCGGAAAAAGGCTCGTGTGCGTGCGTAGTTAGCGGCTGATTGCATGTTTGGCGGGAACGCCTCTAGCGTCGGCTGGCGGAACGCGCCGGTACTAAGTTGCAGGCGCCGCTTAACTTTGCCGCGGGTGCCGTCTGTTGCATTTGTGTGGCTGTGCGCGCCACGGCATTTATATTTAGTTATTTTGGTTTTTTATATCTTTAATAATGGACTTAACATCTATGGTCGTCAGTCCCCGGTTTTTTACATCAAACTCATTCTTAATCAAAATATCCACGGGTGTACTGCCGGTCTATAGTGTCCAACGGGCACAATATTTCGGCGATCAAACATGTCGCCATCATCAGGTGAACTGACGGACTGAGCTCCTGAGAACGCGCCGGCACGGAGATCCGTAGGCTATGGCTGCTCAGGGGGAACTGGGTTCGGTCGCGGCGGCGGCCGATTTAAATACACTCCGCCCGCGGCGCGCTCCCTCCGCCGTCCGTGCCCCGCGCCACGGTAGCGCGGTGGAACAGATTGCGACGGCGTCTGAGATGACGTCGGTGTGATGGCTCTGTCCGCCGTGGTCGTCACAACTATGCGTTTACTCGATTTGCTCTTGATTAACCCAATCGCTGGTTCCCAAGCCTTACTAAGATTATAGCCACAGTCACGGTTTATGAGGTCGTCATTGGTGCGAATTTCGATGGCCTCTCTAGCAACGCTGTCCCAGTATCTCGACGTGCGGTCATACTTCATAGCGTGTTTTTCCGATAAACAATGTTCAGCGACCGCCGACTTGCTCGGATACATCAGTCGAGTGTGCCAATCTGAGTAGATCCAACGTGCTCTCCGCCCAACCACTGCATCACAACCTGTTGAGATGGATGAAGTCACGAGGGAGGAGGTAGGCACTGCATTTATTCCATACACAGGCGCACTCTCGGGGAAAATCGCCCGCATTCTGAAGAAACACCGAGTCGGAACTGTGTTTTGTCCTCCGAATAAAACTCGTGCACTAGTGGGGAGCGCCAAAGATGACCTCGGTTTGAGGAAGGCCGGCGTGTACCAGATTCCGTGTCCATGTGGCAAGTCGTATATTGGTCAGACGATGCGTACCGTCGAGGACCGATGCCGTGAACACCAAAGGCACACTCGACTGATGTATCCGAGCAAGTCGGCGGTCGCTGAACATTGTTTATCGGAAAATTACGCTATGGAGTATGACCGCACGAGGATTCTGGTACAGACGTCGAGATACTGGGACAGCGTTGTTAGAGAGGCCATTGAAATTCGCACCAATGACGACCTCATAAACCGTGACTGTGGCTATAATCTTAGCAAGGCTTGGGAACCAGCGATTGGGTTAATCAAGAGTAAATCGAGCAAACGCATAGTTGTGACGACCACGGCGGACAGAGCCATCACACCGACGTCATCTCAGACGCCGTCGCAATCTGTTCCACCGCGCTACCGTGGCGCGGGGCGCGGACGGCGGAGGGAGCGCGCCGCGGGCGGAGGGTATTTAAATCGGCCGCCGCCGCGACCGAACCCAGTTCCCCCTGAGCAGCCATAGCGTATGGATCTCCGTGCCGGCGCGTTCTCAGGAGCTCAGTCCGTCAGTTCACCTGATGATGGCGACATGTTTGATCGCCGAAATATTGTGCCCGTTGGACACTATAGACCGGCAGTACACCCGTGGATATTTTGATTATCAAATACGCCGGGAGAAACTCAAGAATCACAACGTCATTCTTAGTGTTCGTGTTTAATGTAAATAAACCGGTATCAGTGAACATCAGAAACGAATTCAACGATCGTCAACGACTGTGGCGGTGTGGGTAATCCAGTTCCCGTCCGATTACCGAAGTTATGCACCGTCTGGCGTGGCCAGTATTTGGATGTTTGATGGGTGATGGTCTACGTAAGTGCGCGTTGTTGACATTTTCCCCTTTGCTTTACGGGAGAGGGGATAGTAGGAGTGGCGGCGTGTACTCTGTGAACACCAGTCTTTGCGCCAAATGTTCTTGGGTCAGATGAAAACCTCTCCGCAGTGTTTCATGAAATGAGAACACGCGACACTGTTGATCGTGATCCGTCCGTCGGATGGGGACCTCAAGCTGGGCGGCCCCTTTGGTGCCATTTAAAAGGAGTGGGCTATGTGCCGCCATCGGGTTTCACCCACACACGAACAAACACATACATCGCATCACATCACAGTCATATACACTTAACGTGCACGGCTTTCATACTTCGCGAAGGAAAGGTGCCTGCTGGCGTGAAGTATTGGGAAAACCTTCCCAATTAAGCTGCTGAACCTGTCCTTAGAGAAAGCTTTTGACAATGTTGACTGGAATACTCTTTTTCAAATTCTAAAGGTGGCAGGGGTAAAATACAGGGAGCGAAAGGCTATTTATAATTTGTACAGAAACAAGATGGCAGTTATAAGAGTCGAGGGGCATGAAAGGGAAGCAGTGGTTGGGAAAGGAGTGAGACAGGGTTGTAGCCTCTCCTCGATGTTATTCAATCTGTATATTGAGCAAGCAGTAAAGGAAACAAAAGAAAAATTTGGAGTAGGTATTAAAATTCATGGAGACGAAGTAAAAACTTTGAGGTTCGCCGATGACATTGTAATTCTGTCAGAGACGGCAAAGGACTTGGAAGAGCAGTTGAACGGAATGGACAGTGTCTTGAAAGGAGGAGATAAGATGAACATTAACAAAAGCAAAACGAGGATAATGGAATGTAGTCAAATTAAATCGGGTGATGCTGAGGGAATTAGATTAGGAAATGAGACACTTAAAGTAGTAAAGCAGTTTTGCTATTTAGGAAGTAAAATAACTGATGATGGTCGAAGTAGAGAGGATATAAAATGTAGACTGGCAATGGCAAGGAAAGCGTTTCTGAAGAAGAGAAATTTGTTAACATCGAATATAGATTTATGTATCAGGAAGTCGTTTCTGAAAGTATTTGTTTGGAGTGTAGCCATGTATGGAAGTGAAACATGGACGATAACTAGTTTGGACAAGAAGAGAATAGAAGCTTTCGAAATGTGGTGCTACAGAAGAATACTGAAGATAAGGTGGATAGATCAAGTAACTAATGAGGAGGTATTGAATAGGATTGGGGAAAAGAGAAGTTTGTGGCACAACTTGACTAGAAGAAGGGATCGGTTGGTAGGACATGTTTTGAGGCATCAAGGGATCACAAATTTAGCATTGGAGGGCAGCGTGGAGGGTAAAAATCGTAGAGGGAGACCGAGAGATGAGTACACTAAGCAGATTCAGAAGGATGTAGGTTGCAGTAGGTACTGGGAGATGAAGCAGCTTGCACAGGATAGAGTAGCATGGAGAGCTGCATCAAACCAGTCTCAGGACTGAAGACAACAACAACACAACCTGTCCTTAGGGTGAAATGATAATTAAATGAAGACCCTATGCTATCGACAGGCGTTGATATACATCAACGGGGACAGTCGAATATGTGTGCCCGACCTGGACTCGAGCACAGGATATCCTGTTTACATGGCAGACGCTCTATCCATCTGAGCCACTGAGGGCACGGAGGATACTGCGACTGCAGGGGTTTATCCCTTGCACGCTTCCCGTGAGACCCACATTCCCAACTTAATGTCCACACACCACAATCGCAGTGCCTCCGCCCATTACACTCATTACTGGCTGCAGACAATCTTATGGAGTCCCGTAAGAGTTCGGGCAATGCGTGTGCATTTGCACAGAAAAAGGTCAATGGCCGCTTAGCCTTAACTAAGATGGTATCTGTTCTTTCGGACATGTCACGCCACGCTAAAACCTCTAGAAATGGCGTGGCCTCCTGTACGCTTTCAGACATCCGCAATTGGAGCTCCTCCTCCAGACCAACGCTCTCTCGCAAACACCACAGGCAGCCGGCCGCAGCTAGAGAGCCTGTGTAGGGAGAGAGTGGCCAACCGGACGATACGGTGGCCACTTTTCTGCCAAACTGCGGGCGGGACTTTTGAATGGCCAGTAGTGGAGTAGTGGAGTAGACACTCACCGAATCGAAAGCACAGGACAATATAGCGAAATCATCCGTTAAATGCCTTTCTTTACAGCTGTAATATACTCATAGTAGCCTACTACGTACAGCACAGGAAAATTTGATACAGTGGCTGTAAAAATTATTCGTTACTTGCACTTATCTCCTTTAAAGTTCGTTTACTAGACACATTGCAATGAAAGTAACGTAAATAGGAAAATATAGTGTATAGCTTTTGTTTTGTATCGGAAGTGCACAACGCTAAAGATTTAACGTACCTGTATTACGTCATTTGAATGAAAGTCGTAAGCAGTTGCTTACTTGTGACATGCAAAAAGTGTGAGACGTATTAGTACTTCTTCTCACGTCTTCAAACATTTTTGCATGTCACAAGTAAACAACTGCTTACGACTTTCTTTCAGAATACCTCTCGTAGATAACAAAGGAAAAAGATTACAAAAATCGGGTAATGTTAAATGTAGGCTACTGTAATGACGACCAAATATAACAAGCAGACAAGGTTGGAAAAGCAGAGAACCAACCGTGACATTTCGTCACGGTTCAGTCCCTACATTGTCGTTCGTGTGAGAACTGTAAATCTTCTTTTAGTGAACATCTAGGACAGTGTAATTATAACACCAACAGTATTGAGTAAATTTTAAAGGGCGGCACTGGGTAGATATACGCAGATTAATGGATGCTCCAGAAAAAAATAATTAAATTTTTAGCACCTTCAAAGAACAGCTGCAACACGTACTCAGTGAACGAACGGGTCTCAGAAACAAGCAAATCCGACGTTGTCTGAATGACACCATTCCAGAACGTTGGATTCCAAGACGAGGGGCAGAAAGTGAACTTCATCACCGGTAGCCTTCCAAGTCTCTAGACCTCACAATTCGTGACTTTTATCTGTGAGGTTACATAAAAGTTCGTGTTTTTATCCCCCCTATGCCTGACACACTTGAAAGTCTACGACATCGCATTGTTGAAGCTGTGAATTCGATAACGAGAGATCAGCCGCTTCGTGTGTGGCAGGAAATGAGCCATTGTTTTGATATTTATCTTGCAACACATGGTACTCGCATTGAATGCACAAATTTTGAACTTTACTCTTACCAGGAACGTTGACATTGTTTTTCTATCTTTTGGAGTTTGGAAGCAATTAATGTATCAACTCTGTTCCTTCTTTTTGAATATCCGTGCACAAAAGACTTAAGAAATATTCAGCTATTGCTGAAATGCCTTATTATAGTCCCGCTCTTCCTGTCAAGTGCTGTAAAATGCAGCCTATCGTGTAGCTGTCATATTGTTCGTTAAAAATCAGCAATCCATCCCACTCACTTTTTTTAAAAAATCACGTGAACCTTTATGAGCGGTGCTCCAGGCTGAGGAGAAATGCGCCGCCGCAAAGCCATCAGACTGAGCGCGCAAGCTATTCAGATGTGAATTGCTGCTTCAGCTCCTCTTTTTTTATTTTATTGGGTTTCTCAGTAGAGATTAAATTGGTGAAGCATTTTGGTCGTTATACAACAGGATGGCTTGCGGCCTTAATTACGCTTCGTCCTAACGGGACGCTGCGAGCAATATACGACAAAGTGGAGGTCACCAGGCCGCCGGAACGAGCAAGAGAAAGTTACGCCACGAGCCAAATATCCTCACGCTGTACCCAACCAAGCGTAGATCATGCACAGATGTAGAAATTCAGCGTTACGTAATTGGTAATACATTGTTCGGAATGAATGAGTCTACTATTAAAGTGCTAGGAGCGTAAAGGTGGATTTTGGCTGCACTTTCATAGTCATCTGCAAAGAAGAAAAAAGATTGGGGATGTCTACTATTTCTCAATTGTTTTAGACATTTATTCTCATGTCTTGTTAGTGTACACTTGTACAAAAAACAAATTTTGACTCGTTTGTATCATGTTATTAACTACAAAATTTTCTTGTAGCAGGGGTGCACAGCTTCTATTCTCTAGTCTCTGGCCGTTTCAAACGTTTCCCTAAATAATCTATACAGCTACACTGTTTTTTAGCACATATTACGCTACTATAAGTTGTTAATCTTGTCGAAATCTGAGTGTAGGACCTCAATAAAATCTCTGCAGAGGGCCACACCCATGCTGAAATTAAAGTTCTCCTGAAGCTCATGGGGTTGAATTAGTATGAGGTGGCTTTAGCATCGGGGAAATATCGTTATGGAGCCATTTTTCAAGCTATAATGCTCCTACAATCTCCAGACCTCTTAAAATATCGATATGATAAGTTTTGCCAAATATCATCACTTTGCTCTTAATCAATAGGGGATGATTTTTGCCTCGTTAGTGTCACGTTACTAATTACAAAATTTTCTTGTATTATGGGTCCACAGCTTCTATAAATTTTCTATAGAATTTCATCTTGCTTTCAGCTGCTACAATTTTATTTTGCGATTGGAGTTTCGGTACTAAGCAGTCTGCAAGCATCTACAAAACGTAATGAGAACAATTTCCAGTGGGATTAACAGTACGTACAATCATTTTTGTAGTTTTATTTTGACATTTAAATGCCGTTATTAGGAGATTTTGACATACACGCAGAGGTAACGCCATAAAATGCACAACTGCACATCAAAGAACAACTAGTCATCGATACTAGTCAACATTTCATTTTATGCTGCAATTCTGAGTGAACTGTATATGGCACACAACTAAAAGTGTAAACTTACAATGCATGAGAATAAATGCATAAAACAGTCGAGAAAATTCTTATTTCTGAGGTCTGAGTGCGTTGTTCTTTGAAGGCTCTATAAATTTCAAATTTTTCTACAGCATCCATTAATCTGACTATCTCGACCCTGTGTATTACTTTTAGAAATTCGTCGATGCTATTCCTGTTATGATTATATTGTCGTAGATGTGCACTAAATGAAGATTTACAGTTGAGTGAATGTTCTAATCACTCCCAACGTTTCCTGAATGACACCACTCCAGGACGTTGAATTGGAAGGGGAGGAGACGATGAACTTCATCACCGGTGGCCTCCCACGTCTCCAGACCACACACTTCGTCACTTTCATCTGAGTGGTCACGTAAAAGATCGCGCTTTTTCGCCTCCCCCCACCCCCCCTCTCTCTGCCTGCCTGACACTCTTTTAAAGTGCAACATCGCATTGTTGAAGGTGTGAATTCGATAACGAAATACTATCTGCTTCGTCTGTGGCAGGAAATGAGCCACCGTTTTGATATTTGGCATGAAACACTTGGTGTTCACATTGAATGCATAAAAATTAGTAATATTCTCTTTTTAAGAGCGTTGGAATTGTGTTTCTAACTTTTGTAGTTTGTAAGCAATAAATGTTTGAAATCCGTTCCTTCTTTTTGAATAGCCCTGTATAAAAACGGATATGTAAATTATATTAATGTCGCACCACTGAAGATTACTAGATGACTTATTTGAGTGTCACTACTTGTAACATAATGACAGATGAATATACGTAATTGGAGGCATGAATTGTGGCATTTAAGTTCATGCTATAGACGCATTTGAAAGTGATCGTACTGGAATCCACGACGAAGGTGATGAGTGCTTTCGTACTACTAATGTTCAAGAGAGACGCAATAGGCTACATATTGCAAACTCTTTCTACTAAAAATTGGTTACAAAGTCTATGAGGTTAGTATGATCGTGAAATGTGACAGAGAAACATTCCGAAGCGAGCCAATGGTTGCCAAACAGAGCCTTCTCAACACCATGACTTTGTCTCTCTTAAAACTCAAAAACGTAAACTTTCCAAGGCATTGTTCATATCCCCATACATCGGCCGTAATAGCTGTGACAGTAAAATTAAAGACATTCCACAAATTAAAGACATTCCACATTCTAAAATGGCTCTGAGCGCTATGGGACTTAACATCTGAGGCCATCAGTCTCCTAGAACTTAGAACTACTTAAACCTAATCACACACATCCATGCCCGGGGCAGGATTCCAACCTGCGACCATAGCGGTCGCGTGGTTCCAGACTGAAGCGCCTAGAACCTCTCGGCCACATCGGCCAGTCATTCCACATTCCACCTTATAGTGCCATAAGAAGAGTACCATTGGTGCTGAGTAGAGTAGAAGATGATAAAACAAAACGATACTGGTTCAGGTATGTACCCTTTCTCCCTCACCCTTCCCAACACAGGAGGTGCATTCAGTACTAAGAGCTGGTTGGTTTTATTCAGAATGCCAGTGCAAGATATTATTCTCCACTCCTTTGGTTACAAACCTCTGTTTTTCAACAAAATCTCCGTTCAATGCGACGTCGTTACGCTATTTTAGCGGGAGGGCCTGTACGTCGGCGTGGTACCACTCTACTAGCCGACGTCGGAGCCAACGGCTTGCTGCAACAATAGCCGTGCCATCATCCACGCACTGGTTCCCGCGGAGGGTGTCCTTCATTGGGCCAAACAGATGGAAGTCGGAAAGTGCAAAATCCGGGCTGTAGGGTGGATGAGGACCAACAGTTCAATGAAGTTTTATGAGCTTCTCTGGGCGGCGCAAACTTGTTTGAAGCCATGCGTTGTCATGCAAAAGGAGAAGTTTGTTTGCACTTTTGTGGCACCTCGAATGAGAGGGTCCCCACGTTCCAACATAGGAAGAGTCACACCTGTGTGCGGCCGGCCGGCACTCTGGAGATCGGACACGTTTGTGCGACATTGTTGCAATCATGACAGGCACCTTGCCGGATGACTCACAGTGATTCTATTCACTGGCAAATCACCGTAGACATTCTGCAAGCCTCTATGAAATATCTGCGACTCTCTGGTTTTCCACCAAAAGAAACTCAATGGCAGCTCTCTGCTTAGAACGAGCCGGCCGTTGTGACCGAACGGTTCTAGGCGCTTCAGTCCGGAACCGCGCTGCTGCTACGATCGCAGGTTCAAATCCTGCCTGGGGCATGGATGTGTGTGATGTCCTTAGATTAGTTACGTTTAAGTAGTTCTAGGTCTATTGGACTGATGACCTCAGATGTTAAGTCCCATAATGCTTAGAGCCATTTGAACCGTTTTGCTTAGAACGCATCTGTGACAGGCGCCATTTTGAAGGGTAAGTAAAGTGCCACTACCTATCAGAACTTCAAGAAACTATAAGGGCTGAAGCGGTAATATTTCACCATCTCCTATAAGAATCTCCGCATTTTTTTCAGTCGAAACTGGTCCAGAAAAAAATGTGTTTCATTAGTTATTGGACGCCTCTTTTACCTTACCTTTATTTGCGCAGTGCGATTTAGACGTAGCAACGGAAAAATAGCCGTAAATACACATATCACTGTGCATTAGTCGACAAGACCTTCTTCCAGCTGGCGTGTCCTTGGCGGAGACTGAACAGGTTCGATCGGAGCTACAGCTAATGTCGAGTCTTACTGAAGATACAACTTGACAAGTTAATGTGAAGTCGGAGCAAACATTCGGCACGACATGGTGATGTGGAATACGAAGATAGATATAGCATCACAAGTTCCATATACACACAGCTTTCCAAGAGGTGAAAATCAGGACGAGAATCAAAACAAACGTCCTAGGACAAAACCACGGATTAACAGCCACTCCATTTGTACTGTTGTACTTTCTCATGAAATTATCACATCATAAGAAACACTATATTACCGATATTCGATGAGCCTGAACGAAAAATAAATCAGGAAGACATACGTTCTATTAGACAGTTCACATGAAGAGTTACATAAACTAATGTCGAATACTTTCTAGTAGATATCGCGTATATTAATACAGAGAATGATTTAAGAATTCTACAGTTTCCATTAAAAGACTATTTTCCAAGGACGAGTTATGACATTCCGCTGAATTTCCGGAGGCTATTTTGGTCCAAGTATCATTTAACGTGCATTGATGGAAGCATTTTAGGCGTTTACTTCTCGGATGTATCGCGGTCATTACAATACGGCAATTTGTTCCGCTTGATTGGAAAGGGGCAATGAATCACCTATCACTGTCGTTACGAAAATATCTGCGGTTTCATGAACGATGATATACGTGAATTAATGAAGACATAAATCAAAATCCGATGGCGCGTATCCACGCGCAGATGTCCTGAAACAGAATTTCGCCCGTTGTTAGGTGAAGCCACAGCAAACCAATATACGGCCGAAGGTTATGTATTAGAACTTCTAGTACAGACAATACCGTAACGTTAAGGAAGTGGAAATCTGCACAACCAATTTCTTTCCTGTGACACGATCAACGATATAGATCGTGATTATAGTAATAAACATTGCTATCGATTATTTTTTATTTTACTTCTCACTAATAATTAAGTATCCGAGACGTTTTACAAGATGCAATAGCGCTTAAAACGGTTTATACTATTATAACGGTTTAATAACTCTCAAAATGTATAAAATGTGAGACCAAACTCTGTAGCTACAATACTTCTTCATTGTCATTCTCAGGTGAACTTTTTATAACGAAGAGAAAGTTGTGCTTCCATTGAACGATATACATTCCTTGAATATTTATTTTAAATGTTTATGTGGAGAAATCTGTTACACATTTTAGTCCTCAAGCGTCGTCGGATTTGATTAAAATAAGTACATCTTTTGATTTAAAGAATTAGTAGTAGGTGAAGTCAAGTTATGAAAATTTACCAGAAGTAAATTTACCCCACACACGTTCTTTCGTTTTCCTTACTTAAAAGACGCCATTTTATTACTCGTCTGGAACATAACAGATTTTTGCTCCTGCGTGATTCATAACGGAACAGCTCGCATTCCTTCTCTTCCTCTTTGTAAGGAGGGAGGCAGGGGGGAGTAGAGCGCAGCTGTACGGTTAAGGTTGTACGAAGGTGAGTCAAATTAAAACCTTAAATATTTTTTTAAATATTATTTATTGTGCAGAAGTGGAACAAAGCTGTATCACTTTTCAACACAATCTCCCCCACGCTCATTTCAAGTCCTCCAACGCTTACAAAGTGCATAAATCCTTTTAGAAAAAAATTCTTTTGGTAGTCCGCGCAACCATTCATGCATCGCGTGGCGTACCTTTTCATCACAACGGGACTTCTTTGCTCCCATTGCATCTTTGAGTTGTTCAAACATATGGAAATAACTTGGGGGGCAAGGTCTGGTGGGTGTGGTGGATGAGGAAGACACTCGAAATGTCTGTGATTGTTGCAACTGTACTGGCAGTGTGGGGCCTTGCATAGTCATGTTGCAAAAGGACACCTGCTGACAGCAGTCCACATCACTTTTTGATTGCAGGCCACAGATGATTGTTTAGGAGATCTGTGTGTGGTGCACTGGTGCCAGTGGCCACTCAAGGCATGTAATGCTCCAAAATGACGCCTTTTTCGTCCCAAAAGTGAGTCTCTGCTGATGGTTCTGTTAGAAACTTCTTTGGTTTTTGTGATGAGGAATAACGCCATTCCTTGCTCGCTCTCTTCGTTTCCGCGTGGTGGAAAAGGAACCCAGGTTTCGTCCCCAGTAACGATTCTTGTAAGAAAGGCACCACCTTCTCGTTCAAAGCGCAGAAGAAGTTCTTCACAAGCACCAACACGTCGTTCTCTCATTTCAGGAGTCAGCTGCCGTGGCACCCATGTTGCAGACACTTTGTGAAACTGGAGCACATGACTAATCTGTAAACATGCTGCAGTGTCATTCAGTGTCACTCGGCGGTTTTCCTTCACTATGGCTTAAACTGCTGCAATGTTCTGTGGAGTCACAACTCGTTGTGCCTGACCTGGACGAGGACCATCTTCCATTGCGAACTTCCTACTCCATTCGTAGACTTGCTGCTGTGACAAACATGCATCAGCGTACTGAACCTTCATTCGTCGATCAATTTCAATGGGTTTCACACCTTTACTACGCGAAAACCGAATAACAGAACGCTGTTCTTCCCTGGTGCAAGTTGTAAGTGGAGCGGCCCTCTTTATACTGATACTGCGATGGTATGTGTGCATCTGCACTATGCTGCCACCTACAAGCCATTCTGCACGCTGTTTGTAGCACACTTACCAACTTACAGGATAACGGCGCGAAATTTCGATTTGTTGGTACAAATTTAAGGTTTTTATTTGACTCACCCTCGTGCGAGTTTCAGGTAAGCTGTTTCATGTGGATTATAAGTGCTGTACTTGTACAGCCAACAGCACGGAAAATTTTTGATTGCTTTTTTTCTGCTTACAAGTCATGCCATTTACCTTCACCATACGTTTGAAGAAATAGCGGTAACCCCCTGCTTACTATTAGTCAAAGGCTGACATACACTCGGGAACTGCATCTGAAAAACACGGTATCTATTATCATCTCCGTGCACCAGTATTTACCATGCCAAGCGAAAATTAAAATCGAGTTATTTGGCATAACGTTTACATGGAACTCCAAAGTCAGACATTATTAAGGTATAATCTATTTAGAACTGACACGTCAGGGGTATCGGTTCGCCTGTCAAAGCGTATTAGATTGTTTAGGCTGTAAAGACTAGTCTTTCTATCTCTTCCCTGCTCACCACAAAGACCCTTTTGCGTTCTTCTGATATGTACAGTGTGAACCCCTTAGAGGGTACGGCGCTGATTTTATTAATTTTGTTCCGTATGCCGCATGCGTACTTTCTACTTGTAATGAGGTCATTCTTTCCTCATTCCTTCTCATACTCCCCGCTGTTTCAGTCTATAGCATTTCAGTTGTCAATGATCGACTGTAATTACGTATCGTAAAAATTCATATCTGATTTACACGTAACATATTAGGAACAGCAGCAGCGTATTTAAAAAATTATTTATAGATATATTACAAGCCAATGACGATTACAGTATGATTTTATCCATACTAATATTATAAATGAGAAAGTAACTATGTCTGTTACATTTTCACGACTGAACTGCCGAATCTATTTCGATAAAATCTGGTAGACAGATACACTACTGGCCATTAAAATTGCCATACCATGAAGATGACGTGCTACAAATTTAACCGAGAGGAAGAAGATGATGTGATACGCAAATGATTAGCTTTTCAGAGCATTCACACAAGGTTGGCGCCAATGGCGACACCTACAACCTGCTGACATGAGTAAAGTTTCCAACCGATTTCTCATACACAAATAACATATGACCGGCGTTGACTGGTAAAAAGCAGTTGTGATGCCTCGTGTAAGGAGGACAAAGGCGTACAATCACGTTTCCGACTTTGATAAAGGCATCTTATCCGCATGGCTGTAACGGATCATGCAGCCACGTCTCGATCCCAGAGTCAACAGATGGGGACGTTTGCAAGACAACAACCATCTGCACGAACAGTTCGACGACGTTTGCAGCAGCATGGAGTATCAGCTCGCAGAGCATTGCTGCAGTTACCTTTGACGCTGCATCACAGACAGGAGCGCCTGCGATGGTGTACTCAACGACGAACCTGGGTGCACGAATGGCAAAACGTCATTTTTTCGGATGAATCCAGGTAATGTTTACAGCATCATGATGATCGCATCCCTGTTTGGCGACATCGCGGTGAACGCACATTGGAAGCGTGTATTCGTCATCGCCATACGGCGTATCACCCGGCGTGATGGTATGGGGTGCCATTGGTTACACGTCTCAGTCACCTCTTGTTCGCATTGACGGCACTTTGAACAGTGGACGTAACATTTCAGATGTGGTACGACCCGTGGCTCTACCCTTCATTCGATCCCTGGGAAACCCTACATTTCAGCAGGATAATGCACGACCCCATGTTGCAGGCCCTGCACGGTCCTTTCGGGATGCAGAAAATGTTCGACTGTTGCCCTGGCCAGCACATTCTCAATACCTCTCACCGGCTGAAAACGTCTGGCCAATAGTGGCCGAGCAACTGGCTCGTCACAATACCCCACTCACTACTCTTGATGAACTGTGGTATCGTGTTTAATTGCATTGCAGCTGTACCTGTACACCCCATCCAAGCTCTGTTTAACTCAATGCCCAGGCGTATCACGCCGTTATTACGGCCAGAGGTGGTTGTTCTCGCTACTGATTTCTCAGGGTCTATGCACCCAAATTGCGTGAAAATGTAATCACATGTCAGTTCTAGTATAATGTATTTGTCCAATGAATACCCGTTCATCATCTCCATTTCTTCTTGGTGTAGCAATTTTAATGGCCAGTAGTGTAGCTTATTCTTGAGGAAGAACACAGGCTAGTTGGGAGAAAAAAATTAAAATAAATAACACAGACATATTAAAAAGTTCTGAATTCGGTGCATAAAATACCCGTCGAATAACGAAAGAGAAGGCGCTGGTAAGTTCTAAAGTTTATAAAGAAAAAAAATGCTATTGTGCGTTTGATAAAATTTACTTACTCAACATGCTCTCCCTTGAGCTCAACGCAGCTATGGCATCCTTGTTCCAGTTTCTTTTACCTGTCTAAAAATAAGACTTTGATCATGCTGCGAACAACACATCGACAGCCTTTCTGGTTTCCGCAGTCTCAGAATGTTTTAGACGGTAAGGAACCGCAACGGTCTGAGGGGGCAAGTCAGGTGAATAGGGTGGAAACCGGAAGACTTCAAAGTGATTTTCTGTCAATTTCTGCTACGTCCTGGGTACCTCTCGCGGAGGAGCATTGTCTTACAGAGACAAGGCTTATTTTCTGAGCTTTCCTCGACGTTTGGAGACAAATTGTTGCTTCCCTTTGTCTAAAAGTTCAAAACAGTACCTTCCGAGATAGTTTTACCATATTGTAAGTAGTGGGTAGGTCACGCAACTAATGAGGAGATACTGAAAAGAATTGAGGAGGAGGGAAATGTGTGGCACAACCTCACTAGTAGAAGGGATCGGTTCCTAAGACACTTTCTGAGACATCAATGGATCACCAATTTTGTATTTGAGGGAAGCGTGGCGAGTAAAAAATGGTTCACATGGCTCTCAGCACTATGGGACTTAACTTCTGAGGTCATCAGTCCCCTGTAACGTAGAATTGCTTAAACCTAACTAACCCGAGGCAGTATTCGAACCAGCGACCGTATCGGTCGAGTGGTTCCGGACTGAAGCGCCTAGAACCGCTTGGCCACAACGGCCGGCAAAGGACAAGGTTCGGCTCCAAGACATGAGAACTAACCTTATCTGTTTTAACTGGCAAAAGTCAAGGACTTATCAGCACATCTTCTTATATATACTTCAATAGCACGATGCATGTATATGCGCTCCTGCCTGCACCTCTCCTCCCGCACCGATTGCAATTGCACTCAAAATACGGTCAAAATTATTTTATACTATAAAATACATTATTTTACCTTAATTACATATTTATTTACAAAATACAAATTGAAAACGCGAACTGTTAGATCTTTATTCAGTGTGAAACTGTTGGTCGACGTCCTCTTCGTCATGTTCGCCTTCCTCTATAGTTCCGTCGCCACCATTTTCATCTAGAGATAAAGATGGTGGGCTTTCGGCTATCAGACTGATTGCCTCTTGCGAAAATGGGACACTTTTCTTATGATGTCTTGGTCTGCTAATACTTAAATACGTGTCTGAAATTAGTAACAATCTGTGTAGTACATCTCTATTATAACCCACATGTGAAAATTTACGAGCAAATTTTTATTGCCGCTGCATCGTCCGACAGTTGGCCTGTGCGGAGAATTGCTTTAGATATGTCTTCGGCGCCCGTCATTAAAAGTCTGTGAAGAGTTGGTCAAATAGGATCCCAGCCACATAAAACTGCGTACATTTTTGCAGTTTCATGAGGAAAGGTATAAAATGTCTCAGTATCAATGCTGTTGCGACTCGGAATCACTTCGAAGATTACTTGGAGTCTTTTAATTAAATTCACAATGAGGTCTGTGATTCGGAAAGAGCATTCAGGGTCGGCAAAAAATCTTGTGGATATGTTGTCGTCATTTGTATTCCCCTGTCCATACTTGGCTCTACGAGCGTTTCTTCTTTGAAAGCTTTTTCAGTTGCTTGTTTTGTTTATTTAACAATTTCTTTGTCTTCGGCAGTGCGCTCTTGAAATCTTTTCAGTGGTAATTAATACGCTAAATGCAACAGCGATTCGAAGAAGGGAGTCCAAACTTAGTTTGTGTTTGTAACTAGCGGCTGTCCGATTTTTCTTCGAGTAACTTTTGAAGTTTCTCAAAGCAGGACTTAAAACAGCTGTTTCATCAGCTGGACGTTTTAACACTTCTGAAAGTCTTTCTTCGATGAACGAATACTTCTTATTCATTTCCTTCCCTTTAAATTGGTTCAAAATATTGTAGAAAGTTCTTCTGTTAAATTTCTTGACGGAATCTACAACAGAATAAACGAAAAATTGCTTTGTTTCAATAGTGTAACTAATTTAAGAGTTCACTTTGAATGAATAAAAATCAAAAGTGCAGACGGAGGCGGACAATGTTATTGTGTTAAACAATTCTCGTCGGTTAAACTTCATGCCTGTAAAAGAAATATAACTCAATAAGACTCGACGGGTTACTAAAAACATTGAAATTCCAAAATTTAACAAAAATACTCATAGTACTACTGTCTATAAACATATAATTTAAACAATAGAGGTGTGATATAAGATAAAGGACATACCTTTCATTTCTATATTCAGTAGGTGTTTTTATGTAAACTTGACTACAAAAGCGAGGGAAACAAATGTCACAAACAAGAGCGCACGGACGAGCACTGGTATTTCCCGATATTTCTGCTTTGCAATTGACTTTGCACCTCCTGACGTGACCGTAGAAGAAGGTTCTGGCTACCGAGAGACGGTCAGGTTTTTGACCTTGAAGATTAACACGTTTGAAAGGAGTTCAAACCAACTTGGTGATCTTGATTTTTGACCGGTTTTAGACGGAAAATATTCCTACGTGCGAGGCTCGTGTGGCACATATCTCGTGTTGGTGCACCTAGTTGGGAGTAGGGTGGGGGGAGGCACAGCTATGGATTGTGCTACTGAAGTATCTATACGTCGTACGATAATATACTTACCCAGCATCACTTGTCATGACAAACCTAGTGATGTTGGTATACAGCCTCGTGAACCGCTAGTGATGTTATATGTTTCGTATTTCTCATCAAAATCATCGTGCATCGGTGTTTCCATATGAGAGCGTTGAATCACCCAACTCGAGAACGGCGGTTCAAGGCATTGCATAGCCATCCAGATTTAGATTTTGTATTGTTTCGCTTAAGGCATAAATATATAACCGACTTCTACTCACATCCTTTGCGAATTGCAGCTTGTTCTACATCTTTTATGATCTCTCGGCAGACGGTACAGTGAACTCTGAGTTTGTATCTTTCTTTATACTAGTTTTCTGAGTACTCTCACGTTCTTTATTCGTCATCATCTGAATTTAAGAAATAAATCATTTAGTCCGTTCTGCAATATTAAATTTAATAATTTGTGTCCTCGAGCCACGATAAATTTCTTTCAGTGTCGTCATTCATATATTCTTTTAATTATGCGCAGTAAGTGAGAACAGGAACTGTCATGTTTCCCGTATCATTTAACTACTTATTCTTGTGTCCATCCAATTAGCTGAGTGGTCAGCGCGTCTGAATGCCATGCAGCAAATCCGTGTTCGATTTGCAGCGAGCCTGAGATTTTCTCTGGGGACTGGGTGTTGTGCTGTCCTCATTACCATTTCATCATCATCGACATGCAAGTCGCACAATATGGTGTCAACTGAAAAGAATTGTTACTTGGCGGTCGAACACCCCCTGGTGGAGACTCCAAGTAATAAGTACCATACTATCACTTCATTTCCTTTCACTTATTCTTCTGGCTGACGACTTCTTGCAGTCCATTATAAATTAAAACCCTAGGGGTATTTCCGTGCCAAATATCTTAACTATCCTGTTTCATCACTACAGTTACTGCGTATGTAGATAATGTTGTGTTGGTGATGGCGATGACGAGAGGAGGCAAAAGATGAAACTTGGTGGCAGCACATAATAGCGTCCTATCCCGGTATACCATGGACGATAAACGTGCATCGGTAACCTCAGCTACGGAGGCAAGCAAGTATTTCGTTCATTTTTTCGACACAAATCAGATTTGTTGGTTCCTTGGTTACAATGACGAAGCCTGGAATCCACATGCCAACTGCTGACATGTTAGAATCTCTGTAGATTACGGCCTGTTATCTCTTTGATGTAATCAGATCACTTTCGGCATGCTACATAGTGTCTTTTTTGTAACTAAATGGGTAACTTGAGACTGGACACATGCTTTCATCGTTTACGATAAAATACGATTGCATTAAGTAGGGGAGAGTGTCGTGCCTTGGTACACTTTATAGACTTGCGCCTCTAGCCAGCCCTGTAAGAGAAGTTTGACGTATTTTCTTCTTCCATTTTTAAATTATGGTATTCACTTGTAATGTGTTGACGTCTTTTTCTGAAGTTACAAAAATTAACCCTCAAAATTAAAGTTTATCTGAATGTGAGAACATTTTCCTTGTTACGAACATGGACATATAACGAGAAAGAAATATCATACAGAATTTTCAAAAAGTTGCAGTCTACAAAATCTTGTAAGTATGATATTTAATCGTCTATCTGTTACTTTACTTCTCTGCTACACACCAATAATCAGTAGGCGATAGCAAATTAAGGGGAACTATTATCAAGAAACACAAGTTAAATATATTTTGAAATAGAAGCTACTGGAAACTAAAACCAATTTCCATTTTCAAAACAGGTAAAATTATTAAGACATTAAAGAAACGTGGTTCATTTTGAAGTACCACATGTCCCATGGTAAAAGATATATTTCAAGATGGTACACGACGAGCTAAGTGTGACATTAACTGTCCACGTGTTATATAAATAGTTCTAAAACATATAACATTTCCTGCCTCGGGCATGAATGTGTGTAATGTCATTAGGTTAGTTAGGTTTAAGTAGTTCTAAGTTCTAGAGGACTGATGACCTCAGAAGTCCCATAGTGCTCAGAGCCATTTTTTGATTGGTACTTACAGAACTACGGTACTGCTAGATAGCAAACACTGGCAGTCATTGCAAACCACAGGAAGATTTCTAACTTCCGCCGGCTTCTACGGATCAGAACTACGGTCTCTGTAACTACATCTTCATACTGGGTGATTGCAGGACCTCTGATATTCAGAATTGAATGTCAAATTTAAACATCTTCAGCCGTCTAAGTTTCCAGTTTTATTCTATTTTTGCTACAAATTTCGACGATACTCTACGCCATCTGCAGGTGATGATCGGCAGGATCGCTTTGATAAAAGGTCTGTGGATACCAGTGACTGTATGTTGGCTCCATTTTCACTGTGCAAGAGGTGGGATTTTTCCTACACGTCGGTCAAGGGGCCTCAAGATGGCGTAGTGTAACGCTGAAACTGGTAGTAAAAATAAAACAGAACTGGGAATTTTGACTGCTGAAGTTGTTTTGATTTGACATTTTACGGTGGAAAAGGTTCTTTATCACAATTTTACGGAAATAACACATAATGTCATGGTATTTCCATAAATCAGTTTCATTATACGTCCCTAAGTTTCCGTAAGATAACAGACCAACCCATCTGACGTATTGTTCAAATGGTTCATATGGCTCTGAGCACTATGGGACTCAACTTCTGAGGTCATTAGTCCCCTAGAACTTAGAACTAGTGAAACCTAACTAACCTAAGAACATCACACACATCCATGCCCGAAGCAGGATTCGAACCTGCGACCCTAGCAGTCGCGTGGTTCCGGACTGAAGCGCCTAGAACCGCTCGGCCACTGCGGCCGGCCATCTGACGTATTGGCCGGTTATAAAAATAATACTCTGGGGGTTCAAGTACAGCGCGGGATGGACGAGTAAAAGTAGCAACACGTGTTGGAAGTTTCAAACTGAAAATATTCAGTTTAATATAACTTAAGATAAACGAAATTCTATGGATATACACTTTCTTTTCTTTTTTACCGAACGTGTGCTAGATGTTCATCTCTTGGGATGTACTGACACCTGCTTTGAGCCACATACGGCGTTGGACATCCATGAACTAAACTGTTGGAAGGAAGCTGCTCTTTCCGAATTTCTGCTATGATCACCGTTAACGTTACTTCCTCATTTACATGTACATCGCCAAGGGAACTCTGCCAGGAACTCCCACAGTAGACTACATTTTTTTTTCAAGTTTCGTAATTTCTTTAATACATAATTTCACTTCTTTAGCTCACTGCTAAAAGGGTCAGTGTATGTCATCTTCATATTTCATCTTCTCCATATAGAACTCCGAGCCTGTAGCCTGGCAGTCCACAAGCTGAAGAAAGCAGACCGACAACCGATCCAGCTGCTGCATCTCGGGTGTAATGCCACAGTCTCCTTTCTTGCTGATAAAAGTTTCCCCGCCGTTAATCTCGGTTTAATTAGGATTTAATCGCTGTTCGGCAAAAGCTGTCTGCTGAAACTTGCCTCTCGAATTACTTGGTACATTGTGTAGTCAGTGAAGTCCTCTCCACCTCATATTAAAAAAGGTTCACGCTTAGAACAAAACTTGGCCTGTCTCAAGTGCATAATTTATCATCGTCAGGTTGTCCAATTGAAAGCTTTACAGTCGTGAGCTTAACGTAACCGTGAACTTCTTACATAGCATGCTAGGTGTCAAAATGTCGTGAGTACATGTAAAACCTTGATGTTGGAAGATATTCCAGGCATACTTCTTTCCTAGTAGATTAAAAAAAAAAAGGACTGGTGAAGGTGAAGATGATATGGAAATAGAGAAATTGCGCGAAGTACACGCGTGGAGCAGAGTATTGCATGGGAGTTGAACGTGGAAATGCTGATAAGGGAAATATGGAAGCATTTGAAATGTCGTGCTAACAATAATGTTCCATAACCACTGGATATACACTGCTCGATAAAAATCTGAAGTAGACAGAAGGGGAAAAGGAAACGAAACGGGACGTTACAGGTTGAGTGGATACGAGATGCAATTTTATTACAAGATCGAGTCACATTTGGAAATAACTTTGGCAGTATGAGCCCATTACAAAGTATGCCGTTTCACCCTTCTGGCCTGGATGCTGGCACAGCCAGTAACTACGTTAGGAAAGGTGTCTTAACGCCATTGTATCCTGTCCCGAAGCTAGCTGGCCCACAGCTGTCTTAACTCGTGCTCAATATCCCGGATGTTGTCACTGGGATTGAATTCCGGACTAGACCCACTCTTATTCTATCAGGGGTAGATATGCGGGTCTTGCTGTCCACAGAAGTACCTCAACTTCGCACAAACAGTTCATGGAGATACGAGTCAAGTGTGGTCGAGCATTGTCCTGTTGAGAAAAAGCTCGTCGAAACTGTCATACGAGAGGTAACAGAAGAGGAAGCAGGATGCCCATGGTATACTGTTTGGCCGTCAGAGTACGCTGATCACAACCAGCCGTGATCAGAGGCCATACCTGATGGCTCCCCACACAACGATGTCAAGTATAACACCACTGTGTCTCTCCGAAACATTGGAAAAATGGGACTTCTCCCCAAGTTACCGCCAGACTCGCCGACGACGTCCATATGCTCAACTCAATGCGACGCCCTTCGTCAGCGGTTCATGCTTCCCGGTTACAGTACCACTCTAATCGCAGACATTTCTGTTGTGGTGTTAACGGCAACCTCCGCATGGGGCGGTAAGTCTCTTAAGTTGGCTACTGCAAGTTCCCGATCAATGGTCTGGGATGACCCAGAATGTTGCAGAGAGACCATTACATGTTTTCAGATGACAGACTCACACGTGAAGCGGTCACGATATGCACAGTGCGCAATACGGTGATTATTCCTTGTTATGGTCATACGTGGTCGACCGGAACCTGGGTGTCGAATATGACTGCTCTCTCGTTCCCATGTGGTTCAATGTCGGGGCACTGCCACACCCGAAAGCGCTAAAAATCAGGATATTACACGATTCTACTAGCCGTTCAGAGACCCATAACGACGCCCACTTCAAATTCTGTCAGATCCTGAAAACGCTGTTTGAAACGAGTAACCAGCATCTCCGTGTCTTTCATAGTGCTCACTGAATATCGACGCATTTCAGGGTCCTTATATACTACACGAGGTCTGGTAACAACACTAAAGACTAATAACGGGAATGCACTCTGGTGGTCATTCTACCTGTCACAGACAACTGCAATTCTAGTGATTTTCTTACCCACCGATAGTTCCTTTCGAAGTTATTTAGTTCGTTCAGTATTGGCTGTGACTCCCCCTGTAACTTTCGGAAAGTAGCAGCTGGAAGTGTGTGTCGATTTGTGCCTGCAGATATATAGTACTCTCTACCGCCACCAAATGGTGCTGCTTCCCATACGTGGCGCAATGCAGGAGCACATGTTCCGACTTGTGAGTGCTCTGGTGGACATCAGTAAGACAACATGGAAGCAGACAAGCATGGGAAACTACGGATAGTGTGGTTCTTCTTGATGGAAGAAGCGACATCTTCAGACATGCGCAAGAGGTTATTAGCTATGTTCTGCGTTTCGTTTGGGTGTCAGAGTTCAGAGACGACAATAACTGTGCTGAAAAAACCAGAAGGACTGGGCGTGCAGCAACTGAACGCAAACCAAACAATGCTCAGGGCGTCAGTGCTAAGATAATGGGGCACAGGTGAATCTCGTTTGACGAACCAGAAGAGGCAACAAGTCTATCGCAGGGAACCCTCCACGCCACCGTCCATGAGGATTGTGGTTACAATGGGTGCGATATTCCCAACCAATTGCACCGTGGTGATATGCCAACAGTTGGTACAACAGTACAGTGCAGATCCAAAGGATTTCTTTGGGCATCAGGGTCCCCATCGAAGAGTCGTCATTTTTGATGAGGCTCCAAAAAAGGAACGCCAGTCTATGGAGTGGAAGCATAGTGGGAGCCCTCGTCACAAGAAGGCACGATCGGGACTGTTCTTGCAGAAACAAATGCGACTGTTCTGGGATCAGGAAGAGGTACTGCAGGTGGATTGGCTCCGTAGCAATACGATGGCCAACAGTGATCGGTACTGCAGTTCACTGCACCAGCTTCGACGACGCATTCAACAACGCCGCCGTGTAAGATGGGACCATGGGACTCTGCTCCAACACGACAATGCGCGACCACATGTCAGTCACTAGAACATCGCCAACGTGCGTGGATTAAGGTTTACTGCTCTGTCACATCCTGCGCATACTGCGTATCTGGCACCTAATGACTATGTCCTATCCGGCACATTGGAAGCGGTAACTGAGGGTAAGAAGTTCACCATGAATGACGGACTTCATGCAGTTGTCCACCAGTGGCAGTGGGACTGCACCAGAGACTGGTTTACTACGCAAATACGGAAGCTGCCAGAACCATGACAAAAGTGAATAGACAGTGGCGGGGAACACCTGTAATGGACTCTGTACTCGTTTGTTCAGTTAATTGTTCCTTTAGTCGCAAAAGAATGCTAATCTTTTTTAATGCCCAAACTTCATTAACGTCCAACTATATCTTCTATGTACTTCACTTATTTGGTCAGGAGTATATAATCTACGGAATGTAGGTGTACTGAAAATGGTAGGTGAAGAAAAATTTCTGTGGACAACGCTTACCGAAAGAAGGGACATGTTAGTGGGACATCCGTTACGGCATTAAGTGGGCACTGGGAGGAGCATAGTAGAGAGGAAATGTAGAGTACAGGCAGACTAGAATACGTAAAATAGGTTCAGGGTGTAGTAGATTACAAGGGGACGAAAAAAAATTGGTCAAGATGGAAAAAATGGATAGCTTCAAACAGAAAGACAGACGATCTAAAAACAAAAGAGATATATATTCTGATGTTACTATAGGGTCCTTAGGCCGTCAGGTACTTCCAAAAGACAGATTACTAAACATAGTTCATCCGAACAGAATCGTGTAAAGACCGAATCGTAATTTTGCAGCTTTGAGAAACATAGCCATTTGTGACAGTTACGAGGGGACTTCAAAATGTACAGTATATATTATCGTGGCCGGTCAAATAACTTTTACTGAATGCTTCACTACATTTCAAAGTGACCCAGATACGTGATACCATTTGTCAGCTTAGTCATCAGGTACAAAAAGCTCGGTAATTTCTTTCAGACGTTGAATTCCTCGACAATGGAAATCCGCCCCTTGGTCACGGAGCAATTCGGGCAATGCTTTTGAGCTTTCTCATCTTCTGAAAATCTGCAGTTGCTATGAACCAGTTCTTCGATTGCCTGGACTCACGAGGGCTTGCTGGCAAATAATGCCTCCGAATATTTTATGTAAAAATTCTTCAAGCTTTTTAAATAAAACAAACTTTGCTAACAGTCTACATCTTTTTTCCTCATATATACAATTTTATTTCTCAACAGAGACATCCTGGCGATGAACACATTTCCCAAACGAGAGACCAATTTATTGATAACGTGACTACAGAATGTATGACTTTGTTAACGTAGCCACAACCTCACTCCTGCTTGCATTGATTTATCAGTATCAAAGTGAAATTCTTAAATGTGTTCCTTAATTTTTTAAAGCGGATGGGGTCAAGTCGTGATTGTATAGAAGGTAATCGACGACAGTGAACCCAAAGTGTCGGGTTGTGTCACAGATCTCGTCTTTGGTTCACATTGTCATGTTGAAGAAGAAAGTGCTCATGTGTGGATAAATTCCAAACTTGATTACAGCACATTGTTTCTCGGACATAGACGTATTTACTTTAAACACCGTCATTTTCCCATTACAATTCGGAGCCTTCTAGCGCCAGAGAGCTGCAAATATGTAGACATGAAGAATAAAGATGTAGAATGTTAATAAAGTATGTTTTATTTAAAAAGCTTTATGGCCCATCACATAAAAAATTCGTAGGCATTAGGTTCTTCGACATACGTTTGTCTGATTATTCTTCTGACGTACCGCCAACACGAGTGGCTGACATTTCCAAAGCTTCACCCTCCATAGCTGGTGATGGACTCAAGCCGAGCTCGCGGCCGCAGACCGTATGTACCTAGCGCGCCAAAGTCCACGTGCTTCTCCGCGGTCATTTCCGATGCTGTTCTCTTCTTGCTACCTGCAACGGACGTTCACTGCAGCACGGGAATCCAGGATCCGTTTACCCTGACGGTTTCTTCTTTCTTGTTGAAGCTATTCCCGTGTCGGTGTATTTCTACAGCCTCTCTGAACAAGCGGGTGCCATAGCTCTTCTCTTCAGCCAGAACTTCCGTGTCAGCGAATTTTACTATGTGGTCGCCTAAAAAAGCGCGTGCTCTGCCACGGCAGATTCGTCCATCTGCCCCAACCTGCAATGTCGCTTATTTTCTGTGATCCTGGTGTTGATTGATCATCCAGTCGTTCCAACATAATCGGCTGGTCCCGGCGGAGGTTCGAGTCCTCCCTCGGGGATGGATGTGCGTGTTTGTCCTTAGGATAATTTAGGTTAAGTAGTGTGTAAGCTTAGGGACTGATGACCTTAACATTTAAGTCCCATAAGATTGCACACACATTTGAATTTCGTTCCAACATAAAACGTTCCCCATGTGTGCGGTATGCGGTATATTCCCGACATTGCAAAGTGACTCCTTTTTCTCCTTTGCCGATCTGAGACACTCTTTGCTCTTCTTTGTCTGTTTCTAAATAGTCATTACGCCGTGTTTGCGCAACATACAGTCTCTTCTGTCCGTCACTCTGGAAATACATGGCAGAAGGGCCGATATTTCTTTTTCCGAAGTCTCACTTCGCCGAGTGTTTGATTGCGTTATACTTATTATTTCGTGGAGTATCCATTGCTCATCAGAACACTTTCCAAGTATTCTACTTCGCTTATGAGGTGCTGTGGCTCATGTAATCTTGCTCGCGTTACGAGCGTATTAATCATACCTCTTTTGTGGCTCGGGTGGTGATTGACAGTTCGTGCAGGTATCGGTCCGTGTGTGCCGGTTTTCGATACACGCTCTGTTCCAGGTTTCCACAATCCCTTATGACCAGCGCATCTATAAATGGTAGCTCTTTGTCCTTTTCTGCTTCCATGGTAAATTTTATGCTGGCATGGAGGCTGTTCAAGTGTTTTAGGAAATCACCGGGTTGCTCCTCTCGAGCGGCCGATGCGGCAGAGAGGTTCTAGGCGCTTAAGTCTGGAACCGCACGACCGCTACGGTCGCAGGTTCGAATCCTGTAACGGGCATGGATGTGTGTGATGTCCTTGGGTTAGTTAAGTTTAACTAATTCTACGTTCTAGGGGACTGATGACCTCCGATGTTAAGTCCCATAGTGCTGAGAGCCATTTGAACCATTTTTGAAGTTCCTCTTCATGGCTCCATACAACGAAGGTATCATCGACGTATATGTACCACACCGTAGGTTCACAAGGTGCCAAGTCTAGCGCCTGTGCTCCGAAATGTTTCATGAAGAAGATGGCCACCGCTGGACTAAGAGGACTATCCATAGTGAGACCTTCCAACTGTTAGTAGAAAATGTCAGAAAAATCATGAGACAAACGTTGGTCCAAGAACCCGAGACAGACGCAAACAGGCAGTTTGTCAGTAAGAGGCCACGAAAGCCTTAACAATTTTGCCACAGACATTACTTTTCAGAGTGCCCTCGTACGTACATCGGAAATAAATCCCTTTTGTCAAAATCATGGATGAAAATATTCGTAAAAGAAAAAATCAGAGATAGATTTCCAGTTTCTTTCAGACAGTCGTTATCAGCACAATGGAACCGATACTTTCACGCAATTTATGTTTTCACTGTTGTATGGCGTTGACGGTCGTAGTCTTTCATGTGGTCCCCTAACAGAAAATATAGCGTAGCTGTGGAAATGACGACTCGGGTGACCACGTCCTCAGCTGGCGGTGCCGTGTTTCCGTCCTTCAGAGCGAGCAACCTGGGAACAGGCTGCGCCGCCCGCGGACCGTAGCAAGCGGAAGCTCATTAATCCTGCCTTTAGCCGCAGATGCAAGGGGCTGTGCGCCCCCTCTTTGATTCGCTGTCGTCGACTGCTCCTTAGAAATGTCTCTCACTGCCTCTGCAGAACATTTACGAGACCCAGTCAGTTGGACATCTGTTGTTCAGTATGAGATTTGACAAGTTTCATTTCCGTAAGGCCCGTCCAAGATATGCCAAGAAAATATAGCTAACGACGTTGAGGAAAATTCCTTATTCAGAAAGCCAAGTGAGTACACAGAGTTAAGAAGCGTAGAGCATGTTTGCCATCTTTTATAACAATTAGGAAAACTAACTGACAAAGTTACTGCAACAGAACAAACGCAGGCAACCGAGGTGGATATGACTAATTACGAACTTCACTGCGTGTACAAAGGACTAAGCTGCTTCATAGGCTTCAACTCAATCGAAGCCAATGGCGAATGCACCATGAAGACGCCGAAATAAACGTGCCGGAGAGCCCCGTTTACCGTAAGACGTCGTCTAGACACGGATCAAGCGAAGCATTTTAGCTCTGTCTTAAGTAAAGCTGCGCTCTACCAAAACAACGGTAGTTTTGGTACACTACACGAATGACGTATTAAATGGTTGGATTGCCAATAATATTGGAAGGAAACAAATATAAATGAATATATGAGGGAGAAACTCAGAACCGACGCTTTCTCTTTGTTTTTTGTTTGTTTATTTGTTTCTTTTGCACATAATTAGAACCGCACAACGTTCAGTCATAATCCATAGTCTATTTTATAGCCTTAAAAATATAAATTACGTTTTACAAGCAATAACAATCAGCTGATCGCACAACTTCTGTGATTTTGTATAACCAAAGGAAATACTATTGTTGTTATTTGTACCCAATAGAAAGCTTTTCATATGGTCAAAGGCTAGAGTTTCCTGTTACTGATATTTGAGAAACTAGTTGATGAGTACCAAAAACATGTTAAATGTAGCCTCGAGGAATTATTGAAGCGGTATGTGATATGCTTTCTTCCCCTTTTCCTTATTTGTCTTTTTTTTAAGGAAATTGTGTTTTCTAGTTGACAGTTTAAATTTTTCTGTAA
Organism: Schistocerca gregaria; assembly: GCF_023897955.1. Lineage (NCBI taxonomy): Eukaryota > Metazoa > Arthropoda > Insecta > Orthoptera > Acrididae > Schistocerca > Schistocerca gregaria. The sequence goes on along the minus strand of NC_064921.1, from coordinate 692,288,884 downwards.
ATACTGTTTATTTTTAAATAACAGATAACAGAATAACTAAGAAGAACGGAAAAATTCTGTAGGTTACGTGGCCATATATATATATATATACCCATACAGTTTTGTAGACGTGTATATGGTAAAACAAAGATCGCAAACGCCATCAGTGTGATAGAAATGAGGGAACGCCCGACAGGGATGCAACACACTTATCGAACAGGTAACGTAGTTACGATCTTAACTGAACATAGCTACCAGAAAAACTATCGTAATCTACACTTTCTTGTGATGGTCTACGGTAGCCTATGGTAGTTTTACAACTCTAGTCTTAAGGTTCTTCTCGGACATAGATCTCTCACCTTTGTTCACCTAATCTTACTAAGAGAAAAATAGGTGCTGATCTGGGTTTTGTTTGTATCCAATTTTCAGACAGATGAGATACTGCTCAGCGTCAAAGACCTCAGGACAACTTCGTAGACAATTTGTCCCGCAGTGGAACGGCGAATGGATGCAGACGACGTTGTGAAAGTTGATGTCCATATGCCGTTGAGAGTATCCAGCAGGGTATCGAATAACGAGAGCAAAGACTTGACGAATAAAGCCCGATTCACACTGTATATCATGTTACAATACGTAAAATCAAGTCAAAAGATTTCACAATGTGTTTCAAACAACATTGGAATTAACACCAACCGTCCACAGAGAGAATGGAACGACACGGAAGCTCAACGTCAAAGACTGTGTGAAAGAAAAAGTTCAAGTTGGCGGACTATCCGGTCATATGAATAACCGCAGTTATCCTGTTTGCACTTATTCACTTTAAAACACCGTGTTTTTGTATTTTCTTGATCTTTGTTTTATTACCAGGTATGTTTTCGTGCCATATTGTTAACGTTGTATTAGAAATTTGTTTTTCCCCTTGGCTGTCCTGCAGAAAGACATACACAGTATCTGAAAACTAAAAATAGTTTCTCGCCCAAAAAATGGGCAAAGAAAAGTACTAAATTAGACAAAAAAGTAGACCTACTTTACAACTTGCTTTTAGATACATTTGCTTCGACAGTGAAGCACGCAGTTCCATGTTATTTGGTTATCGGAAGAACATAACACGCAAGGATAAAGCAATAGTTTCATGTGTACTTCCCTTTAAATATTACTGTAGTGTTTGTATTTACCTATCTTCTCTAGTATACTTTGAAAATCCTACGATATTTTTTCTTTTCTTTTAGCTACCACCAGCGTGTAGAATCTACACATACGACCGTAGTCAACTTCCTTTATGCTGAAACTACATTCTGAGTTTTGGTAATATGGACGATACCTTATATCCTTTCTTACCGGGTCCTGTGTTAATGCGAGATGGCGATGCGCAGAATCGAAAACTTTTTTCACCGGAACCAAAAGAAACCGAGAACACGGAGCTGTTACGAGTGCAGCCTATGCTGCTAGGGGCACGGTGCACGTCAACCCCGAAGTCTGTTACACTCTTAACAGTGCGAATTCAGGCAACTCTAGGTCCGTAATGAAGTATTCCATGTCTTCTGTAAATGAAACAAAGTTATATCCGTTTTCCTTGATGGGACATCCACGATTCTTATTCAGTGTCAGCGACAAAATCCGCCACAGCTCTAAAAATTATTTATTTCTGAAAAGGAAAGCACTAAACCGGTTTCAGAACATATGTCCCATCTTCAGGTGCATCTGCAAAATTTACAACGAATAATGATGCCTGTCAACATGGTTAATATAAGCGAAGCTAAACAGAAGCAAGAATGTGAGTCCACAGAGGATCGATAACTAAGGTTAAAACATGTTAAAGTAGTGCATCCCTTGTACATGGCATGCAAGTGTTTATCTTTTTCAAACCTAGGTCTGCCAGAAAGCCTCTCGCCGAGGAGTATCTACATAAAAAGATAAAGGTGCTCAATTAGAAGGGTGGAAACAACCGTTAAATGAAAAAAATATAAAGAATTAACTGCCCGAGATCCAGACGCCCCTATTATAAAACTTAACAATGGTCCAGGCTTTGGAGCGCGCCACACATGGTTCCACGTGAAGACAGACAAGTGGTCTTTTGAACACAGAAACGTCCAAAAAATAGATTATATAGACTGCACAACTGCAGGTATGTGACGAAAATAATTTACGCCCCTGAGTAAGGTTTGAGACTCACCATTACTGCACAGACAACCGTCAGACCAATATGAAGCACAGCCCCAAATTGAAATGTCATAGGAAGCGGCCGTGTGCCCGTAACATTAGCGACTGCAATGAAATCTAACTATTCTCATGTACCAGCGACTCATGAATATGTCCTGAAACCGAGTACTACTCTCCTCTTTAGAAATAAATATTTTTTACAACTGCTTTATCACTGACAGTGCAACTTCCGCCTCTAAAATTGCTTTTTCAGATGAGGTTTTACTTCGGATAACCACGTTTTCTTTGCTACGTCGCCTTTCTCGTCCGATTTTAAAGAAATTATCAGGCATTATTACGGCGTAGTTGCTATTTGAAACGTTAAGCATATAAACAATATCACTTTTTATGCAGATGTCATTCATGTGACGTATTAACTAAGCCCCTCCACCGTTTCAACTACGTCTTAACACATTAGTGATTACACCGCTCCCCTTCCCCTCACCCCTCCCACCCTCTAAACTAACTATAACCTAATTTATGGACGACCTCGTAAGAGTTATTGTCTGCTTACAAATTACCTCCTGTGATGTCCCATTTATATTCAGTGTTAATCAGCTTTTTTAAAAAAGCAGCAAGGCCTAGGGAGAACCAGCATTATCATAACTCACGTGGGAATCGGAATCGATCACGAGAATCTTCAGTAAATCCAGACCAGTAAGAGTCTCTTGTACACTGAGCTGAGGTAACATTTTATTTTCTCCACTCAGAATTTACCATATAATGACTAATTATCTTTGGAACATAACATTAGATCTATGATTTCTTGTCCTGCGAACGAAATCGCAAAATTTCAGTACGTTCCTCCTAACGGTCACTACTTCGTTTTGTTACTACACGGCATATGTTAGGCTATCTGAAGACTTACATTTTATTTTAGCAGCTGGAAAGAAGTAGTGGTTATCGCTGATTAACTTCTAAAAATTTGTGAATTACTTCCTGGATTCTCAAGGAAGAGTTTTACTCTATTTAAGGGAGAGTCTGGCTTACCCATTCATTTGATAAGCTGTCAGTCAACCACAGTATCCTGATTCCTTATTTTATCTCAATAAGTTTTTTGCGATGGCCAGCCGGCCGGGGTGGCCGAGCGGTTCTAGGCGCTACAGTGTGAAACCGCGCGACCGCTACGGTCGCAGGTTCGAATTCTGCTTCGGGCATGGATGTATGTGATATCCTTAGGTTAGTTAGGTTTAAGTGGTTCTAAGTTCTAGAGCAGGTAAGGCCGCGGCGTGCCAAACTGCACGCGTGCACAGATGTGCTGCAAGCGTGCCGTGTAGGGCTCGGTCCGCCTCGCCACTACTCGGCTTTCCTCGGTCTTTCGCGGCAATACTCGGCACGGCGCGACATTAGACTAGCTGTGCGATGCGACATCTTTTCATCCGGCGTAGGGTGCGTCAGTTGATTCGTAGTGGCAGCCGTGTTTATTCCTCGCTATGTGTTAGCGATTCGTAGGAAGTTTATTGCATTCTCGATTGCTTTGGACGAGTCGACCGACGTTTCGGACACAGCACAACTACACGATTTATGTTCGTGGAGTCGACACAAAATTGCATGTGTCGGAAGAACTGTTAGATTTAGTACCAATGAAAGACACAACGACGGATACCGACTTGCTAAAAGCAGTTGAAGAGGCAGTTGAAGCCGTTGGCCCGAATTGGAAGATGTTAGTTTCAGTCAACACGGATGGAGCGCCAGCAATGCGAGGGGCTCAAAGTGGGCTTGTAGCACTGTTGCGTAAAAAACTAGGACGATCGACAGAAGATTTGTACGGAATTCATTGTCTTGTACACCAAGAAGTTCTTTGTGCTAAATATGCAAATTTGGCGCACGTGATGAAGTTGGTAGTCACCGTAGTAAATTTTTTTAGTCACATGGCTTAGTACACCGTCAGTTTCAACAGTTTCTCATGGAACTGAGCGAAGAGTACGGAGATGTTATTTACCACTGTGAAATACGCTCGTTAAGTCGAGGGGCATGCCTCGAAAGATTTTTCGATTTAAGACTCGCTATTGTTGAGTTCCTGAAGGAAAAAGGAAAGGCAGAGCCAAAATTAGAAAATCCAAAGTGGATTGCAGACCTCGTCTTTTTAGTCGATCTGACTGCACACTTGCACGCTCTCCATAAGATTTTGCAAGGTGAGTAGCAGCTTATTTCTGATCTGATGGAAAAAGTGGATGCATTTAATAAGAAACTCGCATTGAGGAAGGAACAACTCATGATAAAGAACACCGCCCTTTTGCCTACGCTCTCTAAAGTCAGAGAAAACGTAACTTCTGAATAATTCGTTTTGTGTTGGAGGAACTACAGGCACAATTGTCTAAACGTTCTCAGGACACTGCCAGTCTTTCATCTGTTTTTGAGCTATTTTATAGACCCTTTACCGTTTCAGTTCAAAGTGCTCCAGTGCATTTGCAAATGGAATTGATCGATCTGCAGTGTAATCGTCGTTTAATGGACAATTTTTTTTACGTAAAACTGTCCGGGAATTTTACGAAGGTTTTCCTCTGGAAGAGTTTCCCCGTCTCCACAATGAGGCTGCAAAAGTTATATCAATGTTTGGATCGATATACGTGTGCGAAAGGTTTTTTCGATTATGAAACTAAGTAAGTCACGATTACGTGACAATCTGAGTGACGAAAATATAAGAAACTGTCTGCCTTTATCCGTGTGCCGTCAGTTTGTGCCGGATATGAACTTTATTATGTCTACAGCGAACCAAAAGTAATTAAATTAAAGGTGATAATTTTGTTGTATATTTTTTTTAGAATTGTAGTTACTTCAAATTCTGCCGGCCGCTGTGACCGAGCTGTTCTAGACGCTTCAGTATGGAACCACGCGACCCCTGCGGTAGCAGGTTCGAATCCTGCCTCGGGGATGGATGTGTGTGATGTCCTTAGGTTAGTTAGGTGTAAGTACTCGTAGTTCTAAGTCTAGGGGACTGATGACTTCAGATGTTAAGTCCCATAACGCTTAGAGCCATTTGAACCATTTTTTCAAATTGTGTACAGTAGTTACAGATAGTAAAATTTGCTTCTTTCACATGTAGTTGGAATCACTTATTCCACATCATAATGCATGTTGTAGACTACGTTTACGTCCGTTTCCATATTTCAGCTTAAATGTTGTAAGAATTTTACGACTGACGATGTGAGAAGCACGATATTGTGTACCAACAACCAACAAAAATTCAGTATTGCTCAACATGATGTGTTGTGCAGAGCTTAATATTATCAAATGTCGTAATACGAAACTAAGTCACATGCTAGCAAGGTGGTGTACCTTACGCGAATGCACTGTCGTATGCGGCGTGTTCGTAGTTCAGCGCATGTGCGCGCAGTCAGCTGGTGTGGTAGTGGGGGACGTGTGACGTCAGAAGAGAGAGATCTGCACGCGTGTGAAAAGCTCGGCATGTGTGCATGCACACGTGCCACGTTCTTGGCCGTCCCTGTTCTAGGGGACTGATGACCTCAGAAATTAATTCCCATAATGCTCAGTCATTTGAACCATTTTTTTGTGATGGCCATTTTTCGCAGCTGCTGTATACTAGCCTTCCTTATTTTTGCTTCCACATAATCATCCATACAAGCATTTTTAGTAGTTTCATGAATATGTAATCAAGTTGCTAGTAAGCTTGGCGGTTTCCGCAACCCTACTTCTACCAAGACAGCGTGCAAAGTTGTAGCAATCAAAATCTTTTCTTGTAGATAATTCATTGGTAAGTGCCATAGTTATAATATGTGTGTAGCTCGTCTCTGAATGACGCTGGTTACGAGTAGTATCAACTGAAAAGACCACCAATCCATTCAGAACGAGAAGGGCTGGGGAGGTCTCCGCTATTTTAAAGTATCTCACAGCCTATTAGAAGCCATGTAATGATCTTTCCTTCGTGAAGGACACCAGTCATATAGAAATTATCTCGAATAAATTTCCATTATTTGACTGGTAATTTTTCATTTATTTTACACAATCATGGTTACGGCCTTTGGAGCCACTGAGAATGGTAAATCTCTTAAAAAAAATAGAAGTGAAGAACGTTTTCTAACAAATGTCGCAACTAAACTTGACCTACCGTCAAGATATACACGTATTCGCACATGCCTTCGTCCCCAGTCACTTGTTAGAAAGTGCTTATTCCATAATCCACCAAATGCCCGTCATCTACGCACCTGAAGGATCGCCACGAACGACAATAGCACGGTCTGCCGCACACAGTTCTTCATGAATGACAGGTAAAGCTAATAACAGGTTGCGCAAGTTAATTTAACTTCTATAATAAAACACATTAGTGTCCCGAAAACAAAGGAAGCGTGTCTAATCTCATACTATGTCTACACGATGTTGTTTAACAACGAGGACAAACAGTGGCTGACGCTGCGCGACAAGGTGAGGAACAAGTAAGTTTTAATAAATATTGAAAATAAGTATTTTGCGCGTCACAGACAATGTTATTTACATCTTGCAGAATATTATACAATACAGTCTGGCAGATGACATGCTATTTTTCGTCAAGACAGAAGGTGAATATTCTTTACACTTGATTTATTTCTTATCCAGTTCGCGATTCTTGTTCTACAATACAGCAAACGGGTGAGGTGTATCAACCGTTTTGTGTGCGAGTTTATTATTACTTATTTATTTCCTCTTTACCTTTTAGTCTGTTCAATAGGACTTGGAAGATAAGTTTAATCGAATGGATAATGTTTTTAAATGAATTTTAAGATGAATATTCACAAAACTGAAACTACCATGTATTCTAATTACAATAGCAAACACAGAAAAGTACTTGAGTTTTGCTATTTGTGCAGCAAAATAACTAGGGATGACCGAGGTAGAGCAGAGCGGATATACAACACAAACTGCCTATAGATGAAAAGAAAAATGATCCTGAAAAACAGAAATTTGTTAATATCGAATATTAACTCAACTAAAAGGTTTTCCTTGGTGTTGAGCCTCAGTTATACAATTCTTTTTTGTGGAAGAATAAATCACCACTTGGCTATGCATCACTGTATTTATCTTCTATACTATCTGGATTTCGGATTTTGTACCGTTATAAAGTACAATGCTGAAAGATCTTAGGAATTCTTCTCAGAATGGAGTCTTGTACGGAAGTGAAATGCATGTGGTTAAAAGTTCAGAGAAGAAGAGAACAGATGCTTTCAAAATGTGGTGCTACAGAGGAATGTTGACGATTTAAAGTCTAGATCGGAAAACAAACGAACAGTTACTGAATCGAATCATGCAGAGCCGAAATTTATAGCACAGCTTGATTAAAAGAAGGGATCACTTGACAGGATACGTCCTAAGGCATCAAGCACTCGTAAGTTCGGCAATTGAGAGAAGTATGAGGGAGTAAAAATTGTAGACGGAGGCCCATACTGGACTGCAGTAAGCAGATTCGTGTGAATTTAGTGCAGCAGTTACGCACAGGTGGGCACTCTTGCACGCGATAGACAGCGTAGGGATCTGCATAAAAGCAGTCTTCAGACAGTAGATCCAACACCAATATCCTAGTTTCTACGACAGACTATATGTCGCACATAACATCTAGTAATATATATACAGGGTGGTCCATTGACAGTAACCGAGCCAAATATCTCACGAAATAAGCGTCCAACGAAAAAACTACAGTAAAAGAAACTCGTCTACCGTGAAGGGGGAAACCAGAGGGCGCTATGGTTGGCCCGCTAGAAGCCCTGTCATAGGTCAATCGGATATCAACTGCGTTTTCTTAAATAGAAACCCCATTTTTATTACATATTCGTGTAGTACGTAAAGAAATATGAATGTTTCAGTTGGACCACTTTCTTCGCTTTGTGATAGATGGCGCTGTAATATTCAGAAACGTATAAGTACGTGGTATCACGCAACATTCCGCCAGTGCGGACGGTATTTGCTTCCTGATACATTACTCGTGTTAAAATGGACCCTTTATCAATTGCGGGAAAGGTCGATATCGTGTTGATGTATGGCTATTGTCATCAAAATGCCCAGCGGGCGTGCGCTATGTATATTGCTCGGTATCCCGGACGGAGTCATCCAAGTGTCAGGACGGTTCGCCGGATAGTTACGTTATTTAAGGAAACAGGAAGTGTTCAGCCCCATGTAAAAAGTCAACTACGACCTGCAACAAATGATGATGCCCAAGTAGGTGTTTTAGCTGTTGTTGCGGCTAATTCGCACATCAGTAGCAAACAAACTGCGTGAGAATCGTTAATCTCAAAAACGTCGGTGTTGAGATTGCTACATCAACATCGATTGCACCCGTATCATATTTCTATGCAGCAGGAATTGCATGGCGACGACTTTTAACGTCGTGTACAGTTCTGCCACTGGGCACAAGAGAAATTACGGGACGTGTGTGTGCGTGTGTGTGTGAAATTTTACGGGACTTAACTGCTAAGGTCATCGGTCCCTAAGCTTAGACACTACTTAACCTAAATTATCCTAAGGACAAACACACACACACACACCCATGCCCGAGGGACGACTCGAACCTCCGCCGGGACCAGACGCCCAAGCCATGACTGCAGCGCCCCAGACCGCTCGGCAAATCCCGCGCGGCAAATTACGGGACGATGACAGATTTTTTTGCACACGTTGTATTACCCACGAAGCGTCATTCACCAACAACGGTAACGTAAACCGGCATAATATGCACTATTTGAGCAACTGAAAATCCACGAAGGCTGCGACAAGTGGAACATCAGCTACCTTGGCGGCTTTATGTATGGTGGGGCATAATGGGAGGAAGGATAATTGGCCCCCATTTCATCGATGGCAATCTATATGGGGCAATGTATGCTGATTTCCTACGTAATGCTCTACCGATATTACTACAAGATGTTTCACTGCATGACAGAATGGCGATGTACTTCCAACATGATGGATGTACGGCACATAGCTCTCGTGCGGTTAAAGCGGTATTGAATAGCATATTTCATGAGAGGTGGATTGGTCATCGAAGCACCATACCATGGCCCTCACGTTCACCGGATCTGACGTCCCCGGATTTCTTTCTGTGGGGAAAGTTGAAGGGTATTTGACATCGTGATCCACCGACAACGCCTGACAACAAGCGCCAGCGGAAGGCGAACTACTCGCTGTTAAGAGGAATGTCGTTACAAGTGTTTCCAAATGCATTGAGGTTGGCGGACATCATTTTGACCATTTATTGCATTAATGTGGTATTTACAGGTAATCACGCTGTAACAGCACGCGTTCTCAGAAATGATAATTTCACAAAGATACATGTATCACATTGGAACAACCGAAATAAAATGTTCAAACGTACCTATGTTCTGTATTTTAATTTAAAAAACCTACCTGTTGTCAACTGTTCGTCCAAAATTGTGAGACATATGTTTGTGACTATTACAGCGCCATCTATCACAAAGCGAAAAAAGTGTTCCAACTAAAACATTCATATTTATTTACGTACTACACGAATATGTAATAAAAATGGGGGTTCCTATTTTTAAATAAACGCAGTTGATATCCGTTTCACCTATGGCAGCACCATCTAGCGGGCTAACCATAGCGCCATCTGGTTTCCCCCTTCAAGCTAGACAAGTTTCGTTCTTTATAGTTTTTTCGTTTGATGCTTATTTCGTGAGATATTTGGCCCGGTCACAATCAATGGACCACCCTGTATGTGATATGTCACTTTCAAGTAACTCGATGATATGTTGACCATACATAGAAAGAATTTCTGCAGTGTAGCACAGAAGATAACAAGAAAATATGCAATGCGGCGACCAGAAGTGATACTTTTTCCACAGACAACAGTGCCACTGAAGTCAGGATGATTCATGATGGTCCCCTGGACATTAAAAAGATGGGTAAGTGATTATTATGGTATATTATTACCACGGATGCCATTGTGTGCTATGCATTGTGCTTTCATGCTGGTCATAAAGCTTACAAGGAGCTCTTGCGGTTGACAAGCGCTGGATGTTCGTTGGGGCATGTGGATCTCCCGCAATACGTCTCCCCAACGCGTCCCACACGCCCTCAATGGGATTTAAGTCGGCGGAACGAGCACGCCGATCCAAGCATCAAATATCCCCCCTTTCCAAGAGTTCCTCCTCTTGCACCGTTTGATGCGGTTGCGCGTTGCCATCCATAAAAATAAAGTCAGGGCCGAATGCACCCTGAAAAGGAGCGCTTGGTGAAGGAGTACCGAGTCACAATAACGTTGGCTGGTGAGTGTACGTGTTCAAAGATTTGGAAGTCAATACCTACATGTAACACTAAGCCTCCCCACACCGTGACATCTGGACCGCCAAAAGCATCACGTTCGATACTGCTGGACGTATCCTCATACGGCGAGAGGTGGGAACACATAAAGCATCCGAGAATATTGTCGAACATGATCGTTTTTGTGGTCCAAGTGTTGTGGTGTGGGGAGTCATAATGTTGCATGGCCTCCAATTCTTTGAAAACCGTAGACTCACCGCTCAACGTTACTGTGACGTTGTACTGCCCTTGTGCGTCTTTTTACGGAAGTATTCGCCTCTGACTTCATGTTTGTGGATGATAATGTGCGACCGTATCGAATAGCACAGGTGAAGAAGCTCCTGGAACGACAAGATATTCATCAAATGGTATGGTCCGACAGTAGCCCCGGCTTTAATACCATGGAACATGTGCGGGATGCGTTGTGGAGACGAATGGCAGCATGTCCATATGCACCAATGACCATCCAATTTTTGTCAGCAGTGCTGATAGAGGAATGGAACGCTCTACCACAACAACTCATTACCAGCCTAGTGTACAACATGGGAGCAAGATGCAGAGTATGCACCGCAGTTCGTGTCTGTAATACATCCTATTAGGAAGCATGTTCCGCCTTTTGTAATGTCCGGCGGACTGCCGTAAATAATTTTCTTTGAATGAAGGTGTCATTTCTGTTCGTTTCATTGCGTATTTCCTACCAATCATCAGCAAAGGACTTGGAAGAGCAGTTGAACGGAATGGACAGTGTCTTGAAAGGGGGATATGAGATGAACATCAACAAAAGCAAAACGAGGACAATGGAATGTAGTCTAATTAAATCAGGTGATGCTGCGGGAATTAAATTAAGAAATGAGACACTTAAAGTAGTAAAAGAGTTTTGCTATTTGGTGAGCAAAATAACTGATGATGGTTAAAGTAGAGAGAATATAAAATGTAGACTGGCAATCGCAAGGAAACGTTTCTGAAGAAGAGAAATATGTTAACATCGAGTATAGATTTAAGTGTCAGGAAGTCGTTTCTGAAAGTAATTGTATGGAGTGTAGCCATCTATGGAAGTGAAACATGGACGATAAATAGTTTGGACAAGAAGAGAATAGAAGCTTTCGAAATGTGGTGCTACAGAAGAATGCTGAAGATTAGATGGCTAGATCACATAACTAATGAGGAGGTATTGAATAGAATTGGGGAGGAGCACAACTTGACTAGAAGGAGGGATTGGTTGGTAGGACATGTTCTGAGGCATCAAGGGATCACCAATTTAGTATTGGAGGGCAGCGTGGAGGGTAAAAATTGTAGAGGGAGACCAAGAGATGAATATACTAAGCAGATTCAGAAGGATGTAGGTTTCAGTAGGTACTGGGAGATGTAGAAGCTTGCACAGGATATAGCAGCAAATAGAGCTGCATCATACCAGTCTCAGGACTGAATACAACAATAACAACAACATCTTCTGAATTATAACATAGTATATTTTTGTATGTATGGTCCTAGTTTCATCGAGTTATGTTACTTGGCAGTGACACATCACGCGTAAGCTACTTTCGTCCGTACGCTTTATACACCAGTGTACGTAGGAATGAAGAGAAACAGAGAGAAAGGAATACAGAGGGAGAGTGCGAACTTTTTAGGAAAAGACATGCGTACAAATACGATGGTTCGGCCATTTGCCAAGGCGATAGTGTACGCGGATTTTGTGGGTTTCGTTGCTATCCGTGATGAAGGAAGTGTCTTTGGCTGTACAAAGGCTTGTGTGACTGCTTCGTCATGGGCTCTAACATATTTCCCACCTCCTGTCAAAAAAGACATGGGTGGATGTACTATACCGGATACTGCAAAGAAAGGGCGAAACTGTCTCCAGAACAGAACCATGTATTTCCCGACATCTGTTCATTAGACCTCATATACTCGTTACCTCCTCGGGGATCTTCCTTCACAGCTTCTTCCTACTTTCGCGTCAGGAAGTGCTGTGATTCGGATCCCCCATATTCATGCTTCTACATCTACATCTATATCCATACTCCACAAATCACCTAACGGTGTGTGGCGGAGGGTACCTTGAGTACCTATATGGGTTCTCCCTTCTATTCCAGAGTCGTATTCGTGGAAAGAAGGATTGTAGGTATGCCTCTGTGTGGGCTCTAATCTCTCTGATTATATGTTCATGGTCTCTTCGCGAGATATACTTAGGAGGGGGCAATATACTGCTTGACTCCTCGGTGAAGGTATGTTCTCGAAGCTTCAAGAAAAGCCCGTAGCGAGCTGCTGAGCGTCTCTCCTGCAGAGTCTTCCACTAGAGTTTATCTATCATCTTCGTAACGCTTTCGTGATTACTAAATGATCCTGTAACGAAGCGCGCTGCTCTCCGTTGGATCTTCTCCATCTCTTCTATCAACCCTATCTGGTACGGATCCCACACTGCTGACCAGTCCTAGTGTCATCGAGTTATGTTACTTAAAACACAGCAAGCCTACTACCATTGTGTATCAGGCTACGAATATTCTGTAACCATTATAAGAATCATGTTAGCAAACTAGGAAACGCGTAACAGAACTCTCTGTATAAAATGTCATTAGCTGAGTGACATAATTTCAGAAAAACGAAAGTTAAATTTTCTCACTGAAATTCGTTCGGAATCGATTTTATTACCGTCTTTCCAGAATCTCGAACAGATCTGGAAGCAGTGTAAAATGATGCTGGTGTCTTCTATAGTAAACAGAAAGCAGTGAAACTTTTTTAAGATAGATGTTTTTTGTAAACGAAGAGCAGTACAAGACAAAAGCCACAGTTCGGGAAGAGATACTTGGGGAGCACAATCAAACTGTAAAGCCGTTTGTCTTTTCTCTGGTTTTTATTTTCAACAACATGAAACTGGAGGATCAATGTATACACGTCAACACAGTCGAAAGAGTACATTGGCTGTTAGCCCGTGAACCTCGCGCGAATCTTGTTTGTACCGCAGCCTAGCAGTGGGTTACCGGCGGCTACGTACGGCCGACCCTAAGACAGCCAGGTTCCTGTTGGCAGCTCGGCGCGGTAATATTGTGCAGGAGTTATGCTGAAAAAAGTAATAACGGCGGATGATGTAGCCGAGGTGGGAGTGGGTGGCGAGCCGAGCAATATTTGGCGCTGCAGGGGTGTCTCCATGTGTGAGTGTGTGTGTGTGTGTGTGTGTGATGTCGCCGTAGAGGTATATGAGACCACAGGGCGAGGAGCACTACAATTACTCTGTGCTACGCTGCGACGGAACATGGGCGATGTTTGAGGAAATAACGTTTTGTGAAAGAGCCTTTAGGTGGCAGTTAGTGTACTGTAAGCCCGCGTAAACCATTGAACTGAGGCGCGCATTTCTTTCGTAGGTTGTAGAGTAGACGCATTTCTGTGCAGTTAACGAGGAAGTGCTAAATTTCAAAGCCTGGAACTTGGGGAAAGTCGGATATAATTAGACAAAACTCTGAGGCGGGACGCTTATGTGCTGCTTTCTCTAAGGGAGGTGCGACTGTTAATATTTATTACTCATCTGTCATTTTCTACGTTAATTACGCACTTGCGCGGACTACGGGGAGCAACAGTGTGCAGTTACCTTTGTGCTCTTGAAGAGAAAAAAGAGAGGCAAATTATATGTCTTACGGATAAAGAGGAGATTAAACTGTGACGTGGCACCTGGTAGTGAATTAACAGCTGAAAGCTAACAATCGGAGTAGGACAGACCACAGTATCTGCATACAGTGTGTAATTTAATTGGTCGATTTTGCGTGATGGATTGGGATGCAGCGTAGATAAATCATCGTATATTCAAGGACCACGATTTAAATACTCCTAAGGAACTGCACAAGTCAAATCAGCAGCACTTCCTGGCATAGACAGTGTCGTCTATTTGTTATGCTACAATTGGTTCAAATGGTTCAAATGGTTCAAATGGCTCTGAGCACTATGGGACTTAACTTCTGAGGTCATCAGTCGCATAGAACTCAGAACTAATGAATCCTAACCACCCTAAGAACATCATACACATCCATGCTCGAGGCAGGACTCGAACCTACGACCGTAGTGGTCGCTCGGCTCCAGACCGTAGCACCTAGAACCGGCGCATGGCTGTAACGGATTGTGCAGCCGAGTCTCGATCCCCCAGTTAAAAGATGGGAACGTTTGCAGAAAAACACCCATCTGCACGAACAGTTCGACGACGTTTGCAACAGCATGTACTATCAGCTCAGAGACCATGGCTGCGGTTACCCTTGACGCTGCATCACAGACAGGAGCGCCTGCGATGGTGTACTCAACGACGAACCTGGGTGCACGAATGACAAGACGTCATTTTTTCGGATGAATGCAGGTCCTGTTCACAACACCATGATGGTCGCATCCGTGTTTGGTGACATCGCGGTGAACGCACATTGAAAGCGTGTGTTCGTCATCACCATATTGCCGTAGCACCCGGCGGGATGGTATGGGGTGCCATTGGTTACACGTCTCGATCATCTCTTGTTCGCATTAACGGCACTTTGAACAGTGGACGTTACACTTCAGATGTGGTACGACCTGTGGTTCTACCCTTCATCCGATCCCTGCGAAACCCTACATTTCAGCAGGATAATGCACGATCGCATGGTGCAGGTCCCGTACGGACCTTTCTGGGTACAGAAAATGTTCGACTGTTGCCCTGGTCAGCACACACTCCAGATCTCTCACCAACTAAAAACGTCTGGTCAATGGTGGCCGAGCAACTGGCTCGTCACAATACACCAGTCACTACTCTTGATGAACTGTGGTATCATGTTGAAGCTGCATGGGCAGCTGTACCTCTACACGACATCGAAGATCTATTTGACTCAATGCCCCGGCGCATCAAGGCCGTTATTACGGCCAGAGGTGGTTGTTCTGGGTACTGATTTCTCAGGATCTATGCACCCAAACTGTGTGGAAATGTAATCACATGTCAGTTCTAGTATAATATATTTGTCCAATGAATTCCCATTTATCATCTGCATTTCTCTTTGGTGTAGCAATTTTAATGGCTAGTGGTGTAAGATTCAGAATGTATACCATATGAGCCCCCAAGATAAGGTAAAACTCCGTGACTTTGCCCTGTCCTTTTTTGGCACGCGTGGATATGGATGATTTTTTTCCAGGGAATACTCTTTGGACTGACAAGGCACTTTCTACTCTGCATGGTGCCATGAATGCAGGGAACTGTCACTCCGCCAAGTGTTCTGCAGGTCCATCCACTGCACCCAACTTATGTGACGGTGTGGTGTGTTCCACAGTCTCTTTCATTCTCGGCCCATTTTTCTTCGAGGAGATGACACCTCAAAGACCTGTTAGACCTCTTAGGCAGACAGTGTTATCTGAAGGTTATAAAGACCTCTTTGCACAAAACGTGATTCTAGCTTTCCAGGAACGCAGCTTTGTCCACGCCACTATTTTCGTACAATATTGAGTGACACCAGATGGAAGATTTGCTTCGAGAACCTTCGGTAACGACACTATCATATCTAGGCAGTTTTAATGTATTTGGCCTTCCAGATCTCCCGACCTAAGTCCATATGATTTCTGGCTGTGGGAATATGAGAAAAACCATGTCTATTATGGATGTGCCCGGAATCGACCTGATTTGAAGGACAGCATAAGACGACATATCAGTCTAATTACACCGGATATGCTGCGAGCACCTGTTGATCATGCCGCGTTACGGATGCAGCACTTTGCAGAGTCGGGAGACGATAGTGAGCACATACTGCAACTTGTGACCACATCCTAATAAACGTATCAGAAACACTGTTAGCATGTGTCTGCTAGTTCCTCCCCTTTTCCTGCACCCTCATCACTTTCTGACTGCATAAGGCGCAATATTTTCACTTGGTGGTAATAAGTGAAGCTACTATTTTTTTCAGCATGCTTCGCGAGTGCACTGGTTAATGAACATATCTACGATGTTTCAGCGCCTGCAATGTATTCAACCAGCAGTGCAGCACTCTTAACACCTTCAGTTTAATTATAACCGCCCGGTACTAATACCTTAACCTCTTTCTGAGCTCCACATCTCACTCATTAGATATGGTTGCTGACTCAGTTTTTCAAACTAGTAAATGGAAACCTGTTGTGCCCAAAATGGTCCTGACATTAGCTGATAGCGAGTGTAGTACTATGAAATAATGTGTGCAGAGTGTTTCGGAAGTGAATGTAAAAAGTAAGAGGACTTATAGACTGGGTCAAAACAAGAACATTTCACTTAGCAACCCATGTCCGCATCCCTTAGCGTACGGCGCTAGGGGTCGTCGAATAGCCTCTAGGTAAAAGTGACGTCGGGTTGAAATTTTATGACCGTTATTTGCAGATGCTACAGTCGACATGGTTGGGAATATTCTAGGTGGGACAATACTATGAGTTTTCCTTCTAATATTGGGACGTGAACGCGTTGCTTTTGTCTGTGGAAATGACTGTTTGATAGGTGTTGCATAGAGGTCCGTACCTGTGCACACTGCAGAGTCTGGTTCACCTTGTGTCAAACGGAGACACTGTTGTGTTTGTTACTGTGTGGAGCAAACACGAAATGAAGCGCTATTCTTGGGAGCAAAGAGCAGACATGCAATGTGCTTTTTGGGTGACGGATGGAAATGCTCACACTGCTCAATTTTTGTACGTTTGTCGATTCCCGAATCGTCGAGTGCCAGGTCGACGCACATTTACTGTGGACAGATCCCTACAAGAGACAGATTCACGTGAGGTACTTTTACCACAGGCACGTTCTCGTAGTGGCACATCCGAATTCAAGGCTTACTTCGAAACACGATTTTGTGTTACAGGTGCGAAGGGCTGACGGAGACGGTCGCCGACGCACTGCGCGTAGACCAGGGCTTGAAGACGAGGTGCTAGCACTGCTGGAAAACACATCCTCAACAAGGTCGTGGTGTGTGACACGGAAAATGGGTGTAAGCCAGCCCACAATTTCGTGTGTGTGGCCTAAAGACGATTTGCATCCCTGCTGCTTTTAGAAGGTTCACGCTCTTAACCTATACGATTTTCCACGTCGAATTGAATTTTGTCATTGCGTTTTGCAAAGGTATGCCATTCAAGTAAACATCCTGAAACGTGTACATTTTACGAATGAGGCATCGTTCACACGAGAGGGTATGTTCAACAGCCCTTATCAACACGTCTGTACGCGGGAAAAACCGCACGCCCCCTTTGTTCATGATCAGCAAGATTGCTTCTCCGTCAGCGTTTGGGTCGGCTTAGTAAACGATGATCTGTTTGATCCATACATGTTCTCCTGGCGACTGAACGCAGATAGTTAATTTTCTTACGAGAAAATCTGCCACTGTTCACTCAACGTGCGACAAAGAATGTGGCACCAACAGGGTGGTGTACCTTGGCACTTCGCACATGGAGCGCCAACGCATTTGGATGAAACCTTTGGTGAAAACTGGAGCCATGTGAAAGTGGCTGCATGTTCCCCCTATTTGACGCCCATTGAATTTTTCTTCTGTGAGCCACCTGAAATCTGTTGTGTGTGAAACACCCACCAAGACTGACGAATAGCTGAGCAGCAGCCTCCGATGCAGTTTCCAGTCACTCCGGCGTCGTTGCACGGCGGGCATTCAAGCAGGAGGCGTAATTTCGAGCACGTTTTGAACTGTTTTCTAATAACGGTTATAAAATTTCACTCCGGTTTCTCATTTGCCTTGATGCCACACCACCTTATATTGAAAACGTTTCTCTGCAGACCTGCTAGCATGGCGGGTCGAACGGCATGCTCTGTGCCTACCCTCCTGGCGGCGCGCAATGCTGTTAAACGATGTCTAACGCCATACGCTAAGGGATAGATCATGGTTGCTTTGTGAAATACGCTTGTTACGACCCACTCATTTCCTACCTTCATATCAGATATATGGTGTGTGTAGTGTGTGCATTGATGGCAAATGGATAAATATTGCAGCATTAGCCTATGTCATTATTAAATAACTTATTTGTCAAGCACTGTTGTACAGTAGGGATGCACTGAATAATGTAGCGCTGTTTTCAGCAGGGTGGCATTGTATTTGGGAGGGTGGAGGCCCCAGTTTTCTTCTAGCCTTCCTGATTTAGGTTTTTCATGGTTTGCCTAAACTATTTCAGGTAAATGCCGGGATGGTTCCTGCCATTACACCATTGCCAAGTGTCTGTCCTGTCTTTGTCATTCTAGATCTGTTAGTCGCTAAATGCTTGTATTTGTTAATTACTTAATTTTTGTTGTTCTTAAATTGTAATACCAATACATCTCCAGTATCCTTGGAAGAGAGATCTGCGGACAAATAAAACTACCACTATTACTACTACTACTACTGCTGCTACTTGCCATATTGATGACATTCAGGCAAGTTAGATCATGCGCATATGTTTCTTCAACTACAGTGTCCCACATGGTATTTAAACCTTCAGCAAAAAGTACCCCTCCCTGATCCTGACGTTGTCGCACTGGCTTCTGGGTTTTCCCGTCACTTTGCCTCAGTGCTACTGGCTGCATCTGGTCCGAGAGAGAAATGCTCACCTTGGTTGCCGTTGCGGTCATCTTCCGTAGGCTGGGTAGTAATGGAACAAGATGAATCGCCAACGCTTAAGGTGTAACTAAGAGACCGAGCCTCCATGCATCTCTGCATCCATCAAGGCGAATGAGCTTTACAGATGGTACTGCATTATTGTGTCTGTTTTAGATGCTCAGAGTGACTTACAGAATTATTTGCCATTCAAAGGTAGTACAGTCCAGAATCGGTATGCCAATCAGGCAAAATCTCCATAAGCATTGAGGCAAGCCGGCGGGGGTGGCCGAGCGGTTCTAGGCGCTACGGTCTGGAACCGTGCGACCGTTACGTTCGCAGGTTCGAATCCTGCCTCGGGCATGGATGTGTGTGATGTCCTTAGGTTAGTTAGGTTTGAGTAGTTCTAAGTTCTAGGGGACTGATGACCTCAGAAGTTAAGTCCCATGGTGCTCAGAGCCATTTGAATCCTTGAGGCAAGCACCCCCAACGATGCACCAGGTTGGAGGTACCCGTTTGGTGAAAGACCACGTCCTTCTTGTGAAGAACAGCGTAACTGCCTGCAGCATAACCTCATTCGACAGAATCCTTGACTCCTCATGAAGAAGCAGGACCCCTTGGATCACGGTTCCACACTGTCGGTTTTCGACAGACATGCTGCCCCATATATATTCTTCATTCTCTGATGGATGTCTACTGGTGTTTGACGTTCAGCAACCAAGAAAAGAATATATTAATGCTGGTCCTGTTTGCACGCTGCTATAATTCTCGTTTTCGGAAAGACAGAAAGGCCACACGAAACTCTTTCTTATACGTTGCTTATGTACCATCATAGGAGTCACACTACGCTGCATATATGCTGCAGCAACCACCTAGGGGGACTTCTTGATCGCGCCTCTTATACAATTAGATTGTAATTCAATGAAGGTGTTGTAATACGTCATGTTGACAGCTGGTGGCATAGCGAGGTGCAACTATGACAAACGCAGTACAATACTGTGGATCTGCAGATGAAGAGGGACTAGCACATAAAGATAAAAATAAAATAATACACTCAATACAACATCCTGATGAAATATTAAAGCCAAGTATGGATTCACATTATCTGTAGCAAAAGAAAAAATTAAACTGCAGAGACTACCATAAAATCAGAAATGTTCTCGTTATGCATTGGGACATAATTTTTTGCTATGAAATATTCAGAACCTCAGAAGGTTTTTATCTGCGACAGAGTGAAATCTATGTGAAGTTTGTCCATGTATAGCAACCATTTAAAATAATTCCTTCTGTTAAATTACCACCACGTAAGATTTCGAATGTTTATTGTCAATGAACTTCATAGGTGGCCGCCTACACCGCGTGCTTTATGCTACATATGGACAACTTGTTTTCGTAGAAGATATGCACAATGGACGACGAAACAGTCATTAGCGAATACCTGAATCAGAATAAATGGTTCAAATGGCTCTGAGCACTGTGGGACATAACTTCTCAGGTCATCAGTCCCCTAGAACTTAAAACTACTTAAACCTAACTAACCTAAGGACATCACACACATCCATGGCTGAGGCAGGATTCAAACCTGCGACCGTAGCGGCTGCGCGGTTCCAGACTGCAACGCCTAGAGCCTCTCGGCCACCCCGTCCAGCGAATCAGAATAATTATGTCAGATTCTGCTCTCCGCATGCTGTGGAGTTTGCAGTTGTATCGATTAACCAAGGCATAAAAAAATTTCTCCAAGTCGTGACGGTACGCCGACAGTCTGCGACCGTAGCGGCTGCGCGGTTCCAGACTGCAACGCCTAGAGCCTCTCGGCCACCCCGTCCAGCGAATCAGAATAATTATGTCAGATTCTGCTCTCCGCATGCTGTGGAGTTTGCAGTTGTATCGATTAACCAAGGCATAAAAAAATTTCTCCAAGTCGTGACGGTACGCCGACAGTCTTTCCGCGGTGGATACTCTGGATCGCGTCAGATCAACGAAGTCAAGCACCATCGCGCTTGGATGTCACTTGGATTTAGACCGTCCCGGGCTACTGCACGCTGCTGGCAAGCGGGATGCACTCAGCCCTTGTGACGTCAACTGAGGAGCTACTTAACTGAAAAGTGGCAGCTTCGGGTTACGAAGACTTAACAGTGGCAGAGAGAGCTGTATGGCAACCGCAAGACCCTCCGTAACGCATCGGATGACGCCTTTGGTCTGGGGATAACACGGTTGTCGATCGGTACCGGTGGACCTTCCGAGGCTTGTTCGAACGGAGTCAAAATGACTGTTACAAACATCTTTGTAACAGTTTTGTTTATGTACGACATTTTCGATTTTTAAAGCGTACAGCAAGTTGTGTGTGATGTGTATTGTGTGTGAGACTCTGCACAAATGGACCATAAGGAAACTTAAAGTCAATGAAATGAAGCAGACTCTCACACATCGACAACATCTCATGGAAATGGCATAATACACACTACAAACGCACTTGAAAATGCGTATCATTTTCCGAAATACGTCGTGCGAAAAGTAAATAAAGAAAATTGTGACTAGTAGAAGAAGAATTATTTATAAACAAACCTATTAGTACATGAAGATAAAACTACTCTTTGGCTTTAAAGATAATCAGTTGTTTTTCTGTTGCGGTAGCTTCATTCCACTGCTACCCGCTGGATGGTGCTGTCTGTCCTTTCTTTCTTTATTCCCCAACCTATCCATATGGGCCAGTTAGCCATACTGTCGCTGGAATTTCGCGATGTCACGAATAATATCAGTCTGAAAATTTTGGTTAGCGCCATGGTCGAAAGTTGCTATTGAAGGCCTGTCACTGCTGCTACGTTCCCCTGTTTCTCTTCGAAAATTCGAAGCATGTAGTAGTACAAGGGATAGTTGTCTTCCCGTAATTGGTTTCCTAACAAACGCCAGGAAGAGACTTGCCTTCCTTTGCCACACGAAGCGTAGCTAGATATAGGGTATGTATCCACCAATTTTTAAGACACTACCTATTTCCTCTGAACAAAAGACTCGGGAACAATTGGCCAGACAAATTGCTTCAAATTCTTCCAGAGAGAAATTCTCGCTGTCGTGACATCGAGGGTATCAGGAAAGCCTTAATATATGGAAGACATGCAAGATGACGGTGGCGGCTATTTGAACTATTTGCTAGAACGTCCTTAAGTTGATATGAAAGGCAGTCTGCACCGAATAGAAGAATACCACCCGCCCGTCCTTTTAACGAAAGGTGTAACACGGGTCTTACGATGGGACTAAGCACGTTGCTGCAGACGTAAATGCGGATACTGCGGGAAGGTGAACAATCAGAGGCAATCAAAATAGTTACTAAAGCTCCACCAAAGTAGAACAGCTGAGGTACCACCTTGAATTAAACATCTGTGACTAGACTTATCAACTACTGTACCTTAGCGAAGAGAGCAATATTTTAATGTAAGGGTAGTTGATTCCTGAATCCGAAAAGTTTAAGTAATGTTTTGGGCAAAATGAAAATGCAGTGACAGTTTCAGTCGTCCCATACAGCCATATCAGTTGTCTATATAATGTACTCATGTTGTTGGGACGATCTAATGTTGTAATTTATAGCATTAGATGCCAAGATCGCTCGATGAGAAATATTTTATTTCATGACGGATTTCGAAAGAAACTAGTTGTCGCCCACAGAATCTTAGATCTACATTCAACGGATAGAATAACTTTAATGTACTGATATGCACAATATTACAAGAATTACACAGAAGGCTTGGTCGTCAGGCGATGCCACCACACTGAGGCAACAATCGTGTATGTGAACTACTCACATGTGTATACATATTAAAATTTTTAAAATATGTAACACAACAAAAGTAGAGAAAAGAACTTAGTTCCAACTGGACGTTAAACACTGATGTGGCTCACAGAAGAAAATAAGTATATAGTCAGGCATATGATCGAATATATTATAGATATCTATGATTACTATAATAGATTATAGATATCTATAATCCTCCCTCCCCCCCCCCCCATGAACTATGGACCTTGCCGTCGGTGGGAAGGCTTGCGTGCCTCAACAATACAGATAGCCGTACCGTAGGTACAACCACAACGGAGGGGTATCTGTTGAGAGGCCAGAAAAAACGTGTGACTCCTGAAGAGGGGCAGCAGCCTTTTCAGTAGTTGCAGGGACAACAGTCTGGGTGATTGACAGATCTGGCCTTGTAACAATAACCAAAACGACCTTACTGTGGTGGTACTGCGATCGGCTGAAAGCAAGGGGAAACTACAGCCGTAATTTTTCCTGTGGGCATGCAGCTTTGGTTAAAATATGATGGCATCCTCTTGGGTAAAATATTCAGGAGGTAAAATAATCCCCCATTCGGATTTCCGAGCGGGGACTACTCAGGAGGAAGTTGTTATCAGGAGAAAGAAAACTGGCGCTATACAGATCGGAGCGTGAAATGTCAGATCCCTTAATCGGGCAGGTAGGTAAGAAAATTTAAAAAGGGGAATGGATAGGTTAAAGTTAGATATAGTGGGAATTAGTGAAGTTTGGTGGCAGGAGGAACAAGACTTTTGGCCAGGCCAATACAGGGTTATAATTACAAAAACAAATAGGGTTAATGCTGGAGTAGGTTTAATAATGAATAAAAAAAGTAGGAGTGCGGGTAAGCTACTACAAACAGCATAGTGAACGCATTATTGTGGCCAAGGTAGACACGAAGCCCACGCCTACTCCAATAGTACAAGTTTATATGCTAACTATCTCTGCAGATGACGAAGAAATTGATGAAATATATAATGAAATAAAAGAAATTATTCAGGTAGTGAAGGGAGACAAAAATTTAGTAGTCATGGGTGGCTGGAGCTAGATAGTGGAAAAAGAAGAGAAGGAAACGTAGTCGGTGAATATGGAATGGGGGTAAGGAATGAAAGAGGAAGCCACCTGGTAGAATTTTGCGCAGAGCATAACTTAATCATAGCTAACACTTGGTTCAAGAATCATGAAAGAAGGTTGTATATATGGAAGACGCCTGGAGTACTGGAAGGTTTCAGATAGATTATATAATGGTAAGACAGTGATTTAGGAAGCAGGTTTAAAATTGTAAGACATTTCCAGTGGCAGATGTGGACTCTGACACAATCTACCGTTTATGAACTGTAGATTAAAACTGAAGAAACTGCAATGTGGGAATTTAAGGAGAAGGGATCTGGATAAATTAACAGAACCGGAGGTTGTATAGAGTTTCAAGTAGAGCATTAGGGAACGACTGACAAGAATGGGGGAAAGAAATATAGTAGAAGAAGAATGGGTAGCTTTGAGAGATGAAATAGTGAAGGAAGCAGAGGAACAAGTAGGTAAAAAGACGAGAGCTAATAGAAATCCTTGGGTATCAGACGAGATATTGTTCATTGATGAAAGGAGAAAATACAAAAATGCAGTAAATGAAGCAGGCAAAAAGGAATAAAAAAAGTCTTAAAAATGAGATCGACAGGAAGCGCAAAATGGCTAAGCAGCGATGGCTAGTGGTCAAATGTAAGGATGTAGAGGCATATATCACTAGGGGTAAGATACATAGCGCCTGCAGGAAAATTAAAGAGACCTTTGGAGAAAAGAGAACCGCTCACGTGAATATCAAGAGCTAAGATGGAAACCCAGTCTAAGCAAAGAAGGGAAAGCAGAAAGGTGGAAGGAGTATATAGAGGGTCTACACAAGGGCGATGTTCTTGAGGACCATATCATGGAAATGGAAGAGAATGTAGATGAAGTTGAAATGGGCGATATGACACTACGTGAAGAGTTTGATAGAGCACTGAAAGATCTATGTAGAAACAAGGCCCCGGGCGTAGACAACTTTCTATGAGAACTATTGACAGCCTTGGGAGAGCCAGCCCTGACAAAGCTCTACCATCTGGTGAGCAAGATGTATGAGACAGGTGAAATACCCTCAGACTTACAGAAGAATATAATAATTGCAGTCCCAAAGAGAGCAGGTGTTGACAGATGTGAAAATCACGGAATGATCAGTTTAATAAGCCACGGCTGCAAAATACTAACACGAATTCTTTTCAGACGAATGGAAAAACTGGTAGAAGCCGACCTCGGGGAAGACCAGTTTGGATTCCGTAGAAATGTTGGAACACGTGAGGCAATACTGCCCCTACGACTTATCTTAGAAAATAGATTAAGGAAAGGCAAACCTATGTTTCTAGCATTTGTAGACTTATAGAAAATTTATGACAATGTTGACTGGAATACTCTCTTCCAAATTTGAAGGTCGCAGGGTAAAATACAGAGAGCGAAAGGCTATTTACAATTTTACAGAAACCAGGTATCAGTTATAAGAGTCGATGGGCATGGCAGGGAAGCAGTGGTAGGGAAGGGAGTGAGACAGGGTGCAGCCTATTCCCGATGTTATTCAATCTGTGTATTGAGAAAGCAGCAAAGCAAAGAAAAGAAAAATTCGGAGTAGGAATTAAAATCCATGGGGAACAAATAAAAACTTCGAGGTTTGCCGATGACATTGTAATTCTGTCAGAGACAGCAAAGGACCTGGAAGAGCAGCTGAACTGAATGGACACTGTCTTGAAAGGAGGACATAAGATGCATATCAACAAAATGAAGACGTGGATAATGGAATGCAGTTGAATTAAATCGGGTGATGCTGAGGGAATTAGATTAGGAAATGAGACACTTGAAGTAGTAAAAGTGTTTTGCTATTTGGGGAGCAAAATAGCTGATGATGGTCGAATTAGAGAGGATATAAAACGTAGACTTTCAATGGCAAAGAAAGCGTTTGTGAAGAAGAGAAGTTTGTTATTATCGAGTATAGATTTAAGTATCAGGAAGTCGTTACTGGAAGTATTTGTATGGAGTGTAGCCATGTATGGAAGTGAAATGTCGACGATAAATAGTTTAGACAAGAAGAGAATGGAAGCTTTCGAAATGTGGTGCTACAGAAGAACTCTGAAGATTAGATGGGTAGAACACATAAATAATGAGGAAGTATTGGATAGAATTGGGGAGACGAGAAATTTGTGGCACAACTTGAAGGGATCGGTTGGTAGGACATATTCTGAGGCATCAAGGGATCACCAATTTAGTACTGGGGGGCAGCGTGGACGGTAAAAATCGTAAAGGAAGACCATGAGGTGAATACGCTAAACAGATTTAGAAGGATGTAGGTTGCAGTAGGTGTTGGGAGATGAAGAAACTTGCACAGCATAGAGCAGCATGGAGAGTTGCATCAAACTAGTCTCTGGACTCAAGACCACAACAACAACGACATCTATGATTAGTATACGTAGATATCATATGCAAATTATGATAGGCTCGCACCTGGAGAAAGAGAGCTAATTCGTTCTGTAATTGACAACCATTAAATAGAAGCATGTAAATGTAGCTTATACTGATCCCATACTTAGGTACTACATATAAAGTAATAAATAGAAAACGTAGACATTTTCGCATAACTTCTGCTGCATCGCAACAAAATTAGTCCAAGAGTTTCTTTTTTTTCTTTTACAGTGACTCATGTGGCATGTGGAGAGCGTCTGCATAAGGTAACAATACACTTCTAAACTGTAAACGAGTCCCAACATGTCCCAGGTGCACTTCAAAGTCTCAACCACTTACATAGAAATTCGCGTAAAAAAGCGGTGCAAATGGCGCGGCCCACGTATCGGTGACCCCATAACTCGCTCCACGGGGCTGGAACAAGTGCTCCACTCTCAGGAAACTTTTGTTTCATTTCTCATAGTTTATTCATGAAGCAGCCCAGCCACTCACCAACTTTGAGAGCTTGTATTAACAGACGCAATAAAAGAGCGACGCCCGAGGCCGGTACATAATTCTGACATGGCGTGCTAAGTGCCACAGGCGGCCTGGGTCGCTCTTGATGCACGTTAAACGGCAATGCTCAAATGGAGTACGTCATGTAATCAGAATTCTAACTTGCCACGGGTAAAACTGTAAAACTTGGGGAAGTGTGTAATTTGGTCGTGGCTAAAGGCCTAACCGATTCGTCGTAACTTCATAGGGATGAAAATTACCGGAGATTTTCTTAATGTGATATTTACATTGAAACCGACAAAATTGCATTATCTTATCCCCATTACATTGAATGAAGCAGAAGAACCGGGGTTGTCATTTGATAACACATGTCATCTAGAGAGGAACGTATACGAAGTGATTACTGCTGTGGGAGAATTGTCAGAATTAGCGACCCGTTGTGGGTGGTGTTCGCTTCTAAAAGCGCGAAGGGACTTTATTATGATGGTCATTCAGAAGGCAAGTCGAACGTCTTGTTGCGGCTATGACGTCACGCATGAAGAGGTTGTAATAACTTCACGACACGGGATGCGTCTGCCATCAAACAAAAGGCATACGGCCATTCCAAGTATGATTGAAGGCACTGTCGAAAAACGAGCGAATGGTTACCACGGGGCACTCAAAACCAATGCTAATACTGAGACTTGGCCAGAATGGGACGAACTGGGTGCACGGACAGAACCACATCAACTACCGCCAAAGAATCCTTCAGAGAACGACAAAGATCTTTTGAAGGAATGGACTGGTTGCCATAAGAGCTCATGAGGCAACGAACAGAGAACATGACAGTCAGTGCTTTGTGAATACAATAACTGAATGCTACTGGTACACTGGTGAGTCAACAAGAAAGTCGCAAACGACAGAATACCGCATACCGTTTTAAATTTCGCGTCTGTACATATCTAGAAGGCAGCACACTTCGCGTGGAAGGTAACTGATACACAGTATCCCATGGCTAACGCTTAATGGTCTTCAGCCAGACCAAGATGGCAGGTGTTCTATAAGCGTGTACCGACTGGAACAATGCGATTTCTTTGAACCAAGGGGCAGTCCGCAGAGCGGAATTCGTCTCGTATATGGTATGAACCGTATTTCATGGAAAGTTTTGTTCCACTGGATACAGGAATTCAGAAAAGGACAAGAAACTTCACAATCAAGAAGCGTCCTGGCCCATTTGGCTATCCAGTGAAGGCACACTAATGCCCCGTCTAGGGGTACTTCGCTACCCTCAGGACACATCGGTCTTGTGGGTTGCAGCAAATGAAGGAACAAAAATAAACGTGTTGCTAGTAGAGATGTCACTACATAGATGCGAACGCTATCGCAAGAGTTGTACGTTGTAGGATTTTAACGCCTTTTCGAACGATGGTATGACTTTACAAGAGGAGTATGTTTAAAAGTAAAATGAAATGCACACTTGCCTCTTAAGCACACTTGGTTGACAGGAGGGCGCTATAACAGAAATGCGGTAAGAAAATAAGAACACATAAATAACATTTGATAAGAGTATGTTAAAAATGGTATTTAACATTTGTACAGTTTGATGACTGTCACTTTATGTCCTAAGCCTGGTGCAATAATATCTAATTAATTTTGCTATTCTTGGCTGTCTATGCTATTGTCACTACAACTGACAGAAACGTTGCAAACACTCTTTATAGTTCAGTTACTTCGTAAATACCGACTGATAAATCGAAAGGTAGTCCTGCAAAGTACTGTACTAGACTGCTTGCATGCACTGCACTGAACAGTCTGAATGGTGGATCGGGAATGTGTGAGCGTCCACGGCATGCCGTGTTTTGGTGCCTCTGGGTGGAAGAATAAGAAATTTGGAATACGGGTATTCCACTATGAAAAGCATACTGAACGCATTATTGTACCCAAAATAGAAACAAAGCCCACGCCTAACACAATAGTAAAAGCTTATATGCCAACTAGCTCCGCAGATGATGAAGAAATTGAGGAAATGTATGTTGATATAAGAAAAATTATTCAGATACTTAAGAGAAACAAAAATTTAATTATGTTGGGGAACCAGAATTCCATAGCAGGAAAAGGACGAGAAGGAAAAATATTAGGTGGATATGGACTCGGATAAAGGATAAAACGAGAAGCTGTCTGGTAGAAATTTGCACAGAGTATAATTTAATCAGCGCCAACGCATAGTTTAAGAATCATAAAAGAAGATTGTGTACGTGGAAGAGAGGAGGACGCACTCGAAGCTTTAAGACTAATTATATAATGATAAGACAATGATTTAGGAATCAGATTGTAAACTGTAAAACATTTCCAGGCACAGATGTGAACTCTGACCACAAGATTAAAACCTAATAAATTGGAAAAAGGTACGAAATTAAGGGGATGGGGCCTGGTAATCTGAAAGAACCAGAGGTTTTTGAGGGTTTCGGAGGGAGCATTAGGCAACTGTTAACTAAAAAAGTGGATGGGAATACAGTATAAGACAAATGGGTAACTTTGAGAGATGAGATAGTGAACGCAATATAGGATCAAATAGATAAAAAGACAAGGCCTCGTAGGAATCCTTGGCTAACCCAAGAGATACTGAATTTAAATGATGAAAGGAGAAAATATGCAAAAATATAGCAAACAAATAAGGCGAAAGGTAATAAAAACGTTTCAAAATCAGATAGACAGGAAGTACAAAATGGCTAAACAAGAATGGCTAGAGGACAAATTTGAAGATTTAGAAGCATATTTCACTATGGGAAAGATAGATATCGCCTACAGAAAAATTGAATAGTTATTTGGGGAAAGGGAAGTAGCTGTATGAATATTAAGAGCTCACATGGAAAATTACTCATAAGCAAAGGAGGAGAAGCTGAAAGGTGGATGGAGTATATAGAGGGTCTGTGCAAGGGAGATGAAGGCAGTATTATAGAAAGGGAAGTGGTCGTAGATGAAGAGATGGGAGATATAATACTACGAGAAGAACTTGACATAGCTCTGGAACATCTAAGTCGAAACAAAGCCCCGGACGGTATTCCGTCAGAGCTGCCAATAGCCTTTGGAACGCCAGGCGTGACAAAACTCTTCCATGCGCAAGATCTATGAGACAAGCAAAATACCTCAGACTTCAAGAAGAATGTAATGATTCCAATTCCAAAGAAAGCAGTCGCTGATAGTTGCGAAAATTACCGAACTATCAGGTTAATATATCATGGCTGCAAAATACTAACACGCATACTTTACGGAAGAATGGAAAACTTGTAGAATCCGACCTCGGGGAAGATCAATTTGGATTCCGTAGAAATGTAGGAACACGTGAGGAAATACTGATCCTACCACCTATCTTAGAAGATAGGTACGGAAAGGCAGACCTCAGTCTATAGCATTTGTAGGCTTAGAGAAAGCTTTTAACAATGTTGACTGGAACTCTTTTTGAAATTCTTAAGGTAATATGGGCTGAATACAGGGAGTGAAAGGTTATTTACGACTTTTACAAAAACCAGACGGCAGTAACAAGAATCGAGGGGGATGATAGGGATGCAGCGGTGTAGAAGGGAGTGATACTGAGTTGTAGCCTATCCCTGTGTTATTCATTATATACAATGAAAAAGCAGTAAAGGAAACCAAAAAAATTTGGATTAGGAATTAAAGTTCATGGAGAATCTGAGGTTTGCCGATAACACAGTTATTCTGTCAGAGACAGAAGGGGTCTTGTAAGAGCAGTTGTACGGAATGACAGTTTTGAAAGGAAGATATAGATGAACATCAACAAAAGCAAAACGAGGATAATGGAATGTAGTTAAACTAAATCAGGTGATGCAAAGAGAATGAGATTAAGAAACGAGACACTTTAAGTAGCAGATGAGTTTTGGTATTTGGATAGCAAACTAACTGATGATGGCCGAAGTAGAGAGGAAATAAGACGCATGCTAGGTACAGCAAGGAGAGATTTTCTGAAAAAGAGGAATTTGTAAAAATCGAATATACATTTAAGTACTAGGAAGTCTTTTCTAAACGCGTTTGTCTGGAGTATAGCCATGTTTGGAAGTGAAACATGGACGATAAAGACTTTGCACAGAAAGAGAACAGAAGCTTTCAAACAGTAGTGCTACGGAAGAACGTTGAAGATTAGATGGGTAGATCAGGTAACTTATGAGGAGATACTGAACGGAATTGGAGAGACGATAAAGCCGTGGCACAGCTTGACAGAAATAAGAGATCGGTTGATAGGACACATTTTGAGACATTGAGGGATCACCAGTTTACACCTGGAAGGAAGTGTTGTTGTTATGTGTGTGTGTGTGTGTGTGTGTGTGTGTGTGTGTGTGTGTGTGTGTGTGTGTGTGTATGTGTGTGGGTGGGTGGGTGAGTGGGTGTGGTGGGAATTAAAATCGTAGAGGGAGATGAAGGGATGAATACAGTAAGCAGATCCAGAAGGATGTAGGTTGCAGTAGTTATTCGGGGATAAAGAGGCTCTGACAGGATATAGTAGTATGAAGAGCTGTATCAGACCAGTCCTCGGACTGAAGACCACAACAACAACAGCTGGAAGATTATGTGTGCCCGCCCACACAAGGCGGAAGCACTGTAGTCCACGGCTGACAGTACGCTTTGTGGCGGCTTTCTGCACCGTATGTACAATGTGCACCACATATACAATGCGCTGAAGGAAGTGTTGTGGAAGCAGACAGAGATCCGGGTTTGTGAGTGCCATCTGGACGCTGCTGCATGGGACTGAATGGCGCCAGTCTAGTGGTTGTGCATATGTGGTGGGTGTGGTGGCTGCCTTTCGTGGTATTTCTTGCGTACCTCTTGCTTGTTACACAACAATTGCGAAGCATATGTATCAACTAATTGCGAAAAATTTATTCGTTTTCTTAGTCCAAGCTGATTAAGGTCTTGGGTTCTCTCTACCATAGAACGAGACACACAAAACATTTTTACCACAGTCTAATTATAATTACCCTACACGTGCAACAGTACCACGAACATTTGTATGTAGGTGTGTTTGTAGCTAAGCATCACAGGATCATATAGTTTAACGACTCTCCTATACTCAGTGGCGCATCGATTGCGATTATTGTGACGAGGACGACATGTACACATCTGTTATAGATGCACCTGGAAATGAGTCTTGCCCGAAACTAATACTGCTGCATAAAGTACAATATTAAGATACGGCTCGATGGAATGATGTTAGTTTCCGAATTATCTTTATATTGGTTTCTTTGTTGTCTTCGTATTAGCTGCTCCAAGTTACGCTACGCATACGTCACAGATAACTATCATTCGGTAAATGCTATGCACACATAATTTTTTGCCTGCATTCTCATGCTCGTCACATTCTGTCAACTAGTGATTTTTATTACGCTTTCTCGCCATTACATTGAGACGCTAATAAAAATACGAACATCCTGAAGCTGAGCTACACATACACACTTGAAAAACTCCCAAAAACATGCCATCTGTTCCAAAAACCTAGCTAAATTCTAACTGTTTAAGTAACAAAATCCGTTGGTAAAGCTACTGATGGCAAAAGTTCAGAAGACAGTATCATGTTTGGCAGTCTTTGACATAACTGAGTTAAATACCTAAACAACAAATAATAGCTAACATTATAAGTGCCCAGTTTTTTGCGGTCGGAGTCAATGTGAATAAAGTCCTTTTGGATATCGCCTTTTGTAATTATGTAAAACTAAACAGAAGCTATAATAGGAAACCTAGCTTTGAACGAATTACGACGGCCGCCTTGAGAGCTGCCATATCTTAGGGTTCTGAAGCTGGAGCACGTCTTTTTCTGTTGTTGTGTTATAATCGAGGATTCTGTTCTGGAAGATTAATTGACTGTTCAAAGTCAGATGCCTATGTTTGGGCTGTACTATTCTATAAGGTGATTGGCAAGTAACAGCAAACATCATCACATACCTAGGTACAGCTTTCCGGGAGCAGTTATTTTGTTGCAGGACATTTATTCCCTAGAACTTAGATCTTGAGGAGCTACTGCATGGCGAACTCGTATCGTAGGATTGGGTTCGCTGCTTCCACTGTGAGACAGGTGTCACATGCGTGATAGTAATACTGGAAAAGAACTTAAAAGAAATTGTTTAGGAGTATTTTGGAGAAAGCATACTGTTACATACAAAGGGGGTCCGTGAGAATCAAAGCTTATGGCGAGTCAGAATATACCGAAATCAAAGTGAATGGCCTTCGAGATATTTTGTACAAAATTGTTCTGACGTCTCTAATTGCAGTCACTCCTAACCATCTGTACTGTTCCGCTTTTGACACCATAGAACAACTCCAACCAAGTACACTGGTGGCCATTACGTTTGCAAAATCTTGCAGGTGACAGGCAACAAAGGTAAAATTCACATGAAGCCCACTACATGGTTGGATATCCAGATTATTGGCATTTTAGCGCATCTTCGTATGGTGGGTAGGATAAATGTCATAGTAGATGTATTTAAGGAAAGATAACACATCATGTGCGAATAATAGTTACTTATGAGAATATCGCAGTATGTCTCGTGTAAGAGGAAGTTACATCTACCAGTACATGTCGGAATCTGGTAGGTGTAGCACCATGGCCTATTGAGACTGTAGTTTATCTTTTCTCCATATTGCTGCCTATTTTAGTCGGATTCACATGTCTATCAGGATAATATGTAATTCATGGATTCACAGGGGCCGTACAAAACACTGTGCAGGATCTCAACGGCCCCATGCGAGTAGCACCCGAGAGGACAAACGTATTGTTCACTGGGATCTGCAGATTCCAGCAGCCATACAATATATCGTGAATACAGAAATGGGCTTGTAGCAAGAAAACTATCCACATGACCAGCGTGACCACATCTGGAGCACCACAGACTATGAACATGGCGGTCATTATTGTAGCTTCCCTCCATGTGGCAGCACGGGAGTGCATCCAACGTGGCAACACTGCGTGCGCAAGTGACACCATGACATTTTTCAGCCATATCCATGTGTAGAGGCTCCGAGGAGAATAAGCACTTCCCAGGTGCATTCGTCATCATCAAAAGAGTTAAACACATGGCCATTTGACGCACAACGCGATCATGTCTGGTTCGCATAGCCGATAATTTGGACAGCAACTGTTACATTTCTGAAGTTTTAAGCCGAGTGGACTTTCCTACCTAAGACAGGGCGTAGCAATTAATGTAGCACGTCGCGAGTCAGATACATAATAGAGGCTTGGTGTGCATGCGACTCGACACCAATGGAAGTGGTACAGCAGTAGCACCGTGGCACCATGTTTTCTACGGCCAATAAAGCTGCTGCGATTTTAGTCAACATCGTTAATGTTCATCAACTAAATTCTAAAAGACGATGTTTGATACACATGCCACTGAGAATGAACATGGAGCCTCTAATATGCTTAAACAGTTTAATATATATTCTAGTTTTCTTTAACTTTTCTGAGGACTCACTATTACTCGAAGAACTGTGGCTGCTACTTCAAAGGTAATACAAGAACATCTGCAGCCTGAAGCTTACCAACAGCAGCTCAATAATTCTGTAAGGAAACATCTAACCGTTGCTGGGAGTTACGGAATCTACTGAACTGTATTGCTAGCTTCGATGGAAATCATTACAGAACTAAATCTCCTGCTAAAGCTGGATCAGAATTTTGTGATTATAATACATAGTATTGTTAGCTGTTTCAGATGCAGATGGATTATTTTCATCAGCTGGGAGCACGGCCGCAAGAGTGATTCGAGAGTAGTAATTCCTTCGGTAGAGAGTAACTGATGCTCTACAGCAGTGGTCGTCAAACAGCAGCCCGCAGGCAGCATGCGGTACGGTTCAGTCTTTCATTCGGACCGCCGTTCTCAGCCGTATTTTATAACAACATCCATTTAGCAACGAACAGCCCAGTCCAAAAGCATCAGCTAACGTTAAGATCATATGAATGCAGTTGTTCTTTGTCAGTAACAAAAAAAACCTCCAGAGACAATACTGTTTTAAGTTTCGTTACAAATTGCAGTTGACGTTGGTGAATTCGGCCATGAAGTGAGTAAAGCTGATAACTGAGTAAAGCTGGCGGCAGGGGCAGGCATATAATTGAGAATGTTTGACACGGTGTCTTCCAGTACTGACAACTCACGGCAGTGTGCGACTCGTGCTGCTCAGCTGCTGAGGTATAAATTTTGACGCGGAAGTAAAACGGATTCGCGAAATTCCTTTACTGAGACTGTCATCTTCAAATTCGGTACATATTTGTAGCAAGGAATATGAAATTAAATTAAGGCTGTTGTAATACAACGGAATGAGTAGAAGGAAAATGACATACAAAACATTTTGTAAACATCTCAAAACTTGTATCATGTTGCATGTCCGTGCCCACAGACAACACTGCAACCCTTCGTCAAGCAGTTACAGTGTCATAGCTTAAGGGCCGCCGAGAGTCGCGGCAGTCTGACACAGAGAACTGCCGATACGAAGGGTTCCGGATAGTGCGAATTTTAACGATTAGTACTTGTTGGTCGGCGACCACTTATCGTGTTCTTTATATAGCTTGCCTATTGGAGGCTCAAACGTACAAATTTATGTACTTTACTAATACTTAACAATAAGAGCAGTACGTATGCGGCCCAAGGCTCTCCTGCACAAAAAAGTTTGACGACCACCGGTATACAGAGTATTCTTTTCGTATGTTATTAGTAATGATCTTGGTACTGGTTACTTCACTAAATAGGAATAAAATCGAGATGACTGTTCAAGCTATCCGTGTTTTAGATGACTATATACAGATCCTTCTATCAGCACAATATAGACCACAGTACTGGGAACTCACATCAATCCTCAGGAAACCAGCAGAGATATACAAACAATGTTACCGAGTTGAGAAATAGGCTCTACGGTTTATATATTTGTTCAAGTAGAGCATTGATTTTGCAGAACAAAATATGTTTCATATAGAAAGGATCTGATGTCATATTACATCCGATACATTAGTAAGAAGAAACCACCTTACATACCCCTGTTTAGCTGCATATTGTTTTTCTCGCCCACAAATAAAATGAATGAATTTCAACTGTTATATCTGATATTTCATTTCTTGACAACATGAACAAAATCATTATTGACCCCAAAATCATCTTTCGGTTTCCTGAGTACAGAGACTATAGCAGAACGAGAGGAGAAACATTCATAAACTGTCACCTAGCACAGACGCGGTACGTCGCATAAGAAGAGCACGGTGCATTCGTCTGGTAGTGACGTGTCATATTATACGTTTCGCTTCAGTAGCAACTGTGGTATAGTCGTTGCCCCATTTGACTGTGTGTGTTGCTTCTCCAGTTGCAAGCCAGATGCGTGCGTCGTTCCACGCCACGTTTCGTGTCATTTGGCACGTCACTCCAGAGGCGCCTGCCTTAAGAAATCTCCGTGACCTTATGTTTGAACAACATAAAGCAATATCTCATACCATCCATGCTGTCCTGTCCTACTTATTCGATAAAGAGGACCTGTGATTGTTGCTCTGTCCAGCGAATTTCTCCAGATCTTTCACCTGTTCTAAACATTTGATAATGGTTTTACGAAGGACCTTCATGCCACCATTAACAGCTACTACAACTGACAAAGTCTACAATAGATTTAAAGCAGAATATCATGATGTAACCGACTCTGTCATCCAAGTTCACTTTAACTCAATGTACAACTTCAAGGTGGGAACTCTGTTAAATAACGTTCGCAATAATGTAAACACTGAACCTTCTAAAAAAATTTCTGCACGTATTTCGGGTTCCCACAGTACACTTACATAAAAAAGTTGGGATAAAAACATGCGTAGTTTCATTATCAACCTGATAAATACAATAGTTATAGAACAGATAAACACAAAGTTTGGACTATCACTGGCTGCTCTAAGCCAGTTTGGAAAGCTACCGTAACTCTCGCATTTGCACGGCACTGGACTGTTTTGATTCCTTTCGATAAGCGCTTTCCTCTGATTCGCATTTTTCGTAATTCCAAGCACATTTCGGAGTCATAAGAGATGACATATTTCCTTAGCTTGTAATTTTCAGTTCATTAGCGGTTTTCACTTATATTTTGGAGAACATTTTATGGCCTCACTCTGTGTACTAGTAGCGCTCTGGAAGCCTTTGACAATGATAAACGAATCAATCTCGTAGCTAAACGCGTTTCCACACTACACTAATTTATAGCTTTCCATAAATCTAATTCGTAACTATCGCTTTTGGGCGCCTACAATAGTACCATGTCTCGGAGGCAAAACAAATACAGCGCAACAAATACGTACACAGATGATATATCCATTGTAGGCTCAAGGAGTGTTTACATATTATTAGTCTCGTAGTTATTATGGATTCAAATCTGACGGTATTTCCTCACACGAGGAAATTCTACCGACGAGCAAACGGAAGTGCACATATCAAAATTCATTTATGTGTTCTTTATATTCTCTATATAAATAAAAATGTTAAATGTTACTTTGTTCAAAATCGTGTATCTCTGAAAGTTCTTGACCGATTGCTTTAACATTTTGACACAACGTTGCATTCTAATACACAATACAAGCACATATATTGGAATGAATGTAATATATATGTAATAAAAGTGGAAACTATAGAAAAACGTAAATGCTGGTTTGCTCAAAAGTCGCTTATCTCCGAAAGTTCTTGACGATTACTTTGATATTTTGGCACAACATTGAATTCTAATATGGGCATGTTTAAGTACCTAATTCTTCAATACATACATATTTTAACACACACACACAGACACACAGACACACAGACACACAGACACACACACATATATATATATATATATATATATATATATATATATATATATATATATATATATGTGTGTGTGTGTGTGTGTGTGTGTGTGTGTGTGTGTGTGTGTGTGTGTGTGTGTGTTAAAATATATATATCAAAAATGTTTTGCAGCACCTCGGTTCCAAGAGTTCCAGAACAATTACAGAAAATTTGAAGTAGAGATCAACATAAACGTCATTTCCGCCCTTTTTATTGCTCATGAAAACCACATATTTCATGTTGTACCCCCATACAGTGACACCCTCAGAGGTGATGGTCCAGACAGCTGTACACACTAGTACCTCTCATACCCGGTAGCACGTCCTCTTGCATTAATGCATGCCTGTGTTCGTCGTGGCATACTATCAATAACTTCATGAAGGCACTGTTAGTCCAGATTGTCCCACTCCTCAATGGCGATTTGGCATAGATCCCTCAAAGTGGTTGGTGGGTCACGTCGTACATAAGCAGCCCTTTTCGATCATCCCAGACATGTTAATAGGGTTCATGTTTGGAGAACATGCTGGTCACTCTAGTTGAGCAATGTCATTGTCTTGAAGGAAGTCATTGATGTGCACAGTGGATGTGCGAATTGTCGTCCATCAAGACGAATGCCTGGCCAATATGCTCCCGATATGGTTGCACTATCTGTTGGAGGATGACATTTACGTATCTTACAGCCGTTACAGTGCCTTACATGATCACCAGCGGCGTACGTCGTCTCCACGTAATGCCTCCCCAAAGCAGCATGGCATCTCCACCAGATGCACTCACCGGACAGTGTGTCTAAGGTGTCCAGCCTGCCCTGGTTGCCTCCAGACATGTCTCCGACGATTGTCTGGTTGAAGCCATGTGTGACACTCAACAGTGAAGAAAACGTGATGCCAATCCTGAGCGGTCCATTCAGCATGTTGTTGGGCCCATCTCCACCGCACTGCACGGTGTCATGGTTGGAAAGATGGACTTCGCCATGGATGTCGGGAGTGAAGTTGCGCGTCATGCAGCCTATTGCACATATTTTGGAATCGTAAGAAGCATTATTCAACATGTTGGCGTTGCTGTCATGGTTCCTCTGAGCTATAATCCGTAGCTAGCCGTCATCCACTGCAGTAGTAGCCCTTGGGCGGCCTTAGTGAGGCATGTCATCGACAGTTCCTGTCTCTCTGTATCTCCTCTATGTCCGAACAACATCACATTGGTTCACTCCGAGACACGTGGACACTTCCCTTGTTGAGAGCCCTTCATGGCACAAAGTAACAATTCGGATGTCATCGAACTGTGGTATTGACTGCCTAGGCTTGGTTGAACTACAGACAACAAAAGCTATGTATCTCATTTGAGGTGGACTGATTGGAACTGATGAGCTGTCTTACCCCCTCCATTTAATAGGTGCTGCTCATGCGTGGTTGTTTACACCATTGGGCGTATTTAGTGACACTGAACAGTCAAAGGGACTGTGTCTGTGATACGATATCCACAGTCAGCATCTATCTTGAGGAGTTCTGGTAACTGGGGTGATGCAAACTTTTTTTGATGTGAATCGTTAGTTAGCAAACAGCGAAGTTGCCTTTATGGGTTATTAGTTTATGATTAGAATACTACTATAGAATTTGAATTTGCAACAACAATAAACAATGCTCATCCTCAGGCAGACATGAAAGGGGAGATGGGCAGGGAAGTGGGACGAAATGGACACAGTAAATGTGAAGGAGGAATTGGACAGAGATGGGGTGCAGGAGGAGACAGAGAGAGAGAGAGGGGGGGGGGAGGAGAAATTGGGCAGAGAGAGGGTGAGGAGGTGATGGACAGAGATAGGTGAGAGAGCGACATTAGGATGTATATCCGATTACCATACGAATTAGAAACGTGTGCTTTCTCTTTTCTTTCTGGTGAAACAAATTGAACCACAGCAAAGCATGGCTGCCACGATATAGAAATTAACGAAATTTTTGTTATTTCACATCCTTTCTGGTACTGAAATTATAGCCAGCAGCGTAAATAGACATTTCATTTACCCATGTAGCACAGACCGTTTTTGTCCATTTCTTGTGCAGTTCATACCGGCGAACCGCAATGTAGCCACTTTTGCGTACCTCAAACAGAAACAGAGCATTCGCTTCACTCCACATCTTTCCCGGCGGTCTGCCGCAGTGTGAATGATTCCGCTGCTGCGCCATTTGACGCTCGACTTGTCTGCAGCGGCCCCTTTGAGCGGAAGGCTGCTTCTTTGGCGGCCTTTCAGCCAGCGCTCCTTGCAAGGTGTGGCGCGGCGCTGTGGCCGCCGTGTGGTGCTGACGCGTGAGGCAGGGGCGGAGGCGGGGTCCGCCTGCACCTGCCCAATTAGTCCGCCTAAGCGAGGCGCAGCCAGGCCAGAGCAGGCCGCGGGCGCGCCGCCCCGCGCCGCACCACGCAGTCAAATTGGGTCGCATTCCTCGGCGTCCAATTAGCGCGGCCGCCGCTGGCCCACGGCTCCTGCACCTCCCCCACCCCCTACCACTCGCCGAACCCCACCCGCTATCCATGCCCCTCCACCTCTCACCCCTTCTTACGCTCTGCGCCCGCAGTTTTGCTTCACCAGCCACAGGAACTAGGCGAAGAAATGTGGCAGTAACTTCGATTCTCGCTGTACTGAATAATTCTATAGATTCTCTGTTCGGGTCAACACTTGAAGAAACCGTCTTATAATCCTATCTACTGGCAAGTAGCGACACTGTTTCTGGCCTGCTCTACCCAGCAGCTAGAGCAGACCTGGCAGGACGTGCTTCCCCAACTTCAACAGCTGGGAAAGTAGATGTCTTTCCCCTGGTTACCAGAGCACGTGGACTTCTGTTGGCCTTGGGAATGGATGTGTGTGATGTCCTTAGGTTAGTTAGATTTAAGTAGGTCTAGGTCTAGGAGACTGATGACCTCAGATGTTAAGTCCCATAGTGCTCAGAGCCATTTGAACCTTTTTTTACCTTTGTTGTGTAGGACTTGCTACACAACGGTAAGGAGACGTACTGTACAGATTGGTGTGGCAACTGTCGTCGTAGGAAAGCTGGACATGAGAAGAAATGATAAGCGAAGAAGTTAACACAGCAAATAGAAGATTTACATAAGTTGTATTTTTTCATACATACAATAACTTATTAAAAATAATGCAACAAAAGACAGAGTCCAGCTACAACAATTTCAACTAGGATGAGGCTTATTGTAATGAGGCACAAAAGATGGGATTGGAGGCAAGGGTCATAGTGAAGTGCCTCCAAGTGGAAGTGGGCTCAGTGGCTGTCACCAGCCATCCTACATTCCTGCGGAGGGCGCTCATAGTACAGAGCTGCTGGAAGTGTGGCTCAACTGACGTCCACCACCAGATTTGCCAGATCCAGCGCGACATCCATCGGCGTCATACAGAAACGTGCCGTATGTACACCAACCTTGATGCCACATGGGGTGGTAATGATACGTGATACCATAGTTTTAAGGGAAAAGAAACGTCGGATTTGGCATTCAAGGAAGTGTATCGTGATACTCAGTTCAGTGTGTCATCCTCCTATGTACTATGACCTCACAGCTGAGGTACAGATTCATATCTAGATGGGAAGAAAACGGGCTGAAAGTTACTCAGAATAAGCTGCACCTAGTAAAGTCAATAACGCTTACACTTTCCATCCACGCAAACGGGCTGAGATCCTTCTCTCTCGTTTTTGCAAAGTCACAACCTTATGATGTATGGATTCTTCTCCGGCGAGGGGACTCTCTAGTGGGTGGTAAATGTGGCATACAGGCCGCAGTGCGCGACGTTTTACTTGGATGTCTTTTACATTTCGAGAAGAAGTCAACAGTTCACTTGCTCACGAATTTGACATCTAGTTTAATAGACTATTAGATGCATGTGGTACAACTTTCAAAGTTTTGTGAAGAGTCTGAATCCTTCCCTAAAATTTTAGGTGAACTTCTTTGCGTGTTATTTGGGTGCCTGGCTCTGAGCTGCGTGCTGGCTCTGAGATGGTGCAGTTGATAGGTTTCCATCGTGTAATAGGGACAGTGGCGTCTCGTTTCCTTCGTCTGTTTACTGGCGCCACTACGTTTGCTACCATTGCCTGTCCGCGAGTGGCAGCAGCAGCAGCGTTTATCACTATCTAGTACCTGTACCAACTTGGGAAGGACGTGGAGTGTTTTCCGGGTCGGGTGTGTAGGGAGTTCGGCTGTGAGGGAGCAGCGGAGAGGTCCGGCAGCACGAAGACATGCCGGGACTCCTGGTGGCACACAGGCATTGCGGGATCGAGGGGCTGTAGTTGCAAGGGTTACAACCACGCTGTCCACCGGACCCGGCACGTTGAGTTGAGTGAACATTAATCCAGTAGTGAAATCTCCATTTTGTGATCACGCCATTTCTTCATGCGTTGCAGCTCGAGTGACGCTGCGAGATGAACAGCAGCAAGTGGCACGTGTCGAGTTGGCTGAATCTATTAGCCATCTTCTTTGCCTGTTATTAGTTTTTGAATTTTGTGTTATTATTTGGTGAAGTGCAGCCAGCGGTATTTTACTGTCTAGTGGCCGCTCACGCCCCAGTTACCTGCCCTGGAGGTTAGCGTATTTTTGCGGCAGTGTACTTTTCCTTGTCTTGCCGATGCTGTCCGACATGACATGTAGTTCGGCAGCCTCCCTGATTGTGGTGTGGATTGTGTTTTTTTTTTTTTTTTTTTTTTTTTTTGTCTACCTTGGTTGTAGTGGTTCCTTCTGCCTTTTGATGTTTTGAACACCAGATTCTGAAGACGCAGTGCTGTCTGTCACTTCGCCCTCACTTGAATTGTTCCGTCATTGTACTGGTTATCAGACGTTAGGTGGATTTTGTAAGAGGATTGACCGGCGTTTAAATTGTCCCTAGTTTGAGTTGCCATCCTATTTGGTGAGCATAACTCTTGGCTGCCTGTCTCACTGCTTACGCTGGCTGCCTGTCTCACTGCTTACGCTGCTATAGGGACTTTTCTCAGGTCGATCATTGGAGCACTGTCTGTGGATCAATTTTTTTTCATTTGGTCTGATTGTGTGAATTGTTTAAAAATAATGTTTTGTTTAAATTATTCCAATTGCTTGTGGCCTTCAGTCGACATATAATTTCAATTCTTGTTAATAACACCTTCAGCCATTAGTGCAGTTTGTGTTGCAGTCAATTATTTTTAAATGATTGTTTTTAAAAATTATTTCCTTAAATATAGTGTATGTGTTTACTGTGCAACCAAGAGTAACTGACTAGGCCCCGTCCACGCCTTTTACTGCAATCCCTAAGTCGCATGTCTCAGGCTCATCCATGTTTTTTGTAAATGATCATCCGGTCACATTTCCCTGCGTAATTGTTTTAGCTTTTCTCTTATGTCATTGCCGTTTTAATCGGCGTTTTAGAACGTATGCCCACTTTTAAGCTATTGTAAACGCTGGAAATGACTGACCCTGAGATAAGATCGTTATCAGGGGTAGTACGCAGTAGCCAAGATAAAAGTGGGCCCGCATTATACTGAACGTGATGGTCTGAGGCTACCTGAGTGTTGCCACTTCTTAACGCTAGGGCGGGATTACGTGACGTCCAAGTGGTGTCGAGTGGCGATTTAGTGATCAGCGCTGCGTTGTCAGCAGTCAGTTTGAAGCACGTAGTCAATATAGTTCTGCAAAATTCCTTTTCCAACAAAGAGTATTGTTGAAACTTTTTTGGATTTAAATCATTTAAAACGTTAAATGAAAGGTTGCTGATAAAATATATACAGACAACTGTTCCTGCAGAAAGTGTTGTGTAGAAATTGATCAAAAGGTTCAGTCGCTAACGCTAAACGTAACTGTGTGAAGAAAATTTATCCGCCGAAAAATATTGAACGTGTTCACGATACTGTCGTAAGAAGTCTACGGAGATCAACTAGACGTACAACTAAACGTCAAACGAGCGTCATACCACAATATGTTGAAACTGGTACATATGCGACCTCACAAACTAGGAGTAGTAGAAGTATTAAAATCTGAGAATTAGGCACAACAACAATAATATTGCGAATAGTTACTCATACATGTTGGTGATTGTTATCTGCATGCAATTCTTTACTTCACAGAGACAAAGCTTGGTTTCACTTTAGCAGGTACTGGAATTCTCAAATTACACGCTATTGTTGAATAGAAAATCCAAGGGAGGGCTTTGAGGTGCCTCTGCATAATTTGAAAACAGGCGTTTGGTGCGCAGTTTCAGCCCGACGAATTGTAGGCCCCATTTTCTTCAACAACACCGTGTATTCTCGTAACGCTGCGAAAGGAGGAAGAACGAGAGTATGCGTTTTTCCAGCAAGACGGCGCTGCGGCGCATACTTTACGGTTTTCAATGTCATACGTCCACGAAGCTTTCGGAGAAAAACGTACAGTTCCCGCAGGTTCTTGGTCTCCCAGATCGCCCGATCTGTCTACCTCCAGTTTTTATTTGTGAGGTAACTTAAAAGGCAGTGTCTACAGTAACAGCACGGATATAACTGAAGAGTTGTAAACTAACATTAGCACTGCGACTGTGGAAATCTCACCAAATTAATTTGGAAAATTTTCCAGAAAACTGTTGAGACGTGG
The DNA here is from genome assembly GCF_023897955.1 of Schistocerca gregaria. Taxonomy (NCBI): domain Eukaryota; kingdom Metazoa; phylum Arthropoda; class Insecta; order Orthoptera; family Acrididae; genus Schistocerca; species Schistocerca gregaria. The sequence continues at coordinate 692,244,794 of NC_064921.1, read as the reverse complement.
TGAGTCATCTATCGAAAATAGTGGTAAACGTTTTCAGCACCTCTTGCGAACTATTGACATACTAAATGTTCAGTACGTTGTTTTCCATAATAATAACTTACTACTCTGTATTCTGTATTTACAATAAACAAGTGAATTGCCTGTGTCTGTTTAAACAACCAGGGCCCTCTTTTATTTTGGATACACTGCAGTACTTACCACCGAACGTGTGCCCTTTAAACCACCTTATGTGTCCCTTTAAATACCGTTATCTAGAGATAAGCGTACGTTTAAATCTAAAACTGGTCAGACGTACTACTAATTTCGTCCTCAAATTATGGTCTCGGTTTCATGCTAGTGCCAACGGCCTTGCCACAGTGGTTACACCGGTTGCCGTCAGATCAACGAAGTTAAGCGCTGTCGGGATGGGCTAGCCCTTGTATGGGTGTCCATTCGGTCTGTCGAGCGCTATAGAAGTAGCGGCTCCGGTCTCGTAAATCGACATCGGGTGGGAGAGAGGTGTGCTGACCACATGCCCCTCCGTATCAGCATCCAGTGACGCCTGTGGCTGAGGATGACACGGCGGCCGGTCGGTGTGCTTGGCCTTCCAATGCCTGTTCGGACAGAGTTTAGTTTCGTTTCATGCTAGTGTTCAACGCTTTATTTGAGTGATCAGCGTAGATGGTTATCATGTGGAGGACCTGGGCTCGATTCGCGGTACTTCCAAGAATTTTTCCTTGGTGCGTGGTGTACAGAGCCTCGTGTCGGTAGTTGAGGAGCTGCTTGACCGATTAGTAGCGGCTCCACGGGCCTGAAAAGCCTACAGAACGGCCGGGAGAGAGTTGTGCTGACCATATGCTCCTCTATACCACATCCTCATCCTTATGTCGCTGCAAGGAAGAGGATGACACGGCGGCCGGTAGACATCCCTTGAGCCTTCGCCGACTGACGAGGAGTTCGTTTTAATACTAGCAGATTCTCTTTGCTCATAAATCACCTCTTTGCCTGTGATAGTGTGCTTTTTATGTCTACTTTGTTTCTTCCGTATTGTCTTATTTTACTTCCAAGGTGTGGGGCTTGATTGGCCGTTTATAACTATTATTTCTTTTTAGCAAAAATCTAACAAAGTAGGAGTGACGTTAGGGGTCACCAAACGGGAATATCTGAGACGTGCTGTGTTCCATAATTTCACTGACAACAACCATCTTAAGTTCCTGGAAGGGGTCTGAGGGTTGGGACTCAGCTTTTGTAGAGACACATCAAATTCATAGGGCTACTGTATGTGTGTGTGTTTGTGTGTATGTGTGTGTGTGAGTGAGTGCATGTCTTTAGGTGAATGTAGAGTACCAAAATCAGTAACCTGCTCGACATGTCCAGCAGTGATTCTGCCATCGAAAATGGACGAAATGTTAAACATTAACCTTCCTTTCCTTCCCTCTTCAACGTTAGAACTCTGATAACGTTCTGGTGAAAGTTAACAATGGAGAGAGCGTTGGGCTGCTTATCTGTAAGAACTTATGAACAATTTGCTGCTTTCTCTCACGAAAGGATACTCCTCAATAATCCTTCATTGAGTTCAACTTCGTGGCAACTAGTTTTCCCTCGTCAGCGTTCCTCTTGTTTCTTGATGAGCTAGTTTCTTTTTCTTCTCTTTATATTTTCGTTGCTGTGGCGCTCAGCGGCAAAAGTCACAATTGAGAGCTGAGAAAAAGAAACAAAGTGTCTGCCATTTGCGTTAAGAGACGAACTCTGAGCGTACCGCTACTCTTGCAGAAGGCGGCAATAAAGTTAATTGTGCGAGAAATAAACGTAAACTGACGCAAGTGACGGCACACCGAAGGGTGAATAGTCTGTTATTAAAGAGTTTAATTTAGTAACGAACTTATTATTGGCTCTGAGCACTATGGGACTTAACATCGATGGTCATCAGTCCCCTAGAACTTAGAACTACTTAAACCTGACTAACCTAAGGACATCACACAACACCCAATCATCACGAGGCAGAGAAAATCCCTGACCCCGCCGGGAATCGAACCCGGGAACCCGGGCGCGGGAAGCGAGAACGCTACCGGACGACCACGAGCTGCGGACCGTAACGAACTCCTTTGAACATCAGCTTCTGTAGCTGTAGCTGTCTCCTAGCCAGTAGAAAGAAAACGTATTTCTACTAATATGCACGAAAGTTCCCGGTAATCTTGCGTTTAAAATCCCCATACACTCTCAAGATTTAGGTTACGCTCTCCACTATCTTCGTCAGAAGAAGGCAACTATATTTCAAAATGAAGAGGAATTCTCCTATCACGTGCAGTAGTTATTCGGTGGTTGGGTGGGTTACATTGCAACGTCACGGAGTTTTTTGTGGGGAATTCGCGAACGAATTAGTCACCAAAGACAACATTAGGGCTTCCAATGCACTTTGATTGTCTTAACACCTCTAACATCACAATGAAAACTGTTGAAAGTATTTCACTGCGATTTCTCAACATCATGCAATCGCTGCTATGCACCACTGCCCTGAACTCCACTATCTGTGTTGTTTATTTGGTACAAATTCCAGGTAAGTCGCCCTTGATGGAAACGTGGGAATTTCCCTTTTGTCAAACACAGTATTAAGTTTCATCACATAACAGTATTCAGCCACTATTGATTTTTGTTGGTTTCTGTAAGTGATATAACTTTCGAATAGGGCTTTGCAAAAACAACGACGTAATGATAAAAAAAAATATAATGAAACTGACAGAAAGATCGAGGAAAATCAATTCGAATGGAATGATACCGCATCCGTTCATTCCTCCATGCGTAGGTGGGAAGAAGTGTGGCTTGGAAGGGTTGGACAGTAAGCTGTGCCTAGTAAAGTCAGCAGCTCCTCCCAGCAATGCAATGGGATGAGGTCTTTCTCACTTGTCTCCGCATAGGGCACAGCCCTATGACGCATGGCCTCTTGCTCCAGCGTGTAGTGCTTGGGGCACAGATCACGCTTCCCTACAGTCTCGTAGATGCTGTTCTATATCCAGACGAGAGGGTGGTAGTTCATATGCCAACCGATTTATCCTCTATTTTAACTGACAATGAAACAAATATGGCATGATGTCTATAATTTTGTTTCCTGTCCGAATTGTTCCCTACAATGTAAGGAGAAGTTTTCAATGTGTGATTAGAGTAGCTGGCCCATCCACGTTTTTTGTAAGTGAGTAGGCAGCCACTCGTCTCTGTGAAATCTCTTCAGTTAACCTTTTATCCTATTTTTCTTCTATCTGGCAATTCAGAACGTCTGGGCGCTTTCAAACTATTTTACAGAATGTGAGTTTCTGCGAGTGTGCGAATGATGGGAGTGAGGTTGAGAGAGAGTGCGTGTATTTGCATAACACTTGCTCTTCCTAGTATTACGACATTTTACCCGTAAGCGTTCCCCTTAATATTTTAAAGCTAGTGATAATATCCGCCGTTGAGCACCGTAAACAAAACACAAACACACACGAACTACGTCATTAACCTCTGTGACTAATTACAGTCTCATACATAATTTAACTGCCATGTATCGGTGACATGATTTTCATGAAAGTTCTTGTAAACACTTTCTTTTGTATTCTAGTAATGTAAAGTCCATAAACTATTTTTAAAAATCCGTGTATGTAAACATAATTTACAAATAATACGGGGTATGAAAGATTTTTTTATTTCTATTTTTTTAATGTGGTGCTGGGACGTTAATTTGGAAAACTGGCCACAGTGACTTCACAGACCCTAGCTGCTGAAAATGGGTGTGAATCAGGCAGAGGTAGCATGTTTGGTATTAGAATTTGGCCATTTCCGAGCCTTAGAGTGTGAGCAAAGAGCTTTTCGTGCGAAGTTCTACAAGAATCCACCATTTTACAACAGCACAGTGAAGTAGTAGAAGAAATCCGAGGAGAATGGTTCGCTGGGCGATGCAAGACTTTTCGGTCGACCAGGCGTTTTAGAACGGGCGGTGGACTGTGTGACTAAAATGATGTTGTGAAGTCCCACAAAGTTTACCTAATAACCTATAGCAGTATTAAACATACGTCAGGCACCAACATAGAAAATCCTTATCAAGCTATTAAGAGTGAAGCCGTACAAATTGTAGATCCAGAAAGCCATAAGCCGTTATGATAAACTGCGCCGTCTGCAGTTCAGTACTAATATGAGGAACAATGCTGAAAACGACAACTTCTCAGGGTAGTTAATCTTCAGCGACGAAGCCCCTTTTCATTTTTGAGGAATGGGCAACCGACACAACAGATGGATATGGGCATAAATAATCCACATGTAACTGCCGTACTAGACCGGGACTCCAAGAAAGTTAATGTGTTCTGCGTCACGTCCAACAAGATAATCTAGCGACCCTTCTTCTTTGCTGAGAGACCTGTCAGTATCAGTGACATGTTTCAAGTAATTCTGGCTCTATAAACTGACTATCACTTAATTTAGGAGAAACGCAGAAGATTCCGTTATAAACTTAATTAAAACAAATTTATCAAAGCTGCTAACTACTGTGTTAAGCAAGGGAATCGAAATGGATACTGTGACGATGCATTTGCAGCATCTCAGCTGGGTATAGTCGTGTACAGAGGTGGTCTATACAAAGCAAGAAAACTCGCCAGAAGATCATCTGAGCCGAGTTTCAGCACCATTTTCTCCATGAATATTTTGAGCAACCACTCAGAATCTGAGCTGGAAGCTCAGTCAAAATTAGTAGTGGTAAGATGTGTTTTGCCGTTCTTTTTGAAAATTGAATGGAACTCATCTAATGTGAATTGCAGGCATTGTTGGATGCCATAGTGATTCAGACTATCAGTAGTTGCCGGACTGTACTTGCAGCTGTGATTGATGACATATAGGTAAGATGGCCGCTGTGGCCTATCGGTTCTAGGCGCTTCAGTCAAGAACCGCGCTGCTGCTATGGTCGCAGGTTCGAATCCTGCCTCGGGCATGGATATGTGTGATATCCTTAGGTTAGTTAGGCTTAAGTAGTTCTACGTCTATGGGACTGATGACCTTAGATGTTATGTCCCATAGTGCTTAGAGCAATTCGAACCATTTTTGATCATGTAGGTAACATTTTGGAGATAAAAGAGAGCATTCACAAGTGGAATGTCCCCCTTGAATAGGTCTAAATAGTGGTATGCACCTGGTATGTTACCTGATAAGGAGTGGTGGGCCATGAGGAGGTACATCATGCCTTATTCAAAGGGTTTTCCATGCACAGGCTGACAGTTCTTCAACTAGATGAAAAAACTAAATTACTTGCAAACGACAGCGCGCACACACTTTATTCAACATGTAAACATCACTACAGATATTCGTATTTTGGTTATGACATGCTCGATATGCCTGCTATCCTTGGCGATGATGTGGCGCAGAGGAATAGCGAAATTCTGCATGATCCGCTGAAGTATCGGAAAATCGATGCTATCCGTGACCTCTCGAATGGCTGTTTTCAGCTCAGCAGTGGTTTTGGGGTTATTTCCGTACATCTTGTATTTAATATAGCCATACAAAAAGGATCGCATGTGTTCAGATCCGGAGAACATGGCGCCCAATCGACGCTCATGCCCGTGGCCTCTGTGTACCCCAGAGCCAGAATGCGATCCACAAAGTGCTCCTGCAGGACGTCAAACGTTCTACCGCTTCAATGGGGTCTACCTCCATCTTGCATGAACCACATCTTGTCGAAATCAGGGTCGGATGGATAATAGGAATGAAATCAGCTTCAAAAATTTCACGTACCGTTCGGTAGTCACCGTGCCATCAAGGAATATCGTACCGATTATTCCGTGAGTGGACATTGCACACCACACAGTTACCCATTGAAGGTGACGAGACTTCTCTGTCACGAAATGTGGATTCTCAGTCCCCCATATGCGCCAATTTTGGTTTGAAACCAACTCATCCAAATGAAAGTGTATTTCGTCGCTAAACCAAACTATAGTCACATCAAAATCCTGTTACTCAATTCTGTGGACAATAGTGTTGTCGAAACACAACCGCTGTTCCATGGCCCTGGGGCTTAACGGCTGATGTGTATGAATTTTGTATGGTAAGAGATGGAGGTCTTCAACAACAAGTGTCTCCAAATTGATTCCCACCTGTTGTGAAGCTCGTCCGATCGATTTCATGGGGCTGTTTTAAAACATAGCGTGTGTCTTCTCGGAGTTTTCAGATATTTTCACCCTTTTTAGATGACCGACATTGCCGAAAGTCTTTACGAATGCTACCCAGTCTCTCAAACTTGTAAATCAAATTGAAATTTTAACTAAATTCCATATTATACTTACAGAATTACAAATAAAATGTTGTTGAAATTCCTGTATTCTATATATTTAAGAAACTTGATGAGAGAAGCTCACTGTATGCGAAGCGATTACACAGATAAAATTTTTGTGGAAATCACTTCAATTGTTTTTCAGAAAAAGACCTTTTTTGTAAATAAAATTTTTAAATTACGCAAAAAGTTAAATATATATAATTGAAGGAACATAATAGTAAAATGTGTTAATCTCATGTAAAGAATGGTACAATATTTTAATGCCATATCTTCAAAATTGTGGATTTGGTGCATCGTTTATATTTTTACTGCTTTTCTTAACGTCCCCCCTTAACTAGAGAAAAATGTTCAAAGATCTACACGAGATGAGTCAAGTACCTTGTTTTACCCCAAACTGCGACTAGTCAGACGTATTTCTAATCTCTTTTGACCTAGAAAAGTGGTGACTAGGAGGCCCTTTAAGCAAAGGTTAACGCGTTTTCGCAACCTCATTTATCACCGAGACTCAGGCATCAGTTTTGCTTTTAAAACAAATCTTTGGTATTTTATTGAGCCAGAATACAGGAATCGTATGAGACCAATTCAATGATAAATCTCTTTTGTATGGGTCACATCAAATTACGGAATAAAAATAAATTGAATATGGAGATTTTTATCCTGTTTCTATGGCCGGTTGACTGGCGAGTCGTCCAAAAGTTTACGGCACTTCCTTCGTGAAGTAGCGCTGCCTCACATTTATGTAACGTCTTGGCTATTTTATCGAAAATTTAGATAGTGTATATTGAGGTGTGTTAATAACTATGAGTCTCTTTCCACGAGATTTAGAAGTGCGTTGAAAGATGTGCGTCAGTACACCACAGTATTCAGACTTACCGGTTGCGGAGTTATTTAAAAAATACTAGCAGTGCCTCCTTTTTGTGGGACAAAATTTAGTTATGGTGTTCCTAAACGACAACTGGAACTTTCAAACTTCATAAGTTGACTAAATCACTGGATATCAGATGATGAAGACATTTATCAACGACAGCTGAGTGTAAGAGTTGACAAACACAACACAAAAATATTTCGCTTTCCCATATACACTATCGGAAAAAATAAAACTCGCAAAATCAAAAAATAACGTAGAGTAATGACATTTCGGGAATGCATCTGTCTAGGTAACGTATTAAAGTGATCAACACTGCAAGATCACTGGGCAATGTAAGCACGAGACACGCAACTGCAAATGCGAAATGCTGGTACATTAATAACCGGTGTAACACCCAGAATGTTGAATCCAACCATGAAAACGTGCATGCATTGTGTTGTGAGAGAACCAGATGTCAGTACGTGCGTGTTGCACATAGTCGCTCGATGGACGGACAGTTCGTGCTGTTTGTGGATGACGGTGCGTTGTCTGCCAATGATGTGACATATGTGGTCGATTGAAGACAGATGCGGTGATCGAGCAGGCCAAAGAAATGTGTTGACACTCTGTAGACAACGCTAGCGGTATGTGGGCGAGCGTTATCCTGTGGTAGAACAGCCTCTGGAATGCTGTTCATGAACGGCAGCACAACGAGCCGAATCACCAGATTTATCTACAAGTTTGCAGTCAGGGTGCGTGGGATAACAACGAGAGTGTTTTGCTGTCATGCGAAATCGCAAGCCATACCATAACTACAGGTGTGGGTGTACTGTGTCCAGCACGCAGATACGTTGGTATTCCTCTATTCGTCTCCTTTTAACCAAGATGCGGCTATCACTGGCACCGAGGCAGAGCCACCTTTCATCAGAGTACACAACAGACCCGATCCCTGCCCTCCAATGAGCTCTCACTTGACAACACTAAAGTCGCAAATGGCGGTGGTTTGGGGACAGTGGGCTGCACGCTACACGGCATCTGGTTCGGAGCTGTAACCGATTTGTAACAGTTCAGAGCGACACTGCGGTGCCAACTGCTGATGAAATTGCTGCAGCAGGTACTGTACGACGCGCCAGAGTCATACATACATTCCTGCCAAGTCTTCCTGCAATATCGCAGAAGGAACAAGCTTCCAGTAGCCCTGTTACACGAACTCGTTCGAACTCATTGTGAAGTTGATAATGGGTTGTTTATCTCCTGAAAAGCATTCTTCACTAACATGAAATCACCACTCCCAATTTCAAGGCAACTAACGCTCACTACCGTTACAGCATCTACACTACTGGCCATTAAAATTGCTACACCACGAAGATGACGTGCTACAGCCGCGAAATTTAACCGACAGGAAGAAGATGCTCTGATATGCAAATGATTAGCTTTTCAGAGCATTCACACAAGGTTGGCGCCGATGGCGACACCTACAACGTGCTCACATGAGTAAAGTTTCCAACCGATTTCTCATACACAAACAGTAGTTGACCGGCGTTGCCTGGTGAAACGCTGTTGTGATGCCTCGAGTAAGGAGGACAAAGGCATACAATCACGTTTCCGACTTTGATAAAGGTGGAATTGTAGCCTAACGCGATTGTGGTTTATCGTATCGCGACATAGCTGCTCGCGTTGGTCGCGATTCAATGACTGTTAGCAGAATATCGAATCAGTTGGTTCAGGAGGGTAATACGGAACGCCGTGATGGATCCCTACGGCCTAGCAGTCGAGATGTCAGGCATCTTATCCGCATGGCTGTAACGGGTCGTGCAGCCACGTCTCGATCTCTGAGTCAACAGATGGGGACGTTTCCAAGACAACAACTATCTGCACTATCTGAACGAAATTTGCAGCAGCATGGACGATCAGCTCGGAGACCAAGGCTGCGTCTACCCTTGATGCTGCATCACAGACAGGAGCGCCTGCGATGGTGTACTCAACGACGAACCTGGGTGTATGAACGGCAGAATGTCATTTTTTCGGATGAATCCAGATTCTGTTTACAGCATCGTGATGATCGCATCCGTGTTTGGCGACATCGCGATGAACGCACATTGGAAGCGTGTATTCATCATCGCCATACTGGCGTATCACCCGGCGTGATAGCATGGGATGCCATTGGTTGCAAGTCTCGGTCACCTCTTGTTCGCATTGACGGCACTTTGAACTGTGGACGTTACATTTCAGATTTGTTACGACCCGTGGCTCTACCCTTCATTCGATCCCTGCGAAACTCTACATTTCAGCAGGATAATGCCCAACCGCATGTTGCTGGTCCTGTGCGGGCCTTTCTGGATACAGAAAATGTTCAACTGCTGCCCTGGCCTGCACATTCTCCAGATATCCTACCAACTGAAAACGTCTGGTCAATGGTGGCCGAGCAACTGACTCATCACAATGACGAGCTGTGGTGGCGTGTGGAAGCTGCATGGGCAGCTGTACCTGTACACGCCATCCAAGCTCTGTTTGACTCAATGTGCAGGCGAATCAAGGCCGTTATTACGGCCAGAGGTGGTTGTTCTGTTTACTGATTTCTCAGGATCTATGCACCGAAATTGTGTGAATATGTAATCACATCTCAGTTTTAGTATAATATATTTTCCAATGAATACCCGTTTTCATGTGCGTTTCTCCTCGGTGTAGCAATTTTAATGGCCAGTAGTGTATTTAAAGCAAATCTGATTTGAATCCTCACAGTGGCGCTACTAGTTCCACTCGTATGCGACTGAAGCGACATTTGAATTGTAAGTGGGCTGTTTAGGTTTTCTTATTGGTAACGCCACATAACGCTCTGTATCAAAAATCACTGGCTGTGCTGTGCGCAGTTTGTGGCTAGTTTGCATTGTTGTCTGCCATTGTAGTGTTGGGCAGCGGCATCTGGATGTTAACAGCGCGTAGCGTTGCGCAGTTGGAGGTGAGCCGCCAGCAGTGGTGGACGTGGGGAGAGAGATGGCGGAGTTTTGTAATTTGTAAGACTGGATGTCATGCACTGCTATATATATTATGACTAGTGAGGTAAATACATTGTTTATTCTCTATTAAAATCTTTCATTTGCTAACTATGCCTATCAGTAGTTAGTACCTTCAGTAGTTTGAATCTTTTATTTAGCTGGCAGTAGTGGTGCTCGCTGTATTGCAGTAGCTTGAGTAACGAAGATTTTTGTGAGGTAAGTGATTTGTGAAACGTATAGGTTAGTGCTAGTCAGGGCCATTCTTTCGTAGGGATTTTTGGAAGTCAGATTGCGTTGCGCTAAAGATATTGTGTGTCAGTTTAAGGACATTCGTGTATAATTGTTCAAAGAGAACGTTTCACATAGACCAGTCGTGTATAAATTTTACAAAGGGGACGTTTCATATGTCGACCCTTAGCCGAGGATACCTAACTATAATCTTCTGATTTTTTTTCTTGTAGTTTGTGTAATTAATGTAGATTTTTTTTATTGCTAGCGCGTAATCATAGAGAGAATTTCCTTTGTAGTTATAGTCTTTCATTGTTGTACAGTACAACAGCTGTGGCATGCATGTAGAGTTGCACCAAGTATTTCGCAGCTGGGCTTGCAATTAACTAGATATTATTTTCAGTGCTATGTTAATGTGTTCTCTTATTTTTGTTCTTCAAATTGTGTTTTTCTGTGTTGTCATGTGAAAAATTGTGACAATAATGGCGTGTGAAAAACGTAATACTAGGCTCCAAAGTAAGCTGAGAAATGACAGTGAAGACGAAAACAGTGTGTTAGCGCCACCATGTAATGAATTAACTAATGTTCAAAGTAGTAATTTGGTAATTGTACATAGGGAAATGGAGCGGGCTACAAACAATGGTGTAGACAGTGAAACAATTAGTGAACAGGGAAGCATTATCGATCGATCGGTCGGCAACAGGTCGCCTCAGGATTCCGAAATGACAGGACACATTCTTGCAAATACTGTAGATTCAGGTTTTGCGTCCTCGCCCTTTTCTCAAATAAATCAAGACACATTTTCTGCTTTTCAAAATGCGAATATTACCGGTTCAAATGCACTGCCGAAAAGCACTGAGGAACATGTTTCAGACACCAGTGCACTGTTATTACAGTTAATGCAACAAATGGGACAAAGGCTACAAAAGTTAGACACAACGCTTGAACAAAATCAGAAACAAATGGGACAAAATCTTCAAAAGTTAGACACAATGGAACAAATTCAGAGACAAACACAACAAAAGCTTCAAAAGTTAGACACAATGGAACAAAATCAGAGACAAACACAGCAACAGTTGGACACAATGGAACATAATCTTCAAAAGTTAGACACAATGGAACAAAATCAGAGACAAACACAGCAACAGTTGGACACAATGGAACATAATCTTCGGAAGTTAGAAAACACACTTGAACAAACACGTGAAGATTTAACTACAGACTTACATAACATTGAATCGAAATGTCAAAAAATCTGTTATGACGTAAAAACACAAATTTGTGAGCATTTTCAACCTATTTTTTCGCGGCATGAAAACTCATTACAGAATCACGAAGCAGCCATAAAAGAATTGCAAACTGTTGTTCGTGAAAATCACGACACCTTGCAACCTAAAATGGATTCAGTTGCATCCACCGATTCGGTTACGCAACTTGCAAGAACGCAGGAAAACTTAAAGGACACAGTAGATTCGATTTCAACACAAATGGACACTCTGAAACTTGGTTCAGAAAAACACACTGAGGAAATGTGTTCACTATCGGAGAAAGTAGCCGAACTTTCGGATCAGTTCACTAATTTATCTGCGAAGGTAGATGATAATCGGAATGACACAAAACCGGTAGTCTTTAATGACACAGAAGAGTTCGAACAAATTAGGAAATTCAAACAAAACCAGAATCAAATTAATACGCAACACCAAAGACAAATCCGGGAAGTACAAGATCAGTTGACACAGGTAATACAAGAATTACATATTTCAGAGGACACTCGCACTCCAATACGGGAAGAGGGACATAAAAATACGGAACTGCCACAAAAAAACAACACAGGGCACTTTGGAGATTATGAAAGAAATTGGCAAAGTACACCGAATTTTGAGATGGAACCGCCGACACGACGTAACAATGAGCGATATGCTACCCACCCAAACGATGATTTTGACTATAAGCTGTTCATTACTACACGGAAGTTCAAAACATTAAAGAATTCTGGCAACAACATTCATCCACAAACGTGGCTCCATCAATTCTCTCATTGTTTTCCTCCCAACTGGTCACTAGAGCACAGATTAGAATTTATGTGTGGCTACTTAGAGAATGAACCAGCTGTAAGAATGCGATCGGTCATTCACGATTGCCACAGTGAAGGAGAATTTTACCATGCCTTCCTCTCAGCATATTGGTCCCAAGCCACACAAGACCGAGTAAAACATGGCATCATGATGATGAAACATTTCGAACAATCTGAATTTTCCAGTCTTGTGAAATATTTTGAAGACATGTTGCACAAGAATCAGTACCTGTCAAACCCATACAGCCCGTCAGAACTCATCTGCATTTGCTAAATCAAATTGCCTGAACATTTACGGCATACTATTTTGGCAGGCCGTTGCAAAGACGACATTGAAGCTTTTCAGGGACTCTTACAAGAATTAGAAATTGACACTGACAATCGCGGAACGCGAAATCAGGAACACAACAATTACAGGTCACATCCGTCGCAATTCCGCGATGAAAGAAATAATCACTGGACACGACAAGGCTATTCTCACAATACAAATCGTGACCAAAACAGACACCACCCGTATGACAACCGTTGGCAGAGTAGTAATAATTACAGGGAAAGGTCACCTCTCCGCGGTAATGACTATCACAGAGACAATCAGAGAAACAGACAATATGGGAACCAAAATAATTATTATCAAGGGAGACGGAATAACTTCAGACGCAACGGTCCAGCGCGCAGTTACGATTCAGGGAGAAATTCTCCACCACGTGAGCGATAACAAATTAATTACAGAAATTACCGACATGACAACAGACGATATGATCGTAACGACAGACCTGAATTGCATCAGAACTGGCGGGATTCAAACAGAGCAGGGCCCTCTCAGCAAAGTGAATTTGTAGAAGTTAGGTCTCCTAATCCCATTAACGACGCGCGCCAACAAAGAAACAGACAATGACTCGCACTGCAGGCAGCCGCGTGCGCCGGCTGGCTCAGAGAAAAATAACATAAGCTAACCTTGAGCAAAATTCCAGTGTTCCTTACCGACGTAACCACATGATAATTGCTTTGCAGTTGACAGTCTGCGTACTAGGAAGAGTAAAGGTTTACACCACATTTTACATGTAAAACCGTTTATTGAAAGATAATCTGCTTTTTGACTTTGTCTTTGCCATAAAACATTTCACTTCACATTTCTAATATGCTTTGTCACACTTAGAAACTGTTAACATGCAACAATGTTTTGAAGTTCACTATCCAGTCTAGAACCTACGGAACATATTTAGACAGTATTTACGAGTGCATTGTTATAGTGAACAGACATCACTGTGTTATTTCGTGTGTACATTCTTGCTTGTTTGTTGCACGATTACGTAACGACTATAAGGCTCACATACTTAGAACATTTAGCAGTATTGCTAGTGAGATTTTAATGCAACATTTTGGTTTACTTGAAAATACATTCTGGATTTAAAGTACTTTCTGTGAGATACCAGATGATACAGTGGTTAGTTTATGTGACAGCTACACGATTTTATTACGACGCTACTAATGAGTGACAATTTACAATGTTGCTTTTGCAGTTTATCTGTTTTATATCTGCACAGTTTTTCTGAATTTTTCTGGAAAGTAAAACATGTTTTAGTAGTAACGTTTGTGGTATAGCTACAATGAGACAGCCTGTTCTGTAGCACAACAATACGTACAGTACAGTACTTACTTCATCACGGCAATAAGCGTAATAACTAAGATATCTATACGCAAAGCATTTCAATTTAGTTTATCATGAGGTAAGTACATTGACTTCTGCAGAACTTAGCTTTCGGAGGACAATAAATACGACACTTCCACAGAGATTGTCTTACAGCAAGACGCACATTTAGCTCTACAGGACACGCATTAAACTATTTATTTTTCAACATATTTGAATTACAAAGAAAGTTTTCCGTGATACATTTCATCTGTAGCACCTGAGGATATAATTACATTATTCCTCAGGGGGGTACACGCTTACATTGTGTACCATGTGTTTGGCAAGCACAAGGAGCCCTAGCTAATATGGTATTTGTTTATACAACTTTACACATCGGTACCATATTTCTCTAACACATAAATTACACAGCTATCTGATCATTTAACTGAGAGAGACAAACATTTACTTTACTACATCAGTGACAGATGTTTACGTAATTACACAGTTGGATAACTTCACACTTATGAAATTGTATTTTGTCTGTACTTTGTGAACAGTTCATATTTTTTCGGTACCATTGTGATATTATGAGAGCTTTGAATGATGTATTTGGTATGGGATCATGATTTTTAAAGTACGTTTGAGGTAGATGACACTTTTGACATGAGCAGAGAATTTTTTTAGGTTTTGAAATTATTGGAGGAAGCTACGACGATTTTGAGAATTTGGTTATGCTACATATCTGTTATGATGAAATATTGAAGAAGTGTCGACGAATAAGGTAAGGAATAATGAATAGTGGTTAGGGACTCTGGTTTGTGAAAAAGGATGTTTGAAACCGAGAATCGTACTTTAAGAGTTATGAAATGTGTGTACATGCGTGAATGTATTACAATGCCGACGAAAATTTTTTGGACACTGTTATATTTATAGGATTTCATTTTCTACACATTTGTAACGCAAATTCTCAACCTGTGAAAATATTTTTGTATGAGACTGTCACTGTAGCGGAAACTGCTGTCGTAAATATTTTGGTATGAAAGGTAAGTGACCGTGACGTAATGGCTTGTGAGCGTCCAGGTGTGCCAGCCGCCTTGAGAAAAAGTCATTAGTGTGTGCCTTTCAGAGGCACAGGTGGAAAAAAAAGGGAGGCCATTATCCTCGCTATTGACAGTCCTTTGTAGAAAGCACCGCAAATACGATACGCTTATTTCTTGGAAACATTCTTACAGCTGCACACCTGATTATGACAAGTGCCTTTCTTCAAGAGTTGAGAGAATTTGTACTAATTTATGAAATGTCGCATGGCTATTGAATGATATTTTTATGCTTTGTACATAGTTGCTTATTTCATTTGATATCTGTTTTCCAGCTGTGTTGCAGCATTGGTTTTATAAAATAAAATTAAATGCATTTGCTAATGTGAACACTTTCTGTCAACAGATCTATTAAATAATTATTTTATGATCCACATTCTTCGAAAAAGGAGCTTTTGAAATGAAAGAGCAATAAGAAGCGACTAATAACAGTAACTATATATAAAATTTATTTTTCAAGTACTTCGTAATTTGTTGTAGCATTAGTTTTTGTCGTGCACCACTTTAATTACATAGACATTAAGATGTGAATAGACATTGTCCTTATCTGCATTGTTGTCTTTAGTGTAACATTTTTTCTGCTTGAGCTTTGTCATGTTTAGATATAAATTATTACATTTATTGCTGCTCGCTATGCTTACTTGCATTTTTTTGTCATTGCTGTTTGTATTAATTGTTTTGTGCTGCTGCATTGCCTCGTCCCTTAGTTTAGCATCTGAGCTCAGTAGGTTTAAGTTAGCTTAAGAGGGGGTAGACTATATAAGAAACTAACTATGATGAATTGGAAGAAAAGCATTGAGAAGCTATAAGAAAATGGTTTGGCCAAAAAAGTAGTGTACAGTGGAGGAAAACTATTTTTGAAAGAGGATGCGAACAGAATACAGAAAGCATGCTTGGATAGGATTTTTTTTGGCTGGAGCAAATGTTGAAATAAGAGGGGCGATCGATGGAATGAAGTTTTGGGTTAGACTCCAGTACCAAATGTTACACTGAAAACAAACCCTGTCCTTTCCTTTTGTGTTATCCTGCTATTTGTTTGTGTACACTTGTGTATTTGTTTTCTTCCTGTCTTTGTGTATTGTTCATAGAATTTTTTCTCTTTTAATACTAAGCTACATTCACTATGATGAGGAATACTGTTATCCTCAAATATAATTTGCATTAATAACATGCTATTTACTTCGTAAAGATGTTTAAACATTATTTATTCTGTTTTGTTCTAATGCTTATGAGTGAAGTTGATGTTTCAAGAGTTATTCTGATCTTTTATGTATGTCCTTATGTCATAATTTTTGTAACACTGATGTATTTGCTATTTCGATTCTATTGTAAAGCCTGTATTACTGCAAATGATATCTGTAGTCTTATGTTCTTTAAAGATGTATTTTGTAGCTTTGTTATTGTATTGTTATGTTATAAAATTGTAATTGACACCAGTTCATCAAATTAAGTAACTTGTAAATTACATTTCACTGCACACGTTTCTGTTGGTCATAGTATATGGACAATATGTGAGAAGTAGGGACTGATAGTGTTTGCACGTGTGTTAATAATTCAGTAAGAGACTGGATAACAGCATTGCTGGTTCTAAGGACATTTCAAAAACAATTTTTGTGAGTGCACAAGTGATGGTTATGAACTTGCTATATTATCTGCAAGACTCTTCAATGGTGATTGTGCTCCTGCACAGTCAAACAGATGGCTGTTGGCCATTTCTACAAGGACTACAGTGGGTCTACACCTTTGATGACCCACCAATACCATTTTCTACAAGGACTGCAGTGGGTCTGCACCTCTGGTGACCCACCAATACCGTAATCTCTACCAGGACCAGAATGGATCTACTCTGTGACGACCTACCTACCAATATTCTTTAAAACTTCGACTGACTCTGCTGTGGGTTTGCTCTGTTGTGGCCCATTACCTGTCTGCATGTCAAGAGTCATCACTGTCTTTCTGTTGGAAGGACAACACTACTTCTTCAAGACTGCATGGAAATCCACTACTTCCGCGTGCATTTTCTTTTACTATTCAGACTTTGAGAAAAACACTGCAATTTTACTTTGATGAATGATCAGAACTGTCTTTATGGACTGTGAGAAAATTTTAGCTTTTGACCAACATTGTATCGATAAGTGTGTGCATTTCATTTCTTTGTCATTGTAATTATGAAAAAAAATTTCAAATCTGTATTGGCCACTGCCCAAAACAATTTGTAAATTTTTTTGTGGGGAGCATGAGGGCTCTGTAAGTAGGCTGTTTAGGTTTTCTTATTGGTAACGCCTCATCGCGCTCTGTATGAAAAATCACTGGCTGTGCTGTGCGCAGTCTGTGGCTAGTTTGCATTGTTGTCTGCCATTGTAGTGTTGGGCAGCGGCAGCTGGATGTTAACAGCGCGTAGCGTTGCGCAGTTGGAGGTGAGCCGCCAGCAGTGGTGGACGTGGGGAGAGAGATGGCGGAGTTTTGTAATTTGTAAGACTGGATGTCATGCACTGCTATATATATTATGACTAGTGAGGTAAATACATTGTTTATTCTCTATTAAAATCTTTCATTTGCTAACTATGCCTATCAGTAGTTAGTGCCTTCAGCAGTTTGAATCTTTTATTTAGCTGGCAGTAGTGGTGCTCGCTGTATTGCAGTAGCTTGAGTAACGAAGATTTTTGTGAGGTAAGTGATTTGTGAAACGTATAGGTTAATGCTAGTCAGGGCCATTCTTTCGTAGGGATTTTTGGAAGTCTGATTGCGTTGCGCTAAAGATATTGTGTGTCAGTTTAAGCACATTCGTGTATAATTGATCAAAGAGGACATTTCACATAGACCAATCGTGTATAAATTTTACAAAGGGGACGTTTCAGAATAGGTATCATGTTTCACACGTAGAAACACGTCTACCTGCTTTCGTTTATGTCTCACAACTTTCCGTCAGTGTAGGTTCAGGCCCTGTATCGCTGTGCGCTTCGTGTGCACACCGGTCCACATTCCGCGGCGGCTTCGCAGCGACACATACCGTACTTTACTTACCAAGGCAGGTATCGACTGGCTGCCAGCTTACAGGCAGACAGGCAGGCGCGAGGTGAGATTTACAACACTCCTCGTTAAAGAGGCCGTTCGGCGCGCCGCTGTAAGCTGAAATCCTCATTTCGGCTTTTCTGGATTGAAAAATGGGCTGCCCGCCTACGACTCTCGCGTCGCGATGAATACACGTTTCCGCGTTTCCTTCCTTTTTTGCGCCAGACGAAAAGAAATGGGTTACTTTTCAAGGATCGGCAGCGCTTTTGCCGCGTAATAGCAGCTCCGTGTCATTGCAGGCCCCCCCCAAAGCCCCACTGTGTGCTGCACGTTGAAAGGAGGACCTTCGACCCACAAACGGTGTCCACTGTTCTCGCTTGATCGGTACTGAAGTGCTGTCACCAGAGCTGGTTTAAACGTCTGTATTTGTCGGAACTATACGAACGGAAATATTTAGCACTTTAATACTTGTACTAAAACGTTTAGTGTTAAATAAACTTGCTCAAAATCGCAACACGCATTAGAATTGTGCCGAATGATTCCAAAATCTGATGATGTCTAAACGAGTGTATCAGCAAAAGTGGCTGCCGTTCCAGGGAAATGATGTATACAAAGCTCCATCAGTTCCCTCTGTTGTGAGTGGAAAAATTGGCCGTACACCAAGCCAAATCAGAAATAATAATGAAACGAAATGGAGACTGAGACATTATATTTTGTTCAGACAAAAAGGCATACTATCAGCATGAAAGTGCTGTGACGCGTCAGAATGATCGGTGTCCTGTAAATGATTTCGTCATACCTTGAAATTTCTGATCCTAAGGAGTGATATGGATGGGAAACGGTTAATAACTATTTGTTTTCCCAAAGATTATCTGTACAGGAAATTGTGCTCAGTCCAACGAGTATACGTCTCCAACAAGCAAACCCTTCTGGACAGCTCGTGAGATCCAACTACTCAAGCTTGAAGATGTGAAACTTCACAGTAGGCCATTGTAGAGGAATGTCTCAAGAGACTGGAAGAATATCACAACACTGTAATGAATAAAGTCGCTTGACATCACTCTGTAAGATTAACTGAGGCCGACAAGAGCACTTGCATATTCCTTTTGTACTTTATTCCTGAAATATTGCTGTGAATTATACTCATATATATATATATATATATATATATATATATATATATATATATATATATATATATATATATAACTCGGAAACGGCGCAACGTGTCGCATTTTTTTTCTTAACATGTATATCTCAGTACAATCTGCCCTACAACATCACGACAAGCGTTTCAGACATTTTCTGACCACCCTATATATATATATATAGGGTGGTCAGAAAATGTCTGAAACGGTATATATATATATATATATATATATATATATATATATATATATATATAGGGTGGTCAGAAAATGTCTGAAACGCTATATATATATAACGCTATATATATATATATATATATATATATATATATATATATATATATATAGGGTGGTCAGGAAATGTCTGAAACGCTTGTCGTGATGTTGTAGGGCAGATTGTACTGAGATATACATGTTAAGAAAAAAATGCGACACGTTGCGCCGTTTCCGAGTTATTTAGCATTGAAGTTAGCCAGTAAGGTCGTTGCGCGCGCGAATTCAAGTTTCCGCTAACCAAACAAAGCACTCGTTAGGTGACACCGCCCCTGGCAGGCCGCTTAAATGTGAGCGGGCGACGACCCAATTCGATAACTTCAATGCTAAGCAACTCGGAAACGGAGCAACGTATCGCATTTGTTTCGTACCTATGTCAGGATGTTGAGCAGTGATGTGCAGTTGGTGGTGTGGACAGTGTTTTGGGTAGGCATGCAGGAGTTCGAGGTCTCGATTCTGGGTTCAGGCGTAATTGTTATTATTTGCTAAATGTAGTCTGCAGGGTACGACACCTGATGAGTTAATCGACATACAGTGATTACAGTAGATTTTCTACAGTATATTTGCAATTATGTATTTGTTTCACGCCACTGCATCCACTAGATTCCAAACCTGCTTTCTGTGCACCCCTCCCCCTCCCCCCCTTCGCCTCCAATGGTCCCATCGAAATTAGGCGTTGCTAGCCTTACTGGCGACGTAAGGCCCTAAAGAATAATAGTATTAACCGGTGGGACCATTAGGGGAGGGTACACACAAAACAAGTTTGGAATCTAGCAAATGCAGAAGTGCGAAATAATGCGCGTCCACAGCGTGCAAAAGGCTTCTTTAAAAGCTGACCAATGAAAAGGATTGAACCTCCATTTCTGTACGTAACTGCAAATGTTTTGTAGCAGACCCACTGTAACTGCTGTATGACGCCAGATACCGTACCACGCAGACTACATTTAGCAAATAGAAACAGTTAAGCCTCAACCCAGAATCTAACCCCTGACCTTCTGCAAGTTAATCCCAAACGCTGTCCACTGTTCCAACTGCACACCACTACTGCTATATCGTGGGAGCGTTAGTTATAGTACATGTGATTACAGCGTTGCCATATTGCCAATCTTTAACGTCCATTTACTGCCCGAATTATGCGCAGGACGAAATTTTTGAGAGACATTTTTGTATTGGTAGTATGTGAGGATTCGCACTGCGAAGTCCGACTACATGAATTTTTTATCGTCCTATATATGTAGGGTGTTTCTGTAGGAGTGTGCAAAAATGTAACAGGACATAGAGAATGCTCCGCTGAACAATTTGAGGTAGGGAATCTGGGATCGGAGAAGCCAGCTTAAGGAGATATGGAAGTAAACTTGTCTACCACTTTGTCTAGCATTATAGTTTTGTAGCTTATTTACAACTAACTTGCGTACATGTTTACACGTATAGTGCCGTTTATTTATATGTACGTCCTTTATTTCCTGCAAGGAAATGAGGACGAGTCTGTTTACTTGGAAATCATGATACAGGTTTTGTTTGCTATACTTGTTCATAAGTCCGCAGCTCGTGGTCGTGCGGTAGCGTTCTCGCTTCCCGCGCCCGTGTTCCCGGGTTCGATTCCCGGCGGGGTCAGGGATTTTCTCTGCCTCGTGATGACTGGGTGATGTGTGTTGTCCTTAGGTTAGTTAGGTTTCAGTTGTTCTACGTTCTAGAGGACTGATGACCATAGATGTAAAGTCCCATGGTGCTCAGAACCATTTGAACTTGTTCAGAAGACAGCTCTGTTGTATCGTATTTGCATTATCCCATGGTAGAACGTGCTATGAATCAACGACAGGCCCGTTCATTACTTAGTGCTATTCATAAACGTACAGTGCAATAAGATGGAGCAGTATCGCTACGTTTTCGTAGAACTTACTGACACGCTCCTTCTGTGTATGGAAGTAAGTTGCAATGCTCTCGCTGCTGAAAGGCTGTACAGCATCCGTCACGACGAGTGTTTATTTCTCTCGATCGACCAATGCGGGAGACTGGTTCACTGGAAAGAAGAAACGAGGAACCTGGCAACATGAGGACCAATCGCACACCCGATTTTGAAGAGGGGGTCCTGGAACGTGGTGCAGTGGACCACACTACAAGTACACGTCATACTGAACGTGAAATGGGCGCTCCACATATTAGCAGGTGGCGAGTACTCCACG
Organism: Schistocerca gregaria; assembly: GCF_023897955.1. Classification (NCBI taxonomy): domain Eukaryota; kingdom Metazoa; phylum Arthropoda; class Insecta; order Orthoptera; family Acrididae; genus Schistocerca; species Schistocerca gregaria. The sequence goes on along the minus strand of NC_064921.1, from coordinate 692,223,041 downwards.
AACAACAATTACACCCATATCACGACAACGAGTCCAAGCAATGCTTGTGACTGGCCTTACACTAAGGGTCGCATTGTGTCAGTGGTTGCTCCAGCAATGGATTTTTTCCATATCGTGCTGCTTGCTGACGAGGCCTCATTTGATCCTGATAGTATCTCGAACAGCGGGAATAGCCATGTGTGGGATGTGGAAAGCACGCTGTAGTAGAGACACGTCATCAAGTACGTTTTGCTGTGAATGTCTCGATCGGCATTGTAGGCGACAATCTCATTGGGCCATATCTTGTACGTAGCCGTCTGAATGGCCGCCTGTATTTGAGGTTCGCGCAAAGAGTTCTGCCTGAGTTGTTGGAGAACGTACCCTTGATTGTTCGTGAGAGGATGTGGATACAACATGATGACGGTGCGCCGGTCGGTGTGACCGAACGGTTCTACGCCCTTCAGTCTGGAACCGCTCGACCGCTACGGTCGCAGGTTCGAATCCTGCCTCGGTCATGGATGTGTGGGATGTCCTTACGTTAGTTAGGTTTAAGTAGTTCTAGGGGATTGATGACCTCAGATGTTAAGTCCCATAGTGCTCAGAGCCATGTGAACCATTTTTGATGACGGTGCACTACCTCACTTCAGTGTGGATGTCCACAACCAACCCAATGCTGTATTTTCTGATCGTTGGGTTGGAAGGGGAGGTCCTACTCCATGGCCTGCGATGTCACCTGACCTGAATTCCTATGGGGATATGTAAAGTCAGTTGCGTATGAGATCCCAGTGGATACAGAGATGGAATTAGTTGCCAGAACTGTAGCTACTTGTGATATGATTCGAAACACACATGGGATATTTACCAGTCTGCGCCAGAATTTTGTCCGCCGATGTCACACTTGCATTCAGGTTGTTGGCCATCAGTTTCAGCGTAGTTTGTAAGATACAGTAGAAATGATATGTTCATTGTGTCAATGATGGTCACTATAACTGTAATTAATGTAAATAAGAAAGGGGCACGTGAATCTAGTGTGGAGTCACATCCTACCCCAGTGAGTCCCAACTTTTCTGAGACCATTACCCTTTGTTGTGAGAGGGCTTCTTTTATTTAGCATGGCCCAGTCAACAGAAGACGTCATCATGAGTTGACGCAAGAAACTTGAGAGGAAGGTCAGAAAGAAGATAGCCAGACGTTCTTTTGCACGAAACCACAAGTCAGCTATGGTGCCTTCGCAAGAATCACCGCCCATTCATTAAAGTGCGGCAAATTACCACATGTCTACATACAACGACCACTATCAAGCTGCTTACACAGCCGAAGGACCGAAGCAGACTATCAGAATGGCGACCTGGGTTACCACACATCTAGACCCGTCACCAAATAATTTACTTGATCTACATAACGAGAAGTGATGGCTTATGAGAACTACAGCGGTTCGAACCTCCAGGCAGCTACTAGAAGTACTTTTTTATAGTGGTCACTTTCCTGACGTGGTTCACCCAGTTGGCAATAGCAGACACTAGCTGAGGAACTGTGGGCTACACCTGTGTTTGATGGTGCAGGAAGTCGAGGCGGTGACTTTCAGCCATGGTGCCATCTACTGACTGACTACTGTTGGCTCCAGAACTTCCATCCAGGAGTCACACCTAAGCCGTCACTTGCTCAGTGAGGGCACACTCTATTACTGCAGGCTGTTCCCTCAAATATGGGTCGCTGGTTCAACTCGGCGTGCTTGGGTGTTTGTTGCACGCCTCTATGCTACCCAATGCGACCAACTTCCACAGAGGCTGTAGCCGCTGCTTGCCGCCTCCAGCCCAGGAGTCTAACAATGCATTTCGTCGCTGCCATTGTTCTGACCTGCTTTCCTCTGCGAGGTGGCCACGTCTTCGAAGACTGTATGCTGATTCAGGAACCTCCCTATGATTCAGGTCCAGCGTCCAACCATGGTCGCTGATTGCAGCAACAGTCAAAGGCCATACTATGGTCGATACCCCAGTTCCCGTCAGATCACTGAAGCAACGTCATTACTTGGATGGGTGATTGCCCAGGTATGCCACGTGCTGTTGACGATTTCCCCTTTACCTTTCCGGTAGAGAGGACAGAAAGAGGTTATGACGTGGCGTCCCTGACAACCACTCTTTACGCCAAATGTCCTGGATTCAGTTCCAAACCTCTCTGCAGTGTCTCATGAAGTGAGGGCATGGGACGCTTTTGATGGAGATTCGCCCGCTAAATGGAGACGTTAAGCTCAGTGGCTCCCTTGGTGCTCTTAGAAAGAAGTAGGCTATATGCTGGCACTGGGTTTCACTTTCTCCCACATCTAATCAAGTGGAACATGACACTACACGACACACACACACCCATCGCAGTCACCTACACTTAACAGATACACTTACGTCCATAGCCGTCAAACCTTGCAAGGGAAGGTGCCTATGGGCGCTAAGGATGGGAAAACCATCCCTTTGGGGTTCCCGTGCCATTCATGCCATATAACTTTACAAATTTACTTTTCACAGCAATAACACAAACGCTGTATCTAATCGAGTTTTAAATGAATGTCATTTCTTGTTTCATGGTGTAGCAGAGGATATCCACTTGGCTGCAAACGTGCAGCCCAGCTAATCAATCTATACCACCGCCACCACACCTTTTAGCAGGGTACTTCATTACAAATGCTATCCTGACAACCCAACAAAACTGGCGTCACAGGTGCTGCCCTGCTTCGCGTTGAACGTTATCAAATATCATTCAGTATTTCCAACTAAGTTAGAAACCTACTTAAACTTTTATTTCAACAAAAATGACACTCCTATTTTTAAAATGATGACAGATTAGTCGCATTTAGGTAATATGCAAATAAAATAAACTGAAGTGTTTTTGTAGGTTTTTTATTAAAACAAGAAACAGTGTAACAATGAGACAGTTGATACTACATATGGACATTCTCAGAGAAGCTCATTCGATTGCTTATTGTTGCTTCCAATTTTACGGTAGTTGAATATCTGCTTTGATACTTGTCAGCTGTGACGCTTGGAATCAGTAGACTTAGAACACTTTTCGATAGTAATGCATGCCAACCAACAATATTTCGCCAAAATAATGTTAGTTCTGTTTAATCGAAACGTACTTTTTGTGTGCTGCCTTTGCCGAGTCCAACAATTTCACTGAAACTGGCCTCAGAACCAAAACATTTACTTGTCGATTTTCAAATCAGGAAAATAATTCTTCACAATCGTTACTAACAATGGCACGTGAAGATCACTACTATGGAATGGATTCGCATTTTACGAATCCGGATAGATGTCTACTGTTCGTGACAAATGAAAATTTGTGCTAGACTAGAGCTCTAACCCTCTCACTATTATCGCGAGTGCTCGCCTTAACCACTTCGGCTCTCCCAGCAGGCCTCCAGGACAGACACAACCTTCCTCATGTCATGCTTGCACATTTCGTGATGCCCTCATGGGAAGAGAGAAACGTTTTATGATATTTTTAGCCCTTCAAGGCAATGGTACATCATTGATGATTACAATGTTTGTGTTTATACAGTGTCCTTCAGACATACATGCTTGTCTTTCACGAGAAACAGCAAGCGGACTGTGCTCACACCGTAAGAATCAAAACTCAGGCGTCATAGTGGGACAAATAACCACCTGTCGAAGTTCGACGACCCTTGCCGAGATGCTGACACACACACACGTCTGAAGGGAATCGTAAATCTATTCATAAAAAGGAATTAAGTTTTCAGCGCACAGTTTCCAATGTAGACTGAGAGCTTACAATCGATGTGTGTTATCAGTGAGACATGGACTCCACTGGAAACCAGTCAAAAGCTGTTGGTTGATTAGCGAGAAATGAAGAGATGTACAGTAATAATTACTGGCAGAGAGAAAAAAAATGATTTAGGTAATTAGCTAGATACATCTTCCATGGATCGTTTGAAGTATTTTTTATCGAAATGATGTGTAACGACATATTTTACAGGATGTGTATACAGGATCAGTTTTTTTATTTACTTTTTTCTGGCTACCAGTTTTTAAGTAGAAATTCGTCAATGGAATAGAAGGAATTATCCACCAGAAAAGATTTTTAATTTGATTTAAAACTTACTTCTCTACCAGTCATACATATATTATTGGGAAAATGATCAAAAATTTTTGTTGCTGCAACATTAAGAGTATGTTGGGGGAGCTATTCGTCCACCAAGGCCCGCTATTTGGGACAGATGAATTTGTTGTATGGTTGAACGCTAGCTGGTCCAGGTCCCTGGGCGCGCCGCGGCAGTTCCAGCTTCCAGCTGGGTGATCGGTGCGAGTGAGTCCAGGTACAAAGACCAGTGGCGTTATCGGAACTGGGGAAACATCCCGAGACTGTGAATTTGTGCGGCTGTTACTCGCATGGCCTTTGCGCAGGAGATGCTCCAAGAAACGGCGGAGTGTCAGAGAATCTTAAAGATGGCTAAGTTACAGCTCTTTGAGTTTCGACAATATATCAGAGACAAATATTACTGAAAATCTGAATACATTTGCGACCTCATAAAAAATAAGGAACGGCCAATGACACAACATTTCATTTTCACAATGAACATCTGATTTACAACTTTTAATCGCTCAATCCGATTTCAGCATACGATGTCTCAGATGACAGTATTGCTCTACAGCTATAATTCCTGAAAGCTACGTATCTGTATCTATTTTATTCCTGGATTTATTACGTCTTTTATATCTTTTTTACTACGTATATGTTTGTCAGAACATCGTATTCTCCACATTCACACAGCAAATGTACCTCAGATCTCGTCACACTTGAGTACTTATCAAATAAACTGTTTACTACTATGCAGTAACTTTACTAATATGTTGAGTGCAAATGCTATTTAAAACTGCGCTAATTCAAAAGTCGCCTATCGCACGTGTTAGCGGACACGACAGCTGAAAGAACGAAAAGACGCTTCTGTCAAGAAGGGAGAAATAATTGTTTACACAATCTTTAAGTACAATCTGCTGTCATTTGCGGTGAGCATATTTATTTATGAAGTAATTATTACTTATATTTATTGTAAACGGCTAAAAGCAAGGGGAAACTACAGCCGTAATTTTTCCCGAGGGCATGCACCTTTACTGTATTTTTCAATGATGATGGCGTCCTCTTGGGTAAAAAAATTCCAGAGTTAAAATAGTCCGCCTTTCAGATCTCCGGGCGGGGAGTACTCAAGAGGACATCGTTATCGGGAGAAAGAAAACTGGCATTTTACAGATCAGAGTGCGGAATGTCAGATCCCCTAATCGGGCAGGTAGTTTAGAAAATTTAAAAAAGGAAATGGATAGGTTAAAGTTAGATATAGTGGGAATTACAGATCTGAGCGTGGAATGTCGGATCCCTTAATCGGACAGGTAGGTTAGAAAATTTAAAGCGGAAAATGGTGAAGTTCGGTGGCATGAGGAACAAGACTTCTGGTCAGGTGAACAAAATGTTATAAATATAAAATCAAATAGGGCTAATGCAGGAGTCGGTATAACAATGAATAAAAAAATAGGAGTGCGGGTAAGCTACTACAAACAGCATAGTGAACGCATTATTGTGGCCTACCACAGTACTACAAGATTATATGCCAACTAGCTCCACAGATGACAAAGAGCTCGATGACATGTATGGTGATATAAAAGAAATTATTCAGATAGTGAAGGGAGACGAAAATTTAATAGTTATGGGTGACTGGAATTCGATAGTAGGAAAAGGAAGAGAAGGAAATGTAGAAGGTTAATATGGAATGGAGGTAAGAAATGAAACAGCAAGCCGCCTGGTGAACTGCAGCTGAGCACAGCGTGGAATCCGGTGTTGAGGGAGTTGAAGCGGGCCCGGCGGTCGCGCGGCCAAAACATTGCCATATATGGTGCGGGACCGAGCACCAGTGACGTCACGAGAGACGGCGCGGCTATCTAAGCACGGCAATGACAACTACACGACAGTCATCCACTTGACAATGGCAGAGGAGACCTCTTCCGAAAGCTCGTGGGCAGTAAATCACTTGACGAGGCTTGAAACCCGAGAGTGTTTTATTAGTAGAAGTATACAAACCGCTATAACTCCCCCAACAATTTTAGCGATCCCTGTGATTTAGTCGTGAAGCTAAACGCTGTAGCCTGGCACCCCGTTGCCGTAACTACACGCACAACCAAACAACACAACAGTGCACACAAAGCCAAATAGACGAACACAAATTTGGTAACTGTGGTGGGCCCCATTTGGCCAACTACAGAGGGTGTGAAAACATCCAAGCAATCGACGTAACAGCCCCCCCCCCCCCCCCCAATTCCCAATGCAGGGAGGAGCGGCATCTGCTTCGCTGGTGCAGTCGTTGCCAACAGTACTGTTGTACTTTAATGAAGTTAAACACTAAATTTCTTGGATGTTAGCATGACTGATCTTGGTGTCTCAATATTACGATCAGCTATTTTCAAACCAGAGAGTTAGCAAACGTGTTGTAGGTGTGAAGCGTAACAGAGTTTCACGCTGCTTTCTGTGATCTAAGGGGCTATAATGTCAGCATACATTATTATGAAGCTTTCAGGATACCATATTATGAAGCTCATATCTGTTGTCCAGAGGGTGCCGGATCGGAGGTGGTTGGAAGGGGGGGGGGGGGGATACGTTATAAGGCGTTTACATTCCGTGGCAAGAAGTTCAGATTGGTATTACTTGTGAATACAGTTTTTTACTATACTTAATACAACAGCGTCATGTTACTAAATCAGCTCTGCTAATCATGTACTTTTTCTGTATTGCTTTTATTTGCTGTAATCTGCTTCATACTAATGCCTCGCAAACGTGATACTTAGTGTATGAATTGCACTGTGATGCAAAATACACAGTGTCGCTTTCATTGATGTCTGAATCTTTCATATGACACTGTCAACAGCGAAGTAAGTGTTAATTCAATCTATGTTGATCCATCGTGGATACAGAACAGCGGCCTGTCAAATATTTACAACCGAAAAATCGCCAAACAATAGTATGTTCTCACACGTTATTTTATTTAAACTACCACTTTCGGCATCCTATTAATTCCACCTTCAGGCCCCTACGCTCTCCAGTTATAGACAATTGGATATAGGCTTATCGATACTTGCATAATTGAAGCCATCAGTTTCTGGATTCCGTGAATTTGGTTATGGAGTGTTTACTTCCAATACCTAACAAGTCTTCGAAGTAAACACTCCAAAAACGTCCGCCCCCGGGAGCTGAATGGGCAGCTTGAAGGATTGTCAGCCCTCTGGGCCCGGGTTCGATTCCCGGCTGGGTCGGTGAATTTTCTCCACTCAGGGACTGGGTGTTGTGTTGTCCTCATCATCATCCTATCATCATCATCGACTGCAGGTAGCCAAAGTGGCGTCAATTTGAAAGACCGGCACCTGGTGACCGGTCTGCCCGAAAGGGGGCCCTAGCCATACAATTAAATTTAAAAAATTCCAAAAACGAATTCATGGAATCCATATACTGATGGCTACAATTATGCAAGTACCGATCTATCTGATTGTCTATAAATGGAGTGCACAGGGGACTGAAAATGACATTAATAATAAGCTGAAATTCGTCGTCTAAATAAAGTAAAATCTGGAGACATACAGCTGTTTGGCGACTTTACCGTGGTAAGTAAATGTAAATGTTTGACTAGTCTCTTCAGTTACTAATAATACCAGTACACTGACCATCAGCTTGTATATTAGGGGTTCTTCCTAATACTGGATATTCCATAAACCTAGTGTTACGGATGTGAAGAAAAATCAGAAATTCCCGAGGAAAAACGACTTCCCTACATCGTATAAGATACGACAGAGGGCAGTAGTCATTCACGTATTTGCACAAACAGAAACAGATTCTAGGAACTAGAAGCAATGATGTTGACCATAGAATGTGTTAAAGATAGCGTTAATGGGAGTCTGGCGGGAGAGCGTAACTCAGGCGTTTATCGCGGAGCGGAAAGTCGATGCCCCCGTATCTGCCCACCTGATGCATGGAGGGGCGAGCTGATGACGCCACGCTGAGATGAAAAATGTGTGCAGAGCGCCCAGCACGAGCGGGAAACCTGAGTCCCACGCGTCATTTTATGGCTAACGAGTACTCCTTACAGTATCCTCATTTGCGGAACTTTCTGAAACTATCTTCCCTCACATTCACAAAGCTGGTATATTTGCCAAAAAACTTGCTGTTCCGAAAGTATTACAAAAGCTGAATGCAGTCTTTCTAAGGATCGTTCCACCAGATGCTGTGCAGAAAAAGAGAAAAAAAAACTTTTGTTTTATGATGACTAGCTGACAGAAATTTCTGAATATTACTAAAACGGTGAGTTCCTCTATCAAATAACTTTCTATTACCAGTCGTAATTTTTTTTATTCATGACGCGTTTTTGGAAATGATTCCTATTTTCAGGTTTGGTTTCTGTGTGCTATGACATTTATTCATGATATGTCATTTGCTACACTGTTCTGTTGTCTTTACTTCAATGCATGAAAAGATGTACAATTTTTTATTAGGCTAATGATCGATCTTAAACATTACATACAACTTACTGTGCACAGCGCACAATGAAAATAGCAAACGCACATAAAAATAGTTACAAAGATATTTTACATGTACTAAACCGAGATAAGACTATACTTCATCCACAGAGTATGTAAACTTTCGCACATAGGGTATTTATTTTCATAATATATGTATATATACCCGTAATGGTTCTCATTTCCACGTGTCACTATTTTTATTTAAGTATGTGAAGAAATTCATTCATTTACTTTCCAGTTTTTCATACAATATTTTATCTTCATGGTTTTTGACAGACTGTAGGTATGTATATATGTATGACTAGCTTTTCCTACTGTATGACTGGATAGATTTCAACTATACATGGTATATGAGAAACAGCACTATGGTGGTTAGAAGCTTCTAACTCCCATATGAGCAGAGATAGTGGCAAAAAGGGGCTTTTAACCCCTGACATGTAGACTTTTGGCTCAACTGGCGTGTTTTGTGTTCTAGTATCATCGTGCTTCTTTCGGGTGGTTACTTGTGCACATAGGCTAGACTGGTCAGACAGAGATAGAGAGGAGGTGGGTAGTGAGAGACAGGGAGGGTGAGGTTTACAGAGAGAGGGGCGGAGGGGACAAACAGAGAGGAAGGAGTAGGTGATGGACAGAGAGAGAGGAGATGAAGGCATGGACAACTAGAGAGGGGGAGGATGAGATGGAGAGAGATAGGAGAGATGGACACAGAGATGTTTGAAGGAGGATGCAAACAGAGAGACAATGGACGAGGAGATGGACTTAGAGATGGGGTGGTTGTGATGAACAGACATTTGGTACACATATTAGATGGTCGGTGGATACGTATACCATGGCGACCGTACACTTCAATCGTCAGTGTAGCGTAAGGAGAGTTCTCACAGTTCGAAACGCTTTGGATAGTTTTCAACTGCGAAGCACAGACAGCTACAAAATCTAAATGATATCCATCAACATAGCACCAGCGACACTAAGGCTTTTCCATAGAATCGACAAAACAGCACCAAAAACACTGTGCGTTCGCACGGCGGCGTTTACAAATTCGCCTCACCAGATATCGTGAGGCACACTCCGTCTGCCTATATTCATCTTACATCACATTTACAACAGGATTACACGTAAGATAATAATAAACAGATAGCTTTCATTTATTTGTTGCATCATAGCATTCGTGTACCGATATAAATGTTGTTCATTCCTCACAGCTGTGCACATCCTTATCCAATACGTTATTGTCTCTGTGAATACACATATCAAAACACTGTTTTGCATCACCCAAGTTCCTGGAACTCCTGAAGACAGACGTTGACTGAGGATACTGTATCGCAGACATAGTCAGTTAGACTAATCAGTGATGTCACTCAACCCGCAAAAATATGTAACAAAAAAAAAAACCGTATGAGCAGCGCCTATTAGACGGAGGGGGTCCGACATCCGATCAGTTCCACTCATTCCACTAGGAAGGAGGTACGCGACTCGTGTTGTCTGTAGTTCAGCCACGTCTAGAGGGTCAATACCACAGTTCGATGACATCCGCATTGTTACTTTGTGCCATGAAGGGCTCTCAACAAAGGAAGTGTCCACGTGTCTCGGAGTGAACCAATGTAATGTTGTTCGGACATAGAGGAGATACAGTGAGACAGGAACTGTCGATGACGTGCCTCACTAAGGCCGCCCAAGGCTACTACTGCAGTGGATGATGGCTACCTACCGATTATAGCTCGGAGGAACCATGACAGCAACGCCACCATGTTGAATAATGCTTCTCGTGCAGCCACAAGACGCCGTGTTACGACTCAAACTGTGCACAATAGGCTGCGTGATGCGCAACTTCACTCCCGACGCTCAAGGTGAGGTCCACCTATGCAACCACGACACCATGCAGCGCGGTACTGATGGGCCCAACAACATGCCATATGGACCGCTCAATATTGGTATCATGTTCTCTTTACCGATGAGTGTGGGGTATGCCTTCGACCACACAATCGTCAGAGACGAATTCAGATGCAACACGGTCAGGTTGAACGCATTAGACACACTGCCCAGCGAGTGCAGCAAGGTGGAGGTGTCCTGCTGTTTTAGGGTGGCATTATGTGGGACCGATGTACGCCGCTGGTGATCATGGAAGGCGCCATAACGGCTGTACGATACGTGAATGCCATACTCCGAGCTATATTGCAACCATATAGGCAGCATATTGGCCGGGCGTTCGTCTTCATCGACGACAATTCGCGCGCCCATCGTGCACATCTTGTGCATGACTTCCTTCAGGATAACGACATCGCTCGCCTAGAGTGGCCATCATGTTCTCCAGACATGAACCCTATCGAACATGCCTGGGATAGATTGAAAAGGGCTGTTAATGGACTACGTGACCCACCAACGAGTATGAGGGATCTACGCCGAATCGCCGTTAATGTGTGCGACAATCTGCACCAACTTGCGAATAGTGTGCCACAACGAATACAGGCATGCATCAATGCAAGAGGGCGTGCTACTGGGTATTAGAAGTACCGGTGTGTACAGCAACCTGGACTACCACCTCTGAAGGTCTCCCTTTATGATGGTACAACATGCAATGTGTGGTTTTCATGAGCAAGGAAAAGAGCGGAAATGATGTTTATATCGATCTCCTTTCCTATTTTCTGTACAGGTTCCGGAACTCTCGGAACCGATGTGATGAAAAATTATTTTTGATGTGTGTAGTTCATGATTTCTAGGCTGCAGATTTGGTTACATGGGAAAGATATTTTCTCGTTATGGCACAGCAAAGGCAGTTGACATTATTTGATTAACAATTACAGATTGTGATAAATAAGTACTCCACATCTACTGCAAAGAGAGGCAGGAACAGAAAGAGGTGGACATAGAGATGTCGGAAATGGAGATGTGTGCAGTATGTGTCTCAAACAGATGTACATGTAAATCTGCAGGGAAAAGACTAGTACATGTGTATAGAAAAGTAGATTTCTTTGTGTGTGTGTGTGTGTGTGTGTGTGTGTGTGTGTGTGTGTGTTTCTGTGTATTTTCCACATCTCTTCCTAAATCATTGGATTTAGTGAAATATGGTATCATATTACTTATTGTCGGGGAAGAAGTGCTGTGTGCATCTATCTACCATAGGAGTCGTGGTATAGGTGAGAAGTGTTGGTAAATTGGAAATTTGTGGTAAGATATTATGGGACCAAACTGCAGAGGTCATCGGTCCATAAGCTTACACACTACTTAGTCGAACTTAAACTAACTTACGCTGTGGACAACACACACACCCATGCCCAAAGGAGGACTCGAACCTCTGACTGGGCGAGCTGCACGGACCGTGTCAAGGCGCCTCATACCTCGAGATTGGCAGGAAACTTACGAAACGTAGAAAACTTGCGTATACAGAGATTGTCGAATTCGTGGAACTCCTGACGCTAACCCTAAGTTATAATTATTTTAAGTCTGATGTAACCTGTGTAAGCACCCAGATGACCAAGTAAATGTGAGTATCATGTATCATAGATGGCATATACATAAATCATTTGGAACAAAAATTGTTTAACAACCAAGAACCCAACCTAAAGAAGACTGAATATGAAAAAGAGATGCAAATAACACACTACTGCTAGTAAAAGGCGAAGCCACAGACATAGTGGATATTCTGAATTGTTTCAGTATTGTACACCACAAAGTAATGGAACAGGAGAAAAGCATCTATTATGTAGACCTACATATTACAAGATACAACAATACAAGCACATTAAAAATTTATGGGAAAAATAGTATCACGAACACAACAATCCCAACAACTTCATGTCACTCAAATATCCATAAAAAGCACCATATAGGTCAACGTTTCACAATGCAATTAAAACACCTTTGAACCAGGAAGATATGAAACAGGAAACAAACATAGTGAAACGGACTGCAGTTCCCGATGACTTTGCTACAACCATGATTGACTCAGCACTAGGCAAAGAAAAAAATTCCAGGCACAAACCACACAACAGAAGATAAAGATTAAAGCAAATGTGTATGTAGCATCCCATACATTTGTAGTAAATCAGAAAAGTAAAACTTTACTACATTACATCTAATAAGCTACAAAGAAACTAATACGCAAAATAATTTGTATTCATGACCCATATTCAGACGCTGGAGTACACAAGATAACAATACCGGAGCGCTTCATATTGTATCTAGGACAAACAGGACGAGATTTCAACACCAGGAGCACTGAACATACTAAAGCCTACACATACACTAGACAACATCAGCGATAGCCACACACATACACAAACCCATATCGAAAAGTAGCACAAAATGTCGATTAAATAAAGGTCAGAAAATGAATGTGTTGGAAGAACTGTAGATGCAGTCACATAACAAAAGCATTAAGATACAATTAAAAAAAAAAACTGGAAACCGAATCAACGAATTTCTTCACAAGCTTCGACAGTATATTAAAATAAAAGTAGTAAATATATATAAGCAAATCATACTCCAAATTATTATAAATACTCTGTTCTAAAGCATACATGGCCCCCGCTGTATAAGATCTATAGCGTTGTCTCTGTTGACAATATGTAAAAACATGTTTGCAAACGTTTGTTTATGTAGGTTTGCTGTTTTTGTTGTCTATTGTGAACAGAAAATTATTTGTGATGTTTCGTATGTCTGAGTTCCTGCACAAGCGTGCCACAAGAAAACCGAAGCAACAGTCAGCCACCAACTCAGTATAAAGATAGACCATTACTTAAAAATTGCGCCTGTTTATGTATGTATCTGTTAAGAGGCCAGAAAACGTTTAGTTCCTGAAGAGAGGCAGCAGCCTTTTCAATAGTTGCAGGGCAACAGTCTGGATGATTGACTGAACTGGCCTTATGACATCAACCAAAACCGCACTGCTGTGGTGGTACTGCGAATGGCTGAAATCGAGGGGAAACTACAGCCCTAATATTTCCCCAGAGCTTTCAGCTTTACTGTGTGGTTACATGATGGTAGCGTCCTCTTGGGTAAAATATTCCGAAGTTAAACGGTCCCTCTTTCGGATCTCGGGGAGGGTACTGCTTATGAGGATGTCGTTATCAGGAGAAACCAAAAGTGGAATGTCAGGCAGGTAGATTAAAAAATTAAAAAAAGGTTTAAGTCAGATATAGTGGGAATTAGTGAAGTTCGGTGACAGGATGAAACGAGACTTCTGGTCAGGTGAATGCAGGGTTATAAATACAAAATCAAGTATGGGTAATGCGGGAGTAGATTTAATAATGAATAAAAAATAGGAACGCGGATAAACTACTACGAAAAGCATTCTCAAAGCGTCATTGTAGCCAATACAGACACGAAATCCACGCCTAATACTGTCATACACGTTCATACGCCAACTAGTCGATGAAGAGCGTGAAGATGATATAAAAGAAATTATTCAGATTGTTAAGGGAGACGAAAATTTAAGTCATTGGGGACTGGAATTCAATGGTAGGAAAAGGAAGAGAAGGAAAAGTAGTAGGTGAATATAGAATAGGCGTAAGAAATGAAAGAGGAAGCTGCCTGGTAGAATTTTGGACAGAGCATAATTTAATCATAGCTAACACTTGTTTTAAGAATCATGAAAGACTGTTGTATACGTGGAAGAGGCCTGGAGACACCGGAAGATTCCGGGTAGATTATATAATGGCAAGAAAGAGATTTGGGAACTAGGTTTTAGACTGTAAGACATTTCCAGGGGCAGATGTGGACTCTGACCAGAATTTATTGGTTATGAACTGTAGATTAAAACTGAAGAAACTGCAAAAGGTAGAAATAGAGGTAGATGGGACCTGGATAAGCTGAAGGAACCAGTGATGGTACAGGGTTTCAGAGGAAATATTATGGAACGATTGACAACAGCAGGGGAAAGGAATACAGTACAGGAAGAAAGGGTAACTTTGAATGATGAAACAGTGAAGGGAGCAGTGGATCAAGTGCCGGCCGCTGTGGTCTCGCGGTTCTAGGCGTGCAGTCCGGAGCCGTGCGACTGCTACGGTCGCAGGTTCGAATCCTGCCTCGGACATGGACGTGTGTGATGTCCTTAGGTTAGTTAGGTTTAAGTAGTTCTAAGTTCTAGGGGACTGATGACCACAGCTGTTAAGTCCCATAGTGCTCAGAGCCATTTGAACCATTTAGAGGATCAAGTAGATTAAAAGACGAGGGCTTGTAGATATCCTTGGGTAACACAAGAGGTATTGAATGTAATTGATGAAAGAAGAAAATATAAAAATGTAGTTTATGAAACAGGCCAAAAGGAACACGAACGTCTCAAAAATGAGGACGACAGGAAGAGCAAACTGGCTAAGGGCGGATGGCTAGAGGTCGACTATAAGGATGTAGAAGCATATATCATTAGGGATAAGAAAGATGCCACCTACAGAAAAATTAAAGAGACCCTTCGAGTAAAGAGATCCACCTGTATGAATATGAAGAACTCAGATGGAAAACCGGTCCTAAGCAAAGAAGGGAAAGCAGATGGGTGGAAGGAGTGTGTAGAGGGTCTATACAAGGTAGATGTACTTGAGGGCAGTACAATGCAAATGGAAGGGAACGTAGATGACGATGAGATGGGAGATGTAATACTGCGTGAAGAATTTGACAGAGCACTGAAAGATGTAAGTCGAAACAACGCTCTGAAAGTAGATAGCATTCCTTTAGAACTACTGATAGCCTTGGGAGAGCCAGCCATGACAAAACTCATCCATCTAGTGAGCAAGATGGGTGAGACAGGTGAAATACGTCAGACTTCAAGGAGAATATAATAATTCCAATCCCAAAGAAAGTAGGTGCTGATAGGTGTGAAAGTTATCAAACTATTAGTTTAATAAGTCACTGCTGTAAAACACTAACACAAATCCTTTACAGAAGAATGGAAAAACTGGCAGAAGCCGACCTCGGGGAAGATCAGTTTGGATTCAGGAGAAATCTAGGAACATTCGAGGCAATACTGACCCTACGACTTGTCTTAGAAGATAGGTCAAGGAAAGGCAAATCTGCGTTTGTAGCATTTGTGGACTTAGAGAACGTTTTTGACAGTGTTGACTGCAATACTCTCTTCCAAATTCTGAAGGTGGCAGGGTTAAAATACAGGGAGCGGAAGGCTATTTACAATTTGTACAGAAACCAGATGGCAGTTATAAGAGTGGTTGAGAAGGAAGTAAGACAGGGCTGTAGCCTATCCCCGATGTTGTTCAATCTGTACATTGAGCAAGCAGCAAAGGAAACAAAAGAAACATTTGGAACTGGAATTAAAATCCAAGGAGAAAAAATAAAAACTTTGAGGTTTGCCGATGACATTGTAATTTCGTCAGACACAGAAAAGGACTTCTAAGAGCAGTCGAACGGAATGGAAATTTTCTTGAAAGGACAATATAAGATGAACGTCAGCGAAAGAAAAACGTGGACAATAGACTGTAGTACAGTTACATCAGGTGTTGCTGAAGAAAATAGTTTAGAAATGAGAAGCTTAAAGTAGTAGATGAGTTTTGCTGTTTGGACAGCAAAATACCTAATGATGTTTGAAGTAGAGAGGTCATAAAAAGTAGAATGGCAATTGCAAGAAAATCGTTTCTTAAGAAGACACTTGTTAACATCGAGTATAGATATGAGAGTCAGGAAGTGTTTTCTGAAAGTATTTGTATGGAGTGTAGCCATGGATGCAAGCTAAACATCGACGATAAACAGTTTAGACAAGAAGAGAATAGAAGCTATTGAAATGTGGTGCTACAGAAGAATGCTGAAAATCAGATGAGTAGACCACGTATCTAAAGAGAAAGTACTGAATAGAATTGTGGAGAAGAAGAATTTGTGACACAACTTGGAGTGTAATAATTATAGAGGGACAGTCGTATGACAATTAGTCATTATTCATACATGTCGATTCAGTTCACTAGGAGTGCAGAAGTTAGAGAGTAAACAAGTTGTAAGGTAACTGTTGGTGCATCTCAATCGAAAGGAGAACAAATACAACCTCTGAGAGATGAGCTGTTCAGCATCGCTGAGCTCTACGAAGAGCTTAACGGTTGCTCGTTTTCGAGAGCGCACCAGCGCGGCAGTCGTTAACGTGCAGTCCAGTCATAACGCGTAGACATTCACGGCCGGCGTCTTCATTAGTTGTAACTTTCAGGCTGAGAGGCATTGGTCGATCTGCTGAAAGACTTCATCTTTCTGATGTTTCGTTGCCAACTGCGAGCAAAATCTTCCGAGGTGAGTCAACAACTGGCTGCCAGACCGTGGAGGTGCTGTTTGTATAGAGACTATAGAACGCATGGAGAGCACCACCATACGTCACGTGGGGAAGACTGTAAGTCGATCTCTGACTAACGTAACAAAGGTAATCGATTGTCACAGAGTTGGTGTATCTTATCTAACTTTAAGCCTTCTTCTTTTATATTAAAATTATTGTGGTGTTTCTGAATCTCTATAGCTTCTATGTACCTGCGTGCATAATAATGCGATGTCCTGGCTAGCATGCTCGTCTTACTAAATTCTATTTCATGATCACCGTCTTTAAAAACATGTTCCGCTACAGCTGATTTGTCGGTTTGTCCCGGTTGACAGTTCGTTTTGTGTTCGGTTAAGCGGGTATTGACACTTCTTTTCTTTGCTCCAATATAATATAAACCCGTTCCAATACAAACGTGTTGTCTCGAAAGGAAGAAATTTTGCTATTACTCCATCAAATGTTACCATGGAGGATATTGTAGCTAATATAGAGGGGATTCGTCATTTATCACCACATTCTGCTGATGAAATAAGGGTGGAAACTGCAAGGATACTACGTAAGGCTAAACCACCTAGCAGTACTTTGTCTCAAGGAGAAAGGAACACGTTATTGGAGATTAATGCGGACAGCAATGTTGTTGTACTGCCTGGTGATAAAGGTAATGCTACCGTTGTGATGAAGAGTGAGGAGATCAGTGACCTTTTGGATTCCAACACATATAAAAGGCTTTAAAAGGGTCCTACAACGAAGGTGTTAGGAGCTACCAACACTACAGAGGAAAAAAAAATATCTATGCAAAATGGAAGCTTAGCCTTCTAGATTATATGGACTACGGAAGATACATAAGCCTAAGTCCCATTAGACCGTTAGTGAGTGCTATTGGATCGCCTAGTCAAACATCTCGCCTCTTTGCTGCAACCGCATATTGGCAAAACTGATTATCACATCAAAAATTCTATGCACTTTACCGAAAAATTGAAAGAGATTACTGTCAACCCAGGTGTTATCATTGTCAGTTTTGATGTGGTATTCCCTGTTTACCATGGTTCCCGTTGACAGAACTCTTTCATTCATAGCTGATATTTTTCCCACTGATAAGTAGCTCTCTTTCGACATTGCCTGTCCATGACTTACTTCCAGGATGATAATGAGTTTTACGAACAAACTGAAGGAGTGGCCATGGGCAGCCCTCTGAGTCCAGCTGTTGATAATTTATTCATGGATTTTTTTGGACAGCAGGTGCTGCAGTGTGCCCGTAAAAGCCCTTTGAAGTGGTATCGGTATGTGGATGACACTGTTGTGGTATGGATCCCGGTGAAGAGGTATGGTTCCTTGGTGCACCTAAATAGTATTAATCCGAAGATACATTTTACTATGGAGAAAGAGAGTAATGGATAACTTAATTTTTTAGATGTATCAGTAATTAAACGGGCAGATGGGAGTCAAGGGAATAAAGTGTACAGAAAAGATACACATACGAACCGTTATCTCCATTAGGATTCGAACCATCATGCTACGCAGAACAGAGGTGTCAGGAAAACATTTGTGGACAAAGCTAATAAGATTTGTAAGCCAGTTCATTTGCAAGATCAACTAAGTCATTTGCGAAAGGCAAAAGACTTGGCTGAGAACGAGATAGATCGAGCACTCCATCCCAGAAGAAAAGTTTCTGACATCATTCAGCAATAACAACTGTCAGCTGGAAAAGTTTTTCTTCCATTTATTCGCAATATTACGGACCGTACTTGGAAAGTTCTGCCAAGTTTCAAGTTGAAACACTCTTTAGTCCCACCAAGAAGATTAGCGAGTGTTTAAGATCAGCGAAAGGCGCTCGACATACTGGGGTGTATAAAATTCCGTGTAGATGTGGGAAGGCTTATATTGGAACAGCGAAAATAAGTTTCAATACTCGCTTAATCGAACACAAAACTAACTGTCGACTGGGACATCCCGACAAATCAACTGTAGCGGAGCATATATTTAAAGACAATGATCATGAAATAAAATTTAGTGAAACGAGCATGCTAGCCAGGTCATCGCATTATTAAGCACGCATGTATAGAAAAGAGATTCATAAACACCTCAATAATTTTAATAGAAAAGAGGAAAGCTTAAGATAGATATGGGGGTCGATTTTGCACGAACGAGGTGACAATGGATTACCTTCGATCGAGGATAATGAGTTTAGTTAGAGATAGACTTACAGTCGGTCCCACGTGACGTATGGTTGTGCCCTCTATGCGCTTTATACTCTCTGTATAAACAGGACCTCCACGGCCTGGCAGCTAGTCGCTGACTCACCTCAGAAGATGTTGCAACGAAACGTGAGGAAGAAGTTTTACAGATCGACCAAGGGCTCTCACCACGGAAGTTTTTACTAGTGCAGTCCAGTACTGTCGGTTCATCTGGTTTGCAGAAGATTTCCTGATTTTTAAAAACAATCTAATTCTCTACTGATATGAAACTTCCTGGCAGATTAAAACTGTGTTCCGGACCGAGATTAGAATTCGAGACCTTTGCCTTTAATTAGCAAGTGCTCTACCAACTTCGCAGGAGAGCTTCCTTGAAGTTTGGAAGGTAGGACACAAGGTACTGGCAGAAGTACAGCTGTGAGGAGGGGCGTGGGTCGTGCTTGGGTAGCTCAGATGGTGCCGGCACAGTATTCGGTCAGAAAGGCGGTGACCCTCTGTAATAAAAAACTGAGTAAAGGACTCAACGATCAACTTGAACGGATGTCATATGACTTCCGCCCAGGGCAAACGCAACGAACAACGCCGAACAAAATAAAAAAATAAAATAAAAACGGTAAAGCACTTACCCGCGAAAGGCAAAGGTCTAGAGTTCGAGTCTCAGTCCGGCACGCAGTTTTAATCTGCCAGGTAGATTCATACCAGCGCACACACCGCTGCAGAGTGAAAATGTCATTCTGTAATTCTCTGCTACTAAAAATCAGATAAAAGGGGAAAAACTCCTGTTTTTTATCAGATTCGAATCTATTCCTTCAAGATAATTTTTGTTTTAGCGAATTTTGGTTCACCACTTCAATGACTGTTTATTTCTTGAGATACCAATTAAGTTTGGGCATCGCTTCTGTGGCTTTCTCACCTCAGATATTTTTCTATTGTCAGCTTCAAGTTCTGAGTCATGGTATTCTCGTGTGGATGTTATTTGAACTTATGTTTACCTGTTTCTAATATGTGACTGGTGAACGTAACCCACACTATGTCAGTCTGCGAGAATCTCATCAGATTCTTGTAGTATAATGTAATGTCTAAAAGCAGTCCAAGTTTAAAATAAAATGACTGTTATTTATTTCCCTACAGTTTTGTCAAAATAATCTGCAGGTAGTCCCCTTGTTACTCATTCCAAGAAAGTAAAGTTGTTCAAATGATGTCAATATTTTCGAAGCTAAAATTATACGAAAAGCGTGGGTAACAATCTTTGACATGCTTACAGAGCTATGCTGTCAAAGCGTCACTTGAGTGAAGGATCTGTCAACGTAAATAATGTAATCGGTTAATGTGGTACATAGGTCTACTGCTAACGAGTCCTGGATTACAGCGTTTCAGAGTTCAAGATAAGATTTCTCAGTTCATTGTTAGTTGTGCGTGGTGTCCTACAGTTAGTGCACAAAGGTTTGACACAGTTAATTTCAGTGAAAGTTCAACGCGGGAATAAGTAAATCCAGAGCGCGGAAGCAAGTGAAGTACTTCCAAATCTACAAAAGTGAGTGGGAGAGTAAAGCTAAAGTGAAGTGTTCCCTAGAATATAATAAAAATGGCGATAATTTTGCATATTGTAATGCGTGAAAGTGAAATAAAGATTTCTTCGGCAGAGAAAACTATTCTTGACAGACATCTAAACGCAGAAACCTGTGTAATGTGTTGCAAAAGGGTAATAAGCACTATTATGGCGTAACTGCTAATTCTGCTGTTTAGTTATATGAATAAATAAATTCTGGGTGTTAAAACAATTGCGATTAGCTGTTTCTGAAATGTCTCGCAAAGCATTAAAAATGAAAATCATGCACAGTGGTACCTAAGCACATATAATGACTAGTCAATACGTCGTATTACTTCTATGTTCGTTTTTATTTTAATTTAGGAATGTTATTATTATTATTATTAATAACATAAAAATGAATAATAGGCTGATCTGAGGTCATCAGTCCCCCTAGACTTAGAACTACTTAAACCTAACTAACATAAGGACGTCACACACATCCATGCCTGAGGCAGGATTAGTACCAGCGACGAAACAGCCGCGCGGTGCCGGACTGAAGCGCCTAGAACCGCTCCGCCACAGAGGCCGAATTCTACTTCCTGATGTCGAAACTGTTGCATATGGCAACACTGGTGAAGTTCCAAATGTGATCGGTCGCGAACGCTCGGTCGGAGAAAGTATTCGGAGAAAAGCAGTGTACTGTGTTATACGGGCAACCACCGAGAGAATACCGAAGACTAATCTGAAAGTGGTGAATGTCTTCCAAGAGCTAAGCATTCATGAAAGTTGAAGTTTTATTCTAATCTCGTGGCATAACTCTGTTGCTATTATTCAATAACACCTTTCGACAAACAATATAACTTGAAACAATGTATTATCCACATAATAATCAGAGAAATGAGCAACGACCAGGAACTTCACAAAGAATCAAGAACCAAGAATTTTATTCACCATAGATCATTTTACAATGATATTGCCTTCGTCATACAGGACGTAGTAGTACATACATCATAATAAAATAGTGTCAATACATTATAGTATACATTTTAAGCATGGCTGTGTTCCAATTTACACCAGGATAGTTCCTGAAACTTAAATACAATAAGCTATATTATAATATAGTATTGTATTGAATAGTATACCTTGTACATAGTGTATTGTATACACTATGTAATTATACATGACTAACCACAGCACACAATAATATGTTTAACTACAGAAAACTCCTCAGGCGTCTCAAAGAATTCTTTAATGTCATAAAATGGATGGTCTGTCGGCCATATGTACCACTTAATTATATATATATATATATATATATATATATATATATATATATATATATATATATATATATATATGATATCCATTTTCTGAACACGAACTGGCAGCTTAATGAACATCTGGATTGTGCTTTCCGGTATTTATCCCACTGTTATTAGTATTAATGTTATTTTACTGTCTCCCTCCGAGGACCAGATGGATTACCTACAGGTGCTCAGAACAACTACTTTCTGCAGTTACCATTGTGACGATTGTACCCGCTTTCCACATGGTGCTTAACTCATCCGCCAAATGCCTGTACCCGGCCGTGTTCAAAAGGTGGGTAGACTGCAATTCACGGGCGCTGAGTACAATTACGTCTATGGGGAAGGTTATTGACACAGCTTTATCGATCTTTGTTATGTCTACTCCATTGCAATGCAGCGTTTCCAGAAACTACGAATTTTTCATTTTACACAACAACGAGGGGATCGTATATGTAGTAAGGAAGAAGATTTTTCATTAACTGACACTGCTGTTCCAAAGTCTGGTTTATTATTTTAGCTGCATCATCGTGCCTTTTCAAAAAATCCGAAGATGCCAGGGTATTGTATTTAGATGTAATGTGTGATATGTTCTCTTGGTCTTCAAACTTCCTTCAGTTGTCACCTGTTACTTGTCTTCTTAGACAAATGCTTAAGCCGTCGTCACACGGACCGTGCTGTCGAACGTTAACGTTGAGCGTGCCAAGTTCAACGTGCTGCTGAGAGCTCAGGAACGATGCGACTCGTGCATTCGGAACGTGGGCCCCAACGTGGTACAAGCGATCGCAACGCACTCCAGCGGCAGTTGAGGGATGTTTCTAGTTCGTAAACCACACTGTTCACTCAACGGGCGCGCGTAAAATTCCCACGTTAGCTCTATTAAAACGCACATTTCCTCCATCGTCCACGAAAAGGAAAGTACCGTGTCCAATCAATAAGGACACAGGCTTATAAAAGTTCCATTAGAAACAGTGCGGTACAAACTTGGAATACTTCTCCGCATAAGATAATCATTATTTCATCATTCCCACAGCCGGCCGGAGTGACCGTGCGGTTCTAGGCGCTGCAGTCTGGAACCAAGCGACCGCTACGGTCGCAGGTTCGAATCCTGCCGCTGGCGTGGATGTGTGTGATGTCCTTAGGTTAGTTAGGTTTAATTAGTTATAAGTTCTAGGCGACTGATGACCTCAGTGTTTAAGTCGCATAGTGCTCAGAGCCATTTGAACCATTTTTTTGTTAGTAAAACCCCAAGGTCAGTCTTACTTGATCACTGTTCCTACCCAGTAGCAGAATCTTTGCAGCATGTGAAATACGAAGCGTAAAAGAAAAAGGAGCAAGATATCTTTATAGAAGTACCGCAAGCTGTCCTGTAGATTGCCGGCCGAAGTGGCGCTGCAGTCTGGAACCGCGAGACCGCTAAGGTCGCAGGTTCGAATCCTGCCTCGGACATGGATGTGTATGATATCCTTAGGTTAGTTAGGTTTAACTAGTTCTAAGTTCTAGGGGACTAATGACCTCAGAATTTGACTCCCATAGTGCTCAGAGCCATTTGAACCATTTGTCCTGTAAACCAATCGAATAATGTCACCCCTCGAAAAAAGGTGATCTTACATTTACATAACATCAAATATTATAGTATATACTTATATTAAACTAATAATAAAGTACCAGAACCTAATAAAAACGCGAATGTTAGGGGGAAAAAATTCAGAAGCGTCAAGACGCGAACCATGGCCCCCAAGAGACAACTCAGTACAGGACAGCGACGCTACTCATTACGCAAAACCAACAACACTCGTAGAGCATCTAATCATAGTATTTTTCCGTTGCTGAAAACCTTAATCGTAGATATGTTAGTAATTGAAACTTAATTATAGCACATTGACGAAGAATAATGCGTTTTGGGAGGATCTTCAGTGTGTCGCTGCCTTCAAATAGCCTACTCTCATAATACGCAAGTTACAATAATTCTTTTGCCACGAATATGATGTTTCTCATTATTTTATTCGTACGAATCACACAGTTAACAACGGGTTATCCAGTGATTCTCAATCTTCTGGTGCTCAGAAATGGCACATGTACATATAAACTTGAAATGAATGCCAATACGGCAACTTACAACTCTGTACTGAAGGGAGACGGCGTGCATGTGACGCGGGTGGCGCTATGACGTTAGAAACTCGGCACGCTCAACGCTCAACGTTCGGATGTACGGTCCGTGTGCCGACGGCTTTACAGTAGTTCCTTGTCGCAGTGATCTGATCTTACATCGTTGTGAGAAGTCCGTCAGTTTCTGTAGGTAAATAACACTCATCAATTGATTTTTCGATGCCTGCAAATCGACATGATACTGGCTGAAGTCGTCCCCGAGTTTTCCGAGAAGCTACTTTCTAACACAGTCTACTATCTTGGTATCAATTATTTTCTGTCTTAGAACTTCGGACTGCTACGGATATTTCTACTACACCGAGTAATGGAAGAGTAGAATTAATTTTTGAGGCTACTATTGTTTTATGGAGTGATGAATTGCTTCTCTGAAAGTAATTTTTTGGATTCCAATGTTCCTTTCCGTGCTGCTTCTCAGATGAGATAGACCACTGCACCATTTATTACATGGGGCAGTCAGTCTTTCAACATTTGATCTGGGATGATGGAGGGGATACTTCGTGAGAAATACCAGTTTTTTGCCGTGTTTGTTCCAGTTCTCATTTTACTCTAGCAGTGAGGCGGAAAGTGAGAGTCATCATTAGAATCCATACGTATTAACGGCGCTGAAGGTTTTCTCCTTTTAGTTTTTGCTTCAAAATAGAGAAATTTCTGCTGATTTGTGTGATCGAGATACAATAGTTTTATGTTTTTAAGCACCACTCGTCTATCATGAAGGAGGTCTAAATGTGTTTACCCATCGTCTTCAGTCATAGGTTCAATAATTGCTAATCTCTAACCCAGTAGCTCATATCTTACCCTCCCTTTTGTTTATTCTCATGTATGTGTAGATCAACTGATATGCTGATGTTACTAGAAAATATTTCTACTTCTTCTGCTAGGTGGTTCATTTCTGTTTCTGTTGGGGCATATGGTTTAACGCCCTTCATACGTATTAGACGATGTAGCATACAGCTTATGTTGTTGCCCTTTTTGATGGTAAAACCGTATCCGGTTGAAATGAGCTTAAATGAATACGGATCGGTGCTAAACAGAACCAGAATTGGCGCCTGTTTTCTCCTTGTAATATGACACTTTTGATCCTACCTTTCTGTGTTATTAACGTTTTATTGTTGCCCTGAAGGTGTGTATATGTCTTTCAGTGGTTCATCATGGATGAGTGTTTGTGTTGCTGACTATTTATCTTATAAATTTGCAGGACTTTAATAAGTCACGAAGGCGAGAACGAATCAAACTCATTTTTTCAATCAATGTAGGCCGTAAATATGTTACTTCCTCATCTACTACTTGTCCACTACGACGGAATCCACGACGCACTGTTGCTATTATTATTAATATTAACGTTACTCCACAAAATATAACATCGAATCCTAGGATTCTTATCCTGTTTGCAATTTTATGCCTGGGTTGCACCCAAATTAAGTCGTAGGAACTGCTTTAAAAGTACTAAACACGCTGTACTCATTCCCATAAGCACAAAATTGTTATCTACCCAGACGTCAGTGTTTCACTTCGTTGCGTGCAGAAATGCAGGTCAGTAGATCACAAAAACGTTGTAATCTTATCAACACACGAAAGCGCCTGAAGAGTCGATTTCTTCACAAAATTTATCTCTGTAACTTATTTATTAGCGCTTTGTTCTACGAATAATACATTCACATTATCACACTCATCGTAAGTGTTTATGATATGAAATAAAACGACGAATCGCATTCTGGGAACAAGCTGTTGCAATTGGGTGGCATTCTCCCAATATGAAATACGACTCGACCTTTTGCGAAAGCATTGCCGCTGCTACATATCTGACCTACCACAATCCCAATAAATCCTGTGGAGCAAAACTCAGGTCATGCATTCTTAGAAGACATTAGATGAGCATATTAAAACAGCTCTGAGCATAATGAGGTAAGTGATAACGAAATAAATACATTTCTCAAACATTGTATGCGCTTATCAACTCGGTAATTTTACAGGTTAACATATAAATTCGTTACAGAAACTTTGAGCTGTGGTGAGTGAACTTTTCACCTTATCCTCGTAACAGAAATTACAGTGACATCCTTACAACATACTTTTAAGAAACGCGAAAGGAAATTCTAAACGTCCTACACTGACGAACCACAACTGAAATATGTTCGGTGCTTAAAAGTCCTTAGAACAATAAATTGTCAGTTACTCAGACCTTAAACAGATCAGAAAAACTGAAATACGATATTGTTCTATCAGTCATCACAATCACATCATCCTTGTCATCATCAAAGAAATTACGATGTTTTGAAGAAGAGTGGAAGAATAGCTTTTCGCTCTGCAACTCTGTGAATATACGAAATGAAGATTGTTGAACAGTCTATCTTCAACAAAAATAAACGTTCACAGAGTGAACTGCTTAGAGTCGAAGAGAATATAGGAAATTTTTATCAAATCTCCCTACAACATTAAAACACGGATTATGATATATAGTGAGGGAATTACAAAACGAGTTCGTTTGAAGCTTCTTGGAGCTCAGATAAAAAGTGGATTGTTGGAGAATAAATGTTTAAAATAACTCTAAGTGAGATCCTGAAACCGATACCACGTGCGAGGTAAGCTAGCAGAAGTAAAGGAATTAGATTTTCGGAACTATGTGATCTAGTAACTTCCAATTTCTGGAGAGGAGATGAGCCGAAATAAGAACTTCTATATTTCACACCAACGATCGAAGAGGTTTGCGACGTGGCTCTGGAATATAGCCAGTTAAAGCACTTCGAGGTGCGTCCGCAATCTGGTGGTTCTTCCTGTCCTTAGAACATGTCTCTGAACTGTCGATGCCTCCAGTACATACTCATAGAATAAATAGGTACATATATTAGATTGTTAATAAAAGGCCACGTTGTTGATCAAGACATCAAAATAGATTTTATAGAGGTAGTGGCCCATAGTTTATAAATTAGAAACATTACGATCACCAGTATAAACAGGTCCTTGATTAAAAAAATTTTAATGACTAGATATTCTAGTCATACATGTCATCTTAAGGCCCCCATACGAAATGAAAGAGCATGAACAATCTATGCATGTAAGTGATTTTATTCGTTCCCGTTCATTAAACTATGATGACACCTCTTGCTTGACTAAACGGAATTCAGAAAATTTTGTATAAATGCTACCCTTGATGATGACATGTATGATCACAGCTCTTTGTCAATAAAAAATTCAAGCAGCAGCTTCTACTGTCGGCCGCTACGTTCCTCATTTAAAAATACTGCTTATTTCGAGCATCATTTACTTCACATTGAGCCGGCCGCGGTGGCTGTGCGGTTCTAGGCGCTTCAGACCGCAACCGCGGAACTGCTACGGTCGCAGGTTCGAATCCTGCCTCGGGCATGGACGTGTGTGATGTCCTTAGGTTAGTCAGATTTAAGTTGTTCTAAGATCCAGGGGACTGATGACCTAAGATGTTAAGTCCCATAGTGCTCAGAGCCATTTGAACCAACTTCACATTGATAGTCGCTCGTTCATTTGCAAATTCATTTTTGATCACAATGTTTTTGCGTTTCTTTGCAATGCTGTTCGTCTTTGTGCTATAGTCAACTTCGATTAGTCGAATTTATCTCTTTGGGCAATCTCTTTGGGTCTCCATTGAAGCATTTCGCATTTTCGGCTGTCATTTTGGTTATCATCCAATGCGACCCGTTCACGATTTTGGAGGTACGAGGTGCTCTTGGTTCGAATGAGCATCCGCCATTTTCTTTTCTGTTTCTGTTCTGTTTGGAGTACTGTTCTTTTCTGTTCGATTTTAGAGGAAGTCTGGTTTTATCTGGTGTCAATATGAGTTGGTTCGAGGTTTCTACGATGAAAAAACGGTTCAAAGCTTTTCAGTTACTGTCTGTCGTGAATAGTAGGTCAATGCGAATGTTCTCACAAGTGCATTCTAAAATTCCGCACAGTTAACTTACGACTGTATTGTTCTGCGTGTCGAAATGGAAGCTCATAAAATAATCAATTTTTTTATGGAAATTGAGTGTAGGAACGAATATCATCTTTTGTCGTGCTGTAGATTCAAAATTATCATTATCATCTGCATTTTTAGAGAGAAGTTGCTTTGTTAAAAGTTGTGCATTGTGTATATATTATTCAGCTTATTACTTGCAACACTCTGAATACCCATGGGGGCTTGTAAATCAGCTGCATTCATTCTGAAACTTTATTTCTCTGTCAACTATTTCGGCCAAACCAAGTCATTTCATTTCCTACCTAAACTTAAGGTTGCTACATGTTGCCACACTGCCACATTCTGCACACTAACCGACGCTGACTATAGCATGTAAATGCTCTGAGGTGGCACAATGAGGTAACTGAATGAATTTCGTTTAGAAATTGCAAACCACTGGCAATAAGTACGCGCATGAAATTAGGTTACACATGGGGCAAGATAAATTGTCCGATGCTGTTACGAATGTCCGCTGTTTTCTAGAATATGAAAGGCAAACTAACCTGATGGATTAGTGAGATATATTGTGGAATACATCATAGCGAGGGCATTACTAATTAATATACTAAGAGAAATCGTATTCAGAACTTGTATTCTGATCTTTACGGTTCAAGAAGGTATTGGTTTACTTTTCTTTGAAATCTAAAATCGGTGATCACGTAGCTGAGGGAACATTCTCAGTTGCCCCCAAGGAGCACTAAGATGACAGATCATGTAATGTTCAGTTTTCTGCTGTCTCATTACTTATTACTTAATGTTTGGACAGAGTTGCAGCTTGGTACCTCCCCCCCTCCCCCTCTCCCCTTTTTAAACCTACCAACCAACAGAGTTGCATGTAGATTATGTATGCGTAAGTGTCTATTACTATTCCGTTAAATATTCATGATCAGATATCGTTTCCGATTCGTATTCTGGGACATGAAGCTTGATATACTACTGCACAATTTAGTAGTTCATCTACATCTATATTGCTACTCTGCAAATCACATTCAAGTGCCTGGCAGAAGGTTTATAGAACCACCTTCACAATTCTCATTATGCCAATCCAGTGTAGCGCGAAGAAAAAACGAGCACTGATTCCCTATGTCGGTTGGCGTCAACAAAATATTTTCGCATTCGGAGGAGAAAGTTGGTGATTGAAATTTCGTGAGAAGATTTCGCCGCAACGAAAAACGTCTTTATTTTAATGATGTCCATCACAAATTATGTACCATTTCAGTGACACTCTCTCCCTGTTCCGCGATAATACAAAACGTGCTGCCCTTCTTTGTTTTCGATGTACTCCATCAGTCCTATCTAGTAATGCTCCCACACCGCGCAGCAATATTCTAAAAGAGGAAGGACAGACGTATTGCAGGCAGTCTCTTTAGTAAATTTGTTACATTTTCTAAGTGTCCTGCTAATAAAAGACAGTCTTTGTTTAGCCATTTTCTATGAGCAAGAGGAAGAGGAAGAGGAGATTACTGTTTAACGTCCCGTCGACAACGAGGTCATTAGAGACGGAGCACAAGTTCGGATTAGGGAAGGACGGGGAAGGAAATCGGCCGTGCCCTTTCTAAGGAACCATCCCGGCATTTGCCTGAAGCGATTTAGGGAGATCACGGAAAACCTAAACCAGGATGGCCGGACGCGGGATTGAACAGTATTTTCTATGGGTTCCTTCCAATTTATGTTGTTCATAATTGTAATTCCTAGGTATTTAGTTGAATTTATGACTTCTAGGTTTGACTGATTTATCAAGTACCCGAAGTTTAATGAATTCATTTTATCACTCTTGTGCGTAACCTCAGATTTTTCGTTATTTAGGGTCAATTGCCAATTTTCGCACCATACGGATATCTTTTCTAAATCGTTTTGCAGTTTGCTTTGATCTTCTGATGGCTTCACTAGTCGATAAACTACAGCGTCATCTGCAAACAACCTAAGACGGCTGCTCATGGCAGTAGTTCAGTTTTGAACACACGCTCTAATCTTACGACCGTGAACGTTGAAGGCGACAGAGTCCTGCACTCCCTTTAAGACAGAGCTGGATCAGAACAACGCTCTGCACCACTCTGCACGGAAATTGAAGCCTCTTCCGCAGCACAGTTCGAGACGCATCTTCGTTTACCTGCTTGTTGAACTAAATCTTGTCGGCTAAAATGTACGGCACGAGGACATTGCATAACTGACCTCTCAATGTCCCTCATAAGTAGGTTTCTATACACATTAGATTCAAACTGAAAAAGACCGATAACGAGTGTTCGAAAAACTCATCAGACATCTTGTTCATATGATGTTAATCATTAATGATCTATTTCCCTAGTGGAGAGCATGGAAGACAGTGAGAAACACTGAAAATATTATTTCGGTGACGTAATATTATAAATATTATCCAGTCTGTAGGAGAGTCTGCGCTGATTTGAAACTTCCTGGCTCATTAAAACTATATGTCGGACCGGGACTCGAACAGAGACCTTCGCTTTTCATGGGCAAGTGCTCTACCGACTGCGTTGTCCAAGCACGACCCAAGACCTCTTTCACAGCTTAACCTCCTCCATTACCTTTTCTCCTGCCTTACTAATTTCTCAAAATTTCTCACGCATACCTTGTGGGACTAGCGTTGCTGGAAGGAAGGATATAGTTGGGACATGGCTTGGGAGCATTCGTTCTGGAAGCAATCCCCAGCCTGTGACTGAGAACACTGATACGCAGCGCATTATAGCGGAGGCGATTCTCCGAAGGCAATTGGAATTTGCATGTTTCAAATACCAATGTTAGGCAGACGTCCTCTATGACATTGTGGAGCAGGAGTGGGAATGAATTTTGCTGATATGCTGCTCATTTTCGAGTCCTGGTTAGACACACAATTTTAATCTGCCAGGGAGTTTCAGAAAGCGTGTTTCACACATTTACTAAAGGTTGCAGCCCGTATACTAGAAAGGTGGACTGCGGAAGTTTGGTTGATGAAATTGGCGGTTCTGAGCCATTCCGCCACCAACTGCAAGGAAAGAGCTATTATAAAGTGGTTATATAGGACCGACCGAAGTTTAGTACAGTACATGGGCAGGAAGTAGTGAGTAAACACATAGTGCATTGATGAAGTAGGCAATCCTCCGAAGGCTATGGTGGTTTCCATTATTCAAGCAGCAGTTCGAAGCACCACCCAATCTATGGTTGTACTGTATGCATTATGCAGAAACTTTGCTTTCAATTTACGGAACTCATTAATAATTTTCCAGCCTGGACGTGGCGACGGATCAGTGAGAGGAAGAGGTGCCGTGATTCTCAGTCTATGCACTGTAGAGATCCACAACGACTCGCCACACAATCAGTGGGTCATTACACGACACACTCCGCGTGGTCAGTCCAGTGGGAGTGAATTCACTATCTACTCTATAGTTTCTTTCGAGTTAATTCGCTTTACATCTTTTCTTGCACGTACAGAAATTCCTCGTCGATCAAGATTTTCACAGGAAGCAGGCTGTCCAACCTCGGAAGCAGCCCCGTGTGCTACAGGAATGCAATAGTTGGTCCCAAGTGTTAACAAATGCCTTAATTTTAATGATGACTATGTTGACAATTAGCTCAGCGAGTATCATGTCTATTCCGATATAAATATCGATACAACTACAGTGATGAATCTATATCTTATTGCCACCTGGTTAATAGCGTATTGCCCCACCCCTGGAACGCATTGGAGCTGCAATTCAGAGTGGTATGAATTCGACACGTCCTTGGTAGTTCTCCGGAGGCATATGGCACCAGATGTGTACGCACAGGGCACGCAATTCCCGCATATAATGGGACGGAAGTTTGCGGGCTCAGAGCTGGCATCCGATAGCGATCCAGATGTTTCATCGGTTTCAGGTCAGGCAGATGTAATGCTCAAGGCATTAACGTAAGTTGACTCTCACGCTCCTCAAAAGGCACCAGCACCATTGAGATCTTATGACACAGACAGGTGTCCTGCAGGAAATACCATCACCTTCGGAGAAAACGTCAAGCATGAAGAGATCCCTGCTGCCGGAGGTTCGAGTCCTCCCTCGGGCATCGGTGTGTGTGTTGTTCTTAGCCTAAGTTAGTTTAAGCTAGTTTGAGTAGTGTGTAAGTCTAGGGACCGGCCACTTCAGCAGCTGGTCCCTTAGGAATTCACACACGCACGTGAAGAGACTCAAGCAGTCCATATAGTCCGCAGCTGACATAGCGCCATCGATTACGTCCAGAGCCCCCATAGAAGCTGAGGTGAATGTTATCCGTAGCATAATATTGCCGCTACCGGCGAGTGTCCGTGGTACGGTGTATTTTTGCCTGGATGAAGGGTATCCGGAAACGACAATCGATCTGGTGTAACAAGAAGCTCGATTCATCCAACCAGGCAACACGTCTGCAGTTGTCGAGTGTCCAATCTCTATGACCCAAGCCCCCTTCACTCATGATTGCCGACGTTGTTGGTTCAACAAAGGAATATTGTTGCGGAGTCACACGCTCAACAATATGCACTGATGGCGTGCTCTAAAACATCTGTGCCTGAACATGAATTGTAATTTGTAGTAAGATCTGTAAATATGTCACGCATCGCCTCCTACCTTGCATTAAAGCGCAGGGAAGTCCCCAATGTCCATACTCTGTGATGAGGCTCGACTTACAACAACACCTTGTCACCTATCCTTTCTCTCACTCTCCTTTAGTCGCTTTCTAATAATTCTCACGTATAATAGGACGCAAGAGCCAACCAGCTTCGCCGTTTCAAAAATGCCCTCTCCTAAGCACTAGTCCATAGCAACCTGCCCCTTGTCAGAGCCGTCCTTGTACCAATGAGCCCCCCCCCCCCCCCCCAATGAGTGGCCTGTATCCTCACTGCAATGATTTCCTATTCGTCTCCCCTCAGTTTATATACTTTTCTTACCATGTCACGTGCCCATAAGACCGGCAGACACATTGAATCTCGCGGTGGACAGTGGTCATAATGTTTTGGGTACGTAGTGCATCCTATACACTGCTGCATAGAATCTTAATGTGTAGCAGTAAAAAGACCTAAAACATCGTTCCAAGTTTCACCCTGGCACAGATTTTGGAAAATTACGACGTTGATATTATTGTTTATATTTGTGTTGGATCGTTGTTCTCTTACCATATTACTACAATTTACTGTGTACAACTCAAGATGGTCAACAGAGTGAAGCTGATCATATTGTAAATACCTGTGCCTGCAAATAAAGATTCGTTACTGAAGATACAGCGCAAAATCAGGTCAAGTGACCAAGATGATAGGGTGACAAATTTGACAACTTAGGAATGTGATACTAAATGGAGCCTTCAATCTGCATCATCGTCTAAAATCTTTCATAATCATAATTAAGTGTGTTACACTCAAGTTCTTGTAAGTTTTTGTCACCACTTCTTAAATGACAGTTGGCTGAGAAAGTATTTTTAATTTCTCCGTGTGACATTAGTGATGCATTCACCAAAACTCAAGAAAATAATTTTAAAAAAAAGAAGAGAGACGCCCCACCAAGGAATTATAGGAATGGGTCGAGAATCGCTTGATGCGATGTGCATCTACAGACAAAAATTAATGATACAGTTTCAAAAAAAGTGGACGATTTACTCAAGAGAAAAACCTTCACAAACTGGGCAAGTCAATGAAGCGTCAGTCCACCTCTGGCCCTTATGCACGCAGTTACTAGATTTGGCACTAACTGACAGAATTGTTGGATGACTTCCGGAGGGATATCGAGTCAAATTCTATCTAATTGTCGCGTAGTTGATTCGAAAGAAATTCATTACTACGATTATGTCCTTAAACAATCTAGACAATAATTGCATTAATCATTAAAAGAAGCAGTTGATGCTCTGTGTCTTACCTCTAATATTAAATGTTTGGAAACCGAATAATAGAGACATCCACCAAAGTCGGAAGATGAATCCAAAGAGAGGAGATCAGATACTGAAATTGCTGTGGTGCAGTCAGTCTTTGCTGAGTTACTGTCGGTGACAGATAAAGAGGTTCATAAATAAATTCTGTGCCAGTGGTAGAGTTATAAGGTAAGAATCCAACGTCACTAGAGAGAAACGATTATCGTGATCATAACACAAAGAGTGAGGCTATTTCTCAACTTATTCACAGTAATATTAATGTTTTATTGGACTAGAAACTAATAAATTAGAGCCTCTTGCTTCTAACAGTAAATGTTTGCAAATTAGAGAATGGGAAATTTCAATCTGACCAGAAGAGGGAACTGAAATTTTTGATGAGACGACTTTAACAAGGTTTTCAGTTGTGGAAAGATCATTCTACGTCGCAAGAAAAGAGGAAAAAGGAGATACTGAAAATCCATGGAACGGGCTCAGAACTTTTTTCAGGAATGGAGGATGTAGAGGAGTACACAACACTATGAATGTCAGGCTACTGAGAGCGATCGACAACATGTGCAGTCACGAGTGCCATCACGAATTGCTCAATTTTTGACACACCTACGACCAAGATGACATATTGAGCGAAATCGTTGTTGAAAGTTGTACTTGTGAAGCACAGACGAACGTGGAGGCCTTTGGCCAGTGGAGTTATGGCAGCTCATCTCTCACCCGAGGCCAGTCTGACCTCCAGTATTTCACAACTTCCTATGGCCCAAAGAGAAAGTATCTGGGAGGCCTAAAAACAAAAAAAATGTTCTGTGCATGTCCGTCTGAGAAGCAGCTCTTAGTAAAAAAAAAAAAAAAAAAAAAAAAAAAGCAGGCATTTAAGATGGAAAAGAAGATGCATGCAGTAACGAAAATTGGAAAACGTTAAATAATAAATGCAAAGCGCTAGTCTGCTTTTGTTCTACAGTATTGCTTTTAATTGTGTTAACCGGTTTTCGGCTTACGAGAACAACTTCAGACATTTATTCAGTATTGGTGACGCAGTAAGTGTCTGAAGATGGCCTTGTAAGCCGAAAACCGGATAACATAATAAAAATAATGCTGTAGAACAAAAGCCAACTAGCGCTTTTGATTTATTATAATGGTGTTCTACCAAGAACTGTGTGTTCACTGGCTCCACTACGTTTGCTCGCCTTGTCTGACCGTCAGTGGCAGCAGCACCGCTTATCGATAGCGCGTACTGTGGTACTATCTTTGGAGCGCCCTCTAGTATTCTCTGGTCGTCATGTGTCGGGCTAGGGGAGTTGAGACGGAGCAGCAGTGAGGTCCGGACAGCCAGTACACGCCCGACCGCTGGCGACACACATACACCGTCCGACGGAAGGATGTGGTCGTGAGAGTGCACGACCGCGTCAAGGACCGGATTCAGCGAGTTTTAGTTGAATGGGCCGTGGCATTCGAGTGCGTCCCCCGCCAGGGTAGCCGAGAGCACTAACGCGCCCCTTCCTGGACTCGGGTAGGCGTGCCGGCCCCGGATCGAATCCGCCCAGCGGATTCACGACGACGGCAGGTGTGCCAGCCAGCCTGGATGTGGTTTTTAGGTGATTTTCCACATCCTCCTACGTGAATACCGGGCTGGTCCCCACGTCCCGCCTCAGTTACACGACTCGCAGCCATTTGAAACACATTCACACTATTTACACTAGACGCAGACAGCCGGGATACAATAATTCCATCCTGGTGGGGGGGGCGGGGGGCATAGGGTGGCGGCAGGAAGGACATCCGGCCACCCCCTACAATTAACCATGCCACATCCGTACTTGTCGAACTGACCTCAGGGCAATAAATTGTTAGTCGACGATTTATATTGAGATCTTTCCCGTGACTGACTTGAGTGGGGACAACCGGTGGTTGGCTCTAGTCGTAGCGGACGACGTGCGTTTGGTCTTGCGACCGCTTCTGGTTTCTCTGTGTTTGTGCCGACTTGTAATTCGTCCATGTTGTGTCACAGTGACTGATTTTAGTATTGTGAGTTGTTGGTGGAGTTGTCTTTCCGGATCCGTGTGTATCTTGTGGTTTTAAATGAGCAGATATTTTAATTATGTCTGCGTACTGGATTTGTGGAGGGGTTGGCGAAGGCAGTACTGCTTTCCTCGTCGTGTTGATGCTGTCTGACACGGCGTCTAGTTCGACAGCCTCTTGTGTTGTACTGTACGTATTTTTTTGGAAGACCTACCTTTGTTTTAGTGTTTCCTTCGGCCTTGGGTGTTTTCTGAAGACGTAGTGCTGTCTATGTCTTCGCCCTTGCCTACAAATATTCGATCGTTGTACCGGTGATCGGACGTTAGGCAGATTGGTTAATCGGTCGGTCGGCGCTTAAGCTGCTCCTAGTTTGAGTTGCCACCCTGTTACGTGAGTACAACTCTTGGCTTCCTGACTCATCTTATCTTATGTTATCCTCCCAGGTCTACCCTTGGAACGCTTGCTGAGAACTGCTTGTCCTGATTGTGATTTTTGTTTTAAGGATATTTGTAATTTTCTAATTATTGTTGGTGTGGCCTTCAGCCGAGAAATGATTTCACTTCTTTCGTGATAAGGCCTTCAGCAGCGTTACAAGATTTTAAAGCAAACTTGTAAAGGCAAAGTATTTATTGAAATGTGTACTATTTGGAATTGCTCTTCTGACTTCTAATACAGGCCTTCATCCGTTCGTAATTTGAAGTTGTGTGTGACCTTCAGCCAAGCAATAGTTTCATTTCTTTCATAATAAGGCCTTCAGCCGTTTACAATAACTTTTTTAAAGGTAAACTTGTTTTAAAAGCAAGGTATTTGTTGAAATGTGTGCTATTTTGAGTTGTTCTTCTGACTTCTAATGAAGGCCTTCAGCCGTTTTTTGTTTGAAGTTATTGTTCGTGGAAAATGGAAATACTTTTTCCTATGATAAGGCCTTCAGCCGCCATAAAGTCAATTGTGTTTTTTAAGAGATTGTCTTAAAATTTCAGTTTCTTTAAATAAAGTATACGTATTTGATGGGCAACCGAGAGTAACTGATTACGGCACCGTCCACAATCGTAACCTAATCCTGCCCCATCCTGAGAAACCAGCGCACACGCTGTAATTATTTTCTTTGAATAAAAGTGTCAGTCCTGTCCGTCTCATAGCGTGGTTCTTTCAGTTACTTTCTGTACGATTCTGTAGCAGTTGTTTCCATGTGTGATCACAGTTTTATCGAGCTATGATACTGGGGAATGACACGTCGCACGAATTTACTTTAATCCTTAAGTTTTACACGCCAGGGTAGAAGG
Source organism: Schistocerca gregaria (assembly GCF_023897955.1). NCBI lineage: Eukaryota > Metazoa > Arthropoda > Insecta > Orthoptera > Acrididae > Schistocerca > Schistocerca gregaria. Next base: position 692,185,956 of record NC_064921.1, on the reverse strand, counting down.
CTGTAAGAATAGTCTAGCAAAATTATAGCCCCCAAAAGCAAATACACTGCTCACTCCTAACACTGCAATACCAGGAAGGATAGAAAATAAAGAAATATTGCTTATTGTACGTGTATACAGGTCAGGAAAGCACGAGTAGGACAGGTTACATAGATCTTACTTTACATTTTTGAAAACTAACGTAAGGGAGACCTCTAAGATAGGGGACAACCACCAGCCTTAGAACGTCTAAATTGTAGCGGCTGCTGCCCGAATTACTGGCTATGCAAACCGGAGCTGATCTTTTGTGTTACCAATGCCATCCCACATCACCACACGAGATGATCACAGTGATGATGATCAATACAATTTAGCAACGTTCTTTCTCCCCGCAGGCTCCACACTTGAAAATATCCATTATGACGTTGTTTGCAAAAGCGAGGTCGTCTGAAAATGCGACATGATAAAGCTCGTATGTCTGTTCTTGTCACTGGGTGCTCCATTGTCGGTGCCTCTCTCTCTGCTGCCGCGTCAAGGGAAGCCAGAACAATGATCGCCACACTGACATTCAGTGGTGATACAGACGAGTTCGCACTGTTCATGCCGATATTTGTCTTCGTAGAAACAAAATTTGCTAACTTATGGCACGTGACGCTGCTGTGCCATCCTGCTACGCAGAGCCAACAACATGTCTGTCCTGTCGGGGGCTAGTCGGATGGAGCTGCTAAGATCTTCCCTGGCGTTGTGTATGACTCTCCTGAACCTATCGATTCCATATTCCGTTGACAATTGTGAGGTCCCGATCAAAGGGAACAGCAAAGTCGTGTAGCTACAAACCACAATCTCAACATGTCACGATCCCGCCACTGTTCAATAACGACACATGCTAATAACAAACTGAACGACTACAGATAGGAGGTTCATATTCACTGAACATGTACATTAGTAAGTTCTGCAGAAGTGATTAGCAATTCAGTCACCTCGACTTTGGATATGTCCTGTTGCCTAACAGGCATAGGGTCCGCGATGGGTCCTGGTTACTTATTCACGCATGATTGTATCGACGCGTATAAGGCGCGAATGGCTTCCTGTGGTATAGCCACACACGCCTCATTCACCTGGTTTCAAAGCTAGTTGTGGTAGTTGGCAATGGGTGACAGCGCTGCTCATCATATGCCACATATTTTCGATTGGCGGCAGGTCTGGTGATCTGGTGGGCTAGGGCTAAAGGCTGACATCTTCAGACACCAAGAAGGCACGTATTGTGTTGCAACATGTGGCCGTGCATTGCCTTGCTGAAAAATGGCGTCTGGTTTGTTGTACACAAAGGCTATGCGTCGCAGGATGTCATTCACTTAGGTCACACTAGTCACAGTGCCCTGGATGTGCGCCCTCTGTAATTTGTAGCTGTACCCAACAGCACGCCACAGCCTAAAGCCTTGAGCTGACGCTGTCCTTGTGCGTATGCGGTCACTGTGATCTCGCTATCCCTGTCCCTAACACGTAGCGAAATGCGGCCATCATTTTCAAGCAAACAGAACCTGGATTAGTTCTAAAACACTTTCTGATGCCATTCCTGTCCCCGGTGAGGTCGTTCCATATACCATTGACGTCTAGCATGTTTCCGCACATTCCTCGAAGGTATGCGGAGAAGTGGACGACGCGCACATAATCCATGCCGTAATAAACGGCGACGAACTGTCACCTCGATGTGTTATACTGTTCCACATTGCACCAGAGCCGAAGAAGTCGCAAATCTGTCGTGTAATGCCATTCGGATGAGGTGTCGATTTCCTCGGGGGCCGGGGGAGGGGGGCGGGGGGGGGTTGTCTGTCTGGTGAGAATGACCGATCCGTGAACCATTCTGCACACACCCGTTGCACTGCCAAAACACTTAATCCCACACGCGCAGCAATTTCCCGGCTGGATGCATTACATTCTCTGATGCCGATAATGCGCCCTCTTTCAAACTCACTGATCTGACGGTACGGTTCACGCATGCGTCTGCGAGGCATCCTGCACGTCTGCTCAAGTCACACTGATCCATTACCTTCAGTTTAGAGCGACGAGAGCCGCAGACACATTCTAATGGTGGTGTAGCATCACGATATATGTGTTGCCCTTGAAAAACTGGGCCGACGTGGTTCAAATGCTAATCTTTTCCGACGAACATACTAATGTACATCTCTATAATACCTCTAGGTGTCCAAGGTGTTCTGTTTTTTTTTTCTGAACATGGGTGTATTTTCTTATGTAGGATGTCCCAAAAATGTTGCGAAAAACTCCAAGGTGTTGTAGAGGGTGTCTTGACGAAGAAATCGAGGATAGGGATCGGTGTCCGGAAACGTCCTCCAACGACGCTACAGAGCGCTGGTGCTGTCACCTGCCATTAGGCCACCCCTTCGACGGCAAACCTAATTTGTGCGCTAACGGACTGTAGGCGGAACGTCTGTTATTAAGTAATCGCGACTGATAGTCACTATGTAAGAAGATGCAGCCAGCTGCTGGCTAGACAGGCCTTGTTTCCTATGGGTGCGATGCTCTGTTGCCTTGCCGGATGACGGGTTTGGACGTGGGTCTCCATATACAGTGTATTTTTCTCCTGTATATCAAAAAACACTGGAGATTTTAGAGGGTTCCAGGAGAAAAATAAACTACAGATGGAAACCTGTGTCCAAAACAGTCATCCACCATGTTAACAGAACACCGTATGGATGAGGAAGAGGTCTTTCTACGCATTAGCTAGCTCTATGTTCTCCATTGGTGATCGTGGCAGTCAGCTGCATTCACTGAAAACGATCAACAATGCAAGACGTTCCGCCTATAGTCCCTCAACTTGCAAAGCCAAGATTGTTGACGAAGGGGTTGCTTCGTGGTAGGCGCCTGCGGTTATAGCTTCGACACTCTGTGATGTCTTTGGATGACGTTTCCGGAAACAGGTTTCTAGCCTCGATTTGTTCCTCAAGACACTTCAACAATCCCTCCAAGTTTGTCGCAAGATTTCTGGGGTACCCGGTACACAGAATCTCGATGGCGTGTTTCCTGCCCACTTTGTGGGGCTCCGCTAAGATGCTAATCGTTTGCATGTCCATGCTTGTAGTACATGCCAAACTGGAGTTTGTTACATGTCGCCTTTGGGTGTTCCAGTTTTAATGGCCAGAAGTATATTAAGGACAGTGTGTATACCCAAAGCTTAAGTTCGCCGTCTTATCCGAATTTCCTCTACATCAAAGGTCTATGCCAAAGGCCGTCTGATAAGGAGTAATTAACTAACGTCTGATAAGAAGTAACTAAGTAACGTCTGATAAGAAGTAATTAAGTAAAAACTGAAACGGGTCACAGTATCCTACGCAGCACGTTCTAAAAACAAATCAAGGGGTTATAAAGCTATCAGCAAATGAAGAACATTTTTAAATCTTGTCAGTCAGTTGACTGTTACTCTGAATTATGAATGTATTGTAGAATTTATAACTTCGATAGCAGTCTCACAGTGACTAATGGTGTAATTTTCAGCGTTCAGCTGACTCATTGTTTTCATTTTTCTGCACTATATTTCGAATACCGACCAAGCCGTCTTCTTCAGGCGCTACAAGCTTTGTTATCACAAGAACTCGCTGCCCCGGACTCCAACCAAACTGTGAGGTACTGTTGGTGCAGCGCTGCTGTTTACATCTGGTTCGACTCACGGAGCCCGCTACGCTCTTTGATGTTCATTTCTTTCCCGGAGTCCGTGCTCTTATCGTCTCAGCGATTTCAGTTTGGTGGATGAGTTGGCCGGCGACATGTTAATAAATTTCTCGCCGGACTCTAAGCCTTACTTAAACCGAAACCACCACCCTGGTTTCTTAAGTGTTAGTTAGAGCCAACAAATTCCTATTCATACGTGGACAACATGTTGTAGGTGTTGGCGCATGGGATGAAAAAATGTGAAGAGCTCCTGGAACATGTAAACTATATCCACCGAAGTATTAAAGTGACGATGGAAATTGAAAAAGAGGCGCAGCTATTTTGTCTTGACACGTTAGTTTTTTAAGAGAAGAACTGACGTATTCCGGAATCACAGTGTTCATAGAAACCATGCGTCCGGCCACCAACATTCGTCACTAGAAATTCCGTACTGAAGCCTTTGGCCTACAGAGCTGGAACGGCGTCAGACAAAGAGAGCTTTGCCGAAGAATATGACTACTAGCGAACAACGTTCCGAAGGAATGAGTACTAAGAGCAACATACTGCGTAGGAGTCAAAATGTAAAACGCATGAGACTATCAAAGAAAAAGAAAAGCCATTAACCGCGCTGTCAATGAAATTTTTCTGGGTTTGTGACCGCATTGTCAATATGTAAAACTACCGACGTTTCGGTCACTGTTGCAGGTGACCTTCTTCAGGGTATTTTTGTTTACAGTAAACCAAAATACCTTAAAAAGGTTACTTGACACAGTGACGGAAACGTCGGTAGTTCTACATTTTGACAATGCGATCACACACCTAGAAAAATTTTGTTGACTTTGACAGTGGCCGCGGAAGCCTACGTTTATAAGAATCGCCTATTTGTTTTGTACTGGCTCAATCTCTGAAAAGATCATTAAGCTCCTAGGAAAATATGACATCGAACGTATTTCACTCGCGTCAACAAAGATAAATTCTTCATTGTAACTTTAAAGACGATCAGCATCTCCGAGGGCATGATTTGTACCTCATTCTGCGCAAATGTGGGGTGTCACGTGGGGCAGTCCATTAGGACGAGAAACGTCGTCGACATACTCGACTGAAACGATCAAGTGAATTAGCTGCTGCGACCACCGCCTTGAATATAATCAAGAAACGAAATAAGAAGAGAGCTATATCGTACAGCAAATGCCAAGTTTATGGAACAGGGTAACGAAGAAGTTTAACGGAATAAAGTTGTCTAAAACCAAGACAGATATTTAAGTTTAAGCAAAGCTTGAGATCGAGCACTAAATACACGAAGATCTCGCCAGCTATTTTGTTCATCCGGCTTGGGAAATGTCGAGAGAATGCGCCGATTATGAGATAACGATGGGAGCTGTCAGAAAAACAAAAGAGTATCAAAGGGCTTAGCGGGTGCCGGCAATGGTAGTCAGCTCTAACCAGCGACAGGACAGCAATAATACTTCACAGTATGGTGCGCTAGAACAGTTCATGTACAGATTGAGAACTGTCCGATTTTGCTCTCTCTTTCGATCGCTTCGCGTTGCAGCACCTTTTGTTGCTACTATCTGCACTATGTATCTCAGCGTCTTCAAAATGTTCTACGGATTTCAGCAATTAAAATAATTGTGAAACACGGACTGAAATATCTTCTACGTTGCACATCACATGTAAAAACAGTAACTAACAGATAAATTAAAGATCTCCATCACGATTTAGTCCATTTCTCGAACTTTCGATAGTCCAGAAATCTAGTGAAAGTTATTGGTATTACCTCTGCTGTTATTACTGACAACATTGTCTATTGTTGCGATCGCCATTACATTCAGTTTAATATGATTATTTTCGTATATTGGGTATTCAGTTCTTGATTAGTTCTCGTCTTTCTTTCATCTGAATGTTATCATCGCGTTTTAAAACCGATTAAAAGCTTTTACCCGTTATTCCAGCACTTGAACGGGGATCTAAATGCTCATTTGCAACCCACTTGGTAAATCATTAGGCTCACTAATGACAAATATCGTACTGGGTTCAGGTTTTAGTAATTTTTTAAAAGAACGACGTTTTCGTCTTTCTGTTAGTTTTACTTAAAAATCTGCGTAAATGTTTATATATCCATACATACTGTATGAGAACTGAAACAGAAGTTCGTGTGGTGGTAGGATTTAATGCCCTTTCACCTCTGTAGCACTAAACTGTCGACGTTCAAGCTCGTTGTCTTGGCTAGTTTGTAACTTACGGTGCATCGTTTGCATTCGCACCGCATAAGTGATTTGTGATTGTCGAAGGCGGCTTGATACACACTAAGACAAGAAAACGACTCACCACTTAGGAATTATCCGCATCAGACGGAAATCGTTATATGTGTTGTACACGTACGCACAAACAAATGATTACAATTTCAGAAAAACAGAATGGTTTATTCAAGAGAAATAGCTTGAAAAATTGAGCAAGTCAGTAACGCGTTGGTTCATCTCTGGCCCTTATGCAAGTAGTTATTGGGCTTGGCATTGACTGACAAAGTTCTTCGATATCCTCAAGAGAGATATCTTGCCAAATTCTGTCCAAGTGGCGCGTTAGATCGGTAAAATCCCGATCTGGTTTCAGGGCCTTTCCCGTAATGTTCAAAACTGTCTTACCGAGAAATCTGGCTACAGTGCTTGGTTAAAGCAGGATTTTAAAAGCACGAAGAGAAGCAGTGGAATCTCTCGCCGTGTGCGGGCAATCGTTATCTTGCTAGAATGTAAGCCCAGGAAGGCTTGCCGTGAAGGGCAACAAAACGGGGCGTAGAATATCGTTGTCATACGTCTGTGCTTTAAGGGTACCGCTGACAACAACCAAATGACTCCTATGAAATGGAAACGAACTCCAGACGATCATTCCCGGTTATCGAGCCGTATGGCGAATGACAGTCATGCTGGTATCCTACCACTGTTCGGGGCGTCCCCAGACACGTCTTCGGCTTGGAGTCTCATAAACTGGAGTAGAATTATCTTCAGTGATGAGTCCCGCTTAGAACTGAGGCATGATGACCTGGGATTACATTTCAGCAATATAATGCCCGCTCGTAGATGGCGAGAGTTTGTACTGCTTGTGTTCGCGCTTGCCAAACACTACCTCGGCCAGCCAGGTCATCAGAGCTCTCCCTAAATGAGAGCGTCTGGAGCATTATCGGCATGGTCGCGCACTCAGCGTGGGATTTTGATGTTCTTGCATTCCAGTTGGACAGAATTTGGTGCTAAATTCCTCAGGACATCTAACAACTCTATTAGTCACTGCCAAGCCGAATAACTGGCTGCTTAATCATGAGAACTCGACAAAAGCGTGATTGACTTGCTCAAATTGTGAAGCTCTATCTCTAGAATAAACCATCCCATTTTTCTGAGATTTTAATCGTGTCTGTATGAACATGTTCATCACATCTAGGCATAACACGGCTCACAGCACCTGAAGAGGAGCTTTGGATCGATCGTCAAAATATCGGTCAGCCAAAAGGTAACAACAACTAGGACGAAAATCCGTGTGTTCACTGTCCATTAATAAATCGCGCCGGGAAAACCAGAGGGATCAAGTCACATAGTATATTGCTGGCCAGTGGATCGCTTGTGTTGACGTCGATACCAGAAGGCTCACGAGAGGCTTTGTTAGCAAACGGTTCCAACCGCAAACTTCACCACAACCTCGGCCTACGTCCGACCTCCAGTGCAGGGACACTAGAATATGGAGCAGGGTATGGGGAAGGGGGAGAGGGGGGGGGAGCGGGGGGGGGGGGGTGGTCTGTAGTGGTTGTGTGCGAGTGCGCGACGCTGAGCAACTTGTGCTACCAGTTGCAGGCGGCCCACAGCGCGATTTATAAACTCCCCTCCAAACTAAGTTCAGTGTCGGGGCAGGAGGCTTTGAGGGCGAGCGACAACTCGCGTCAAGAGGACCGCCTCGCTCCCAGCGCGCTGCCTGCTGGCTCTGTCTGCGTCCTTCCGTCCGTACTGTGCTCGCGGGGACAGCGCCTGCCACGACTGTCTTTGAGATGCATGCCCCAGAAACACAAACTCCTCATACTTCTATTTCAAGCAGACAATTCTCGGAAAGTCAAGAGGCAAACTGCATAATGCACACTTTCGTTCTTCCTGACGTAATCCCGCCGCCATAAGAACGTTTCTGCCTGAGTAGGCCTACTCCTTGTTCGGTATAGCTATTCTACCTGTTTCTGTGATAGGATGCCGCTCTTGGCGCCTCAGTTACATCATAATATGAACGTAAAAAGCTTGTGCACGCTACCAATCTGCAACTCCTGTGCACTGTGTGCCACGTGTTTTCGTCTCCACGTAAACGTACTGGGTAAAATATAGGTCATTCCTTCCAAACGCAAACTGGTCGCTATGATACGCTGTAGATGGTGCAGAAGGGTCACAGACGATCACGTTACTCTCCACCACTGATGCCATCTACGGCAGTAAAGTGACGTGTATATGGCAGTCAGTTATTTGCAATAGAATGCAGTAAGAGCATTGTTAGACGATCCAAGTGGAAGACTTGGGTTGTTGTCTCTCCACAATTTTCGCAATTTTGATTGCCATAAACTGACGTTGCACTGCTCATCCTAGGCACGTCAGCGTAGAAGGTGTCAAAGATTCAGATAAGTAAAAAATCCGTGCAACTCGTACGTTTATTTACATACTAATTAAGTGCCCTGCATTGCCCAGGTATGATTTTATTCCATTTCTAATAGCCTCCTTCCTCCTCTCTCTGTCCACATGCTCCACCCCCCCCCCCCCACCACCACTCACTATCCATCTTGTCCTCTCCCTCTCTCTGTCCGTCTTCTCTCTGCCTCTTTCTGTCCATCTGTTACTCCTCCTCTCTCTGCCCATCTGCTTCTCTCCACTCCATCTCTTCCGCCCCTTCTCTCTGTCCATCTCATCTTCCGTTTCTCTGTTTATTTCCTCCTCCCCATCTCTCTGTCCATCTCTTCCTCCTACCTTTGTCAGTCCAACTCCTCCTGCCCCTTCTCTCAGTCCATGTCTTCCCTTTCTTTCGTCTCTCGATCTCCTCCTTCTCCCCTTTTTGTCCATCTCCTCTTCCCATCTCTGTCTGTTACCCCCTCCATTCTCTCCATCCACCTACTCCTCCCTCATATCTGTGTCCATGTCTTTCTTCCCCCTCTATGTCTGCCCATCTCTTCCTCCACGCCTCTCCATTATGAGCCCCACTGTAATGGGTTCTTACTCCCACAGTATTCTTTTCTGGAGTAGTATGTTCACCAAGTCTGGCTGAAATAGATCCATAGATTTCTGAGGAGCCTTCTACCAGCAGCTGTCCCAGAATACGCAGCTGTCATATATATTTAACATATTTCACACACATTTCTACACATATCTCATCTGTATCGTTAGTTAATATCGCTAGTTAATATCACTCTCTAGATTCGTTTTCATGCAGCTTAAACTCTATAACGTCATGTCTCCTGAAGATGGTGTCGTATAATGATATAATTTTTTAGGTGTATCAAGGGAATTTGTAGGCACTACAGAGGGTAGAAAAGACGTGATAAACTGAAACGCCCTCCATGGTGCGGCAATTAATCACGCATCTTATTGTTTATGACGCCATATATGAGCTATGTGTCGTAGACTTACACAATTTTGCAGGTACATTCAGTGGTGTACGTGAAAACTGCCTGAAAATTGTGTCGTGAATATAGATATTAATAAAGAGGCAATAAATTAAAACGTCATGCCTAATGTGACAGTTTTACTGCATGAACAGTGAAGATGTAGTAAACGAAAAACTTGTTTTCCTTTCGTCATTTTGTGGAAGTTATCAGGGAAAAAAAGTTTCGTTAAGATTACAAATTATGTGTAAAGTTTGTTGCAAGTCACTAAGACTTCTCATTGTCAAGTAGTGGACGAATAAAGTCTATGAATCCGCGCTCCGTAAGCTACACTACTCTCTCACCCACACCGTTTGAAATGTACATGGCTCTTACCCCTACAGTGGTTATCTCCAGGCTGTAAGTGATATGTGAAACAAGTTTGGTTGAAATCGGTCCAGCAGTTTAGGAGGAGATGTGGAACATTATACATAAATATATACATACGTACATCGATTTCAGTAGCATCTTTGGATATAAGGCGACTTCAAAATTTTCCTTTGTGTGAGATCGCGTGTGCCAGATACATTTGCCTATTCGAAATTCTAGATTCTAATAGTTTACTGTTTGCATCGTCTTCGCATAATCTTCCACTAACTGTGTCAATACTCGTGTATATCGTCGTACCCTGTGTATTTTCGAACATTTGCGAGTACCACGAAAATTTGTACTACATCGTCAATTGCAAATTTATGTTGTGCTTTATAGAAACTCTGGGCAACACTATCCACGTCAAGAAGCAATGCTTGCCTAATGTAATTGTATAATTACGTGGAAAATTGGTATATTTGAGAAACTTTTTGAATGTTTCCCAATATTATATTTTTGAGAATTTTCGTCAGCTGCGAGTGTTGTGAGTGACTTACTTCGTAGCAAATCGGCGTTTGTTATTTACAACTACTGTTCAAATAATCGATCAGTATACACCAATACATTATGGAGAATTTTCAGAACTTAGTAGTGTTGTGAATAACCTGTTCCACAGCAAATCAGCATTTGCGACTTAATTACTGCAGCATGTATTGTAAGTAATATAGGATGTGGCATATAGTTTTTTCTTTCAGCGGAAGTTTGTATTATCTGAATTTATCGCCAATTTGTTGCCGACTATAGTTTTAAGAAAGCAAAATGTTTCAAGAAATTACTAACTATTATTCAAGACTTCTCTGTTGTCTTTATAGTAATCTCGTTTTACATACTACTTAGGCAGCAAGAGGCTCTTCTGGCAGCCACTGACGGAGCAGTATGTAACCAACTGCAGATTGTGGCGCAATTGGGAACAAATAATGCCTGTCGTTTGGGCTCCGAGTTCGTACTTGCTTTACTCCAGTGATTGTCAAAAAAGGTTGAGAATAGCAGCGTTGCACAGAGTGCTTCAATGACTGTCACAAACTGTAGCGCTTTCCCCAGAAGTGGTAGTGGCAACCTGACTCAGAACCGCGTAGAAGGACTGAATTAGAGACTTCAAAGGTTCTGTGACAAGCTAGGCAGCGACTTCCTGGATGTGCGCCACAGGGAAGAGAATTGTTGTGTCCCCTTAAATGTGCACTACACATCAGAGGTTACTACCCAGGTAGCTCACTCTGTGTGGAGTCTTCACAAGGGTTTCTTGGGTTCGGTGACCCTCTATCCTGTCCGTATAGCTGTCGGCGACACGGAAGTGTCAGAGATAAGATCCAAAAAATTTCCTCTCTCTCGGGCGAGAGTATTAAAATCCTAGTGATTAAATGCCGAATCATTTGCGACGAAGTGCCAGAGTTTGAAGCACTCCAGAAAAGTTGTAGAGCTCATGTTATAATAGAGGCAGAAAGCTGGAAAAATCCCAAAATTAGTAACAGTGACATATTTGAGGAAAATTTAAGCGTATATCAAAAAGATAGACTAAACGTAAGGAGGTGATTTATTTCTAGCAGTTGACAAGAAACTGAAATCCATCGATATAGAAATTGAAGCCACATGCGAGATTATTTCTGCCAAAATATTTAAACTTATAATCGGTTTCTTCCCTCGACTATCACACTCACCACCAAATGTAACGGAAAAATTTAGAAAAAGGTCCCGGGTACAAAAGTTCCCCCATCATACTGTCAGCACTGGAGGTGGCTTTAAACATTCAACAATAAATTGGAAAAATTAGTTTCGTAAGTGGCAAGCGTAACAAGACATCCTACGGTACATAGAGAAACGAGTTCTCTGAAATCCGCCTAGAACAGGTTGTTCATCATTCATGATGGAAATATATTGGATCTACAAGCAAGCAACAGTCCTGAGCTTTTGAGTAGGTTCACATAGAAACGGCTATCAGTGACCGTGAGGCACTTGTAGCAATAATGATTACCAAAGTACAAAAGGTAATTAAAACAAGTAGCAAATTGTATTTCCAGCAAAGGAGATAGCGATCCAGTAGTGTCGCATCTCAATAAGTAAGACGAAACAGTTATCTCTGGTGAGAAACGTGTCGAAGAACTGTGGCTCAGGTTTAGAAGAATAGTTGACCAAGCAATTCACAAATAAGTAACTACTGGAAACGTTTATGACCATAAACTTCCGTTTCTGTAAATAATCGAACTACAATTTGTAAAACAACTCTCAGACGTGTGATTACTTTAAAATCAGTTGATGTGTTAGGCATTTTACGTTAATAATGTAAGCGAAAAAAGATTTAGAAAAGTTTTGAAATCATGCTTAGAGTTTGTTCGAAGTCGTTAAGAGCTCTCATTACGAAACTCTAGATGAATGAAGTCTTTATAATTTCAACGTGTAGGGCGTCATATCTCCTGAACTATGTGTCATACAATGACATAACTTTCCACTTCATGCAAATACTATCTGCAGACTGTATTGTGAATAGAGTCGGTAGTAAAGAAGTAACGAATTGAAACGTCATGTCTGATTCTTCAGTCTTCCTACATACACAGAGAAAATGTAGTAAACGACAGACTCTTTTACCTTACATCATTTTGTGGGATGTGTTAGCGAGAAAACGTTTCGTAAACGTTTGAAATTTAAAATGTCTTAGAAGTGGTTCAGTGGTCTCACTCTCAAAAAATGTGTGAATAAAGTCCAGGTATCTGCGCACTCTCAGTTACACTGTGTCAAACGAAACACACAATTTCTAACTGCAATATTATCTTATTGTGCTAAACTCTTAACGTCAGATTATACCAGTATAAGGGGCAGTCAAATAAAAAAAAGTAGAAGTAAGTACACTATTTATTATTTTGAAAACAATCGCCATAAGTGTTAATAAATGTATCCCACTGTGAGAGAAGATGGCCAATGCCTTCATGGAAAAATGTTTGCAATTGTCTACGGAACCATGACTATACCCAGGCACGCACGTTTTCGTCCGAAGTATATCGACGCTCATGAATATCTTTCATCACGGCTACAAAAATATGGAAATTACATGGGGAGAGGTCGGAACTGAATGGAGAATACGTAAGAACTGGGCAACATGTGGGCCCGCCCTGAAGAGATATTCGTAGCCCAAAAAAAAAAAAAAAAAAAAAAAAAAAAAAAAAAAAAAAAGTTGTAATGTGTGTGAAAGCCGGCCGCGGTGGTCTAGAGGTTATAGGCGCTCAGTCCGGAACCGCGCGACTGCTACGGTCGCAGGTTCGAATCCTGCCTCGGGCATGGATGTGGGTGATGTCCTTAGGTTAGTTAGGTTTAAGTAGTTCTAAGTTCTAGGGGACTGATGACCACAGTTGTTAAGTCCCATAGTGCTCAGAGCCATTTGAACCTTTTTTTTTTGTGTGCGAAATCTTATGGGACTTAACTGCTAAGGTCATCAGTGCCTAAGCTTACACACTACTTAACCTAAATTATCCTAAGGACAAACACACACACCAATGCTCGATCGAGGACCTGAACCTCCGGCGGAACCAGCCGCAAAGTCCATGACTGCAGCGCCACAGACCGCTCGGCTAATCCCGCGCGGCCATTCGTAGCCGTCATTCTGCTTCGGACGAAGAGGTGCACGTCTGCGAATACTCACGGTTCCACAGTCAACGCCAAACATTTTTCGATGAAGGCGTTGACCGCCTTTTATGACAATGGGGTAAATGTATTAACAGTTGTGACGATTACTTTCGATGTAATTAACAGTTTACTAACTTTTTTTCCTCAGTCTCGATTTCACTTGATTGCCGCTCTTCTCAATGAGTAGCTTATGGCAGGATTTTAAAATTAAATTCGGTCAGTAATCATGGCTACGAGAAATTTTGAATAACGAATATTTGTTGCCTCTAGGAGCAGTTAGAGAGGCAACCTGGGAGTGGTACGGTGATCCAAGTTCAGGGATAGTTGTTTAGAAATGTGAGGTGACACGCTCCGTGGTATACAGTCACTGTATAAAGCTATTCTGTATGTTTGCCCTGTATAACTTGATTTATAATGCTTCGCACATGCATTCTCAAGTTATTTCCAAAATATATTCGAAAGTTAACATTATTTCTACTGATGTCAGGACTAAGTGATCCGCGACGAAATTCTGGTAATGGTTACTGGAATACAGAAGTATGGTTTTATATGGCTTAAATCATTGTTATGGACTACAGCTGCTCGTTACAAGTGCTATCTGCTGAAAATATCAGGAACTAAATATACATAGTGTCTCAAAAATACTTTAACATATGAAAGTTCAGTACTTTCACGGAATAATGTAGGTAGAGAGGTAATATTTCACACACATTCTTGAAATGACTTGCGTTTTATTGAAACCGAAAAAGGTCTGCAAAATGACCAAGATAAGTCTCTTCATATGATGGAAAAGCAATAATAGGCATAACAATTGAGTTTTAACATATATGATGTTCTTTATAACAAATGCTATTATTATGTCGGCTGTCATTCATCAAAAATACCTATAGTCGCGGGAGAATGTTGTGAACAGCACTGTACAACGTGGTGAGAAACTGCTGTCGGATGAAGTCTTTTGGCATCCCTAATGAGGTCGAACGATCGCAGTAGACTTGTGAGTTGAGGTAACACCAAAGCCAATAATCACATAGATTGAGGTCTGGGTAGTTAGGGCCCAAGCGTGACTGATGTGGCGGCTGAGCACGCGATCCTCGACAAACGATATGCACAACAGGACTTTCACACATATAGCAACATGGGTTGGAGCACCATGCTGAATAAAAACCGTACCTTCCAGCAGGTTTTTAGTAGCAACGGTAGGGATGATGTGATTCTGCGACGTATCGGCGAATCGACTAATTTTATACACGATGCTCATGTGACGCCAATGTCGTGTTACTGTCCAGCATCATATCGTGGCCAGTTTGTGCACTCATTTCAATTATTTGCGTCAATTTTTACCCCTCCACCTACTTTTTTCCTTGAATTATCGCATTTTCAAATGTTAACGGACTTTTTGGTCACCCTGTATTACGGGCGGACGGGTAATCGTTGTTCTTATAGCATGCAGCAAGTGGAAATAGATATTGGAACGACGCATAATATCGTACTATACGGCAGCAGACAAGATCACTGGCTACATTTTTCTTATGGGCCACATACACGTTCCCAGGACTACCGTATAATACCAGTTAGTTTCATATCCTTCACAGAAGTTAGTTCCTGCATTTGAAATATGTCAAATAATTTGTTGGAGTAGTTGTGACTGTTTAACTAAGAGCGCAAAAAACAACTTCATTGTTGTTGTGGTCTCCAGTCCAAAGACTGCTTTGAGGCAGTTCTCCATGTTAACCAATCTTGCACAACTCTTTTGATTTCTCCCTAACTGTTGTCCACTACATTCATTTAAACCTGTGTGCTACAGTCAAGTATTGGACTCCTCCATAGTTTGTACTGCACCAACCCCCAACCCCCCCCCCCCCCCCCCCCCGTCCCACACCCCAACACGACCCAACTGACGATTCTCTGATTACTCTAAACGTATCCTATCACTCGATCCAATGCCTTTGTCAACCAGTACTATGGATTTACCTGCCTCTCCAACAGAGGTCGCTGACGCACGCCTGTGCAGTGCCGCTCGACTCGGAGATAAACCTTTTCCAATCCTGGTCGTTTATCACATTTCCACTGTCATTATTTGGTCGCCAAGAGCAAGCAAGCTGGTGGCGAAAATTGCTGGGCACCAGTCTCAGCGAAAATGATCTGGATTAAAACCCGAACTTCTCCGAGGTGTATCATGGAGTGTGGTTATGTGACAGTGTTGACAGTGATTCATCGATCGGATGGGGACATTAAGCTCTGCGGCTCCCTTTATGCTGTTCGAGAGGAGTAGGCTATGTGCCGGCCACGGATTTCACTGTCTGTCATCGTCGTCATCATCATCATCATCATCATCATCATCATCATCATACAAGACAAACATAACACTCCACTGCGCACACAACCATTACAATTACCTACCCTCCTAAACAGCTCTCGCATATGAACGTGGAAAGGAGCCAGAATACCCCTTGTGATATCTCTGCCAACAATGCCATGTGGCACTTCAATTTTTTCTATGAATTCGGTTCAGTACCTCCTGTTCAGTTATCGGATCTACCCACTTACTTTTCTGCATACCTCTGTATCTTCTGCACTCCTCTGTATCTTCTGCATTTCTCTGCATCACCACATTTCAAAACCTACTATTCTCTTGTTATCTGTACTGCGTATTGTCTGTGTTTCATTTTCGTATAAAGGCTTCCGTAAAAGAGCAAATATGTTTATCAATTTCGCCTTTGCCAGGCCGCGGAATTGTCAAATAACCCCGTACACGTACAAGTAACGTTTGTTGTATGATATCGGTGTTCGTGAGTATTTTGGCAGTAGTGAGAATGGCCACAGATGCAGACAAAGAACTTCTGGCACCACTCTGACTCTGTGTTTAAAGACGAAAACACTCTGACTCTGTGTTTAAAGACGAAAACGAAAACGAAAACAAGACTCTGGCCAACAGAATGGCTTACAATGCAAGAGTGATTTACCCATGAAACTCTGCTAAAGGAAACATTATTCTCAGAACATATTACATCAACTTTCTTCAAATGGATAGTGAAACCTTTAATACTTTCCTGGTAGACGAGCAAACTTGTTTGTCTGTTCTTATCCAGCCACGGATGTGGCACATACCAACAAAGTTTGCTACTTTTGAAGCAGTCACTTTTCGAGTATGCCGTATTCTTACACTAGTGGGAATGCCGGCATTTCCAGCTAAAGCAATTATAACATTGACTCTGGCACTGTTTCTGAAGAAGAAGAAGTAAAGAAGACGCTGATCCAGGTAAGGGTTTAAAATGAGAGAAAAACATGCACTTGGAAACCTCTTAAACGAAATGTTACACTCAGAACCTGATGATTACATCAGCTTACTGCGGATGGACAGCGAAGCTTTTAATGACTTGCTTAGAGCTACTTCTACTTTGCAGCAGAAAAGAAGACACAGAGAGGGGAAAGGTTTACTCTTCCGCTTGGTTCACTAATGACAGTTCATTAAAATACCACAACGTGGAAACGTATAGCCCAGATGGTCTGTGGAAGGGCGTGAGAAGTTAGATTTTTTTTTTTATTTCCTTGCTCTCTTGGTTGTATGTTATGAATAGAATATTGATATTCTTCTTAACCTCGACGTATGTAATATATGGCTGGGGAAAATGAGACACCACTACCATTTTGGTAAATGCTTGTGCTTTTTTGTTTTTATCCTTGATAGTAATTTCTATAGTTGTGGAATGTAACTATAAAGTGAGATAAATTGTAACAAAACTGTTTTTCACTAAACATATATGGCGAAACATCGACACAAACAACTTCCGCCGTTTTGTAAAAGTATCCGTCAGTGTAAATTTCTCGCAAACACGACAGACTTCATCTATGCTTGACAAACACAGCAAGTAGCGTCGCACACTGTCAGATGTTTTGTAAACGTAATAAAGTTTGATAAATTGTTTCGTCAAATATTTTCAAAAACACCGCGTGATACTTAAATATATGTTATGTATTAATGTATTTATCATTTCCAGAAATGCGTTTTTTCTATTGCAAATCAGCATTTTATACCCTTTTTATTTCCACAATCATCTGTTATTTTAGGGCACAAATAGAATCGCCTGACTTAATTCGACTATATCCCATTACTCTTGTTTTAGATCTGTAGAGATTCATTTTCTAATCTCTTTTCAAGACATTGTCCCATTCGTTCAGCTGATCCTCCAAAACCTTTGAATTCTGTAACAGGATTATAATGTCTTCGGTACACTTTAACTTTTTAGTTCCTCACCATGAACTTTAATTCAGTTTCCAATTTTCTGCTTCCTTTCCTTTACAGTTTATTCAGTGTGCAAATTGAATAACATGGAGTATATCGCACAATCCAGTCTCACTCCTTCTCCATTAGGTGTGCCTTTCTTGTGAGATTCAATAGCAGTCTGGTTGATGTACAAGTTGTAGATAATGTTTCACTTTCTGCATTTTATCCGTGCTGTCTTCAGAATCTCAAAGAGAGTATTCCAGACGACACTGTCAAATGCTTTCCCTAAATCTGTATGTGTTATAAACGTAGGTTTGCGTTTTTCGATCAGCACGCAAGCATTATGGAGACGCTCAAATGTAAATCCTTGGAGGGAAGACGACGCTCGTTTGCAAGGTACTGTTGGGAAAATTTAGAGGACCGGTATATGAGGCCGACAGCAGGCCGATTCTACTGCCGCCAACGTACGTTTCTGGTAAAGACTGTGAAGATAAGATGGGAGAAATTAGGACTCGTTCAGAAGCTTTCAGACAGCCGTTTTTCCCTCGCTCTGTTTGTGAGTGGAACAGGAAAGGAAATAACTATTGGTGGTACAAGGTACCCCCAGCTATGCGCCGTACTGTGGTTTGCGGAGTATGTATGTAGATGTAGATGAACTACCTTCTGAGATACGTAAAAGAGTGAGAAGTAAAAAGGTAAACGACATGATAATTTTACGGTTAACGAATCTGAAGAGTGCAATAATTACATTTTGTCGACACTACTGTGCAGTTTCGGTTTTCGAAGAATATTAATCATTGTATTATCAGTTTCTGCATTCCCTTGCAAAATGCACAGGTGCAGCGTTGCGCTAATGAAAGCATACTGCTTAATCAGGCTTACAAGAGTATAAGTAATAGTGGTGACGAGAGGCTCTGGAAAATGTAAACTCGGCCAGATGAATAAATTACATTTTTTTAAAATTCTGTGGAGAGTCTAGTTTATGGATTCATAACTGCGTCAGTAAGAGACTGGCTGTCCTGCCAATATTTATATGTTTAAATAATCCAAAAATCAAAAATTACGTTAGTGAGAAATTCCCGAAAGCTTTTGTACAAGAGCAGTCAGGAGAGTTTGTGCCGCCACGCACCCTGGCTCACTGTAGATACTGTACATACGGACGATTCCATGGTGGGTCGCAGAGGTGCTGCCGGAGGTGCAAGTGGCAGGCGCTACGTTCTGTCGGACGCTGCAGGCAAAAACATGTTTACACGCAGTGAACGACCACCGTAAAAACGGCGCATTAACGCACAAAGCCAGTTTAATTATTTCGATCTAAGTAATAAACTGCTATCATCTGCAGTTCCATACAGAGAGGCTACAATGGAAAAAAAACTTCAGTGTTACATGTGAGACGCAGAAATAAACACGTACAAAGATCATACGAATATAATACTCAATTACAACACTAATACGTTATGCGCAACGCAATGGAAGGGGCCTTTTTCTCGAAACGTCGTAACTGTCTGCATTTGCGACGCAGAAGCGCGACACTTGGCCGAGAGTTGCCTAAAATCTTTGCCTATGACGGTGAAAAAGTGTGGTTCCCTGCGTCGTCACCCTCGGGCTCGGGAAATTTCACACGGCAAGATGTCGACATGCGCAGAAAGAAATGCCAGAGCTCAGAGGTTCATGTGGGGTGTGGGGTGGTCTAATTCTAAGGAGGGGGCACCAATGGCGTCAGTGGAACCACTCCTTCCCCTGGGATGTTGATTTCCAACATTTTGCGGTCGAAAATGATAGTTTGCAGTGCGATGAGCAACAGGAGAACGTTCTTGAGAGCGTTCGAACTGCTGCCCCCACCCCTCCCAACGATTCAACGATCTTCTAGGAAAACCCTACTCTGAGGACATCGTGGGCTGAAACACCATTGAACGTGATCACCCCATTCCGGAGTGTGGTGCGACGGCAATTTTTGCTCGGGTGTACAGGGGGAAAGCATGAAATCTGAACGAGATCGCAAGCAGCAAAGGGCGTTTGGGCGTTTCAGATCTCCTGTTTCACGCCCACCTGTGGCCTGATCACAGGGGGCTTTGATATGTCCTCACGCTTCAATGAGATGGCAAAGAATATCTCCGAGACATCCCAGTTCAGCAAAACCCTCGGTGCCACCCGCGCACCTTTGTTTGGGAACTAAAACGTATTATTGTACAGGAACAGATAATCAATGATTGCTAGGCGCCGGTGTGACAGTCAATAAATTCTACATCCGACACGGTGTGGTGCGACATTAACCCATGTGTGAATAAAACTGCAAAGGATACCTCCGAGAAATTTCAGTCTGGCAACAACCTTGGTGCTAACCCCGCACCGTTGATGAGAATTTTAAAACTGTTTCTGTACAGAGACACTTGGTCAATGGTCACTAGGCGCCAGCGTGACAGGCATCCCTTTCGACAGCAGGCGCAAGTTTAGCGGGGTAGCACTCGTGAGCTCAACTCGATTCCTAAACTGATGGAAACACTTCATGGCATTTGCTTCTGAACTGCTACAAATTCGTCGGGAAATAGACTGCGCCGCTCTAACTGTCAATACACCTGGCACTGCTACGAGTATCCTACGACTTCCACATCGCTGGCAACAGGTTATACAGAACGCTGGTGACTACTTTGGAGGTCAGTAATACTTTGAAGCACGAATCTATTTTCTACGCGTTGTAAATAAATAGTTGCCACTATTAAAATTCCAACCCTCGTATTAAGATGCTTCAGTCAGAACAGAGAGACTGCGTGGTTGTACACTTTAACATTTCTTACTATAACATTTCAGCTCCTCAACACCAAATTAAAACATTCCACTTCAATTTGTTTGCACTTATAGCGATCCCAGCTTCCTCAACCAAATTAAAACGTTGCATTAGGAGGTGTCTCCTTCGTGCAAAAGGTCTTGAGTTCATATTGACGACAACAAGTAATTCTTCATTACAGACGTTTATTTACGAGGGTCAGTCAAAAAGTAATGCCTCCTATTTTTTTTCTACGTTTAATTGTCAGGAAATTTAAATGCAATTACATAGGTTGAAAACCACAACATTGAGGATCATTTTGTCATTTTTCAATATAATCTCCGCCCATCTCTACAGTTTTGGTCCATCTTTGAACAAGGGCATGTATCCCAGCACGGTAAAAATCACAGCTCTGCTTCCTAAGCCATTGACGCACGGATGTTTTGACGGCCTCCTCATCTTCAAAATGAATCCCACGACGAGCTTCTTTTAGTGGCCCGAACAGATGGAAGTCTGATGGTGCCAGGTCAACAGACAGTACAAACAGAACTGACAGACTTCACAGACTCAACAACTGACTCTCCGAGCCAACCGCACTGCATATCCGAACTGGCAACTGACAACTCCTAGGTGTATTAATATCTTTCCAAACAATGAGAGTCTTTGACAATGTTTTGTTCACAATACGATAGCAATTCACGACTTAAAACTAAATTAGACATTACAGAATTTTAGTACAGATCAAAGTAAGCAAAAGGATCAGCACATATAAATTCTTACAAGCACAATTTCCAAATAGATTTCATAACATTCCTCTACCAGCCTCCGGACAACCCTCACCAGATTTGCACCGATGTTTCCAGAAATATCTTGACATTTGATTCTGGATATTTCTTGAGTGATTTAGAACAACTATTTATATGTAAAATGATTTAAATGGTGTTTCAAAACGTAAATAAATCTTTTTAGCAATATTTCTTGATACAAATCGTCTTTCGAAATTAGGTTATGAAACAGTTTTCACAAGTTTTCGTATTTTTGCGACCATAATATAGAATTTCTCCATAGAAAGTTTCAGAAGTGTGCATTAAACGTTCATTTACAGACTTTCTCTTTAGCTGGTGAGTTTTTAAAAGTATTTTGTCCATATTATACGAAATAATTTAGCTCAAAACTGATAATTTATACAATTAATCAGAGCTACAGCAAACAGTGAGTCTTTCTTTTACAAAATGAAATATAATTACAAAATTGAATGAAAATAGGTTACTAACACTAATATATATTTACATTAATTCTATTTTTGTTCTTTCTGTGCAAAATGTCCTGATATTGACACAGTACAATATTTAAACATCACCAAAGTTTCCCTTTACATTTTGCATATCTGTATCGACATCCCCTAAAAGTCTACAGTATCGAATACTTCAATATGTCCCAATATGTCCTGTAATGTTACATAACGTGTCATTAGAAAAATGCACGAGAATAGCTACGAAGGGCTATTCCGGCATTTATCGGCATTGTCAACTACTTCAGAATATAATTTTGGTGAGAACGTTTGTAAACGTGACTGTCATTTATATTAAAGTGACTATACTGCGCTCGCGTCTAGAATGACGTTATGTCCAGATTGCTCCGATAGTAAACTGTCTTATAAGTTTCAATGTTTTGAATAAATGGTTAATTATGTAAATATATTGAAAATATTACGTTGACTATCTGAAAATTCTATTATTACGACATTATATACTTACAAAGATTACTTTGCTAATTAAATTTTGTCACGATTATCTTTGGTTGTTGCATACGTTATTTACAATTTATCCATTTTTCATGTTTGAAATTCTCAATAAAGTATTGAAGGTAATATTTATGTCCTCCTCCTCCAGTCTTTGGGTACGGATCTTTCGTCGAACGAACTGTTGTATATAATTGTTAAGTATGGAGCTAATTCATCAGCATACTACGAAAGAAACCTAACTGGTATACAGTCTGGACCAGAAGACTTACATTTATTAAGTGATTTAAGTTGCTTCACTACTCCGAGGATATTTACTTCCACGTTACTCATGTTGGCAGCTGTTCTCGATTCGAATTCTGGAATATTTACTTCGTCTTCTTTTGTGAAGGCATTTCGGAAGGCTGTGTTTAGAAATTCTGCTTTGGCAGCACTGTCTCTGATAGTATCTCCAATGCTATAGCGCACAGAAGGCACTGATTGTTTCTTGCCGCTAACACACTTCACATACGACCAGAATCTCTTTGGATTTTCTGCCAGGTTTCGAGACAAAGTTTCGTTGTGTAAACTGTTATAAGCATCTCGCATTGAATTCAGCGCTAAATTTCGAGCTTCTGTAAAAGATCGCCAATCTTGCGGATTTTGCGCCTGTATGAATTTCGCCTGTTTGTTTCGTTGTTTCTTCAACAGTGTTCTAACCCGATTTGTGAACCAAGGAGGATCAACTCCGTTGTTTGTTAATTTATTTGGTACAAATCTCTCAATTCCTGCCAATACTGTTTCTCTGAATTTAAGTCACATCTGCTCTACACTTATATTATTAATTTGGAATGAGTGGAGATTATCTCTTAGGAAGGCGCCAAGTTAATTTTTATCTGCGTTTTTGAATAGATGTGTTTTTCGCTTATTTTTCGAGGATTTGGGGATTACAATATCGACTCTCGCTACGACAACTCTGTGTTCACTAATCCCTGAATCGGATTTGATGCTCGTTATTAACTCAGGATTATTTGTTGCTTAGAGATTAAGTGTGGTTTCACAACCGTTTACTATTCGTGTGGGATCATGAACTTACTGCTCGAAATAATTTTCAGAGAATGCGTTTAGCACAATTTCGGATGATATTTTATGCGTACCTCCGGAATTATACATATATTTTCGCCAACATATCGAGGTTAAATTAAAGTCACTACCAACTATTATCGTATGAGCCGGGTACGTCCTCGAAATGAAACTCAAGTTTTGTTTGAACTTTTTAGCAACTGTATCATATGAATTGGGAGGTTGGTAAAAGGATCCAATTATTATTTTATTCCGGTTGCCAAAAATGACCTCTGCCCATACTGACTCACACGAAATATCTACTTCAATTTAGCCACAAGATAAACTACTTCTAACAGTAACAAACATGCCACCGCCAACCGTGTTTAGCCTATCCTTTCGGAACACCGTTAGGTTGTTCGCAAAAATTTCGGCCGAGATTATGTGCGGCTTTAGCCAGCTTTCAGTGCCTATAACGATTTGAGCATCTGTGCTTCCTATTAGCACTTGTAACCCTGGTAGTTTCTCATCACAGCTACGACAATTTATCAATGTTATACCAATGGTTCCTGTATCTACGTTCTTCCTGTGTTCAGACTGCACCCTTTGTGACTGAAGCCCTTCTTGTGTTTTCCGAGACCCTTTAACCTTAAAAAAGCCGCCAAATCCACGCCACACATCCCCTGCTACCCGTGTAGCCGCCTCCTGCGTATAGTTCAGCGGAACCCGAAATCCAACCACCCTTTGGCACAAGTCGAGAAATCTGCAGCCTACACGCTCGCAGAACCATCTGAGCCTCTGCTTCAGAGCCTCCACTCGGCTTTGTACCAGAGGTCCACAATCGGTCCTGTCGACTATGCTGCAAATGGTCAACTCTGCTTTCATCTTGCAAGCGAGACCGGCAGACTTTACCACTTCTGTTAGCCGCTCTAAACCAGAGAGAATCTCTTCTGATCCAAAGTGGCACACATCATTGGTACCTGCAGTTGACTGCACCCAGTGCTCTTCATGGCATCCGGGAGGACCCTTTCCACATCTGGAATGACTCCACCCGGTATGCACACCGAGTGCACATTGGTTTTCTTGCCCTTCTTGTCAGCCAAGACCCTAAGGGGCCCCATAATGCGCCTAACGTTGGACCTCCCAACTGGCAATAATCCCACCCTCTGCGATTGCACAGATCTTGCAGTCTGAGTGGTTTCCTCTGAAACAGGACTGGCGACAGCACCTGGCTCAGCGACAGTGTCAGCCACAGACAGCACCTGGCACCTGTTTGTCAGACAAAGCGGAGAGGCCTTACTTGCGGCCGCCTGGGAATTCTTTCGCCGCCTGCTTCGCCCTGGGGCGACCTCCCACTCGACCACAGGTGAAGGGTTAGCCTCAGTGCGACCAGTAACTGGGTTGGCCACCGGTGAGGACCGATTGGAGGACTCTGGCGTTCTGGACGTCCATTGGATCATCACGGCCAGCCCACAACAGTGGTGCCCACCCACTGCAGCATCAAGCTGTGCAACCGAAACCATCGCAGCCTGAAGCTGGGAGCGAAGTGCCACCAACTCGGTTCGCATCCGCACACAACAATTGCAGTCCCTGTCCATACTAAAGACAGTGTAAAACTAAACTATGCAGATAAACGGACTATCGGCACGTGCTGCGCAAATCTACTCTGGGCCCTGACGGAAACACATGAAATGTGTCTAGCAATACGAAGATATTCGAAAACCCAACTACCGAAGCACTCAGGTGTAACTAAATAACTTGCCCCTGATTAGGAACTTGTAATATGTCACAAAATCGATTTACTTTCCAACGCAACAACTGTGGCTACTAGATATTAAATTCACACGCAGAAACTCAAAAAACTAAACTATTAAATCACACAGATGATACAATAAAATTCGCTCCTGGTTAGGAACTCATAAATGACATAAAAGCGGTTACTTCCCTGTTTCTGCGTCTGTCTCGGTCAGCTTCTACTGCCTGACTGATTATTAGATTCAATGAAGTGCATTACGATGTCTATATAGTCGGTATTGTTTAGTATGACTATGCTATTCCCTTTATCAGCTTTTAATACTCTAGAATCATGTAATATCGGTACATGGTTTATGTTACTCAGAAATTTATGTTCTGCTTTGGGCTAGTACTTGTATTCAGTCTGTTTGCATAGATCCTTGCCTGTAATGTTTGTTATGTCATTGTGTTTTCGGTAGAAAAGATTCGATATGCCTGTTGCAACTTTGGTACAGACTAATTTTTCTTTAACTTAGTGCTGTGGTATATTTCAGACCTTTTGTGATGCGATGTGTCCCATTCTCTGTAAATTCTATATTTGTGAAATTTTGTAAATGTGCGGAAAATTGGAAATGAAATTCAAATTCATGTGTATATTGTCATATGTGATCTGGAATGTGTGGAGTTTTGTGAAGTTTTTCTATTGGAAAACATTGAATATGTCTGTCTGTGTATCATATACATTTAGGTACAAAATCCGCAATTTAATCAAAACTTTTTAACTTGGTTTAATCTTTAAATTACTGTCAAGAAATTCAATTAACATTACTGATATCTTTCATTACAGTGTTGTAACGCAAAGGTCGACTCCAGAATTTGGACCAGGATCATAGCAGAGATAACATGGCTTGTATCAGTATGAGTCTGGATGCACATATAAAAAGTTGAATTCTGTCAATATATTCACATTCAGAATCTTTAAATGCAGAACCAAAATCCATCACAGGCACTGTTTCCTTGAAACTGGAGATACTTTAGCCTCACATCCAAATGAAGATGTGTCAAGTCTAATGGATAAATCTGACTAGCACCTGTTCCTCAACTGGTGTGCTCTCTTCATACCCTCCAACTTTTCTTTGGCTGTACTTTTGCCTCAGTATCACACAGTGACTTACTATCGTCTTTTGCTAATCGCCTGGGCTTATATTCGGGGGCCAGCTGCGGATTACTCATTTTTATAGGACCTGCCACTGTCAGATCATTTTCTGTCAGTTTTTCACATAATTCGACGGACATAAACCAATTGTCAACCACAACATTCCAATTTGAACTTTGAGTGGGAGTAGTAAGTTTCGGTATATTAAATGGAGTATTTTTGTGAGAGAGTGAAAACTGGCAAGCGGAATAGAAATGCGAATGATATGAAAGCGGGCAGATTGTGCTCTTGTATTTGACCACGAATCGCTCTTATGCAATGTCCTCAATACACTGCAAGTTGTTATGGGACAGTTTTCTTTCCATTCTGCTCCCTAAACGTATTAATAAACCATTTTTCAGATGATGCTGCCCAATCAACTTAAATGCTGCATGGAAGTTGGCACACAATTGAATTTCGTACCAGTGATTGCAGAAATATGTAGTAATCCTTCCTTTAACTTCGCGTGGTTACGAGTCCTTAAAAGTTTTTCTGAACGTGTTACCACCAGCTGCCTATGACAGCAGAGAGTGAGGCAGGCAGACAATAAACATGTTTTCGCTTAAAGCCAGGAGTCAGCCAGTATGGGCCACATAGGCCAGGAAGAGAGCACTGTTTCTTCAACATATGCAGGAACACAAGAGGGGTTGCCAAGTTGTCAGCAGGACGAGAGAGAAAGTAAAAAGCAGATTGCAAATTCTCAGAAGGCATGGAGATTCAAGAATGCCCTTAGGAAAGGAGAAATCTGCTGCGGAAGGAGAAAAACATGATGCACCTATCATGGGACACAGCCGTTGTGTGGCAAAGGAGGTCACAGGTGTTTTGTAAGGAGGCCTACGGCTGACTCACCAGGACTAATTTTGTAGCAGTGGCAGAAATTTACAAGTGCATACAGACAAACATTTCCCTTCGGAGAAACGCAAAAGCAGACACATGGTGGAAAAGAATTCGTCTCACTGCCCCACTCTTCTAAGGAACTGAGCAGTTCTGTTCAACCACGATAGTTTCATTAGGAGAAGGGAATTGTTACATTTGTTGTAAGCTTTTCATTCGTCAGAACTTGGAATGTATGCTATGATTGGCTACCTGGATGCCAGCCCTTCCAGAACAAGCTGGATTTCGTGGAGGAGAAGAGGAAAACCGTTTTGAGATGACAGGTAGAGGAGACTTTATCGTAGGGCATCAGGGCGAGAACAGAGACGTCTTCATATTAGAGTTCATCGCAGAATCCTGGAGCTGAGCATTCTCAGCCATTACTATTCCATGCTCTGCACCTGACTGTCAGCGGGGTGGTAAGAACGAGTCCCTTAATTGATAAGGTCAATTTTCATTCTTCTGAGCTAACTCACAGCCTTTTAGTAATGGTATTAAGTTGATTTGTAAGGAGCAGCCTATTCCTATTGTATCTAATTATTTACTTTATTATTTTTCTCTTGTTTTTAATTTAATAATTTCTTTGGCTGTTTGAGTGATTTTTCCCTACTTAACTTATGTGTTCTTTTCTTATGTTTTTTTTTTGTTTTTTTATGCTGTTCTAGATTAGGTGTTTATACTGTTGGTCTTCTAATTCAAATTATTCTTTGTTAGGTTCCCTTCGTTTTGTTGCTCAAACAATTTCTTATGAAGTTAGATTGGTTTTGATTTTATTATCTTTAATTATTTTGATTGGTAGTTTTAACATGTTGCACTCAAAACGCACTCTGGAGAGAGAACTGGTGCTCGGCAGTACTTTTGTGGGTCTTTACTTTATGCTATCGATTTATGTAGCAATCACCGTGGATGTTAGCGGACTCAGGGTTTTTTGTCATTCTATTTCAAATCCACACACCTGTACTGAAGTCTTTGGTACGTATTTCTGCATCATTGTGCCTTTTTTTTAAATTATTTATATTGTTCACTCAATAATTAGAATCACACAAGGACATCTAGCAATAAATCGGATTGTTATAGCGATCTTGTTTCAATGAAAACCCTTATCATTATTTGTATGCGAGTTGTGATACTCATATTTCATATTCAGATGTGACACCCTTGTTTAATTCAAATATATGATTAATTATCCGTTGTGCAACTATGCGCTTTCCTTTCACATGGTCTCATAGAGAGTGATCTTACAGTACCAAAAGGCTGTGCTAAATGCTCATCTGACACCTCACAAAGTGTCAGTCGCCGTCATAACGGTGTTCTGTGTAGTTGTGAGTGCAGCATGTCATAGCTAAGAGAATTTAAACTTGGCCAAGTGGTTTATGCTCACATTGTGAGTTTTTACATAACCAATGTAGATGAAGTGCTTGGTGTTTCAAGAAGAGGCACCATATCGAACATGTACACTGCATGTAGGCAAAGCGTAGAAAAATATATACCGGATACAGGGAAAGCGTAGAAAAATCATCTCTAAGTCATAATCGGTCCAAGAGTGTACTGAGTTATCGTAGCAGACGATTGAAGAGTATTGTGAAGAAATATGTGGAGACTACGGATGCAAAAATCACTGTGGAACTCAGTGCTGCACTAGAAACCCAAAACAGCAGGAAGGGGGTTGCAGGGCGAACTTGAATTCCAAAAACATCCCATCAGTGTTGCAAACGTTCGTAACAGGAACACATTGTGCAGAATTCTTAAAACCAAGCAAAGCAAGAAAGTCTTCATGTCGGATGAGCGTCGTTTCGCACTGTTTCCAACTTCTGGCCGAGTTTACGTCCAAAGTGAAACGTGGTGGGGTTCGGTGGTAATTTAGACAGCATTATCGTGGTATGCTTTGGGGCACATGGTTACTCGGCAAGGTAGCATTACTGACAATTACAGTGTGATTGCCGACCTCATGCAATGCTGTATGCACAACGGCCATATAATGAATGAAATTTGAAGGAAGGTCAGATCGTTTCATAGCTTCTGTTACTGACAGTAACTAGGCACCAAGCCTACGAGCTTTAATTTATACGCTAAAGCACTGAAGATGATCATTATGTGATCGAAAATCGATTTCGCTGTTAATAAATGATCAAAATTACCGCCAACGCTGACCTTCCTTCTAATTACCGTGTGATCATTCTGGCTTATCAAACTCCTGCCGAGATACAATATTTGTTTCCCAGTAGTATTGCTGTATTCCAAACCGATAGCGTCCCTGTTCGCATTGCACGCATCGTCCAGGAATAGTTTTGTCAGTACGCGGATAAAATGTCGCATCTCCCCTGCCCACCACAGCCACCAGATCTCAGTACTATGGAACCTTTGTAGTCTACATTTCAGAGAGGGGTGCATGGTCGTTATCCAGCTCATTCCCTTAAAAATCATCTGTGTTCATCTATTCCTAGACGACTGGAAGCTGTTTTGAATACCAACGGGTGTCCTACGACATATTAAGCATGGTAAGTGTTGTGTCCTTGGTGTTCCCATATTTTTGTCCACCCCCTCTATTACCAGAAAGGCAGTTAATGTCCGTTGTATCTGGGTGAAGTCCTAAACAGGGCAATGACAACGCCAGGAAATCGTTACGAAAGGCTAAGACGTGAAGACGACCAGTACGTGATGTATCGCCTAGCATCTTAACCTACCATAAGCAAATGTTATCTAGTACGCGTAGACAATCGGATAGGTCAAATATAGATTGCCTGCATGATTAGCGGACAGTCACTGGAGTTATTTGCAACCATTATTTATATAGAAACGTCTGTCCAGATAGATTTAAGGTGTAACGACCTTGTAGCCATGCAGTTCGCGTACAGTGCCACGTTTCATCAGTACTTGAGAGTAATCGGAGTCAGATTTGTGCTACATTGGAATAGCGGAGCGGACACACAAAATTAAAAGAAAATTGCGCGTTTCCTCGTGGAACTGGACACTCAGCACAAGATCGTCATAGAAATGCCCAGCCTATAACTATATAGGCTTTGTGCATTGCGCAGGGCTTTGCTGTCAAAATTCCTAGAGCTTGCATCCCGAAATAAGTTGCAGGACACGTAAATTTCTCTGATTGGTACACAGCGAACGATCACGTTTGATAAAATTACAGATAGTCGCCTACACGCAGAGGGTAGGCCGCACCTTCCATGAATGAAACATAATCCGCACCAGTTGCAGAGAGAGGGAGGGAGGGAGAGGGGGGGTGTCCGAAAGGGGGGGGGAGGGTGCTTCTGACAACATATACCCTCTCTGACAGACGTCGGCCGGTTTTATGTGAGGTGCAAATACAGCTCTATATGGATGTAACGAATAATAGTTTGCGGTCAATGTCTGATTAATGTCGATACCATTAGACAAGGATGGGCAACTACAGTATTGTGCAGGTCGCCGCCAAGTCTATCGTGTACTGGGACTTTTTACTGTTGTTGTTGTTGTTGTTGTTGTGGTCTTCAGTCCATAGACTGGTTTGATACAGCCCTCCATGCGACTCCATTCTGTGCAAGCTTCTTTATCTCCAAGTAACTACTGCAACCTACATCCTTCTGAATCTGCTTAGTATATTCATCTCTTGGTCTCCCTTTACTATTTTTACCCTCCACGCTGCTCCCCAATACTACATTGGTCATCCCTTGATGCCTCAGAACACGTTCTATCAACCGGTCCCTTTTTCTTGTCAAGTTGTGCCACAAACTCCTCTTCTCCCCAATTCTATTCAATACCTCCTCATTAGTTATGTGATCTACCCATCTAATCTTCAGCATTCTTCTGTCGCATCACATTTCGAAAGCTTCTATTCTCTTCTTGACTAAACTATTAATCGTCCATGTTTCACTTCCATACGTAGCTACACTCCATACAAATTCTTTCAGAAAAGAATTGCAGACACTTCAATCTATACTCAGCTTTAACAAATCTCTCTTGTTCATAAACGCTTTCCTTGC
This sequence comes from Schistocerca gregaria, assembly GCF_023897955.1. Classification (NCBI taxonomy): domain Eukaryota; kingdom Metazoa; phylum Arthropoda; class Insecta; order Orthoptera; family Acrididae; genus Schistocerca; species Schistocerca gregaria. The sequence goes on along the minus strand of NC_064921.1, from coordinate 692,155,133 downwards.
CATTGTCACTCTATATTTTATATTCTGTTTACTTCGACCATCATCAGTTATTTTGCTCCTCAAATAGCAAAACTCATTCACTACTTTAAGTGTCTCATTTCCTAATCTAATTCTCTCAGCATCACCTGATTGAATTTGAATACATTCCATTATCCTCGTTTTGTTTTTGTTGATGTTCACCTTATATCCTCCTTTCAAGACACTGCCCATTCAGTTCAACTGCTCTTCCAGGTCCTTTGCTGTCTCCGACAAAATTACAATGTCATCGGAAAACATCAAAGTTTTTATTTCTTCTCCACGGATTTTAATTCCCACTCCAAACTGTCCTTTTGTTTCCTTTGCTGCTTGCTCAATATACAGATTGAATTATATCGGCGATAGACTACAACCCTGTCTCACTCCCTTCAGAACCACTGCTTCCCTTTCATACCCTTGACTCTTATAACTGTCGTCTGCACAAATTGTACTCGTAAATAGCCTTTATCTCCCAGTGTTTCACCCCTGCCACCTTCACAATTTGAAAGAGAATATTCCGGTCAACATTGTCAAAAGCTTTCTCTAAGTCTACAAATGCCAGAAACATAGGTTTTCCTTTCTTAATCTATCTTCTAAGATAATTCATAGCGTCATTATTGCCTCACGTGTTCCAAAATTTCTACGGAATCGAAACTGATCATCCTCGAGGTCGGCTTCTACCAGTTTTTCCATTCGTCTGTAAAGAATTCGTGTTAGTATTTTATATCCGTGACTTATTATAGTGATAGTTCGGTAATTTTTACACCTGTCAACGCCTACTTTCTTTAGGATTGGAATTATTGTATTCTTCTTGAAGTCTGAGGGTATTTCGCCTTTCTCATACATCTTGCTCACCACATGGTAGAGTTTTGTCAGGGCTAGCTCTCCCAAGGCTATCAGTAATTCTAAAGGAATGTTATCTACTCCCGGGGCCTTGTTTCGGCTTACGTCTCTCAGTGCTCTGTCAAACTCGTCACGCAATATCATATCTCTCATTTCAACTTGATCTACACCCTCTTCCATTTCCATAATATTGCCCTCAACTACATCACCCTTGTATAGATCCTCTATATACTCCTTCCACCTCTCTGCTTTTCCTTCTTTGCTTAGAATAAGTTATCATCAGAGGTCTTGTCATTCATACAAATAATTCTGTTTTCTCCAAAGGTCTCTTTAATTTTCCTGTAGGCAATATCTATCTTACACCTAGTGATATATGCCTCTACATCTTTTCATTTGTTCTCATCCATCCCTGCTCAGCCATTTTGCACTTTCTGTCGATCTCATTTCTGACACGTTTGTATTCCTTTTTGCTTGCTTTTTTTACTGCATTTTTATATTTTCTCCTTTCCTCAATTGAATTCAATATCTCTCCTGTTACCCAAGGATTTCTACTGGCCCTCGTATTTTTAGCTACTTGATTCTCTGCTGCCTTCACTATTTCATGTTTCTTCTTCTACTGTATTTCTTTCCCCCATTCTTGTCAATCGTTTCCTAATTCTCTGAAACACTCTACAAGCTCTGGTTCTTTCAGCTTATCGAAGTCCCATCTCCTTAAATTCCCACCATTTTGCAGTTTCTTCAATTTTAATTATAGTTCATAACCAATATATTATGGTCAGAGTCCACATCTACCCCTGGGCATGTCTTACAATTTAAAACCTAGTTCCTAAATCTCTGTCTTACCATTATATAATCTATCTGATCCTTCCAGTGTCTCCAGTGTCTTCCACGTATACAACCTTCTTTCATGATTCTTAAACCAATTGTTAGCTATGATCAAGTTAATCTCTGTGTAAAATTCTACCAGGCGTCTTCCTCTTTTGTTCCTTACCCCCATTACATATTCACCTACTAGTTTCTTCCTTTTCATACTGTCGAATTCCAGTCCCCAATGACTATTAAATTTTCGTCTCCCTTCACTATCTGAATAATTTCTTTTATATCATCATACATTTCTTCAATCTCTTCGTCATCTAGGTTCCTGGCATATAAACTTGTACTACTGTCGTAGTCGTGGGCTTCGTGTCTGTCTTGGCTACAATAATGCGTTGATTTCGGTGTTCGTAGTAGCTGACCTGCGTTCCTATTTTTTCATTCATTACTAAATCTACTCCTGCATTACCTCTATTTGATTTTTTTGTTTATAACCCTGTGATCACCTGACCAGAAGTCTTGTTCCTCCTGCCACCGAACTTCATAATTCCCACGATATCTACTTTAACCCATCCATTTAGCTTTTTAAATTTTCTGACCTACCTACCCGTTAAGGGATCTGACATTCCACGCTCCGATCCGTAGAACGCTAGTTTTCTTTCTCCTGATAACGACATCCTCCTGAGCAGTCTCCATCCGGGATCCGAATGGGGGACTATTTTACCTCCGGAATATTTTACCCAAGAGGACGTCACCATCATTTACCATGCAGTAAAGCTGCATGCCCTCGGGAAAAAATTACGGCTGTAGTTTCCCCTTGCTCTCAGCCGTTCGCAGTACCAGCACAAGGCCATTTTGATTAATATTACATGATTGTTGCCCCTTTAACCACACTTTTGTCTGGCCTCCACACCAACGGCGAGGTCCATGATTCAGGGGAAGGGGACACTTTTAATTACTAACTGAATTTTTTTTCCTACCTAAGACTTTCTCTTCCATTGCTTCAGTGCTAACTCTTGTGACCTATGTGACATGTAGAGTCATCTTCTCAGCATAAAGGCCGTTTCTCCCGGTAAAATACTGACATGCCCAAACACACTATCAGAACGGCAAATGAGGATCAAGTGAGGGGCGTCGCATGTTGGCTGCGTGACGCGTCTGCGATGTAGCGATACACAGACGCTTCCTCTTGGCTCGGTTTTCAGCGTAACAAGACGTCTTGTCCTTAACTCTCTCGCCGGATTGTCTTATGACTCTCTTTCGTTCCCGATCTACACGTGCCATGAACCCCACACAGGTACAGTACAACTGGATTAGGATCTCTCTCTCTCCTCAGCGATCACAGGCCCTGCAGACCACGCGCTGCATCAACGATCTGCTTCCACCGCCTTCTATCTCTCTCAGCCTCTCTCCACCCTGCGGAAATTCCTAATGCTGCGATGTCCTTCTCTATGTCATCTTTCCACCTTGTACGAGGTCCGCCGAATGGTCTTGTTGCCTGGAGAGTTCCTTCAAATGCTTTGTTGTTTATTCTGTTGCATTCCATTCTGGCCACATGTCCAGCTCACTACAGTCTCCTACTTTTTAATTTCTGGATGATAGTCGGTTGCTTCATTAATAACTAATAATTTGTTTACTATACGACAGGTCATTGACAAATACTGGAAATTTAACAAAAACATCCACTGTCTCTTCATTGACTTCCAGCGAGCCTACGACAGCATCCACAGAAGTAGCCTCTACAACACGAGAATTTAGTATACCCAGTAAAATCATTAGGATGATACAACTGTGCATGGATGGCTCCCAGGCAGCAGTGAAGTTCAGATGATCCATATCCCCCACCTTTCCAATTAAAACAGGCTTACGACAGGGAGACGCTCTTTCATGTGTCCTCTTCAACAGTGGTTCGGGAGAGTAATTTACATCTATACAATGGTCTCCGATTCGAACACAGTGAAGTAAAACTCCTGGCTTATGCAGATGATATTGTGTTGTGAGTGAAACTGAAGAAGAACTGAAAGACATGTAGAGGTGTCTCAGGCAGAGTGCCAGCAAAATTGGGCTTTTGATTAACCAAGATAAAACCGAATATATGGAAAAAGGTCGAGTCATAAACCCAAATCCTTACTTTGAAATTGACCAACATTCTAAATTCAGAAAAGTTCTCCAGTTTAAATACCTTGGATCACGTTTCAACAGTAAAAATATCATAACAATGAATATAAATGAAATAATAGCCTCAGGATCATGATGTCTGTACTCATTAACCAACCCACTCAAAAGTAAAGCTTTGTCAATCAACACAAAGATGAAGATATACAACACTATTATCTGCCCCATAGTAGTGTACAGTTCAGAAAGCTCGACGCTTACAAAGAATGAAAGAGAAAAACTAAATGTTTTTGAAAGAAAAGTAATTAGAAAAATCTGAGGACTTGTGTTGGAGAATGGCGTATGGAGAATTCGAAAGAACAATGAAATTTATCATTTAATGAAACTGGATTAAGATAGGGATGTAAATAGGTCGTGACCATTCTTAAGATATCGCCCATGCAATTAAATCATATTATTTAGAAAAACCATAGGAAACACATTAAAAGGATGTCAAGACAGACGTCGAAAACGTCTCTCACACGAGCGGCAACCTATCACTCTCAACAACTGCACCATGTTGTTCTACGTGGGTTTTGATAATCAGTTCAGTGTGACAGAACGAACTGGTGGAATCGGCATACAGACAGTAACGGCGTGAAATACGACACGTTCTAGAAACAATGGAAAAGCGGAGTACAGCAAGATAACGACACAAAAAGGAAAATATGCCAAAGACGAAGAGTGAGCACTGAATGGTATGGTACAAAAACAATGACGAAATACAAAAAGCGGTCAAAACCGAAATAAACGTTTGGAAAGCCTGGAGCGTACACAGGAACCCAGTAATGAATAACAATGACCTACATCCAAAATAATGATGATGATGATGGTAATAATAATAATAATAATAATAATAGTAATGTATATTGTAATTTTACGTGCTTTTGTTACCGGATCATACGTCCGCAACGGCACGAGGCTGCATCCAACGTCGCAGTGGACAGTGCTCATAATGTTATGGCTTATCAGTGTACATATACACTACTGGCCATTACAATTACTACACCACGAAGATGACGTGCTAGAGACGCGAAATTTTACCCACAGGAAGAAGATGCTGTGATATGCAAATGATTAGCTTTTCAGAGCATTCACACAAGGCTGGCGCCGGTGGCGACATCTACAACGTGCTGACATCAGGAAAGTTTCCAACCAATTTCTCATACACAAACAGCAGCTGATCGGCGTTGCCTGGTGAAACGATGTTGTGATGCCTCGTGTAAGGAGAACAAATGCGTACCATTACGTTTCCGACTTTCATAAAGGTCGGATTGTAGCCTATCGCGATTGCGATTTATCGTATCGCTACATTGGTACTCGCGTTGGTCGAAATCCAATGACTCTTAGCAGAATATCCAATCGGTGGGTTCAGGAGGGTAACACGGAACGCCGTGATGGATCCCAACGGCCTTGTATCACTAGCAGTCGAATGTCAGGCATATTATCCACATGGCTGTAATGGATTGTGCAGCCACGTCTCGATCCCTGAGTAAGCAGATGGGGATGTTTGCAAGACACAACCATCTGCACGAACAGTTCGATGACGCTCGCAGCAGCATGGACTATCAGCTCGGAGACCATAGCTGCGGTTACCCTTAAAGCTGCATCACAGACAGGAGCGGCTGCGATGGTGTACTCAACGACGAACCTGGGTACACGAATGGCAAAACGTCATTTTTTCGGATGAATCCAGGTTCTGTTTACAGCATCACGATGGTCGTATCCGTATTTGGCGATATCACGGTGAACGCACATTGGAAGCTTGTATTCGCCATCGTCATACTGGGGTATCACTCGTCGTGATGGTATGTTGTGCCATTTGTTACACATCTCGGTCCCCTCTTGTTCGCGTTGACGGCATTTTGAACCGTGGACGTTCATTTCAGATGTGTTACGACCTGTGGCTCTACCCTTCATTCGATCCCTGCGAAACCCTATATTTCAGGAGGATAATGCACGGCCGCATGTTGCAGGTCCTGTACGGGTCTTGCTGGATACAGAAAATGTTAAAATGTTCGACTGCTGCCCTGGCCAGCACATTCTCCAGATCTCTCACCAATTGAAAACTTCTGGTCAATGGTGGACGAGCAACTGGCTCGTCACAATACGCCAGTGACTACTCTTGATGAACTGTGGTATGGTGTTGCAGCTTCATGGGCGGCAGTACTTGTACACGCCGTCCAAGCTCTGTTTGACTCAATGTCCAGGCGTTTCAAGGTCGTTATTACGGTCAGAGGTGGTTGTTCTGGGCACTAATTTCTCGTTATCTATGCACCCAAACTGCCTGAAAATGTAATCACATGTCAGTTCTAGTATAATATATTTGTTCAATGAATACCCGTTTTGCATTTCTTATTAGTGTAGCAATTTTAATGGCCAGTAGCGTACATCGATCACCCAGAAATATATGAGAACGGACCTACTGTCGATATGAACTTGTCCACGTTATACAGCTTCACCTGGAGAGGAATGACCGCTAGTGCGATACACACACGGTGCATGTAGTATGAATGTGCTGTCCGTGTGTAGAATAACGAAGGCACGCGATCTATCTGAGTTTGACGGGAGCAGATTTTGATGGCCCAGAGGTTCGGATCGAGCATTTCGGGAACTGCACGACTTGTCTGGTGTTTGAGGAGAGGTGTGATGAGTGTCTTCAACGCGTGGCGAAAACAAGGTGAAACCACGTCCAGATGTCGTGTGGGTGGGCGGTGACCCTTCATTACAGATGCCAGACGTCGTAGGCTAGGCAGACTGATAAAACACAATAGGCAGCGAACTGTTGCGGAAGTAACACCAGACTTTAATTCTGGGCAGAGTACAACTGTGCCTGAACACACAGTACACCGTGCACTCCTAATGATGGGCCTCTGCAGTCGACGATCCTTGCATGTGCCAAAGTTCGTCACTACATCATCAACTACGACTGATATGGACACGTCACCATCGATACTCGACGTTGGCGCAGTGGCTGAGCGTTGCGTGGTCTGATGAATACTGATAACTCCTTCACCATGCCGATTGGAGGACGCTAATCCGTCGCCTTCCAGTGGACACCTGTACTGCCGGATGGAGACAAGCTGGCGGAGGCTCCATTACGCTCTGGGGAACATTCACGTGGGGATCCATGGCTCCAGTGGAGCTCGTGCAAGGAGCATCGTAAACATGTTACAGTCCACGTACACTCCTTGATGACGATCATGTTTCCCGAAGGCAGTGGCATTTTCCAAGATAATGTGGCATGTCATAACGCCAGGAGTTTGATGGAGAAGTTCCTATTAACGTGGTGCCCTCCTGCCCCGCCCCCTTGATCTGAACCCCATCGAACACTTGTGGCGTGTAATTGAACGTGGTGTCAGAGCTCATCGGCTCCCCTCCGGTATATGTGAGAATTACGTGATTGGTGTGTGCAAACGAGGTGCCAACTCCTTCCAGCTTCCGTTCCTAATAGCTTCCATGCCACGACAAGTCACCGCTGTTATCCGTGCCAAAGATTGACATACCGGCTATTAGGTAGGAGGTCATGTCAGTATACACGCTGACGGAAAAAATGAAACACCAAGGAACTGTATCTACAGCTACATCTACATGGTTACTCTGCAATTCACCCTTGAGTGCCTGCCAGAGAGTTTCATCGAACCATTTTCATACTACTTCTCTACCATTCCACTCTCGAATGGCGCGTGGGAAAAAGGAACACCTAAATCTCTCCGTTCGAGCTCTGATTTCTCTTATTTTATTATTATGATCATTTCGCCCTGCGTAGGTGGGTGTCAACAAAATATTTTCGCATTCGGAAGAGAAAGTTGGTGATTGATATTTCGTAAATAGATCTCGTCGCAAAGAAAAGCGCCTTTGTTTCAGTGACTGTCACACCAACTCGCGTACCATACCAATGACACTCTCACCCCTATTTCGCGATAACACGAAACGAGCTGCCCTTCTTTGCACTCCCTTGATGCCCCTAGTCAATCAGACCTGGTAAGGATCCCATACCGCGCAGCAATATTCCAGCAGAGGACGGACAAGTGTAATTTAGGCCGTCTCATTAGTGGGTTTGTCGCATGTTCTAAGTGTTCTGCCAACAAAGCGCAGTCTTTGTTTCGCCTTCCCCACAATATTGTCTATGTGGTCTTTCCAATTTAAGTTACTCGTAATTGTTATTATTAGGTATTTAGTCGAATTGATACCTGTTAGATGTGTGCGATTTATCGTATACCGAAAATGACACAACCAGAAGTCGGTAGGTGTGTTTGTACATCTGAAACATTATGTCTATTTAGATTTCGCGCCAGTCACGTAACAGTGGCGCTAGTACCGCCATTATGACGATGCAAACCAGGTTTGTTTTAAATACGCGCTGTAACTGTCGTGAGTGTTAGTTACTTGAGACTGGACATCTTGAGTTGTTGGCCAAGAATGTCTTTAAGGTGTCACAGAAGCCATTATCAACATCTCATTGAATGTCAATGAAGTTATGTAGTAAGGATCCTAGAAGCTGAATGTTCCTTCCACGAGACTTCAGATAGAGACTTGGCAGGAATGTAGTTACTGTACGTGATTGGTTGCAGCGGTAGGCACGAGAGTGAACGGTCACAAGAAAACCAGGCTCTGGACGGCCACGTGGCACTACTGAGAGGGAAGACTATCGTGTTTGGCGTGTGGCTCTGGCACTTCGTACTGCGTCTGCAGCAGCAATTAGAGCATCAGGTGGTACGACAGTGACGCGTCGAAGTGTTATTTCAAGGACAGCTACAAGTCGGGCGCCCTGTAGCGTACATTCTACTGACTCCAAACCACTGCTAATTGCGAAATCAGTGATGTTAAGCGAGAGCTCACTGGAGCACAGGGTCGAGATCTGTAGTGTTTTCTGATGAACGCTGGTTCTGCCATAGTGTCAGTGATGGCCGCGTGTTGGTTAGAAAGAGGCCAGATGACGTATGGCAGCCCAACCGCCTGCGTGCTAAACACACTGGTTCTACACTTGAGGTAATGGTCTGGGGAGCGATTTCGTATGAGAGCAGGAGAAGCCTCGTGATTATCGCACGCACCCTGACCGTAAATTTGCACACCAGTCTCGTGATTCGAGAGGATAGTTCTCGCCCACATACTGCTCCTGTCCCCCAACATTCTCTGCAGAATATCGACGTGTTGCTGCCTAGTCCCGCTCGATTACCTTATCTTCGAGCACATATGCGACATCTCTGGCTACAACTACAGTGTCGTTCACAAGCTGCACTAACCGACATAATATGGACCGCCCAAGTGCAACAGATATAGAATTGCCATCCCACAAACTTACATCCGGCACCTGTACAACGTAATGCATGCACGTTTTCATGTTTGTATTCAACATTCTGGCCGTTACTGTGGTCATTAACGTACCAGCATATCACATTATCCTGTGATCGTGCAATATTAATCAGTTAAATATGTTTTCTAGGCAAGCATATTACCGAAATTTCATTACTCTACATTACTTTACAAACGAATGGAAAAACTGGTAGAAGCCAACCTCCGGGAAGATCAGTTTCGATTCCGTAGAAATGTTGGAACACGTGAGGCAATACTGACCCTACGACTTATCTTGGAAGAAAGATTAAGGAAAGGAAAACCTACGTTTCTACCATTTGTAGACTTAGAGAAAGCTTTTGACAATGTTGAATCTAATACTGTCCTTCAAATTCTGTAGGTGGAAGGCGTTAAATACAGAGAGCGAAAGGCTATTTACAATTTGTACAGAAACCAGATGGCAGTCATAAGAGTCGAGGGACATGAAAGGGGAGCAGTGGTTGGGAAGGGAGTGAGGCTTGATTGTAGCCTCTCCCAAACGCTATTCAATCTGTATATTGAGCAAGCAATAAAGGAAACAAAAGAAAAGTTCTTAGTAGGTATTAAAATCCATGGAGAAGAAATAAAAAGTTTGAGGTTCGCCGATGACATTGTAATTCTGTCAGAAACAGCAAAGGACTTGGAAGAGCAGTTGAACGGAATGGACATTGTCTTGAAAGGATATAAGATGAACATCAACAAAAGCAAAACGAGGGTAATGGAATGTAGTCGAATTAAGTCGGGTGATGCTGAGGGAATTAGATAAGGAAATGAGACACTTAAAGTAGTAAAGGAGTTTTACTATTTGGGGAGCAAAATAACTGATGATGGTCGAAGTAGAGATGATATAAAGTGTAGACTGGTAATGGTAAGGAAAGCGTTTCTAAAGAAGAAAAATTTGTTAACATCGAGTATTGATTTAAGTGTTACGAAGTCATTTCTGAAAGTATTTGTATGGAGTGTAGCCATGTATGGAAGTGAAACGTGGACGATAAATAGTTTACACAAGAAGGGAATAGAAAGTTTCGAAATGTGGTGCTACATAAGAATGCTGTAGATGGGTAGATCAGATAACTAATGAGGAGTTATTGAATAGAATTGGGGAGAAGAAAAATTTATGGTACAACTTGACTAGAAGAAGGGATCGGTTGGTAGGACATGTTCTGAGGCATCAAGGGATCACCAATTTAGTACTGGAGGGCAGCGTGGAGGGTAAAAATCGTAGAGGAAGACCAAGAGATGAATGCACTGAGCAGATTCAGAAGGATGTAGGCTGCAGCACGTACCGGGAGATGAAGAAGCCTGCACAGGATAGAGGAGCATCATACCAGTCTGGGGACTGAAGACCACAACAACAACAACATTAATTATTTTTTAGTGTTGTCGTTTCTTCCGTTGTTATATGAACCAGAAGTCCACCGACAAACTTTCAACGTTTTTTTTAGGGATACCTTCAGAGTATTTTGTGCAATGGACTAGCTGTCTACAGTGGCTCGTTACTGAGTAATTATGCAAGTATGATTTATTCGGTTTGTTACCGCAGTCACCCTTGTTTCAAAGGAGTGAAGAAGCTTGAAACATGCAATAGCCAAAACGAAGATTACACAACGCACTTTAGAAAGTGATAGGACAACCCTCAGACGAAACATATGGACTTTTAGCACAGTGTCCTTAATCTGTTCTGTCAATGTACAGTGCAACATGTAACAAACGCAGACCAGTTCCCCTACAGGTATCAATCAAAATTTAGAGCAGTACGACTAAGGTGGAGTGTACAGCGAAACGCCATCGACTGTCTTACACGCTCAGCCTGAGAGTACTGATCAGAGTTTCGTAAACCAGGCTCTTCATATGTCCCCAGAAGAAGTCCACTGGTACCACGTCTGATGCCCGAGACGGCCATGAAACAGGATCTCCGCGACCAATCCTTTGCCATCCAAACTAAGTGCAATAACTCTGTAACGAGCCGCCGGAGACTGTGGATTCCGGATACCAAAATACCAAGACTTTATCTCTGGGCAACCTATGTAAGTTTGCCAGACGAATTCTGTATACAAACACATACATACATACACAGGGTATTTCTGTAAGAGCGTGCAAAAATGTAACAGGACGCAGAGAACGCTCCACTGAACTATTTGATGTAGGGAACTTGGGGTCGAAGAAGCCAGCTTAAGGAGCTTTGGAAGTAAACTTTTCTACTGCTTCGTCTAGAATTACTGTTTTCCAGCTTATTTACGAATAACATGGATACAAGTGTAAATGCACTGTGCTCCTTATTTAGATTTACGTTTTTATTTCCTGCAACGAAACAAGGAGAACGAGCCTGATTAGTAGGAAGGCATGATGCAGGTTTTATTTACTTTACTTGTCCATAAGGTGGCTGTGTTGTATCGTATTTACATTGTACCATGACAGAACGTACTATGAATCGACGCACCCATTCATTAGTCGGTGCTATTCAGAGATGTACAGTACAGTAGGTGGAGCAGTACCGACACAGTTCCGCAGAACTCACGACATGCAATTTGTGTCCAGCGAGGAGCGTTGCGATGCTCTCGCTGCTGAAAGGCTGTACAGGGAACAATTTCCTAACAGGAATCATTCATCTCGAAGAGTGTTTATTTCTCTCGATCGGCGAGTAACTAACTTAAATAAAAAAAGAACACAGTGATGTGATTTTATTCCTAATGGCTTCTACGACCCCAGCATCCCTACCTCATAATGTTCAGTGGAGCATCCTCTATGTTCTGTTAAATTTTTGCACACGCTTACGGAAATATCTTGTATACATATTCACACATACATACATATACGTACATATATGTACCACACACACAGAGCAATATTCACTGCTAGACTATCGGTTAATACATTGGTTCATAATCGTGATGCCAAACAGCTATGTACCTAGGAGCAATGTTGTGAGTCCTCGCTTCGCGAGCTGTGAGCATTCGCTCTCTTTTCTATGCCTGCATAGCCCACAGTGTTCGAGCTAAATCGAATCCCCAAGAGTGTAGAGACAGAGCGTTCTAAGATGACGTCATAGGACACGTTGGCGAGTTTAATGCGAGCGTACAGACCTCATTTCACATCTCTGTTGCACACAAGGGCCACGCTCTCTCCCACATCACCTCTGTCCCAGTCTTCACCGCGTACTTGGAATGTATACCGCAGAAACAGGCTGGACAGTGAAGGGGGAGGCGTGTTTATAGCGATAAGAAGTGCAGTAGCATCGAAGGCAATTGACGGAGACCCGAAATGTGAAATGATTTGGGCGAAGGTCACGGTTAAAGCAGGCTCAGACATGGTAATTGGATGTCTCTATAGGCCCCCGGGCTCAGCAGCTGTTGTGGCTGAGCACCTGAAGGATAATTTGGAAAATTTTTCGAGTAGATTTCCCCACCATGTTATAGTTCTGGGTGGAGATTGTAATTTGCCGGATACAGACTGGGAGACTCAAACGTCCATAACGAGTGGCAGGGACACAGAATCCAGTGAAATATTTTTAAGTACTTTATCTGAAAACTACCTTGAGCAGTTACACAGAGAACCGACTCGTGGCGATAACATATTAGACCTTCTGGTGACAAACACACCCGAACTATTTGCAAGAGTTAAAGGAGAACAGAGAATCAGCGATCATAAAGCGGTTACTGCATCGATGATTTCAGCCTTAAATAGAAATATTAAAAAAGGTAGGAAGATTTTTCTGTTTAGCAAAAGTGACAAAAAGCAGATTACAGAGTACCTGACGGCTCAACACAAAAGCTTTGTCTCAAGTACAGATAGTGTTGAGGATCAGTGGACAAAGTTCAAAAACATCGTACAATATGCGTTAGATGAGTATGTGCCATGCAAGATCGTAAGAGATGGAACAGAGCCACCGTGGTACAACAACCAAGTTAGAAAACTGCTGCGGAAGCAAAGGGAACTTCACAGCAAACATAAACACAGCCAAAGCCTTGCAGACAAACAAACATTACGCGAAGCGAAATGTAGTGTGAGGAGGGCTATGCGAGAGGCGTTCAATGAATTCGAAAGTAAAGTTCTATGTACTGACTTGGCAGAAAATCCTAAGAAATTTTGGTCTTATGTCAAAGCGGTAGGTGGATCCAAACAAAATGTCCAGACACTCTGTGACCAAAATGTTAGTGAAACAGAGGATGACAGACTAAAGGCCGAAATACTAAATGTATTTTTCCAAAGCTGTTTCACAGAGGAAGACTAAACTGTAGTTCGTTCTCTAGATTGTCGCACACATGACAAAATGGTAGATATTTAAGTAGAAGACAGAGGGATAGAGAAACAATTAAAATCGCTCAAAAGAGGAAAGGCCGCTGGACCTGATGGGATACCAGTTCGATTTTACACAGAGTACGCGAAGGAACTTGCCCCCCCCCCCCCCCCCCCCTTCTTGCAGCGGTGTACCGTAGGTCTCTAGAAGAGCGTAGTGATCCAAAGGATTGGAAAAGGGCACAGTTCATCCCCGTTTTCAAGAAGGGATGTCGAACAGATGTGCAGAACTATAGACCTATATCTCCAACGTCGATTAGTTGCAGAATTTTGGAACACGTATTATGTTCGAGCATCATGACTTTTCTGGAGACTAGAAATCTACGGCGTAGGAATCAGCATGCGTTTCGAAAAAGACGGTCGTGTGATACCCAGCTCGCGCTATTCGTCCACGAGACTCAGAGGGCCATAGACACGGGTTCCCAGGTAGATGCCGTGTTTCTTGACCTCCGCAAGGCGCTCGATACAATATACATAAATGACCTGGTGGGTGACATCGGAAGTTCACTGAAGCTTTTTGCAGATGATGCTGTGGTGTATCGAGAGGTTGTAACAATGGAAAATTGTATTGAAATGCAGGAGGAACTGCAGCGCATTGACGCATGGTGCACGGAATGGCAATTGAATCTCAATGTAGACAAGTGTAATGTGTTGCGAATACATAGAAAGATAGATCCCTTATCATTTAGCTACAAAATGGCAGGTCAGCAACTGGAAGCAGTTAATTCCATAAATTATCTGGGAGTACGCATTAGGAGTGATTTAAAATGGAATGATCATATAAAGTTGATCGTCGGAAAAGCAGATACCAGACTGAGATTCATTGGAAGAATCCTAAGGAAATGCAATCCGAAAACAAAGGAAGTATGTTACAGTGCGCATGTTCGCCCACTGCTTGAATACTGCTCAGCAGTGTGGGATCCGTACCAGATAGGGTTGATAGAAGAGATAGAGAAGACCCAACGGAGAGCAACGCGCTTCGTTACAGGATCATTTAGTAATCGCGAAAGCGTTACGGAGATGATAGATAAACTCCAGTGGAAGACTCTGCAAGAGAGACGCTCAGTAGCTCGGTACGGGCTTTTGTTAAAGTTTCGAGACTGTACCTTCACCGAAGAGTCAAGCAGTATATTGCTCCCTTCTACGTATATCTCGCGAAGTGACCAAGAGGATAAAATCAGAGAGATTAGAGCCCACACAGAGGAACACCGACAATCCTTCTTTCCACGAACAATACGAGACTGGGATAGAAGGGAGAACCGATAGAGGTACTCAGGGTACCCTCCGCCAAACACCGTCAGGTGGCTTGCGGAGTATGGATGTAGATGTAGATGTAGATGTACTTTCCGCCCTGTAGTATAGATCGCTGAGGGCCAGATACACCGACGACTGCAACCATGCGATGCGGCTAAGTAATGAAGCTGTGTTTGTGTATTAAATGGTTTATATTCCAATTAATTGAAAACCGCACATCGTAGTCATTTTCTAAATATAATTTTCAGTGCGGACGTTGCGGTTTAGGCGAGATAATTCGCAAAAACACATGCTTTAAATTTATTTGCATCAGCCGACAATGGAATCGTATACCACGTGGTTAACCATTAGACTGGCTTAAAAGCGTTTCTATATAAAGATACGTAAAAGCTATTTGTCAATACATTCCGTAACAGCGAATTTGATGTGAGGGTAATCTGTAATGCTAAGTGAAGTATAACTTCAACACGTATATTCCCTGTTAAATGAAACGTATTTGATGGGGTGCCAATAATTGGACAAAATAAAGCTCCAATACGAAGCGGTGCAAAAATACATTGGAATTATTCAAAGAATTTTTGAATATTCGCGTTAGTAGGTTTCTTATGTAGTGAAAGTAGATTAATTTAAAAGAAATTCCAGACGGAGGCAGTCATGGGTCAGTTAAAAGAAGAAAATTTCCACATAATAAAGACCACACTTTCCGCTTCGATACTGAAACGGTGCATAACAATCCATTATCCCAGAAACAAATATTAAAAATACTTTGTTTCAAGTAAACAAACAAGTAACAGTGCATAACAATCCATTACCCCTGAAAGAAAAGTTAAAAAGACTTTGTTTCAAGTAAACAAACAAGTAATATTCATGTTGGGTCTCCAGCTGGAAGATATCGTCATCTGTACACAATATCTCGGCAGTCTACTTGGTCTCCATCTTCAGGTGAGGCCGTCGCCCTAACACTCTGGTACTCGCATCAGTTACGGCGAGTTAGTGTGACGGCCTCGTCACCTGAAAATGGAGCACGTGGACCGCGGGAATATTGTGTCCCAATGCAATATATTCCGACAGGAGACCCGACATGAATATCACAAAATACTACTCCGGGAAAGTTTACGGAGCCGAAAAGAAACAAGTAAATTTAGGGAAGAATGTATATACGATACATTGCAATAACTGGTTCTAAATTCAGCTAGACGTGTCTGAAAGTCTAGATGAGTATGGCCTTTCATCTCATCACTGCAAAATCTCTAACAAGTAACGTAAAGGATGCATTATTTCAGTACCTGTTAAGGTTTGTAAGTTTATTTGTCCGACATTGCAGATACTAGATCAAACTTTTTTATGAGTGTTCAATGCGGGAACCGCTTGTACCTCGACAGATATCGAAACGGTACTCCAATTCTCGCCAGATATTCATAAGAATGACAGGTGTTGCGACCTCTACTGCGGCGTAGATCCGTTGTATTTGATCTACCAGATTGCAAACTTTTGTTCCGTAAAAAATGTTCTTGATAAACCCCCACGCACTGAAATTCAGCTTAGTCGGATCGATGGACCGCGTGGGGTGGAGGGAGAGGTATGGGAGGAGGGAGTAACACCCTAACACCCTCATGAAAGGTGTGCGGCGGGGGTGGGTACAATTCTGCTAGAAAATGACTACATATTTAGTTTCCATTCGATTCACGTATGGAACAAAGAAAAAATAACTCCTTAAATGACTCAGTGCGTGCTCTATATAATATTTAACTAGCGATCTCTGCCAGAGCGATGAGTCTGGAGTTGTAATATGCTCCTAAATACTTCTTGAAATTTTGTAATTAGGCTTTCACGGGATAGTTAGCACCTATCTTTAAGCGTGTGCCAGTTCTGTTTTTCAGCATGTGCATGACGCTCCCTCATGGGAAATAACTGTGACTATTCGTACTGCTCTTCTGTGAATACATCCAATATTCTATATTTGGTGCGGTTCTCGCACACGTGAGCAATATTCTTGGATGGATTAATGAAGAGCCCCCCCCCCCCCCCCTCTCCCAGTTGCTATTATGGTCTTCATTGTAGTCCACCGTCGCGTTCGATTTTTCTTAGTGAAGTTGTTTACTAGAAGAACTGAAAACATCGCTTTTGGTCATTTGGCGTGGCTTCACCAAAGCATAATATTCATATTCACTAGAAAAGGGCTTACGTGTAAAATACGAACGTGGTCATAGTCTGTAATAAAGTACATATTAGTAAATGGAGTCACTCAGTGTTCCAAGCATGGAGTAACTAACAATACTATGATATGAGGCACACTAGCGTTTGGTAATCAATTTCCTTTGTAGAGTTATTGCATTACGTTAGTATTCTACGACTGAACCCAAAACTGCCACCCTCTTTATCTACGACCGAGCCAATGCTTTCGTTCCATTTCACATACCTACAAACTGTTACACTCATGTGTTTGTACGAGTTGACGGACTTCATTAGTGACTCATTGTTACTGTAGTCATAGGATACCACGATCTTTTTAGTTTTGTGAAGTGCACGATTTACATTTCTGTACATTTAAAGCGTGGTGCCACTCTCTGTACAACTTTCAAATCTTAGCAATATGTGACAAAATTTGTGAAGTTTTTTTCGAATAGTCCTTCAGTATAGAGAAATGCGTCATCTGTGAAAAGTCTCAAGTTACTATTAACGTTTACTTCATGGGCAATGTGCCACTTGAACAGATAGGGTTCCAGCACAGCTCCATGGAGCACACCTGAGGTTACTTCTTCACCCTTCGATGACCATCCATCCAAGACAATAACCTGCTTCCTCCCAACCATAACATCGTCAATTCAGTCACAAATTTCGCTTGACACACCACACGACTGCATTTCCTTTAATAAGCGTAGAAGAGGTACTGAGTCAAATCCCCTGCAGAAACAAATAAATATGTATTGTTTAAGGCGTTATTTCCACAGATTTATGAAAATTCTCTTTTGCTGTAGGCGTCTGATCAAAATCTATTACATGTTAGAACGCCTATCGGAACACTGTTTAAGATATTCCGAACATTTGTCGTCAACAAGGTCTTCCTTACAGACGGAGAACATTAATTTCGGTTGGTGTATCGATTTTATTACACAACCATCGCTGTTACAATAGCAGTTATATATTTGACACTCCTCAAATCATCTACAGCAGTCAAATTTTAGACAAGTAAAAATACGCGAGAAAATATCGCCATTAAATTTTCAACATAATTTGTGCATCAAATCGTACAGCACCGTCAAAGTACGGTTTTACATCTAATTAAATATAAAATTTCAAAGAGTAACGAAATACAGTTGCCATTTTCATGAGTAGGTGGTGCCTTCATGATTGAAATGTAGTTGATGATGCAAAAAGGAGAAACGAAAGTATTCAGAAGTAGTGAAATTGGAAGTAAAGTGAAGACAAAATGAATAAGGGAGCGCGAGAAAGAAGAAGAAACGCAACCCGAGATATGTGCTTCTGAATGCTGGCGATATCAGACGGTCCCATCGGCTGTGCACAAGTGTAATTGGATCAGCGGTGATGGATGGCACTTAGCCATAAATTTTCCAAGTTCTTCCTGCGGCGTCATTTATCTTCATTTCTGCCCCGACGTGCGTTGACCCAGTGCACACTGAGCTTCCCATTGCCTCTCCCTTAGGTCCACATTGATCTGTTATCTCAGTTTTGTTTTTACATGCCTGAAAAATTACAACAATTTGAAGAAGTGCAGAAACGGAAGCAGCCGTTCGAACGCGTCACGAGTAACGGTGCTCGCTCTCCGCGTGACTAATAGGGCGCGCTGCACTCTGCATCGGGCGCGTTTAATTTATGCCCGTCGCGTTTCAGGAGCCTGTTAGCGCCCACCTGCGGGCCGTGTGCCATTCGTGACGCACACCGCTCTGCCCCGACACGCCGTCGCGTAATAATGAGACGCTGTGCCGTTCAGAGTCGTTCGTTTTACAGGTTCTGAATTCGCCGTCCTAATTTGCCCAACGTTCTCCAGGGAAGAAACCTCGCACTATTTCTAGACGCGGGCACTGAAAGCGAACCGTATAGACTTCGAAAGAGCAATTGCCAACTACCTCTCTCATTCCCTCCCTTCCTCCCTTCCCCCCCCCCCCCCTCTCTCTCTCTGTCTCTCCCATCTGCCTCTCTCTCGTTCTCTCACCCTCTATCTCTGTTATCGTCCCTCTCCCTCTGTCGACTTTCTCTCCCTTCCCATTGTCTGTCTCTTTCTCTCGCCCTATCTCTCCCTGCCTTCTTACCTCCATCCCTCTCTCCTTCGGCCTTCCTCTCTCTCTCACTTTGTCTCTCCCTCTGTCTCTCTCCGCCCCTCCGTCCCTCCCCCTCCCTCTCTCACCCTCTCTCTCCTCTCTCTCTCTCTCTCTCTCTCTCTCTCTCTCTCTCTCTAAACCTGTCTGCGGATTTTCGGATTTTTAACGCTGGAAAATGAAATGCTTCGTAGAGAAAGGATGTGCTAAACACACGGAAAACTGTGAGTCATAAGCATACATTGAAAAAAGCAATGTACAAATAACAACGCTGAGATACTACCGAAAGCCATCTTGTTAAGCTACGAAATGTTGGCACTTCAAAAATAAGATAATGAATCCTTCGCTTCCGTTAAAAATGATTTTACTTCAAGCCAGTTATTAACTCACGATACACTTTCGAAGCATTACCCTGGCTCAAAATAACATACTCCTTGGACTACTAAAGTATTCAGCACACAGGACGAAAAGTTGGTTACTCGCAGCAGACATCGCGTTAATATATATGTATTTGTGTATTTATTTATTTATTTATTTTTAGTCTGTTATCTAAAAACAAGAACAGACCAAGTGTTGAAATGAATTGGCGTGAATGTAGCACATAATATTTTAATATAATATAAAATGTGTTAGTATAATTAACCATTACGCTGTACAAAGAAAAAAGATATACATAAAAAGAAAAAATAAGGATTTTTAAAAAAAACTAATTACTCCATTTGGCCATATGGCGCTGAGATATAAGTTCATCCGGGATCGAAAAAACACATGATTCAACTCTGTTCCAATATGCTGCATTGCTGGATCACAAATTTAGAAATTTATAGTTCTGGTCTACACTACAATAGAATACTACATCTCAGAGCACCACACTACATTGCTGTACTCGATGTCACTACCAACGCAGAGTTCTCATTTGTTTGGATAGTTAGCTCCCGGCGCTGTGAGGTGCCCAGGATTCATAGGGGCTACGCTGCTGTGACACCCAAACAATAGACATTGGGTGATGGCCGTCAGCGTCTCAACAAATCTTTTCTGGTTCCCACCAAAGTTCTTATCCCCACTGCTTCCGGAAGTTTGTTGCGGATGAATGTTTTGATGTGGTGCGCCTCCCGCTCATGATACGTGGCCTCTTCTTGGTTGTCTGTCAGCCATGAGGCTTGCAGTTTATAAGCTGACGTTTTTGCTGCTAGCGAGTTCACCTTCTGCCACAGGTCCTCAGTCCTTATAATCTTACAGACAGTTGTATGTGCAAAGACGTTCCTGTCCAGTTCTTTAGCACCTTGTCTAATGACGCATTCTCTCACGATGTGGTCCGGAGTGCTGATTACTTCGCATGCACAAAAATCTATGGTACCATGTCGTATTTTCAACGCACTTCTGGGATGTAGGCCATGTCCGTACATGTAGTACATATGATTATTTTTAATGTTTCCTTTACAGGAAGGAACTGGTAAGTTCTCCTCCCTGTTTCTGTTATAACCAGATTTATTGCCCTTCTGTATCAACGCGTGTCTATGTTTCTCGATATGATATGCTCCCTAATGCTGTGCTACGCCACCGTGATGATGGTCTCAGTTTGGCGAGGAAAGGATTGCACAAATTTTCAAGCTACACCGTTTCCAGCTGAAGCCGGCCAGCCCCAGTGATGTCCCGCGGAGCTACCAAATTGCGGATATACTGATTGCTAAGTTTCATTCGATGTTTCAAATAGACCTAGACACCGTCTGAAGAAATAAGGTTGGATGATTTAACTGGCAAGCCGGTTCCTTGAGGGTTCGTTAAACCCAAAACGTGTGGGTTTAGTCCTCAAACACGCCTTTTGTCATCTATGAAGACTGGGGTATCCCAGCACATACTTCATAAAAATGTAGAAACACTTGTAGGACCGAGACTTGAATAACGCTCGTTGGTCTGTGGTTCGCACAAGGTAGGATTGACAGAAGATACAGAGAAGATCCAAAGAATAGCAGCAATTTTCTTTAGCGTTTCACTTAATAAGCACGATAGCGTCACGGAGATTCTCGGACAATCACAGTGACAGGCGCTGCTAGAAAGGCACTGTGCATCACGTATGGTCTCCTGCTAAAATTACGAGAATGTACGTTCGTAGACGAGTCAACGAATACATTGCTTCCTCCTAAGTACATCTCGCGAAAAGACAACGAAGATAAAATTATGGAGATTCAAGCCCACTTACCAACAGCATACTCGGCCGGAATAGGGAAAGAGGGAAGAGGTTGTAAGTACCGTCCGCCACACACCGTAAGGTGGCATTGGGGAGTGTAAATGTAGGCGTAGATGGGTAACGGTGAATGAGAACGTTGAAATAAAAATCATGGCTCATGTTCCAACATACAGTACGAGAAACACTAAAACAATACACTCTCCGGAGGCAGTAAGACATAAAGGCCACACCACTGGGGAATTATACGAATGGGACAGAAGTCTTGATTAGAATTACAGAAAAAATGGATGATTTATTCAAGAGAAAAGAGCTTCACAAATTGAGCAATTTGGTCCCTCTCCAGCCCTTAAGCAAACAGTTATCCGGCTTGACAATGACTGACAGAGTTGTTGGGTATCCTCTTGAGGGATATCGTGCCAAATTGTGTCTAACTACTGAGTTGGATGTCCAAAAACCCGATGGTTGTAGGGTCTGCCAACAATGCTCCAAACGTTCTCAGTTGGGGACAGATACGGCACCCTTGCTGGCCAAAGTAAGGTTTGGCTAGCAGGAAGAGAAGCGGTAGAAACCCTCGCCGATTGTCTTGCTGAAATGTAAGCTCACGATAGCTTGCCGTAAAGGGTAACAAAACGGTGCGTAGAATATCGTCGACGTATGGCAGTCCTGTAAGGGTGCGTGGATGAAAAGGAATAGCGCCACATACCATCACTCCTTGCTGTCGGTCCGTTACCTATGGTGGGCGACAGTCATCTACATCTACGTGATTATTATGCTATTCACAATAAAGTGCCTGGCAGAGGACTCAATGAACCTATGGTGGGCGACAGTCAGATTGGTACCCCTCTGCTCTCCTGGGCGTCTCCAGACACGTCTTCACTGGTCATCGGCGATCAGTTCGAAGCGGGATTGATCACTGATGACAATCCTACTCTAGTCAATGAGACTCCAGACAGACGACGTGCCTGCATACACCCCCGAACAACGGTGGAATACACCCTGAGTGTCGCCTGACATAGAGCACGACAACCAAAGGGATGGTCTGGGCTGTCATTTCTTTCAATCTTTTTGGTTGTCATCCGCTCCACCATTACAATACAGCGGTACGTAGAGGGTATTCTGCGCCCCATTTTGATGCCCCTCATGGCAAGCCATCTCGGGCATCATTTCAGTAAGATAATGCTTCACAAACACGGCAAGTGTTTCCGCTGCTTGTCTTCGTACTTGAAAAACCCTACCTTGGTCAGCAAAGTCGCTGCATCTCTCTCCAGTTGAGAACATTTGGAGATTTATGGGTAGGGCTCTCCAACCAGATCGGATTTTGACAAGCCAACTGGACCGAATATGGCTCGATGTCCGTCAGGAGGTCATGTAAGAATTCAGTCAATACCAAGCCGAATATAACCTTAGTACGCATCTTGCTTTTGTGTGTGTGTGTGTGTGTGTGTGTGTGTGTGTGTGTGTGTGTGTGTGTGTGTGTTTTACAGTTTATTACTGAATCACTCCCGCCTGAATTACACCTTTCATGCACTAAGAGTTAGACTTCCCATTGGGTGATAGGTATTCACGATGTGTTGCACCATTTGAAAATCACAACTCGATTGTCCACACTACACGCCTCCACTCAGCCACTGTCCTATTTCCTTATTCTCTATCTGACTGCAGACGAGCAGCCGTTTGTCGCTGCGAAAAACGGTACTCGACTCCGAACGCCCGTTGCATAAAGTTAACTTCGCATTATACTCTCAGAAACTGGCGAAGATGGGACTGCGTTCACTGACAGCAGCAATTTCTGGCGAACTTGATACCGACTGTCACTGACAAGCCACGATACTCGCCTCCGTCCCCTGTCAGTTAGTATCTTTATACATCCACTCTTCTAGCGCTGTGTTACAGTTCTTTGTAGACACGTCGGGTAGTCAAAGTTGATACGCGAACAAATCGAGCTACTTTATTCGCTGTACGATCATGAGCACACGATAGCTCCCGAGATCCATACACGGGGGTTAGGCAAAAATACGGCAACATAGCGAGAAATGCATGCTTGAACATAAATGCAGATGACAACCAAGCCTGCAAATTTCACTCGACAAAAAAGTTACGTACCTATTATTCTTTTGCTAGCAGGAACATGTCTACAACCCCGCCACACGGTGAGATCCCTTCGTCACAGTACAGTAGCATGCCCCTAGACGAGCCAAAACAAAACGACACAGTCCATTATTAAAATGTATTATTCTGCAGTAATTTCGTTTCAGTAACAGGGGAAAAGTTCCAGTTGTGTCAGACTTGTGCAAACAACTTCTTTACCATCCTGGGTTGTACTGCCACAGCTGAAACATTTCCGTTGTTACTGTAAACCAAATTATTGCACGATACTCGACTTTGCCAATGGACTGTGTCGTTTTGTTTACAGCCCTCTTGCGCCTTGCTACAGCACTGTGACGCGGGGAGGCCAGTGTGTGGTAGGACTATAGACATATACCTGCTAACAAAAGTATAATATGCACATAACTTCTTTTTTTAGGTGTTACTTAAAACTCCACGACTACTCTCGCATTTTTACGATAGTTGCACATCACGCCCCTACATTAGTACCCCATTTTTATTTTGATATTTAATTTATCAGTAGGTATGTAGGCATATCAGTAAAAGTGACATTCTATAATCTGACCTGTGCACTTTATTGTCACGAAGTTGAAGGTGTCAGACGTATCAGTGAGGTACTCACTCCTGACAAGCCCAGCACTGGACAGGCCCTTTCGTTTTCAAGGTACTGGCTCCAGAACGACTGCATCGGGATTCAAGTTGCAAAACTCCCGGCTGTAAATTCGATACTTACCGCTGCAGGATCTCGTCGGGCCGAAGAGACGCTTGTGACACCCAGGAGTGTGATAAGAGAGAGCGTCACATTTCTTTCCTTTAACTTTTATAGAGATATATGTGTGCAGGGGGGAAACGGGAGTCACTAAGTTTTGTAGAGGAAAAGGGAATGTTTGTTCCGAGACGTAAAGTTGCGTTTTGGCTAGACAGAAGAAGGGTGACAAGGATAGAGCGAGAGAAAGCGGGAACTGTAGGGACTGAAACACCACAAGGGGAAAGGAAGTGAGGGATTTCAGCGGAGGAGGCTTCTATATGAACGACTAGCTTCTTCTACCTCAGCTACTTCTACAAATACTTTATCCTAGCTTAGCGCCCACTTTCTCACTCGCGATGATTGTATGATCTTGACAGATTTTTGTTTTGTTTTCCTTTAACAAAATTTTTATGTTGTTCACAAACTGAAACATCTTCTAAACCTTGTACTCTAATTACGGCCGTAGAAGCATGGTCTTTTCCGAATGTACTTCTGACCAAAAAGCGATTGTGGCAGCTAGAGACTGAGTACTTTATTAATGCTCCCTTTTTAGTGCTTGTGGTGATATTTTCATAGACACTTTCATCCCTTGACACATATTTATTTAGAAGTCAAATACATATTTTCATAGCTTTAGCTTTAGAAATGTTTTAATGTAGCGAAATACCGAAACACATTTTTGTTTCAGTTTCTAATCGGAACGCCACATACAAATTTTAAAGATTTAGTTTCAAAACTTCTTTCGTAATGAAATATTCTCAAACAGACTTTCATCTCCTATTTTACCCCCTTAAGGGTTGAACTTTCAAGAGTGCCGGAGCACGTATATTTTTATTTCTGATCGAGAAACCAAATAACAGTTTTGTTCTTCGAGCATCAAAATTGCCTTAATAACCACACATTTTCAAAAATCCTACCATCGTCTACTTCAACCCTCAGGAGTGGAACTTCGAAGCATCCCTTACTAAACGATGTCTATAGTATAATATCAGCACCCTATTCAAATTTCTAGTTTCTATCCCAAGCGGACTGGGCGATGATCGGTCAGCCAATCAGTCAGTCATTGCCTTCTGATGCATGCTCGTGACTTCTACTTTGAAATTCTCGTAACAGTTCATACAGACTTAGAAAACATGTTCTCACGCTTATGTATATTTCACATTCATCACGAAAGAAATACTTTGTCAACAGATCAATTCACGATGTCAGAAAAATTTACGATTTTCTCAGTTATGAGGCGTTGGTTTCCAACGGAAAGCCATTTCGCATTGGGCTCCAAAGTTATCGGTTACGACCTTTTAAGGCTCCCTTTACTTTGTGACTGCGAACGTCTCTGTAATTCCCGTAGTCTGTGGCGTAGAATCACGCTCCGTGAAAAGTTACGTCAGCGCATACATCAGGCTGGTAACAGCATGCCACAGAAATAACATATGCAAAGTTTTTCACGATTCTAAGACGCATATTTTCGAGAAAATAAGAAACCATTGACAGTCAAAAGAGAGAGAATGGATATGTACGTAATGAGATATCGTGGTCTAAGCCGTTCACTTCTCACAAAGAGGTAGAAATCATGTGTAAATCCAATGCAAACACACGTGAAACCCAGGCAGTATTGTCAGCAATACTGCTGCACGTCGATAAGCGTTGTCTAACATTGTCACTACGGAGCTTTTCACTCGATCCATTACCGTGCTAAAGATATACAAATTGTTATGTACACATTTCTTAACTGCTCTTTGCTATTTTTTCAGAGCCACTGATAGTATCATTGACAACAAATTATAAAATTTATCTAATACCTTGGTTATGCTCTTTTATTCAAAAATTTCTTGATCGCATTTGTACCTCAAGTTCTCATTAGTGCTCATCATGGGCATTTACGTAACAGTGCACTGGTTCTGATGACTACTTGAACAGTCATAACTGGTTAACTCTTATGAATCCACCAAATGCTGTCAAGACGCATTTGAATAAAAGAGAGTTTTTCAAATGTACTGCTGCTCATTTTGCCAATGTCAAATTTTGTTGCTGACGGCTATGCTTGTGGGGCACTCTTTCTTCATATTTCAAAGTTCAAAATTACACTAAACGAATAAAATTCAAACCATAATTATTCTGTGCAACAATAACATCTCGTGAGCCTTTAATTAGTTCACAGTTATAGAAAAGTTGCAACACAGAATTAACGTAAAATATAGTCTCATCGACAATGAAACAGTAAAATTATCATGTAGAAATTCTGTTGCATAGTATAATATCGAAACTTAATAACTTATAAATAATTTAATTAAAAATTCATGTAGGTGAGCAGTTAATTTATCAAGTTTGCAATCCCGTGATGTACTATACGACATTACAACATTCCATTTAAATTAGTTCAGTGCCAGCGTGGACCAATATCGTTCGTGTTAGATGAAGCTGTGAACATATAGCTTAAGGGGAGTACCTACAATAAATTCTAGGACAAAAGTTACAGGAAACTGCATAATGCGAGTTACCAAAACCTGTATAAGGAGCTGAAACTCTTAAGGCTTATGACTATACAATTTGGCGACAAACCGAACCTAAAAACGGAGTAATGTATGAGTTTCAATTATAGATAATATGGAGCATATTCAGCAGGTGGAGGGGCAGAGAGTATTTTAGTGACAGCATTCATATATTTTCGTTTGTCATGTACATATCAGCTTTTAATTTTCTCAGGTGACTTTCGTAGAACTAAATGACACGAAGACAGAGTCTAGAAAATGACAAGAAATTACGAACTGTATTTGACACACGGTTCTTTTCTATCGTTTGCCTGTGGACTTGTCCGCGTTGATGGGTTTCCGACCTGAAGGGCCTGGCCATGTTGAGGCGCCAGGTCGCAGACTCAGCGAACCTCCTGTCAACGACACATTCGACGCGGTTCGCGAGTCCGCAGGCAGAAGCGTCAGACCACAGGTGGATGACTGAGGTAACGCAGATAGTGGAAAGACCCTACACTTAGGAAACAAACAGCAGACTGACTCCTCAAGTATAGACAAAAAGGACAGAGAGACAGCATCCGCCTAATTTACACGATCACATAGCCATATGTGCAGGCCTATGTTCACAACCGTGGTCCTAAATGAAATACTGATAATGCCGAGTGTATACTTCGATTTTATCTCGCAAATTGTGACGTAGTTAAAGCTAACAGAGTCTGTTGCTACTTTAACCATCAAATCATTTTCATGACACAGTGCACTTCTCAGATTGTTCAGACGAATGTTTTTCATGTTTTTAAGCAATACGCTAACCGACTTCGTAAAATAATTTTTGAAAGACATCGTCTTTCCTACATTTAGTGCTACGCTTTATTCTTCAGTACACGATTGCAATTTCGGCACTTAAGCATTTGTCGAATGCTTAAAATAGTCCTTAGCTTATGTCAAAAGTATCCGGCCGTTATACAAACATCAAGATATTCGAGACCATGGTCACGTCTCGATGTTCGTCTAATGGCTGGATATATCTGACATATGCTAAGAAACTATTTAAACACTCGATAATGCAATTTGCCGAAATTGCAGTCTTGTACAGTAAAATAAAACATAGCACTCAAAAGTGGGAAGACGGTGTCTTTCAAAAAGTGCGTTTTAACTGTCGACCCAAAACATCAGAAGTTGTTTGGTGTAAATAAAACCGGACTAGTGAGAGTATGACAGGCGTGTGAGGGTTGCGTACAAATTTAATTATACACGACTGTATTCGCGGTTACGAATACGAACAACCATCAGCTGTACAAGGGAATGACGACGATGAAAATTTGTGCTGGACCGTGACTCGTAACCGGATTTCCCACTTTGCGCGAATGGTCGCCTTAACCGGTTTGGGTATTCGTACACGACCCACGGCCAGAGCCAAATTTCCTTATGTCGTAGTTCCTACGTCACAACCTGTACACGTACACACATTATGTATTCCCCATACAGGGGAATACAGTATAATTGAATGTCACTGAACAATAAAGTGTATATACAGGAAACATTACATTGTGCTTGTTAACAAAACAGGCCTATCAAATTTTATAACGTACAGAGATAGTTGATCCATAGGTCATACGAGTATCAAAATATGTGACATACACGCCCGTATCTTTTGACTGCATTGACTAAGGCGCTTACATTATTTACACTGTCAAGTAATTGTAGAGTTTAAGGTCTGACATAAAGTGAGGCTCTATATCTGTGCTCGTTCCAGAGAAAAAGGGGTCTTCACAGATAGACGGACAATAAATAGGAAGTAAAATATTCACCATGTGAAATTACTACAAATTAACAATTTTCAGACTTTTCTCCTTTCCTTGTACAGTGAAACCAATCTTCTTGCCAAATTTTATGAATGTAGGTGAATGGAAAGTACATTATTTGTTTTGTTCTGTGAGTTTGATAGTAACAAGATTTTTGACATAATTAGCGATATCATTTAACTGCACTGACTTTTTTTCACCGCCAAAGGAGCGTAGAACTTAGTATTTGACATAAAATTCAATATGCTACCTCCACCCGTTCCTGAGAAAGAGGGATCTTACCAATTGACAGACAGACAGACACACAACAAAATGGGCCTTTGAGGTTTCCGTTCTTACCGATTGAGGCACGGAACTCTAATTATTAAGTAGTGCATATATAGAAACATTTTGTGTATTATGTGCTATTATTAAAGTACTTGACATTTGTGGCACGTTAAAAGTACCGATGGCAGTAAGTGACATTGATAGGAGGTGAGGGGGACGGAGGGGGACAGCGAGTTGGGAGGGGAAACACTAACACACTATGACCAAGGATTCGTGGCCAGTTGTCAGTTTCGTGTCCATAATATTAGTTTTTAAATTGTAATTTTTCGCGATACAAAAAATCGGACTTTATTTAGTGAGTGGTAAATGCACAATGTGAGTGAAGAGAGGAAGGATTAACAATCCAGAAACTTTGAGAGGGGAGCAAGCGCTTGCGGCACTTGGCGCGTGACGTACCGTATGGCAACCAGCAGCAGCGGGCCGTATGGCGGGCTGCGCGACGCGAAGGGGCCGGCACTCCCGCGACGACTGACGGCGCGCCGCGGAACAGCGGGCCACGCGGCTGGGCCGGCGGGTCCGCGAAGGCGTCCGCGGTGCGCGCGCACTCACTGCCACTGTGCGTCAACTCGCGAGAGGGGCGGGGCGGGGAAGAGGGGGAGGGGGAGAGGGAGGAGCAGGGGGACCCGCAGACAGACGGCCACTCCGTCACGTTCACTGCCAGCGCCGGCTCCTCGCCGGATCTCTTTTCTTTTCGACGTACGACACGGCGGCAGAGGAGGACACGCGCCT
Source organism: Schistocerca gregaria (assembly GCF_023897955.1). Taxonomy (NCBI): domain Eukaryota; kingdom Metazoa; phylum Arthropoda; class Insecta; order Orthoptera; family Acrididae; genus Schistocerca; species Schistocerca gregaria. The sequence goes on along the minus strand of NC_064921.1, from coordinate 692,125,776 downwards.
CCGGCTGCCCGCCGGCTCGGCAGCTTCCGAACTCAGGTGAAAGTCACGAGATTATCCTAATGGCCCCGGCAGCCGACTCTTATCGTGAAATACAGCAGCGGCACGACTCGAGTTTCTGGCGACTCTCTCTTCGACAGGATTTCCTTATTGCTGAGTCATTATTAGTCGCAGACTAGGATAAGGAGAAACGTAGACTAAAAAGTATAAGCGAGTTGGCGTCGTCAAACATTCAGGACCAGTCCTTGAATAGTTAAAATCCAAAATGTAAGTACACTATCTAAAGAACAAAAGGACATTTACATCGTTAAATCACATACCCAAATTTTGCTTCGCCCAATACTGCTACAAGGACTGCATGACATAGTGTTCGCCCAGAGAGTCACACTCAGACGTAACCAATCACCCACAAAATCTGTAACAAGCAGTGAAACAACATTGTCAACTTCGCACGGATCCACAGCCCATGTACATTACGTAGCACTAGTGCCTCTTCTGTTTTCTATCTAAAATGTGGACAATATAGTGGGCACACATAAAATAAATATTAAAATTAAAATAAACCTTTAAAATACCGCGTTTGTAAATTAAACTAAAACGTGTGAAATACTTCCTCCTAGGCCCTTACAGGTACCTTACCCCATAAATGCAGTCCTCAATATTTGTGATTATGAATTTTTAATGGATTTGAAAATACTTGTAAGATTTAAAGTGAAAAACATGGGTCATATGCAATATATAATTATAAGAAGGTGATCTATTCTTGCATCAATTGTGTGTTGCATGCACCCAATGTTTTTCGTTTTAAATCTTGAAAATAGTTTCATAGCCCTTAAAAATTCTACACCGCAAGTTTCCAGGCTATCCGTATGATGGTAGGAATCTATATGGAGCTGGGAGAAATTATTTTACATTTTTAGGCCGATTTAAAAACGTGTTATATCAAAAATTTATTTTTATGTAAATAGTTATTTTGTGTTTTTTACTCTTGTGTTCGAAATTTTTCAGTCGATTTTAAGCAAACTGATGAGTTTATAAGAGAGATGAGTTAAATTTCAGAGTTATTTTAGTTGGTTGGTTGGTTGTTTTGGGGAAGGAGACCAGACAGCGAGGTCATCGGTCTCATCGGATTATGGAAGGATGGGGAAGGAAGTCGGCCGTGCCCTTTCAGGGGAACCATGCCGGCATTTGCCTGGAGTGATTTAGGCAAATCACGGAAAACCTAAATCAGGATGGCCGGACGCGGGATTGAACCGTCGTCCTCCCGAATGCGAGTCCAGTGTCTAACCACTGCGCCACCTCGCTCGGTGGTTATTTTAGTGTTGTTTCGCTTGATAATATGTGAAATGGAATATTGTTGTAGATGCCTCCTAATTTTATATCTGCGTAACTGCTGTTTTCTTTAAAAAAAAGGACAAAGCAAATTTAATTGTATGTAATATTTTATAAGATCCTTATTTTAAGTCGTAATACCCAGAGCTTCACACTAGTACAACTCTATGTCATATACTGCACACATCTCTTCCACTTCTCTTTGACCATGTCTTCCCCATATCTCTGTCCATCTCCTCTTCACCCCTCTGTCATCGTCCTTCTTCCCCTCTCTCAGACTAACTGCTCCCTTACTCTCTCTCTGTCCATCCCTTCAGTTTTTTTCATCTCCTCCTCCGCCTCGCTGGCTATCTGCTGCTCTAACCTCCCTCTGTTCAGTTCCTCCTTCAATCTCTTTCTACCCAGTTCCTCCTTCATCCTGTCGCTCGGTCAACCTCCTCTACTGCCCTCTCTCTATGCCCATATCCTCCCCACCCCTCCCACCAATCTGCCCCCCGACAAGCAGACAGAGTGAACACTGGCCTTCTTCCCCGACCTTTCCGCTATTTCCATAAGGGGCTCCATCACCCGCCTAACGTTGGAGCTCCCAGTAACTAATAAACCCCTCCCTCCGTGTGCCTGCTCGGACCTTGCTGAAGGAACAGCCACATGTCCACTCACAGGCAGAGCGGGCGATGCCACACGGCCAGCCTCCACATTGACCCTCCGCCTCGTGCGCCGCGAACGTCGCTGAACCCCCAGTAACTAATAAACCCCTCCCTCCGTGTGCCTGCTCGAACCTTGCTGAAGGAACAGCCACATGTCCACTCACAGGCAGAGCGGGCGATGCCACACGGCCAGCCTCCACATTGACCCTCCGCCTCGTGCGCCGCGAACGTCGCTGAACCCCCAGTAACTAATAAACCCCTCCCTCCGTGTGCCTGCTCGAACCTTGCTGAAGGAACAGCCACATGTCCACTCACAGGCAGAGCGGGCGATGCCACACGGCCAGCCTCCACATTTACCCTCCGCCTTGTGCGCCGCGAACGCCGCTGAACCCGCTACTCCCCTTGGGGAGAGGGTGGCCCAACTGCGCCCGGTACACGCGAAGATGTCTCGACAGCAGGGACAGTGGGTGAAGCATGTAAGACCTGGGGTGTACCTTGCGACGCACCAGACTCCCCACTGCCGCTACACTCCGAGGCAGCAGCCTGAAGACGGCTGACCCCGGCCATCAACACGCTCAGCTGTTGGCGAAGAGTGGCCAGCTCCTCCTGCGTCCGTACACAGCAGCCACACATCCTATCCATCCTAAGAAATCAATTTACTATAGAGTGTTAATCAACTTTTAAATAGACTGCTAATTCACTAAAGGCGGTTGATTATTGACTAAAGTGTGATTGCTAACCACTTCTTGTAGAAAATAAGGAAAATAGCACTACCTGTCTCTGGACTGTATTGAAAACAAACACCAGCACTACTAGCACTATGGCTGACTAAAGGGACTCTCTGACTGTGTTCAAAACAAACACGAAATCTATGGAACACTATTAATAACACTCGACAATTAAAGCTTCCTAAAAGCAAAAACACACGGAAGAAGTGACAAGTAAGAAAAATACAGTTAATACTTAAATTAAGGTAGGTCGCTGCACAGCAGCAGTGAAGCAGACGGCGGTTAGGACGACACTGACACTACTGGCACTATGAGTAGATTTTCATTCATTCAGTAATTTAATAATCAGTGATTTATACCTTCGTACATAACAACGTAAAGTAGCTTAATGATGACATTGTCTAAATGCAGGTGACATATTGTAATTGTAATGTATGTTAATTAGTGAATACTTTTATAGACCATGAGTGGAAGCGGGAAACGCATTATACAAAACCAGATAAGCATTATAAATGTGAATGGCTACAGAGCCTTAATAAGAATTTATACTGCTTTGTCTACGTACATTACAGCAGATTTGCAAACAGCAGAGCGATATTTACGTTTGGTGACTGGTGCGATAGATCGCGTAACTCGAAATGCACCCACTTCAGTGCTAATTCTGCCGCTATAGTAGTCCGTTGTCGAAGATAATCGAGTGTTGCGTTGGAGTATGTGGCTGTCACCATCTCCTTATGTTCTGGCCTCCACCAAACCGACATTGATAAGACCAGAAATAGGCGTAGTGACGTTTTGCACATAGCTTGGACCGAGTATAGATTGTGAGCTGACTGCTTTGTCTGTTGTTCCCGTACTCCCTCCTGTCAATAGCGATCACTTACTAATGAAGTATTAACTTCTATCGATAGGGGATGTCAAATTGATTCCATATTTTTAGATTCCCAGAAGGCTTTCGACACCGTTCCTCAAAAGCGTCTTCTAACCAAACTGCGTGCCTACGGAGTATCGCCTCAGTTGTGTGACTGGATTCGTGATTTCTTGTCAGAAAGGTCACAGTTCGTAGTAACAGACGGAAAGTTATCGAGTGAAACAGAAGTAATATCCAGCGTTCCCAAAGGAAGTGTTATAGGCCCTCTACTGTTCCTGACCTATATTAACGACATAGGAGACAATCTGAGTAGACGTCTTAGATTATTTGCAGATGGTGCTGTCATTTACCGTCTTGCAAAGTCATCAGATGATCAAAACGACTTGCAAAATGATTTAGATAAGATATAGGTATGGTGCGAAAAGTGGCAATTGACCCTGAATAAGGAAAAGTGTGAAGTTATTCATATGAGTACTAAAAGAAATCAGCCAAGTTTCGATTACGCAATAAGTCACACAAATCTGGAGGCTGTAAATTCAACTAAATACTTAGGGATTACAATGACAAATAACCTAAATTGGAACGATCACATAGATAATATTGTGGGCAGAGCAAACCAAAGACTGCGATTCATTGACAGAACACTTAGAAGGTGCAACAGGTCTACTAAAGAGACTGCTTACACCACGCTTGTCAGCCCTATTGTGGAGTATTGCTGTGCGGTGTGGGATACGCATCAGGTGGGACTGACGGATGACATCGAGAAAGTACAAAGAAGGGCAGCTCGTTTTGTATTATCGCGAAGTAGGGGAGGTAATGTCACAGACATGATACGTGAACTGGAGTGGCAATCAATACAACAAAGGCGTTTTTCGTTACGATGGGATCTTCCCATGAAATTTCAATCTCCAATTTTCTCCTCCGATTGCGAAAACATTCTGTTGGCACCCACCTACATAGGGAGAAATGATCATCACGATAAAAGAAGAGAAATCAGGGCTCGCAAAGAAAAATTTATTTGCTTGTTTTTCCCGCGTGCCGTTCGAGATTGGAACGGTAGAGAGACAGCTTGAAGGTGGTTCATTGAACCCTCTGCCAGGCACTTTATTGTGAATAGCAGAGTAATCACGTATATATAGATATTCTAAGTCATATGTTTTGTACTGTTTATTAGTTAACTATGTGTATAGTGTATGGTAGTGAAACAGTGTGAGCGGGAACTGTTTATATGGCTGCTCAGTATAATTTCGAAACTCATAGAAAGCTGCAGTGGGAGAAGAATTGTGGAACAATTGCTAAGTGACAGTCTTCATAGATGTTAGTTCGTTACATGGCAACAGAGGCATGGATCAACGAGACGTAATTACGGGTATCTCTGCCACTGATGACTTTTTGTCATTACATGTCGCCCAGTTTATTCGAGATTACAGGAGTTTGTTAGACGTTACATGAAGATTTAGGACAGATTCTAGGAGTAAAAGTGTATACTATTGCCGTATTAACACTCTGTATATATACTAGTGCCCAAAATTTAAGAACAAGTAATATAGCTAGATTAAACTTTCCTGTTGTAGAAAGAGTAGCTACAGTGTAGTACAGTGGGTAACTGAAAGAAACGCGCAGTGTGACGAACTGAAATAATTTATTCGAAGACAATAATGAAACTGAGGTCACCGCGATTCATTATGGTCTCCTGGACTTCACAACAAGCAGGACATGATTGTTAGTAGCGTGTGTGATCTTAGGGACAGATATGCATTCTCTGCAGGGTGCTCTCACATTGGTCACAAAGTTTGTGAGGGATTCTTGTGATAGGGCGTTCCTTTCTTATATTAACGCTGTTGACATCTACTGTATGGTCGTTGGTATATGTTGTGAGATGCAGTTCAGATCATTGTGTTTGTCGTTAACGGGTACAGTGCAAATTATGATTTTGTACGAAGTGGATTTCTACTCTGATGAGAGGAAAGATGCTCTTTTATCTTCCGAGATTATTTCCCATTGCAATTTTAAGTTTTGTTTCCAAACTGTAAAAGTCGTAATTTCTTCGGAACTACTCACCTGGTTGAGGAGAGTGAAACAAGGGCGAACTGGTGCCTTTGAAATCCACTGTCCTTGCAACAAAAAATACTATCCTTTCCTTTACAAAGCTAAGGAGTTACTACACCTATAACAATACGTTCTACGCCGTTAGGCGAGGACTCTCTTACAATTCCTTTGAGTAGAAACAGATTCATCCCGGAAATATATGAGGTTATCAGCTTAGCTAAATCACCCTTACAAGATTTTCACTGTCCTGCTAAACTGGAGAAAATTTCTTCAAGAATATAGTTTTTTTTTCATGCAATTGTCTGATAAACCATGATTTATAAGGGATAAGTATGGGAATCAATGGTGATATCTCCAACTGTGATGTATATTTCTGACTTAGTGCAGCTGCCGGATAAAATCTGTTGTGCTCTATTTTAGAAACTTTTCGGTAGATAAGCTGTGATGCACATGTTGACTAAATATCGGTTAACCCACGACATTATTCCTGTCGTTTTAGTGTGCATGTTGCCTAAGAGTTTTCGAAGCGACTTCCTTGCCATAGCTGTCAGCATACAACTTGTGGCAGTCTCTCTGCGCATTTAGTTTTTGATACTTGTTATTGGTCCTGCGTATCAGGCATGTGACTGCAAAAAGACATTGGTAAATTCGACGTGCTGTGTAGATACTGATCTAATGGAAATAAGTGTTAGTTTTCAATGGTGCCTTGCCATTTTAAAATAGATTGCCTGCCTATAAATCTCAAGTACTATGCTGATATTTTATTCTACGTCATTATCGTTACTATTGCCTTGGGTTAACTCCTTATAGTTCCGAAAACCTTTTTATGTGCGACAGCGCTGCATATTCATACAATGTAAGTTCTGGGTAAATAACCTCATTGTCACTTGCACCGGTTACAAAAATTCACAAATCAGCAGCGTAAGCTTTGTATACTATGTATACCTCTCCGGTTACATCGTCTCTACATCAATACGTAATAACATTTTTTACAAGGGAAGAGAGACGTAGAAAAGCTATGAGGAAAACTCATGTGACTGTGAAATGCATCAAGACAGAGTTTTATGTTAACAATTACAAAAATAACGGTTAAAAAATCAAAGGCAATAATGATATATTTGAAAAATATACGATATCATTGTATTGATAAGTGTTCATCTGCGGTCTTCAACCTATTTATATCTGTAAAGGTTCTCCATCTCTCTATCTCTCTCTCTCTCTCTATCTCTCTCTCTCTCTCTTCTCTCTCTCTCTCTCTCTCTCTCTCTCTCTCTCTCTCTCTCTATCTCTCGCTCTCTGTCTGTGTGTGTATGTGTGTGTCTATGTATGTGGCTCTCTTCCGAGGCCTTATTACGTATGTTACTTATCCAGGTCTGTAATGTAATTTACTGAGCTGATGTCTAATTGGTAATGAGTTAAACGGTGAGTTGAGTTTTATTTGTAGAAATGTTAAACCTTGTTCAGATAGCCTCAGTTTTCAGAATTACAGCACTGTATACAGTGGAGAGAAAACAGCATCGCCTTAGTGCTGCAGTCCACCGTCATTACGTGGCACATTTAAAATTTACATTATTATTTTACAGGCTCGTCACTATCAACGCAAATTATTTCAAAATTTTCTTCTAACAAAGCTGAAGACGTGGATCAGGCAGTTTAATAGCAATCTTTAATTAACATAACAAACTGAAATATTGACACATTTCCAAACACTGTATATGAAACACAATTTAATCAGAGTAAAAGCAAATTTAGCAGTCTTGCTTTCTCAGCGTGGTGTGTCGATTTTTCTTAGTAACATGTCTACAAATAACTCCATTGATATCGTACATCCCTGTTTGACTGCACTATGGATTCTAATGGATTGCATAGGTTACCCGTTTGCAAGAAGCCTTATACTAAAACTTGAAGACATAATATATCGCCATTCCACAAGGAAGGAATGCTTACGCACAGATACGTAGTATAAAATGACGATTGCTAGCTGTCTTCCAACGTAAACATGGCTCTTAGGGCCGAGAGCTATTCGGCACCTTTCTTCATTTAAGAAGGAGGCTGGATCTTTAAGGGAACTGAAATCTGTCAGGAAAGAAAGGAATTCGGATGGAACTGACGGAGGCCTATATTAAGGGATGCATTCTTGCTATGTATATTCTGGATACAAACTGACCTTTGCCTACATTCAATGGCAGGGGCAATGATCTTTGACCTTTGGCCTTAGCCTTGATTTTGATCTCAAGACGTAATCGTGCCCCTCCCTCCCTTCTCCCCTGCCCTACCCCTACGTCCAACCAATCACACCATAGTATTACAAACAAAACAGTTAGCCAGAAAATTCAAGGCGTCTCTAACAACACCAACCACGAGGGTAGGTCCACACCAGACGACAGGGCGACATCCTTTTTCTGGTTGCGAAGTCCTATGCCAACGAGCGAGCTGACTCCTGGTTTAAGCCCACTCGAATAGACTTGGCGCCTTCCAGTTGGTGGGCCACCATCGGGCGTACTTTAGCCACAGCTGGACGATAGGGCGCGGCTACGGAACTAAGCTACGAGTACTGTACCTTGCTTTCCAGCAAAATGTGTGTCTGTTAAAGATGTTTTCTTGAGCCACCACCAGGGAACATCCTGAGGACAACCCACTACCCCGACTCAACCCTGACACTATAGAAGACTCCCAACCTTGGCTTCTGTATCTGCATCTTCACCTGTACTTTAAAGTTTGCGGAGGAGGGTACTTCCGTTATCCCTAGCTGTTCCCCCCACTCCTGTTCCATTTGCGAATGGCGGAGGGAAGAAAGATTATTACTAAATGTCCGTATTCTCTAATATCTCGAATTTTTCATTGTGGGTCAGTTCCCAAGCGTCTGCCACTGGACTTTACTGAGCTTTCCGTAACGATCTCCCAGCGAGTAAAAGATCCAGTGACGAAGTATGCCGTTTTTCGTTGGATCTTATCTCTTTCTCGTATTAATCCAACGTTCTGAGGTGCCACACTGATGAACTATGCTCAAGAATCGATCAGACAAGAGTTTCGTAAAGCACTTCTTTCCTGGATAGATTTATTTCTTTAACGTTCTTCCTATGAACCTCAGCCTATCATCTCCCTTTCCTAAAAATTGTTTCATGTGGTCATTCCACTTTAGATCGCTGCAGACGGGTACTTGTAGGTATTTTATACGACATACTGTTTTCAGTAATTTGTCACCAACCATATCCATACAGTAATGGATTTCTTAGCCTATTTATATGCAATACCTTACATTTATTTACAAGGTGTACAACTTTGCTTCCGCCGGTTTTTCCCCAACATTTTAGTCTTTAATGAAACAAATTGGTTACACATGTATCATTCAAAGTATTTTCCATCGATGGCTACTACTTTCTCCCATATTTCTTGCATAGTACGAATACCGCGTCGAAAAAATTGTTCATCTTTTGAAGCGATCCACGATTCGATCCAATTTGACTTCTTCATGAGATCGGAAGTGTTGGTCAGCGAGGCCATGCACCATTGATCTAAACAGGTGATAGTTAGAGGGAGAAATGTCTGGAGAATACGGCGGGTGGGGTAGAACTTCCCATTTTAACGTTTCCAGGGATTTTTTGATCTCCTTTGCAACATGGGGTCGAGCGTTATCGTGCTGCAAAATCACTTTATCGTGCCTCTCGCTGTATTGCGGCCGTTTGTCTTTTAATGCTCTGCTGAAAAGCAGCATCTGTGATTGTTTCACTTGGTTTTAACACCTCACAGTAAACGACGCCGATCTGGTCCCAACAAATGCAGAGCATGATCTTGGAGTCGTGAATATTCGGTTTGGCCGTCGACGTGGAAGCATGGCCGGGATATTCCTATGATTTTTTTGCGTTTAGGGTTATCGTAATGAACCCATTTTTGGTCTCCAGTCACAATGCGATGCATAAATACTTTCCGTTTTTCCTCTGAAGCTGAAAAGCGTCAAAGGTTTTTATGTTTTTAATTAAAGGAGATAATTGCTTTTGAAATCAGTCATTAGTTTATTGCAATTTATGAAATGTGATCGAGGTGAATTATTGTGTCATTAAGCATCGGTAAAGAGCTATGATTCTTCTCTTTGCAAACTTGGTACTCTTTGTGCATGAAAGGAATTCTTCTGTTACGTTCCTAGCAGGGAAGCCCAGCGACCAGGTGGACACAGGTAGTGCGCCGATGGGCGAGCGGCGGTCGCGCGCCTATGTCGGCGCGCTTCGCAGAGGGCAGGCTCCCAGAGGATTAGCGACAGGCGAAGACGCTGCATACATCAACACGCTGCCAAGGGAAGCCGTGGACATTCGCACGTGTGCCAGAGGCAGCGGAAACTACAAACTTAGAGCGAAAAACTTTTGTCACGATTCTAGGTAACGCAGACAGAGCGGCGAGTTGAATAGCAACAACAAGACTTGGGTGTCCAAGAATCTCCAGTGAATTTTGGACGTCTCCGGCGAGCAGAACACCTGGGAACGTAGCGGCAATACTGAAAGGGAGAAGTCTTGGATTATTTTTATACTCTGTCTCATACAGGGTATCGCTCTCTTTTTCTCGCGGAATGCGACGGCAAGGAGGGAGGAAATCTTGAAACGGACCTCTTCATTGGCAAAAATCTCATGTTCGCTTTGAAAAATAGTACGAGCTACGTAATTTGCGAAAGCGCGGAGACAAGACGCTGGAGGGGAAGGGCTCTCTCTCTCCAGGTGCGAGGAGCTCATTAGTACGGGGCATTCCGAATATTGCATCCGAGGTGGCAGGAGTTCACTCTTGACTGCTTCCGATAAGTGGCAAGGGTTCTCTTGTCGCTTGTCATGAGACGATGCACTTTGCATTCGTCTCAAACAGCGTAGAGAGCAAAGTTTGTTAGATCCAAGTAGGCGAGCTTCAATCACTGCACGCGTTATCAAGCGCTTAAAGCAGGACCACATTTTAATTTACTACATGTCCGATGGCGGTAGTACTGTTAGAACAGTTTTGAGCTTTGTTTAATGCAGTTTCACGTAGGTTTGCACTTGCAGATGGACGCATACCGTCGTCCAGTAATGATAACTTCCTGTAGCAGGTTTCGGTCACTATTTTCAGCGTAGGGCATGTTAGACGCTACGTCGCCGACAGAGTCTTGATGCAGCCGCACGCAATCAGCCGACTCCACCGCCACGCCGACCACGATATGAACATGGTAATACAGAAAACGTCCACTTAGGATTGTTCTTTCGCTTTCTTCAATTTCCTTGCAATGTGTTAGATGCTCATAAAGACACAAGGCACAGTATTTACCGTTTGGCCGCTAAGAAAGTCAAATGTTCAGCTGTTTTTTTAATTCCTTCCTCATTTATTACACCAGGTCAACCCGTCTCGTGTAATTTATTTATATGTTAAATTAGAATGAAGTCATGCAATGCTCATGTTAAAAGACAAATATCAGGGCAGGCACCTTATATAATCCACTTGTTGTGAGCTCTTGGTGCCGATTCAATTCTATTTGTTGTCTTTTTTTTCTTTTTTTATACCTTCTACAGTATCTGGAACCAAATTTTTTAATTTTTGTTTATCATTATTTGAATAATTTGTGAGTGAATGTATAATGAATTTCATAAAATTTCAATATTTATTGCATATGCAGTTTAATGCAGTTTCACTGAATAAACCACGTATATCATGAACAGCCCTCCTTGCATTTCATTTATAGAATTTAAACAAAAATTCACACCTCTTTCGCCCCCTCACGAGAGGTATCTTGCAAAGCAACTGTTCACAAACACACAAACGCCGTTCAACGTCTCTTTCTGCGAAACCTGGGCCCCGATGTCTCAGGCGTTTGAATTTCAGGGACGAACAGAGGAAACTGTGTTTCGTAATACGTCTGTTTGCAGAGCTCACGTTGATTTTTGTACAGAAGATTTTTCGTTCTCCGAAAATGTCATAATACGGAAGCATATTTCATTTTCCTTAATTCTACAACAGACTGACGTCAGCGATGCAGGCATACAAGAAATAGTAACGACATACTTAAGTGGTTGACAGACATGATTGTGCACACACCATGAGACCACGTGTTGCAGGAGTAACGGTGCAGATATTTAGCAAATTCTGCATGTTATATTTGTTATCGTCCAAAATACTTCCGAGGAGACACTGTAACCGACGTTCTCTGTGGGTAAACCGTGTTTCCCATGTTTTGGCAGATCACAAATTGACCGCTGTTGCGTGATTCCAGAAAAATCCTGGGGAGATTCGATATGGTCAATTGGATGGTCAACCTAAATTTAAATTGTGTAAATAACCATATAATCAAGTGGTGACCCAATCTCGTTATGTTACACTGAAGGAACTTATGTGCACTTGTTAATAGTAATTAACACCACGTGCGGGATTCTGAGGTGAAAAGAATGAAATTAAATTCACTGTGTTACTCAAAAGCGATAAAGCCCTGTACCGTTATCCAAATACGCAAAAACCGTGATCAGGAACATATATATATATATATATATATATATATATATATATATATATATATAATTTTCTGGCATTAAATAGAGTTTCCCCAGGTACATAGTGCCAATGTTACTGAATAACAAGTATGTACGCTCCCAGAAATTCTGTCAGATACTTGAATGACGTAGCCCTCACCAACATATGTAACTGCGTAATGTTATAAACAAACCAGCTCCAAACACTTGTGCACCAACTGTCAAATTCGAAGACCGTGCGGGCTATCATTCTTAGTCAATCAGAATGTTATATCCCTAGTTAACAGAGACACAATGAGAAAACAGTCCAGATAAACAATGTAGAACAGTTTTATTATAAAGTACATGAACTAAAGCTCCTCCTTGGAATAGTTCGTGGCAAACACTGAATTTACACATGTCGTGACCGGGCAGGTGGCCCCAGTCAAAAAGCCTTACATTCACTTCGAAAGTAGAGCAGTACCATGTAAGGTGAGAGCGATGGTTGATAACGAAGTGTCCTGCATTCTCCGCTGTAGAAGACAAGTCCCAGCGATGCGTGGGGTAGTCACTGGCAGCTCCGACAGTCAACGGTGACTGGTGAAACACAGAATTATAGATTCCGAAGGTTTTCTGCAAGAACACTGAATGATGGACTGCGGGTGCAGTCAGCACATGGTCCAGAGGATTTGAAGAAAAGTCTGTTTGCAGTAGCTGTGCAGCTGCATTAATGCTCTGGCAGAGGCAGGATGCAGCAGGAAATATTGGCAGCCACGTGACCAATGGAGCCAAGCAGGTCTGCGGGGCCAGTGACTTCTTGGGGCGCCTACGCTGCGTCTTCTTTGTGAGCACGCATGATTGTGGACAAGCCTTCTGCTGGTATGGACCCTGCCGCAAAAGGCCACTGTTATACCAGAGGTGTGAGAGGGATTGCTGGTTGGTAGGGTGAACGACGTGTACGCAGCAGCCCTGAAGGACGAGAACGTAGCATGTTTCAAAGTCCCAAGACATGCTCGCTTCCTCATTGAGTGTCCACAGATGTGTTGAGGTGTTGGAATTGATGTCCATAGACATGGGCGCCTGGGTTGGGGAAGCTTTGACTTCAGTGGAAGCTGGAGACCTTGAAACATCTTGAGGTGGCGGCTGGTTTGTGATATCCACACTCCGAGGAAAGAGTCGTAGTCCGGCTTTGAAACAAAAGACATGGAATGGCCCAGGAGATGTGTGACTACTGATGGTGCCCAGTATTGGTGGTTTGTGGAGAAAACCAACGCGCAGACCTCATCCTTGATTGAGTGCTCGTGGCTGCATTACTACCGAGGGGGGGGGGGGGGCACATCTAGTTGTATGAATGATGGAGAGTAGCAAATGACGTGGTTGTCTCTACATCTACATCTACATCCATACTCCGCAAGCCACCTGACGGTGTGTGGCGGAGGGTACCCTGAGTACCTCTATCGGTTCTCCCTTCTATTCCAGTCTCGTATTGTACGTGGAAAGAAGGATTGTCGGTATGCTTCTGTGTGGGCTCTAATCTCTCTGATTTTATCCTCAGGGTCTCTTCGCGAGATATACGTAGGAGGGAGCAACATATTGCTTGACTCTTCGGTGAAGGTATGTTCTCGAAACTTTAACGAAAGCCCGTACCGAGCTACTGAGCGTCTCTCCTCCAGAGTCTTCCACTGGAGTTCATCTACCATCTCCGTAACGCTTTCGCGATTACTAAATGATCCTGTAACGAAGCGCGCTGCTCTCCGTTCGATCTTCTCTATCTCTTCTATCAACCCTACCTGGTGCGGATCCCACACTGCTGAGCAGTATTCAATCATTGGACGAACAAGCGTACTGTAACCTACTTCCTTTGTTGTCGGATTGCATTTCCTTAGGATTCTTCCAATGAATCTCAGTCTGGCATCTGCTTTACCGACGATCAACTTTATATGATCATTCCATTTTAAATCACTCCTAATGCGTACTCCCAGATAATTTATGGAATTAACTGCTTCCAGTTGCTGACCTGCTATTTTGTAGCTAAATGATAAGGGACCTATCTTTCTATGTATTCGCATCACATTACACTTGTCTACATTGAGATTCAATTGCCATTCCCTGCACCATGCGTCAATTCGCTGCAGATCCTCCTGCATTTCAGTACAATTTTCCATTGTTGCAACCTCTCGATACACCACAGCATCATCTGCAAAAAGCCTCAGCGAACTTCCGATGTCATCCACCAGGTCATTTATGTTTATTCTGAATAGCAACGGTCCTATGACACTCCCCTGCGGCACACCTGAAATCACTCTTACTTCGGAAGACTTCTCTCCATTGAGAATGACATGCTGCGTTCTGTTATCTAGGAACTCCTCAATCCAATCACACAATTGATCTGATAGTCCGTATGCTCTTACTTTGTTCATTAAACGACTTTGGGGAACTGTGTCAAACGCCTTGCGGAAGTCAAGAAACACGGTATCTACCTGCGAACCCGTGTCTAAGGCCCTCTGAGTCTCGTGGACGAATAGCTTGAGCTGGATTTCACACGATCGTCATTTTCGAAACCCATGCTGATTCCTACAGAGTAGACTTCTAGTCTCCAGAAAAGACATTATACTCGAACATAATACGTGTTCCAAAATTCTACAACTGATCGACGTTAGAGATATAGGTCTATAGTTCTGCACGTCTGTTCGACGTCCCTTCTTGAAAACGGGGATGACCTGTGCCCTTTTCCAATCCTTTGGAACGCTTCGCTCTTCTAGAGACATACGGTACACCGCTGCAAGAAGGGGGCAAGTTCCTTCGCGTACTCTGTGTAAAATCGAACTGGTATTCCATCAGGACCAGCGGCCTTTCCTCCTTTGAGCGATTTTAATTGTTTCTCTATCCCTCTGTCGTCTACTTCGATATCTACCATTTTGTCAACTGTCCGACAATCTAGAGAAGGAAGCACAGTGCAGTCTTCCTCTGTGAAACAGCTTTGGAAGAAGACATTTAGTAATTCGGCCTTTAGTCTGTCATCCTCTGTTTCAGTACCATTTTGGTCACAGAGTGTCTGGACATTTTGTTGTGATCCACCTATCGCTTTGACATAGGACCAAAATTTCTTAGGATTTTCTGCCAAGTCAGTACACAGAACTTTACTTTCGAATTCATTGAAAGCCTCTCGCATAGCCCTCCTCACACTGCATTTCGCTTCGCGTAATTTTTGTTTGTCTGCAAGGCTTTGGCTATGTTTATGTTTGCTGTGAAGTTCCCTTTGCTTCCGCAGCACTTTTCTAACTTGGTTGTTGTACCACGGTGCCTCTTTCCCATCTCTTACGATCTTGCTTGGCACTTACTCATCTAAAGCATATTGTACCATGGTTTTGAACTTTGTCCACTGATCCTCAACACTATCTGCACTTGAGACAAAACTTTTGTGTTGAGTCGTCAGGTTCTCTGTAATCTGCTTTTTGTCACTTTTGCTAAACAGAAAAATCTTCCTACCTTTTTTAATATTTCTATTTACGGCTGAAATCATCGATGCAGTAACCGCTTTATGATCGCTGATTCCCTGTTCTGCATTAACTGATTCAAATAGTTCGGGTCTGTTTGTCACCAGAAGGTCTAATATGTTATCGCCAGGAGTCGGTTTTCTGTTTAACTGCTCAAGGTAGTTTTCAGATAAAGTACTTAAAAATATTTCAATGGATTCTTTGTCCCTGCCACCCGTTATGAACGTTTGAGTCTCCCAGTCTATATCCGGCAAATTAAAATCTCCACCCAGAACTATAACATGGTGAGGAAATCTACTCGAAATATTTTCCAAATTATTCTTCAGGTGCTGAGCCACAACAGCTGCTGAGCCCGGGGGCCTATAGAGACATCCAATTACCATGTCTGAGCCTGCTTTAACCGTGACCTTCACCCAAATCATTTCACAATTCGAATCTCCGTCAATTTCCTTCGATACTATTGCACTTCTTATCGCTATAAACACGCCTCCCCCTGCACTGTCCAGCCTATCTCTGCGGTATACATTCCAATCCAAGTTTAGGATTTCATTACTGTTTACGTCTGGTTTCAGCCAACTTTCTGTTCCTAGTACTATATGGGCGTTGTGACCGTTTATTAATGAGAGCAGTTCTGGGACCTTTCTATAGACGCTCCTGCAGTTTACTATTAGCACATTAATATTGTTATTCCTTGTTGCATTTTGCCTACTCCTGCCTTGCCGCGTCTCAGGAGGCGTCTTGTCGGGCCTAGGGAGGGAATTCTCTAACCTAAAAAAAAACCATGTGCACTCCACACGTACTCGTGGAGTTTCTCAGCTGGGCTGACTCCATCTTGATGTTTGGAGGGAAGTGAAGCAAGAGAAAAGGCCACGGTTTCGTCCAAATAGTGTTGTTCATTTTTTGCCGACTGTCATATGACTGTAAGGAAAAATCTTGGTGCCAGTGCGTTGAAGGCTGGATGGAATGGTGCGATGCCATTGTATGGAACAAAAACTGAAAAATTCAGAAGACGTGAACTTGAACCGACTGACGTTGACTATGGTTTTTCTGAGCCTTTCTGTAGCGAAAATATGTGCCAGGGCCTGAACTGTCTGAGATGATGTTTTCGATGACATACGTGATACATAGGAGAAGCTGGAGCCTGTGTCGACAATAATAACAAGAACAACCTAAGAAGGGCCCAGATGGAGTCGTTACCAAGGTGAAGATGTGTCTCGCCAGAGGAAATATCGCTGAGTGGGCATTGCCTGTTTACCTGCCAGGTGCCGCACACTGCCACCATGTTGGCAATGTCGGTGTCAGTCCCAAGCTAGTATACATGTTAAAACTTCCTGAGAGATTACAACTGTGTGCCAGACCGAGACTCTAATTCAGGACCTTTGCTTTCACGGGCAAGTTCAAATGGTTCAAATGGCTCTAAGCACTATCAGACTTAACATCTGAGGTCATCAGTCCCCTAGAATTAGAACTACTTAAACCTACCTAACCTAAGGACATCACACACATCCATGCCCGAGGCAGGATTCGGACCTGCAACCGTAGCATCGGCGTGGTTCTGGACTGAAGTTCCTAGAACCGCTCGGCCACCACGACCGGCTACGGGCAAGTGCCCTACCTGCAGATATACCCAAGCACGACTCACGATCTGTCCCTATAGCTTTACTTTCGCCAATTCCTCGCCTCCTACCTGTAGCTGAACCAACGTCTTTGTCACGACAATACCTCCCCCCCCCCCTCCCCCTTGTGGGATCACAACGCGTCCCCCTGTAGTTCGAGGATGCCTTTAGTGTAAGGTAAGTCGTTGCGCCTGTACCAAAATGCTTGGGCTTCCGAGTGTTTCAGGAGTTTGTGTTCCACTGGCCAGTAGTGGATCCACTAAACGGAGCACTTCTATGATGCAAAGTCCTCCAGTGAGTGCTGGGTGATGTCTTTCACGTCTGTTTGGAAAGTGGACACTGCTTGTTCTGCCTCTGTATTCCCGCGGAAACAGACCTCAGGTGCTGCTTCAAACTCTGGGTCCTGTCTCACCAGCAGTCTGAAGAGGGTGTGGCTATTGGCATGCCAGAAACTTTTTCTGTGCAAACACAATAGTTGAAGACTCCTTTTCTATCTGGTTATAGCTGCGTTGAGCTGGTGTTACAGTTCTTGAAATAAATGCAAATGGGTTTTGCGCCTCAACTTCGTGAGACACCACCGTGTCCAAGATGCAATCAAATGCATTGGTGGTGACAGATAATGACTTGAAGGGTCGCAGGCAATAAAATATGTTGGCCAAAGAGGAACTTGCTTTTAATCCCCGAAGGCTTTGTAATAATTAATGGGTGAATCTGTTGTGGCTGCTGCATGGGGGTATACTTTATTTGGTCCAACACAGACTGATGATGTTTAGAGTCCATAGGTGCTGGAGGTTTCTGGATGGACTGGATATTGTCTAATGTGGGCCGTATTTCTGAGCCTCTTAACACACGATCTCTCTACTTGGGCCAAAAAAAGGCAGCGCTTGCCCCTGTTGTATTTAGGATTGGTTCGATAGAGCACAGCAAAAAGGATGCATAGGTTGGTTCCTAAATCCTGAAAATATCGCGCTGTAACAGTAATGTCGTCCAGATTTCCCAGGCACATCCTGAGTCAAATTTTCTTAGTAGCTCTGAAAAGTAGTTGGAGCCTGGTGATGCCGAACGGGAGCCTGTTACAGAGGAAGAGCCTAAATGAGGCTCTGATCACCAAAATGCGTTGCGATGCCTTGTCCAGTGGGGACTGAAGATAACCGTCCCACATGTCAGTCTTGGCGAAAAATCCCGCCTCTTGTAAGGCGCCCCATGTCTTCGACTTTGGTATAGATTTTGCATTGATGACGGTCAGAGTGTTAATTGTGGCCACGAAATCTCTGCCAATCCTGACTGGCCAATTAAGTTCTTTCACAAAGATATTATGGATGGCCCACTGTCAGGTATTACAGTCAATATGCGTTCCTCTCGCAGGCTGAAGTATTATTTGAAGAAAAAATCTTTTTTTTAATATAAAAACAGTTAGTATAACTTTCATTCACGATAGTGAGCTCTTTCCTTAACGAATGTTTCATATTGTCTGTAAAAAATGTAATAAATCGTGTATGAAATCAAATCGAAGATATCAGATAAATAAGGATATGGCTGAAATGAGTCGGAAAAATGAGACTTCTTATGTTTTTGTAGACGTGAAACCAGATGAAAGAAGGGGCGAAACTCCTCTCAGTGAACTAATCTTCTATATTTCTTGCGTCTGTACAGAGCAGCCGTAATGTGTTACTACAAGCTTCTCAATTATAATTAAATATGCTTAAATTGGGTTATATTCATGTTTCATGTTAAAATCGTAGTAATCCCCGCAATTATTAAGTGATACTTTATTTCTGATTTTGTAATGTTTGTTACAGGAAAGCTAACTGGAACCACGAGCTCAACACATCATGATAAAGAGACCCAATGTGCCAAATGAAATTCACTTTCAGCCATTGAATTCAGTCTGCTAACACGTCCCTGAGATTATTTTCCGATTACTTAACAGTGACTTGCGATCATTTTGAGCAAGCACAAAATACGCATGATCTGGCCATTGTATCTGAACTGTGAATCTGCTGCTCTCGCTTCTGTTAGGTACTCCCCCCACACAACTAATGGTGGTCTTAAATTACTATAACTCGTAAATGATAAAACTTCGAGAGCCAGTTTCTTATTTTCAAATCAGTGTATTCTTTTTAGATGCGTATCTGTTGCAGTAGAAATAATGCGCGCCACAATCAATAATGACCGTTGGTCCATTGCTCTTATTTGTTAATCAGTTTATCACAAGTTCTGTCATCACTTCCGTTTCAAGTAGAGGAGCACTACTTAAGGCTTTGTAGTTCGAAACACAGCTGCTCCCGCAGTACAAAAGAGACGTTTTGTACCTTGAAGAAACTGGGCCTGGCTGTTGGGAGTAGGGTGACATAAGCCTCAAACACTGTAGTGCCAGTAGAAGGTTGAGAAAAAACTGTCTCGTATTTACTGCAAAAGTAGCGTAAATATGAGTTGGCCGTCGATGGCTAGATGCTGTTGGCCGAGTTGTGGACTTCTGCTGCCATGGCGTTAAAAGTTAAAAACATCCGAACCAAGGATGTTCATGGCCACTTATGTGTTAACCACCAAGTGCCACAAAGCCTGAGTCCGGGCTGTGAATTCTCCTTTCACGTCAATAGTATCACTGCTGTGGAGTGCACGCTGAATAATGTGGCCGATAGATGCACAGTAGGCAGAGCGAGCGTGGGAAGAGCGGCAGCGATGGGGCTGCGAGCAAGCGCTGTAGGAAAAATACCGAGTACTGGAGGGGAAAAAAGTGCCATTCTAAACTGAAGCCGACACTCATATTTTTTGTAAATATCAAAAGGAATCTCCATGCCCACACTTGCATGATGACCACCACAAGGATCTTCTTTGATTAGTACCTAAAAAGAATTCCGCTGAAAATGCAACAGCAGCGTTTTATTTCTTTCGGAGAACTGTTTGAGAGGCGAATTTTGATTATCATCTACATTTCTCTTGTTACCATATTAAAATTTGCTGCTGTCGCCCAAATACAGTGGAGTTTATACTATGTCACCTCACTAAGATGATATGCGAGAGAATTCTGAAACAATGCTTTTATAAGTGAGGAACTAAAAGAAAGTAAAGTTAGTAGTTTATGAAAATGCACATCTTCGGCACAAAATAAACATGTAATATCTTCATTTATGCTGTTTCAGTACCCACAGAATTTCTCGTTTTACCAGCTATCTGTAGACCTTAAAATTACATTCTTTTATCGAAAAAGACTGTAGTTCGTGGAATAACACGGTAGATACTGAATTTCAGCGTAATAACCACATGGTAAAATACTCTTCTTTTTGCGTACTGTCATTTGCCACAATCTCGTTTCGACATCTCAAACCGTCTATGAAATATGAAGATATTTCAGTCTGGCGTTATCGCCGACGCACGATCGCAAATGAGTGAGCTACATACGATCAGTTTTCTCGAGATTGACAGATAGAGATTTCCACCCTAGTCTATATAAAAATTTAATGTGTTAGGTAAATGTCACATGCAACAGTGTATTACGTAATATGCCCCAAACACAAAATCATAGTAACCCCAATTTTTCATTGCAAACTTTTTCGAATTTCGCGCAGTGTCTTACTTAATTTTA
This sequence comes from Schistocerca gregaria, assembly GCF_023897955.1. Taxonomy (NCBI): domain Eukaryota; kingdom Metazoa; phylum Arthropoda; class Insecta; order Orthoptera; family Acrididae; genus Schistocerca; species Schistocerca gregaria. The sequence goes on along the minus strand of NC_064921.1, from coordinate 692,105,004 downwards.
ATATACGACCACTAACGAAATAATGGGGCAGGTCTTCAGGAAGCTGACATATAAAGCTATAAGGGACGCAAAAATGATTTTTTTAATTTTTTACCGAACAAATGGTTCAAATGGCTCTGAACACTGTGGGACTTAACTTCCGAGGTCATCAGTCCCCTAGAACTTAGAACTACTTAAACCTAACTAATCTAAGGACATCACACACATCCATACCCGAGGCAGGATTCGAACCTGCGACCGCAGCGGTCCCGTGGTTCCAGACTGAAGCGCCTAGAACCGCTCGGCCACGCCGGCCGGCTTTTTACCGAACAGTTTCTGCAAAATAGTTCGGGAAAGATTTCAGGGCGTGGGTCTTGATTCTATCAGCGCCGCGCGTCGCCAACGGGCCGAGAGGAGCCAAACAATGTCGGCCTCCCCTTCTCAACGAACGAATGAACTCGCCTGGCGTTTGGAACAAAAACTAGTGACAGTCCATCAACCACCATACCCTGCGTGGACTCTGTCTGCGGAGTTATCAGGAGAATGCCTGAAGCAGAGAGAACCTAGACGGCTATGTCTCACAAACGGCGATACTAGTGGAAAAACCTTATCAAACTGAAAACTCCCGAAAATGGCATTCACATCCACTATGAGAGTTAAGAGCCTGTCGGAGAAGGCCTGGATGTGTAAGACACCTGGCGCGTAGGCCTCAGGCGCCTTATCTAATCTTGGATTTGGGTGTTCCATACGGGCACGATCCAGATTTATCTTGAGGGACGGTTGACAGACTTCTGCTTTGTGTCCCGTCTTACTGCAGGAGGAGCATTTGGAACGGATGTAATAGCAATGTTGCCATTGGTGCATTGTGAAAGAATTGGTGCACGAGAGCAACCGTTGTGAGCAGACTCTTGGGAGGGGTCCTGCAATGCTGCAGGCGAGCCAAGAGATTGTTCAAAAGTACTAATGGTACAAAACACAAGTCTAGAACGTGGGTTCCTTGAGTTTAGGAGGTCACTGCACAATCGTTCATTCACGAAGTAAAGAAGTTGCATAAGATTGTTTACGTTGTAGTCTGGTACGCTGGAAATGGGGGTCCCAGAACAAAGCTTGTAACTTGGATATCCGCTCCCTGTAATAGTGACCGCTAAGTTTAGTGAACTGAGAAACTTTTGGCAAGCCTCTGCAGCATGCACTTGGGAATAAAAATATTCGTGGTGACAAGATTTTCAAACGTTCATATGGGAGGGCATGGGGCTCTAGCTCCGGTCTGAGCTGCTGTAGCAAATGATAAATTTCTGAGCCTACATCTGCCAGAAGGAATGCGTGCTGCTCAGCGTCATTTATGATACCATGCGCCAGAAAATGTTGCTTCATCCTGGTCACGTAGTTCACCTATCAGTCGGTCTTTCTGTGGAACACCTGGAATGGCGGAATTGGCATCCAGAATCCTTTCACCTGTGAGTCGGTGCTGGGCAGCCGGTTGGAAAGTTCCTTATTGGGCGTGGTGATGGCAGCCTTCTTCATAACCACAGAGTGCATAGCCTGTTTCATGTTCTGGAGCAGCAGCAGTGCCTGGGTACTAACATCCGATGTGTTAGATATGTTGCAATGGAAAAACCATTAACTAAGTCTTTGTGATGTAGGAGTCACACACACACACACACACACACACACAACACACACACACAAATACACGAATACGCACACAGTATCCAGCTGCGGCGCAGCACACGCGTGGAATACTCGGTTCATAGAAAAATACCTTGTCGGCAATTGCTACATCCTGTGGCGGTTCAGGCCCAATTAGAATACAGAGCAGGTGAAATGTGTAGAACAGATTTATCATAAGGTATGTGAACTAAAGCCCCTTCATTGAAAAGTCAGTTACAATAAACAGTGAATCCACGCAAGTTCGTGAATTGGCAGACGGCCACAATGATAGACAAAGTCAAAAGTCTTAGATTCACTTCGAAAATGAAACAGTACAACGAAGGTTAAGGGCGACGTCAACACCAAAGTCCCTTGCCGTCTCCAGTGTAGAGGCCACGTCCTGGCTATGCCTGAGGTAGTCATCGACTGCTCCCACGGTCGGTGGCGACTGGCGAGCGGCGTGGCGTGGAATGTTCCGAAAGATTCCTGCAAGAGCTCTGAACGATGGACTGCACATGCAGTTGGTGCCTGGTGCAGATAACTTGAGGAAAAGTCTGCCCGGATCAACTCTGCAGCCCCTTAAATACCCTGGGGCTCCAGTATTCAGCAAGTGATATTTGCGGCCAAGTGACCGGCAAAAGCAAGCATGTCCATGGATCTAGGGACACCTGGAGACGCTCAAGCACATGTCAATTTTGCACCCTTCAGCGATCACGCCAAAGGGGGGTGCGAAGCAGGAGGCTGAAAAAGCATAAACACCATTTGCTGTTTCGGATGAAGTTCGTACTTCGTCAAATGGTATTGAATAATCCCTCATATTTCCACTTTGCATATAAGAGTAAAAATTGCCGTCGCACTACATTCGAAAGCGGTGAAATCACGTACAGTGGGGTTTCAGCCCACGATGCCTATAGACTAGAGTTAAATCGTTCGGAGGGTGTCTACAATGTCGAATGTTGCCGAGAACGTCGTCCTGTTGCTGATCGCGCTGTGAACTGTGGTTTTCGACCGCGAAATGTGTGGGAGTCAACGCCCCAAGGGAAGGGGTGGCTTACTGCTGTTCTTTCTCAGAAAGAATGTCTCGCTATCGTATGGCGTTTTAGAAAATTTATAGGTTATTTGTGGGACCGAAATTCAGACGGATCATAAGGTTCTCATATATCTGAAGGATTGTCGTTTACTGCATGAAAGACTGACACGGTGGTCTCTTTTCTTGCAGCAGTTTTATTATTACATTTGTTACGTGAGAGGATCAGAAAACTGTATAGCGAACGCGCTGTCACGTTTGCCTGAAACCGACCATCGGCTTGTGGAGGACGAGTCTGCGGGAGTTTCGTATCGATTCTGAGTGGCAGTACGAGTGAAATGCTTTCCTCGGTCACCCAAAAGAAAACCGCGTTATTTCAACGCTGCGTGTTGCAACACAGACCTCCATCGCAGAGGCGTCAAAAGAAGAGGTGAAATGTGGATAAGAGGGAGTGTGTCGGCCTCTCCATCTCCTGACTTGTCCGCAATGGATTTAGGCGGAATTGTGATGAAATTTAGTGCCAATGTGACATCATTAACTCACGTTAAACCTACAAGAACCGAGGTGTCCGCCCTGGTAGCTGAGGGGTCAGTGTGACAGAATGTCAGTTCTAAGGGTCCAAGTTCGATTCCCCGCTGGGTCGGAGATTTTCTCCGCTCAGGGACTGGGTGTTGTGTTGTCCTAATCATCATCATTTCATCCCCATCGACGCGCAAGTCGCCGAAGTGGCGTCAAATCGAACGACTTGCAGCCGGTGAACGGTCTACCCGATGGGAGGCCCTAGTCACACGACATTTACATTTTTAACTGAGCTGTGGCCTTTTTGTTGGATATGTCAACACCTTACTGTTTGAAGCGTCGGAGAGCCTGAGGGCGACGTCGCAGAGCGCCACGCTTTTTCGCCGATACAGAGGAGGTTGTAGGCACCTTCGAGCCTAATTTCAAACCTATGCGGGAATGGGAGATAATTACTGTGTTTCAAAAAAGTAATACTGTCTTCTTTTTGGGGTGTGTAGATCCGCACACAAGCCTTATAATGGCTGTTTATAAATCTGTTCACTTCAGTAACTTATTTATTTATGGCGTGGGAAATCAGAATCTACAGAAATAGAAATCGAATTGAATGAATGTGGGCATTTGCGATTACTGTTTCAGACTTTATTGGAAAAACTGCGAGAGAGATGTGGAGCAAACACAATATTTATATGTTAGTACTGATGCAGTGAAAATATTGTCGTAGATCGACAGACTACTCTGTTACAACTAGTACAACATTATGTTTGAAGAGGAACAACACACAATTGTACGAGGATGTGGCGAAAAGCAATCCAACAACAGACAAATTTGTTGACATTGTTACAATGAAAGCGATTTTCTTGTACAAACCACATCCTCATTCTGCTAGCAGCGCTTCATCACTTTCAAAAGTAAAGTTGTCGAAGGTATTCTTTAGGTTTTGGAAGCAGATGAAAATCAGATTGGCCCAAACTGTTTCTGTGCAGAGGATGATAGATGATAGTGAACCCAAGGCTTCGGGTTATTGCAGCTCTCGCAGCGCTCGTGTGTGGCACACCATTGTCATGCTGAAGGCAGGGTGCTCCATGTGGGGACGAACTCTTCGAATTCGAGACTGGTATAGAACAAGCTGTTTCACACGCACTGGAATTTTTACTTTACATACCACCATTTTACACCCGACAATTGGAGCCCTCTAGCCGTAGAATGTTAATAATATTTCTTTCTCCAAAAATCTTTAAGGCTTTTCACATAAAAAGTTCGCAGGCAGTACTTTTCAGAACGTCCTCGTAATTGTGTGCCCTGTCTTACTTAGCAGTTAGTTCTTCGCATTTGCTCCACCTCATCCCTTTCCAAGACACCGAGATAGCGTAGCGAGGATGACGTGCGATACTGATATTTGACGAGTGTGCGTCGGAAATAATATCTGTAGATCCATTATATAACTACTGCTTGTGATGGTAAGATTCCTCTACTGTGGCAGCTGTCGCCGCGAGCGTGACGTCGTCGGATTGCAGTTCCACAGTGTGCACAATCTGAAATACGTGTACTGACATGTACCGGGTATATTCGTCTATACTGTATCCTGCTACATGTCACCTGTGAAACAGTTTTAGTGCAATGATTGATATGACACATTTGAAGACTTTTTCAGATGTGAGAATACTGCTAGAAATGTTCAAAACTGGTGTACGGACGCTCTCTCGAACCAGTGAGCCACTGATCAGCGACTACTGCGCTCATGAAAAGCGTCTCAGTTTATCAACGAATAAAAGTAGAGTGCACAGTTCACAGTTTACTCAGTGTTCATCATTTTCTTTCTGCGGACCACAGCGATGGGGTGCTCATACTAATTGAATTGCTATGGCTAAGGTCTAGCATATGAAAAACGAATCCAATGGTCACGTCAAGAATCAGCGTCTCAGATTCGTCACCACCCTACCTCCAGTTTCCATAGTCGGAAACAGGCTCTCTTAAGGCAAAGATAACCACAAATACAGCGACACATTTATCTTATTTTTATATTTGAACACATAGACTATTCAGAACGCACGAGTAAAAGGAAAAAGAAGTTTGTAGGCTGCCTAGAGTCTTATCTTTACAGGTTGCTATCTTGTAGAGCTCTGCTTCACTGACAAGTCGCTACTTCATCCTCTGCCTAGAGTATCACTAGACGAAATTATGACAGTAGCATGTCCTCCGCCTGTTAATGTGAGGTTCTAAATACCAGAGCCAATTGTTCCTCAAGGAGCAACAACGGCGTGGTGTTAGTGCATTAGAATACTGCGTGTGGCACAACGTGCTGCATATTTCATTCGAATGAAGAGTACTCTTGTTTAAGAGTTCCATTGTGAAATACGTGATGCGTATTTTATTTTGTAAAAGAGTGGTGTTATGTTGACTTACCTTTGTTTGAAGTTCCATTGTCATGTAGTAGTCTTTGTATCCAGCATCAGGCCTTTTTGTTTATAGCGTATCTAAAAGAGGGCAGGCTTTTACGTTTTCTCGAAGTTTTCTCATTACGATATCTGGATCTCCTTTAGTGCAAAACACTGTCTTATACACGTTTCAACGAATTTTTACGATCAAACGCTTTTTTCTTATCTGAAAGTACAGAAAATATAGGACATTTACAAAGAAATTTAATGCCGGTATTTTTACTAGTTGTGAATACTAGACTCAGGTTCGGTATCGGAGGAAATAGAATCTTAGCTCAGTGAAATATCAAGGGGTCTTACTGGTTTTCATTTAGGTGAAATAGCAGCCACTGAGCTAGGACAGTAAACAGTCGCGCTTTTCAGCGCCCGTGTTAGAGAAAGGCTGTAGTTTCGCGCCTGAGTTATGGCGGGAAGCAGCAGGGCTAAGAATGGTCCTTAGCTGTGCTGGCACTTACAGGTTTCCCCAGCAAGCCGCTGAAATGGCGAGCCTGCCGGGTGTAAAAAGCAAGAGACGAGCTGGTAGAGTGGGTTACCTCTAAAGGGCGCTCTTCGGGACAGGCAGTGGCGATACGAGCTGCAGAAAGGAGCTTAGAAATGAAGCTGCCTGCCGCGATCGTGGGTGGGGAGACGCGGGGCGACGATTATGAGAGAAAGGGAAAAGGGCTGAGCGCCTTCCAGATAAGACGCTCCGCCGCTGAGGGCGCCGCGGAAAGACGGGGGCGTGCCAGATATGCAGCACAAAGGTGTAAACAGCAGCAGAACGTCTGCATTTAACAGAGCGCTGCCCAGGTGCTGCTTGTATTTCGGGAGAGACAAATGAATGACCCATCTAGAATCACCTTACTCAAAGTTGGAGAACGGCTCTAGTATCCCAGTATTAACGTCGTATGCACAAACGACTTTCGAAAAAAGAAAGGAAGATTAGAGATTAATGTTCCGTCGACATCGAGGACGTTAGAGACGGAGGATAAGCTCGGTTTATTTCAAGTATGGGGTTAGAAATCGACTGTACCCTTTCAAAGAAATCATAGTGACATTTGGCTGGAGCGAGTTTAGAGAAATCACAAAAACTTAAATTAGGACGGTCGAACACGAATTTGAATCGTCGTCCTCTCAAATGCGCGTCCATAGTGCTAACTGATGCACTGTCTCACTCGGTACGACTGTCGAGGTTGTGTAAAAATTTTGACACTGGAGTGTATCGTATAACATTAGTATGTTGTACAACACTCTTCACCTACATTCCTTCGTATGAATTACGCAGAGTACTAAAAGCAGTGCACGTAATTCAATTCATATTCAAGGTGGGTTGTTTATTGAAGTTTTCCATTTCGTGTTTCAGGAGGAATGGCAAACGTTTTAGAAGGTGATAGTGTTGACTAATTTGAAATAAAACACAGATATTTCATGTGCCCAATCTTTAAAGATTGCAGGGAGATACATTCTCGTTTTATCTGTTGATACTTCATTTTAGTTTTGAAGTTCAAGTTCGAAGTTGTTCTCGTTTTTCATAATTGAACTTTTGTACTTTTGTTGTGATTTGTTAGCCAATTCCGTTGTAGATATACGTATTAGCCAATTCTGTGCCTGCCGGCATGGTATTTGTACACCGCTTTTGCAATAGAAACGCTGCTGCTGCTTTTATAGAAACCGTAGACAAGCTCCTAACGGAAGAGTACAGAATCAAGATTGTTTGTTGTAATGTCCAGTTGCGATATTTCATCTACACGTGAAAAAGAACACAGTGTGGATTAATTAGAATACATTATTCATGAGGTAGAGCGTAGCCCTTGAACGAACACATGCAGAATTCCTACAAATATCCGTGTTCCACAGGCAAGAATATCTTATACACTAATTTTGGACAGTAACTATCCTTATCATTTACAGCGGATTAACACCTTCGGGAAGGAGATGAATGCGGACGATTGCAATCCTGTCGTTGACTAATTGAAAATCGCCGAGATATCGCAATAATACTATTTGCTGATGCAGGCACTTGCACTCTTGACGGTATCCATAACGCTCGCAACGCACTTGGGTGGTCCTACGAAAACCCACATGCCTTGTGTAGGCATTTTCAAAAACTCTTCCCTGCAAACGACAGATCAAAGACTGGGCCTGTTGTGTTATCACATTCTTTTGACTGTCTTGAAAATGAGCGTCCACCATTAGTGGAATAAGTTCATGTGAGTTAACGAGCATTCCTTTCTCATTTAAGATTCAGCCTTCAGGAGTTGTGAAACGAACCCTGTCGTCCAGAACCGCGTGCCACAAGGAGCGCAGATCACCGCGAGATAGGGAAACTCACAGGCGTCTATTGTCTCTTGAGGCCTAAGCGCTGTAGTGTGCGAGTGAGACATACGAAAACCTACGTCATAGGGAAACCCAGTAGAAGGTGTTTGTGGCCAAGGATATGTAGCACTGTTAAATATGGTGGACCTAAGATCGGCCATGAAGGGAAACACTTGTGAAAACTGTATAATTCCATAGTAACGCAGGGAATGAATCTACAGTAATTTTAATCTATCATCCTTCATAAATCTTCATGGTGATCCCAATAAAACTTGAATATTGATCGTACCTATAATAGTTTAGGATTCACTGTTAAAGTGAAATTCGCAAGTTTTGTAACAAAGACCTAGGTGCTAAAATCTGAACGCTTTAGTCGATCTGAAAGATCGAAGCGCATCATTAAAATGACAAATGTTGTAAGTATCAGCTCTGTACCTTCATTTGTTTAAAATTTAAATTATCAGTATTTTCAGTTAGGTATCAGATCATATTTTCTCCACACAAAACACACTGAACGATGGCAGCATGACACCTTACTGAATCATTAGGATATAGAATATTTGTTGTGAGGTTTACTGCATAATACTTACTTTGTTCTGTATTTAATTATCAGAAAGCACAAGGGTGCCAGGCTACTGGCTGTGAAATTCAAAGTTAAAAAGGAAATTGTATTGGTCTTATGCAAAATAATTTAACGTTTATTATGCAATGGATATTATTGTTACTTTATTTAGAACTTGAAGGTGGTCAAGCTTTGATTATTTAAATATGTTAAAATGTTAAATAATGTAGAATAAACTGTATCGAATCAGATGGATGGCTTCAGGAAAGGGAACTGCGCTAGTCAGTTGAGTGACGATGTTCGGCACGCCGGAAACGCAGCCGTGGACCGGCAGAAACAGTGCTGGAGGAGATACGAAAGCTGACAGTTCGGCTGGAGACACCAAAGGGTACAGTTCGGATGCAGATGCGAAAGCGGAAGTCGGTCTTTAGCAAGTTAGGAAGTGAAACGACTTAGAAAATTTGTATCAAGGGACTTAGTCTCTGAGCGGTGAGCAGCCGCGCGCCTGGTGTGAGCTCTAATTTTTGCCTAAATAACTTGTATTTCGCGATGATATTGTGAATGATCGAACTGTGTCAAATGGATATGCGCTCGAGTGTAACATGAACTCTAAATACGACCAATTTTGCAATTACTTTGCTTTTTTGAATAAACATTATTCTAACTAAATCACAACTGCGTGGCCTACATCATTACTATGTCGTTCATTTAGTTTAAGATATTATTATTACTGTTATTATATGTTATGTTAACTTTGCATTTCGTAAATTTGCCGTCAGCCAGACCATTTAACCAAAGGGTCACAAGTGTCTAATTTAGGGCGTGTAATGCAACACGTGCGGTGCAACCCCTACACGAGTTTAAGCCAATACATTTCGACGAAGAGGAACCGCATGTGAGCCCGAACATCTTTGAGATTTTAGCTCATACTATAAGGGAAGTTATTTGTTCTATCACGACGGGCCTCCGCATATTTGTCAGGTGACAGACACATCATCTGTACTTAACATCGCCTAGAAGATGAATCCTCAGTTATGGTCATATTTCATGGCCACCAAGATTCCTGGGCCTTATCCCCAAAGATTTTTGTTTGTGACGTGGTGGAAAGTCAAAGTACACAAAGAGAAAGTAAACACGATATGCGAACTGATCGCTAGGATTATAAATACTACTGCTACCATAATATACCGGCGAGAAAATTATACACAATACTGTTGTAAGCTAGGCTGGCGCCTACGCCCAGCCACCAACCACACTGTGCTGTAACGCGGGTTGCAGCCGCTCCAAGGCGCAAGCAACACAACATCCGGACATGACGCCTCCGGCGGCAGTGGCTACGTACGTAGCGGCACTAGCGCCAATAGATCGCCTCCTCGACTGACGCGATTTCCTGGTATTCTTGCGCCGGACGGCTTTATAGGACGCATCCTAACCGCTCGCCTTGCAGTCGTCATTTTCGTTCAGAGCTACGCTTCTGGGGCTTAACGACGGTGCTTAAACTGCATGATGCTTCAAAGAACAAATACACACCCACCGACCTGAATGACAGTTACCTGTCAACGCTTTAGCGTCTCTTCGAGGCATACTAGTCCGTTCCTGTTGCAAAGGTGTACTGTTAGAGCTGACAGAGTCAGTTAGTAATTGATTGTCTGTGAGTTGACAAATGCCTTCCACGTACCACGTGCGTGCACGAGTTGGTACATGGCCGCCTTCCAAGTGTTTCAAGAAAATAACAACTTCTTCCCCCCCCCCCCCCCCCCAGAGATTCCAATTAGAATTCGTGGAGCCTTTGATTAACATTTGCATGTTGATCGAACTTTCCGTCTAGAACACGCCTCTGAACAGCTTTCCTGAATTCCAGTCAAGAGCAACTGCCGAGATGAGAAACACAGAAGTAGATATCCTCGGTGTAGCAAAGCAACTTAAATCACCGAATAAATACAAGGCCTCCGATTCAAATTGTATACCAGCTAAGTTCTTTTCAGAGTATTCTGATACAATAGCTCCATATTTAGCAATTATATACAACCGCTCGCTCACTGAAAGGTCGGTACCTAAAGACTAGAAAACTGCTCGCGTCACACCTATACCCAAAAAAGGAAGTAGGAGTAATCCGTTGAGTTACAGGCCCATATCAATAACGTCGATTTGAAGTAGTGTTTGGAACATATACTGTATTCGAACACTATGAATTACCTCGAAGAAAACTATTTAATGATACATAGTCAACACGGATTGAGAAAATATCGTTTTTGCGAAAAACAACTAGCTTTTTATACTCATGAAGTAATGTGTGCTATCGACAGCGGATGTCAAATTGATACCATATTTGTAGATTTCCAGAGGGCTTTCGACACCGTTCGTCACAAGTGCCTTCTAACCAAACTGCGAGCCTATGGAATATCGCCTCAGTTGTGCGACTGGATTCGTCATTTTCTGTTAGAAAGGTTTCAGTTCGTAGTAATAGACGGAAAGTCGTCGAGTAAAATAGAATTCCGCAACGAAGTATGAGAGGCCCTCTATTGTTCCTGATCTATATTAACGACATAGGAGACAATCTGAGTAGCCCTCTTAGATTTTTTGGAGATGATGCTGTCATGTACTGTCTTGTAAAGTCATCAGATGTCCAAAACGAATTGCAAAATGATTTAGATAACATACCTGCATGGTGCGAAAAGTGGCAGTTGACCCTGAATAAAGAAAAGTGTGAAGTTATTCACATGAGTACTAAAGGAAATCCGCTATATTTCGATTACGACATAAGGCAAATAAATCTGAAGTCTATAAATTCAACAAAATACAATTACAAATAACCTAAATTGGAACTATCGCATAGATGATGTTGTAGGAAGGACAACCAAAGACTGCGATTCATTGACAGAATACTTAGAAAATGCAACAGGTCTACTAAAGAGACTGCTTACATCAAGATTGTCCGATCTATTCTGGAGTATTGCTGTGCGGTGTGGGATCTGCATCAGATGGGACTGACGTATGACATTGAAAAAAATTCAGAGAAGGGCAGCTCGTTTTGTATTATCGCGAAGTAGGGAAGACAGTGCCACAGACATGATACGTGAACTGGAGTGGCAATCATTAAACAAAGGCAAAGGCATTTGTCGTTGCGAAGGGATCCTCTCACAAAATTTCAATCACCAGTTTTCTCCTCAGTTGCGAAAACATTCTATTGGCACCCACCTGCATAAGGAGAAATGACCATCACGATAAAATAAGAGAAATCAGGGCTCCCACAGAAAAATTTAAGAGCTCGTTTTGACAGTGCGCTATTAGAGAGCGGAACGGTCGGGAGACAGCTTGAAGGTGGTTCACTGTATCCTCTGCGAGGCACTTCATTGTGAATAGCAGAGTAATCACGTAGGTGTAGTTGTAGATAGATGTCTTCAGTGTCCGACCAGGTGGGGATCCTAAACAATCGAGCAGTTCTGAAGAAAGGATCGTTCTAGAGTTCTCTTCGTGGTCTCCTTTATGACTAATCTAGACTTAGAAATGTCCTAATAAACCGAAGTCGACCATTCACCTTCCCTAAAATCGACCTCACGTGCTCATTCCATTGCAAGTTCCTTTGAAACATTACGCCTTGATATTCAATCGACGTGGCTTTTTTAGGCAGCAAGCCAATAATATTGTTTTCGAATGTTACAGAATTGTTTTTATACTCATCTGCATTAACTCAGTTTTTTTGTTTAGTATTTAGACCGAGCTCCCATTAATTACCCGTCCTCAGCTCGTGGTCGTGCGGTAGCGTTCTCGCTTCCTGCGCCCGGGTTTCCGGGTTCGATTCCCGGCGGGGCCAGGGATTTTCTCTGCCTCGTGATGATTGGGTGTTGTGTGATGTCCTTAGGTTGGTTAGTTTTCAGTAGTTCTAAGTTCTAGGGGACTGATGACCATAGATGTTGAGTCCCATAGTGCTCAGAGCCATTTGAACCATTTGAACCATTAATTACCCAAAATAAATATTCTGTTAAAGACACCGTGTATTCTTTAGCAGTCAGCCAACGGCGACGCTTTCCACTACAGAGTCTTTAGGAAGCAAACATTAGAATAAAAAACAAATGTATATATGCTGACGCTTCCGAAGTCACTGCGCAAGGCAGTCTCTACAACGTTGTGACAAGCGTGGACACATTCAGCGTCATCTAACGTTATGAATGCTATCTGGCTCAATGTTAGAATTTTTCATTTATAATTGTAGTTGGGAATGCAATGAAATTGTTGTGTTTTGCTCCACGTGTTATTTTACCAATTTAGCTTTCAGTGATGGCGTTTCAGAAGCTATCTACTCGGACTAATGCGCCCTGATCCAGGTGGAACACGGCACAGTTGAAGTGTCGCCCCGCTCGGCAGCTGGCACAAGGCTGGTGGCGTGTTCCTGCAGCGGCAGGAAGCGTGCAAAGCAGTAGAGCGACCAACCACAACGCCACCGCGAGTCGACGGGCGGGGCAGAACTACAACATGGCGAAGTCTGGTGTGTGCCAGCAGAGTAGCGGCAGTAGGAGGCAGCACTGTGACAGTCGGCAGCAGCTGGCGGACTACACTTCGTGGCGTTGTCGGATGCTCGGTGGGCGCGCCATCCGGAGTTATCTTCGTCCCGGATCAGCTGGCTCCTGGATTGACCAGCGACCAGCAGTATCATTCGATCTTATAGTGCACGTCTATGGAGATGAGCTACTGTCAGAAAGCTGACAATACAAGTCTGCAGCCCTGCATGCAAGGAGCACGGCCGTACGGTGTTGTCTTGTGGCCCGGCAGTTAGTCGGGCAGCAGCAGAGCCACGGGTACTGGCAGTGTGCGTCTGTGGACACGAGAGACAGCTGACATCTACGTCTACATCTACATTTATACTCCGCAAGCCACTCAGCGGGGGCACTTCACGTGCCACTGTCATTACCTCCCTTTCCTGTTCCAGTCACGTATGGTTCGCGGGATAAACGACTGCCGGAAAGCGTCCGTGCGCGCTCGAATGTCTCTAATTTCACATTTGTGATCTCCTCGGGAGGTACAAGTAGGGGGAAGCAATATATTCGATACCTCATCCAGAAACGCACCCTCTCGAAACGTGGACAGCAAGCTACACCGCGAAGCAGAGCGCCTCTCTTGCAGAGTCTGCCACTTGAGTTTGCTAAACATCTCCGTAACTCTATCAAGCTTACCAAATAACCCTGTGACGAAACGCGCCGCTCTTCTTTGGATCTTCTCTATCTCCTCTGTCACACCGACCTGGTACGGATCCCACACTGATGAGCAATACTCAAGTATTGGTCGAATGAGTGTTTTGTAAGCCACCTCCTTTGTTGATGACAGTTTCTAAGGACTCACCCAATGAATCTCAACCTGACACCCGCCTTACCAACGATTAATTTTATATGATCACTCCACTTCAAATCGTCCGGTACACATACTTCCAGATATTTTACCGAAGTAACTACTACCAGTGTTTGTTCTGTTATCATATAATCATAAAATAAAGGGTTCTTCTTTCCATGTGTTCGCAATACAGTACATTTGTCTATGTTAAGGGTCAGTTTCCACTCCCTGCACCAAGTGCCTATCCGCTGCAGATCTTGCTGCATTTCGCTGCAATTTTCTAATGCTGAAACTTCTCTGTATACTACAGCATCATCCGCGAAAAGCCGAATGGAACTTCCGACACTATCTACTAGGTCATTTATATATATTGTGATAAACAATGGTCCCATAATACTCACCTGTGGCACGCCAGAGTTTCCTTCAACGTCTGTAGACGTCTGTCTATTGAGAACAACATGCTGTGTTCTGTTTGTTAAAAACTCTTCAATCCAGCCACACAGCTGGTATGATATTCCGTTGGCTCTTACTTTGTTTATCAGGCGACAGTGCGGAACTGTATCTAACGCCTTCCGGAAGTCGAGGAAAATGACATCTACCTGGGAGCCTGTATCTAATATTTTCTGGGTCTCATGGACAAATAAAGCGAGTTGGGTCTCAAACGATCGCTGTATGCGGAATCCATGTTGATTCCTACAGAGGAGATTCTGGGTTTCCAGAAATGACATGATACGCAAGCAGAAAAGATGTTCTAAAATTCTAAAACAGATCGATGTCAGAGATATAGGCCCATAGTTTTGCGCATCTGCTCGACGGCCCATCTTGAAAACTGGGACTACCTGTGCTCCTTTCCAATCATTTGGAACCTTCCGTTCCTTTAGAGACTTGCGGTACACGGCTGTTAGAAGGGGGGCAAGTTCTTTCACGTACTCTGTGTACAATCGAATTGGTATCCCATCAGGTCCAGTGGACTTTCCTCTATTGAGTGATTCCAGTTGCTTTTCTATTCCTTGGACACTTATTTCGATGTCAGCCATTTTTTCGTTCGTGCGAGGATTTAGAGAAGGAACTGCAATGTGGTCTGACCTATGGTAACCTGTGATAGTGACCCCGGTATATGGAGAACAGAGTGGTCACTGTTATATTCTTGATTAAAAGTGAGTTGTGGAGCAACGGAACAGCAGGAGCTTGGGAAGATGCCTAAGAAGCTGAGCGATGGTCTACAGCTGACAATACGAACATGTAATCCCGAGAGCTATAAGTAAATGACAACTGGTGTGGTGTTCCGTGGGTGTACATCTGTTCAGTGCTGTTTCCGGAGATAAAGCAGTGGCGCGGTATCTTGGACTGTGTGTGTATCATGATGCAGTGCTTCACAAGAGCCAGTGGAAGTTGTAACTACGTTCTTATTAGGTCGCTTTCTTAATTGTCTGATGTTTGAATAAAAATCATTAGCAACGGCGGCCGAAGTCTTCTGGCGTAAGAGATGGCCCTAATTCAACCAACTGCCTTGTGAAAGAGGTCAGAGGAACGGACAGTGGCTCGGGGCACTCTCTTTCCCTTGGTGTAGGAGAGTGCACCAATGATCAACGCCATGAGGATGCCGAAGAGAATCGAAACCACTGTATTAAAGACACAGAATATGTATCCGTAGGAAATGTGGCCTGTAATTGGAAAACGTGTTATGATGATCTCACCATTTGGAAAAGATTCCGGACTAGTCCTGCAATCGGATCTTCGGGAGGAGACTCTCAAGCAGGAGGTGACCATGAGAAAAAGTTTGAATAACCAACGAACGTGGAACGCCAGAGCTTTGAGCGTGACAGGAAAGCTAGAAAATCTGGAAAGAGAAATGCCAAAACTCAATCTAGATACAGTGGGGGTCAGTGAAGTGCAAAAAAGACAAGGTTTTCTGGTCAGATGCGTATAGATGAGAACATGGTTATATCAAGAGCAGCACAAAATGGTATAAAGGGAGTCGGATCCGTTGTGAACAGGGAGGTAGGGCAGAGAGTGAGGTACTGTGAACATTTCAGTGATAAGGTTGTTCTCATCAGAATCGACAGCAAATCAACGGTGACAACGATAGTTCAGGCATACATACGGACGTCGCAAACAGAAGATGAAAAGACAAAGAAAGTACAGGAGGATAATGAAAGAGTAATCTGATGCGTAAAGGGTGATGAAAATATAATAGTCATGGGTGATAGGAACGTGGTTGTAGGGAAAGGAGTAAAAGAAGGGTTACAGGCGAATATGGGCTTGGTACTAGGAATGAGAGAGGAGGAAGACTAATTGAATTCGACAGTAAATTTCGTCTAGCAATAGTGAATACTCTGTTCCCAAGAGGAAGACCTATGACTGGAAAAGGCTGGGAGATACGGGGAGATTTTAGCTAGATTACTTCATGATCAGACAGAAATTCTGGAATAAGGTATTGCTTGCGAGTCGTACGCAGGAGCAGACATAGATTCACATCACAATTTAGTAATGATGAGGAGCAGGGTGAAGTTTAAGAGACTAGACAGAAAGAATCAGTGAGGAAAGTAGTGGGATACGGAAGTACTAAGGAATGAGGAGATACGCTTGAAGTTATCTGAAGCTATAAGTTTTGCAGTAAGTAATACTTCTGTAGGTAGTTGAGTTGAGGAGGAATGGACATCTTTAAAAAGGGCAATCATAGAAGTTGGAAAAAAAACATAGGTACAAAGAAGGGAGCTGCGAAGAAGCCATGGGTAACTGAAGAAGTACTTCAGTTAATCGACGAAAGAAGAAAATACGAAAATGTTCGGGAAAATACAGGAATAAGGCAATATAAGTCACTTAGAAGTGAAGTAAATACGAAATGCAGGGAAGCTAAGGCGAAATAGCTGCATGAAAAATGTGAATAAATCGAAAATAAAATGATTGTTAGAAGGAATGTCTCGTCATACAGAAAAAATGAAAACCGCCTTCGGTGAAATTAACAGTGCAATGAGAATTCCACTGTTAAATGCAGAGGAAAGAGCGAATAGCTGGAAAGAGTACAATGAATGCCTCCACGAGGGGGAGGACTTGTCTGATGACGTTATAGAAGAATAAATAGGAGTCGATATAGAGGACATAGAGGATCGAGTATTATATTCAGAATTCAAAAGAGCTTTGGAAAACGTAAGATCGAATAAGGCAGAAGTGATGGATATCATTCTAAAATCATTTGGGGAAGTGGCAACAAAACGACTGTTCACGTTGATGTGTAGAATGTGTGCGACTGGCGATGTAGTATCATACATTCGGAAAAACATCATCCACACAATTCAGAAGATTGAAAGAGCTGAAAAGTGCCAGAATTGTCGCACAATCAGCCCAACACCTCATGCACCCAAGTTGCTAAGAAGAATAAAATACCGAAGAATGAAAAAGTAAACTGAGGATGTGTTACATTGCAGTCTGCCTTTAGGAAAAGTAAAGGCACTAGAGAGCAAATTCTGAGGTTGCGGCCGATATTGGAAGCAAGAATGGAGAAAAATCAAGACACTTTCATAGGATGTGTCGACCCGGAGTAAGCGTTCGACAACGTCAAATGGTGCAAGATGTCCGAAATTCTGAGAAAAATGGGGTAAGCTATAGGAAAAGACGAATAATGAAATGAAATGATTGTGTGGCATTAGTGGCCAGGAAGCCCCATCCGAAGAAGTTCGGCCACCGAGTGCAAGTCTTATTTAACTCGACCCCACACTGGGCTACTTGCATGTCGGTGATGATGAAATGATGTTTAGGACAACACGACACTCAGTCCACGAGCGGAGAAAATCTCCAACCCGGCCGGGAATCGAACCCAGGCCCGCTGCATAGTTGGCAAACACGTTACTACTTAGCTAAACAGGCGGACAGTCGGGTACTATACAATATGTGCAAGAGCCAAGAGAGAACAATAAAAGACCAAGAACGAAGTGCTCGTATTAAAAATGTACGGTAGCGATGTAGTCTTTGTCCCCAGTTGTTCAATCTATGCATCGAAGAAGTAATGACCTAAACAAAAAAAAAGTACAAGAGTGTAATTAAAATTCAAAGGGAAAGGCTATCAGTGATCAGATTCTCTGGTGAAGTTGCTATCCTCAGCGAAAATGAAGAATTTTAGTACCTGCTGTATGTAATGAACATTCTAATGAACGCAGAAGATGGACCGAGAGTAAACTGAAGAAAGACGAAAGTAATTAAAAGTAGCAGATAAGAGAAGAACGAGAAACTTGACATGAGGATTGATGATCATGAAGTAGATGAAGTTAAGGAATTATACTATCTTGGCAACAAAATAAAGCAAGATGGACAAAACAAGTAAGACAGCAAAAGCAGACTAGCTCTGACAGTAGGTTAGTTCTTATTCAAGTGAAGTCTACTAGAAACAAACATCGGCCTTAATTTGAGAAAGAAATATATGAGAGTGTGCAATTGGAACATAGCATTGTTTGGTAGTGAAACATGGACTGTGGAAAACAGGAAAACAAGAATAGCGATGTGGTTGAAATGCAGTGCTACAGAAGAGAGTTGAAAATTAGGTGAACTGAGATGACAAGGAGTGAAGAGATTCTCTGGAGAATCAACGAGGAAACAAATATATGGAAATCACTGATAATAAAAATTGACATGATGGTAGGAAATCTGTTAAGATATCTCTGAATAACTTTCACAGTACTAAAGAAGCTTTAGAGGGTAAAAAAGGAGAGGAAAACCGAGACTGAAATGTATCTAGCAAGTAACTGTGGACGTAGGTTGCAAGTGCTACTCTGACATGAAGAGGTTTGCACAGAAGAGGAATCCGTGGCAGAACTCATCAGACCAGTCAACAGACTGATGACTCAAACAATAGTGCAAATTTTGCAGGTTCTTTCAGACTAATTTCCTGGTGAGCTTGAAATTTTAAACATAGCTCAAAACTGGACGACAATGCAATGTCAACTCGTCTTTTAGTTGGTCTTTTTTGTAGGGGTGTTGGTGGGGATGAACAAGGGCAGCTGCGTCTGACATCTAGGTTGCCCTGCATGGATGAAACGTTGTGCTTGTAATGCTGGAATGTATTTCTGGGGTTTACATGTGAATAGGCTTGGCTGAGCAGAGAGAGGAGAAGGCGATAGATACTGAGAGAGGTGGGTCTCATCCGAGATGTGGAGGAGGCCCTGCCGGATGCGAAAAAGAGCACTGGGTGCACCCGACTGCAAATTGTTGCTCATGTCGGCAGCAATGACTCCTGCCGTCTGGGTTCAGAAGTCACCTCGCTCGCGGGGTGGAATCAGAGCTAACTATATGTAGTATCGTTCCCAGAACCGATCGCGGTCCTCTGGTTTGGAGCCGCGTGGAAGGCTTACACGAGAGGCTCAGACGATTCAACGGAGATCTGGGTTGCAAATTTCTCGACCTCTGCTATCGGGTGGAGAAATGTAGGGTCACCATGAATAGGTCAGTCGTGCACTACACGCCGGAAGCGGCTACAAGGGTAGCGGAGTACGTGTGGGGTGCACATGGGGGTTTTTTAGGTTAGAGAATTCCCTCCCTAGGCCCGGCAACACGCCTCCTGAGACACGGCAAGGTAGGAGAAGGCAAAATATAACAGTTAATAACAATATTAATGTGCTAATAGTAAACTGCAGGAGCGTCTATAGAAAGTTCCCAGAACTGCTCTCATTAATAAACGGTCACAACGCCCATATAGTACAAGGGACAGAAAGTTGGCTGAAACCAGACGTAAACAGTAATGAAATCCTAAACTCAGATTGGAATGTATACCGCAGAGACAGGCTGGACAGTGAAGGGGGAGGCGTGTTTATAGCGATAAGAAGTGCAATAGTATCGAAGGAAATTGACGTAGATCCGAAATGTGAAATGATTTGGCTGAAGGTCATGGTTAAAGCAGGCTCAGACATGATAATTGGATGTCTCTATAGACCCCCGGTCTAAGCAGCTGTTGTGGCTGAACACCTGAAGGATAATTTGGAAAATATTTCGAGTAGATTGCCCCACCATCTTATAGTTCTGGGTGGAGATTTTAATTTGCCGGATATAGACTTGGAGACGCAAACGTTCATAACGGGTGGCGGGGACAAAGAATCCAGTGAATTTTTTAAAAGTGCTTTATCTGAAAACTACCCTGAGCAGTTGAACAGAGAACCGACTCGTGGCGATAACATATTAGACCTTCTGGTGGCAAACACACCCGAACTATTTGAAACAGTTAATGCAGAACAGGGAATCATCGAGCATAAAGCGGTTACTGCATCGATGATTTCAGCCGTAAATAGAAATATTAAAAAAGGTAGGAAGTTTTTTCTGTTTAGCAAAAGTGACAAAAAACAGAGTACCTGACGGCTCAACACAAAAGTTTTGTCTCAAGTACAGATAGTGTTGAGGATCAATTGACAAAGTTCAAAACCATGGTACAATATGCGTTAGATGAGTATGTGCCATGCAAGATCGTAAGAGATGGGAAACAGCCACCGTGGTACAACAACCGAGTTAGAAAACTGCTGCGGAAGCAAAGGGAACTTCACAGCAAACATAAACATAGCCAAAGCCTTGCAGACAAACAAAAATTACGCGAAGCGAAATGTAGTGTGAGGAGGCCTATGCGAAAGAGGATTAAATGAATTCGAAAGTAAAGTTCTATGTACTGACTTGGCAGAAAATCTTAAGAAATTTTGGTCTTATGTCAAAGCGGTAATGGATCAAAACAAAATGTCCAGACACTCTGTGACCAAAATGGTACTGAAACAGAGGATGACAGACAACATGCCGAAATACTTAATGTCTTCTTCCAAAGCTGTTTGACAGAGGTAAACTGCACTGTAGTTCCTTCTCTAGATTGTCTCACAGATGACAAAATGGTAGATATCGAAATAGACGAAAGAGGGATAGAGAAACAATTAAAATCGCTCAAAAGAGGAAAGGCCGCTGGTCCTGATGGCATACCAGTTCGATTTTACACAGAGTCCGCGAAGGAACTTGCCCCCCTTCTTGCAGCGGTGTACCGTAGGTCTCTAGAAGAGCGAAGCGTTCCAAAGGATTGGAAAAGGGCACCGGTCATCCCCGTTTTCAAGAAGGGACGTCGAACAGATGTGCAGAACTATAGACGTATATCTCTAACGTCGATCAGTTGCAGAAGTTTGGAACACGTATTATGTTCGAGTATAGTGACTTTTCTGAAGACTAGAAATCTACTCTGTAGGAATCAGCATGGGGTTCGAAAAAGACGGTCGTGTGAAACCCAGCTCACGCTATTGGTCGACGAGACTCAGAGGGCCATACACACGGGTTCACAGGTAGATGCCGTATTTCTTGACTTCCGCAAGGCGTTCGATACAGTTCCCCACAGTTGTTTAATGAACAAAGTAAGAGCTTATGGACTATCAGACCAATTGTGTGATTGGATTAAAGAGTTCCTAGATAACAGAACGCAGCATGTCATTCTCAATGGAGAGAAGTCTTCCGAAGTAAGAGTGATTTCTGGTGTGCCGCAGGAGAGTGTCATAGGACCGTTGCTACTCACAATACACGTAAATGACATGCTGGATGACATCGGAAGTTCACTGAGGCTTTTTGCAGATGATGCTGTGGTGTATCGAGAGGTTGTAACAATGGAAAATTGTACTGAAATGCAGGAGGATCTGCAGCGAATTGACGCATGGTGCACGGAATGGCAATTGAATCTCAATGTAGACAAGTGTAATGTGCTGCGAATACACAGAAAGATAGATCCCTTATCATTTAGCTACAAAATAGCAGGTCAGCAACTGGAAGCAGTTAATTCCATAAATTATCTGGGAGTACGCATTAGGAGTGATTTAAAATGGAATGATCATATGAAGTTGATCGTCGGTAAAGCAAATGCCAGAGTGAGATTCATTGGAACAATCCTAAGGAAATGCAATCCGAAAACAAATGAAGTAGGTTACAGTACGCTTGTTCGCCCACTGGTTGAATACTGCTCACCAGTGTGGGATCCGTACCAGATAGGGTTGATAGAAGAGATAGAGAAGATCCAACGGACAGCAGCGCGCTTCGTTACAGGATCATTTAGTAATCGCGAAAGCGCTACGGAGATTATAACTCCAGTGGAAGACTCTGCAGGAGAGACGCTCAGTAGCTCGATACGGGCTTTTGTTAAAGTTTCGAGAACATACCTTCACCGAAGAGTCAAGCAGTATATTGCTCCCCCCTACGTATATCTCTCGAAGAGACCATGAGGATAAATTCAGAGAGATTAGAGCCCACACAGAAGCATACCGACAATCCTTCTTTCCACGAACAATACGAGACTGGAATGGAGGGGAGAATCGATAGAGGTACTCAGGGTACCCTCCGCCACACACCGTCAGGTGGCTTGCGGAGTATGGATGTAGATGTAGATGTAGATGTACTCTCTACAATATCTCCCATTCTAAAAAAGTAAGCAGTCTTTTGGCAGACAGAAAATGTGGAATTCCTACTGCTGTGAAGTTTAAGAAAATCGTGAAATACGCTTTAGACATGTACGTGCAGCGTAAATTTGTGAAGGGTGGAAAATAGCCTCCGTGGTTCGATAGACATGTTAGAAAGTTTATACAAAAACAAAGAGAGATTCGCCGCAAATTTTAACATAGCCAAAGCCTCAAATGGAAACAAGTGTAAGGAGAGCCATCGAGAAGTATTCAAAGAATTGAAATGTAAAATTATATCTATCCAGTCGACAGATAATCCTAAGAAGTTTTGCTCTTATGTTAAATTAGTAAATGGATCAAAGACATCTTTCCAGACAGTCTTTGACCACAATGGCAGCGAAACGGCAGTTCCTCCAGAAAATAGTCTCTTGAAGACAATGTGACAGATACCGAAAGAGGTGACCATGGAATAAAAAAGCAACTGAAGTCCATCGACAGAGGAAAAGCTACTGGGCCTGACGGAATACAAACGCGATTCCACACAGACTGTGTGAAAGAACCTGCCCCTCTTCTAGTAGCAGCGTACTGTAGATCCTAATGATTGGAAAAAAGAGCTGCTCATTCCGGTTTTCAGGAAGTGACATCGAACAGGCGCACAGAGTTACAAGCCTATATCTCTGATGTCGGCCTGTTGTACAAGTATGGGACATGTTTCATGCTCCCGTGTTATGAAATTTCTGGAAATCGAAAATATCATACATCTACTCCGAATACAACAGCCGTGTGAAACCCAGGTAGATGCTATGTTCCTTGACTTCCGGCAGGCGTTCGATACATTTCAGCACTGCCTCCTAATGAGCAAGATACGAGCATACGGAATATCAAACCACCTGTGTGACTGAACTGAAGAGCTTGTAGACGCAGAGAAACCTTCAAACGTAAAAGAAATTCAGGTGTAACCTACGACCATTACTCCTTACAACAGACAATGCTGTTGTATACAGAGAGATCGCAACGCAAGATAATTGCAGCAAAATGCAAGAGACTTTGCAGAGGATGGACCCATGGTGCACGGAGTGGCAGTTGACCCTCAACACAAATAAATACAGCACACTGAAAATAAATAGAGAGGTGCATAACTGTATGGTTAAATGGGTTGCAGAGTCATTACCGAAAGCAGTTACATCCATAAAGTATGTAGTAGCACGACTACGGAGCGATTTAAAGTGGAACGAGCACATGAAGCTAATAGCAGGTGAAGCAGATGCCAGCCTGAGCTTCATTGTAGGAACAATGAGGAAGTGTAGTCCCCAAACAAAGGAGACGGCTTACAAAATCCTTTTTAAACCAATACCAGCATATTTCTAGTCAGTCTGGGATCTCTACTAAATAGGATTGATATACGTCTTGAAGAGGAACATCTTGTTTAGGCGATGGTCAATAGCACGTACAAAGTTTAAAAAATGTATAACGTTGTGCTGGCAGTAGTAATGTTATTTTATTTTGCTATCTGTGTCGGTTCTGAAGTATCATCAACAGCAAGAAAATTATTACAGATGCATCACATCTCAGACATGCTTTAACATACGTTGCACTTTTTTGTCTTGTTACAATTTTTGATTTAGTATCATCTTGACAATTATGGTTTCCTGTGGTAACATGTTAAAGCATGTGTGGCATGCGATACATCTGTGATAGTTTTCCAGCCGTTGATTATGGTTCAGAACCGAAACCGGTAGCAAAACAAAATATATTTATTACAGACAGAACAGTGCTATGCATTTTGAGAAATAAAGAAGATCCAAAGAACAACGGCAAGTTTCGTTGCAGGTTCGTTTGTTGTTGTTGAGGTGGTCTTAAGTCCTGAGACTGGTTTGATGCAGCTCTCCACGCTACTCTATCCTGTGCAAGCTTCTTCATCTCCCAGTACTTACTGCAACCTACACCCTTCTGAATCTGTGTATTGTATTCATCTCTTAGTTTCCCTCTCCGATTTTTACCCTCCACGCTTCCCTCCAATACTAAATTGGTGATCACTTGATGCCTCAGAACATGTCCTACCAACCTATCCCTTCTTCTAGTCAAGTTGTGTCACAAACTCCTCTTCCCCCCAATTCTATTCAGTATCTCCTCATTAGTTATTTGATCTACCCTCTAATCTTCAGCATTCTTCTGTAGCACCACATTTCGAAAGCTTTTATTCCCTTCTTGTCCAAACTATTTATCGTCCACTTTCACTTCCATACATGGCTACACTCTACACAAATACTTTCAGAAACGACTTCCTGACACTCAAATCTACACTCGATGTTAACAAATTTCTCTTCTTCAGAAACGCTTTCCTTTCCATTGCCAGTCTTCGGCCATCATCAGTTATTTTGCTGCCCAAATAGGAAACTCATTTACTACTTTAAGTGTCTCATTTCCTAATCTAATTCCCTCAGCATCACCCGACTTTATTCGACTACATTCCATTATCCTCGTTTTGCTTCTTTTGATGTTCATCTTATATCCTCCTTTCAAGACACAGTCCATTCCGTTCAACTGCTCTTCTAAGTCCTTTTCTGTCTCTGACAGAATTACAATGTCACCAGCGAACCTCAAAGTTTTTGTTTCTTCTCCATGGATTTTAATACCTACTCCGAATTTTTCTTTTGTTTCCTTTACTGCTTGCTCAATTGTACAGATTGAACAACATCGGGGATAGGCTACAACCTTGTCTTACTTCCTTCCCAACCACTGCTTCCCTTTCATGTCACTCGACTCTTATAACTGCCATCTGGTTTCTGTACAAAAATAGCCTTTCGCTCCCTGTATTTTACCCCTGCCACCTTCAGAATTTGAAAGAGAGTATTCGACTCAACATTTTCAAAAGCCTTCTCTAAGTCTACAAATGCTAGCAACGTAGGTTTGCCCTTCCTTAATCTAGTTTCTAAGATAAGTCGTAGGGAGAGTATTGCCTCACGTGTTCCAATACTTCTACGGAATCCAAACTGATCTTCCCCGAGGTCGGCTTCTACCAGTTTTTCCTTTCGTCTGTAAAGAATTCGCGTTAGTATTTTGCATCCGTGACTTATTAAACTGATTGTTCGGTAATTTTCACATCTGTCAGCACCTGCTTTCTTTGGGATTGGAATTATTGTATTCTTCTTGAAGTCTGACGATATTTCGCCTCTCATACATCTTGCTCGCCAGATGGTAGAGTTTTGTCAGGATTGGCTCTCCCAAGGCCGTCAGTAGTTCTAATGGAATGTTGTCTACTCCCGTGGCCTTGTTTACATTCAGGTCTTTCAGTGCTGTCAAACTCTTCACGCAGTATCGCATCTCCCGTTTCATCTTCATCTACATCCCCTTTCATTTCCATAATATTGTCCTCAAGTACGTCGCCCTTGTATAGACCCTCTACATACTCCTTCCACCTTTCTGCTTCCCTTCCTTTGCTTAGAACAGGGTTTCCATCTGAGTTCTTGATATTCATACAAGTGGTTCCCTTTTCTCCAAAGGTCTCTTTAATTTTCCTGTAGGCAGTATCTATCTTACCCCTAGTGAGATAAGCCTCTACATCTTTACATTTGTCCTCTAGCCATCCCGGCTTAGCCATTTTGCACTTCCTATCTATCGCATTTTTGAGACGTTTGTACTCCTTTTTGCCTGCTTCATTTACTGTATTTTTATATTTTCTAATTCCATCAATTAGATTCAATATTTCTTCTGTTACCCAAGGTTTTCTACTAGCCCTCGTCTTTTTACCTACTTCATCCTCTGCTGCCTTCACTACTTCATCCCTCAAAGCTACCCAATCTACTCCTACTGTATTTCTTTCCCCCATTCCTGTCGATTGTTCCCTTATGCTCTCCCTGAAACTCTGTACAACCTCTTCTTTAGTCAGTTTATCCAGGTCCCATCTCCTTAAATTTCCACCTTTTTGCAGTTTCTTTAGTTTTAATCTACAGTTCGTAACTAATATATTGTGGTCAGAGTCCACATCTGCCCCTGGAAATGTCTTACAATTTAAAACCTGCTTCCTAAATGTCTGTCTTACCATTACATAGTCTATCTGAAACCTGTCAGCATTTCCAGCCTTCTTTTATGATTCTTGAACGAAGTGTTAGCTATGATTAAGTTGTGCTCTGTGCAAAATTCTACTAGGCGGCTTCCTCTTTCATTTCTTAGCCCCAATCCATATTCACCTACTATGTTTCCTTCTCTCCCTTTTCCTACACTCGAATTAAATTTTCGTCTCCATTCACTATCTGAATAATTTCTTTTATTTCATCATACATTTTTCATTTTCTTCGTCATCTGCAGAGCTAGTTGGTATATAAACTTGTACTACTGTAGTAGGCGTGGGCTTCCTGTCAATCTTGGCCACAATAATGCGTTCACTATGCTGTTTGTAGTAGCTTAGCCGCACTCCTATTTTGTTATTCATTATTAAACCGACTCCTGCATTAACCCTATTTGATTTAGTATTTATAACCCTGTATTCCCCTGCCCAAAAGTCTTGTTCCTCCTGCCAGCGAACTTCACTAATTCCTACTATATCTAACTTTAACCTATCCATTTCCCTTTTTAAATTTTCTAACGCACCTGCTCGATTAAGGGATCTGACATTCCATGCCCCGATCCGTAGAATGCCAGTTTTCTTTCTCCTGATAACGACGTCCTCCTGAGTAGTCCCTGCCCGGAGATACGGTTGGGGGACTATTTTACCTCCGGAATATTTTACCCAAGAGGACGCCATCATTATTTAACCATACAGTAAAGCTGTATGCCCTCGGGAAAAATTAGTTTAGTAAGCGCAAAAGCGTCACGGATACACTCGTCCAACTCCATTAGGAATCACTGAAGGAGATCCTTTCTGCAGCACGGTATCGTTTACTATTAATGTGCCGAGAGCTATGTTTGTAGAAGAATCAACCGATATACGAAGTTTGTCCGGAAAATACGTATAAAAGTTGAATAATGTCTTTATGTTACAGGTTGCAGTCACCGACAGGTGGGACTACTGCTGTAATCAATCCCATCAACGCTCAGTTCGAGTCAGCAATCCCCAAAACATTCGTTCACGAAATCCTGACACAAATGCTTGAAATGAAGAAATTGTATGCAAAAATCGTACCGAAGCTCTTGACGCCAGAACAGAAAGCAAAGAGGGTTGAGTGCTGTGAGGATTGTTTGGAAGCAGAAGAACGAGGGGACTTTCTCAACCGAGTCATCACTGGAGACGAGTAGTGGCTTTTGGAATTCGATGTGGAGCTCAAATGTCAAAGCAAGGAATGGAAATTATCAGGAGAACCGAGAACAAAAAAGTCGCGAAAATCAAGGTCCAGTTTGAAGACAATGTTAATTGTTTTCTGTGATTCTAAGGGCATTGTTCACAAGTAATTTGTCCCTGCCAGCCAGAGAGTGAACGGAAATATTTACGTTGAAGTTCTGGCACGTCTCAGACCTCGTGTGGCTCGAGCTCGACCGGAGTTGGCAAAAGGGGGCAGGTGGATCCTTCATCACGAAAATGCGCCCGCTCACATATCGCTCGTTTATCCCTCCCGGCCAGAGAGTGAACGGAAATTTTTACGTTGAAGTTCTGACACGTCTTAGAGCTCGTGTGGCCCGAGTTCGACCGGAGTTGGCAAAAGGTGGCAGGTGGATCCTGCATCACGAAAATGCCCCCGCTCACATATCGCTCGTTTATCCCTCCCGGCCAGAGAGTAAACGGAAATTTTTACGTTGAAGTTCTGACACGTCTTAGAGCTCGTGTGGCTTGAGTTCGACCGGAGTTGGCAAAAGGGGGCAGGTGGATCCTTCATCACGAAAATGCGCCCGCTCACATATCGCTCGTTTATCCCTCCAAGCCAGAGAGTGAACGGAAATTTTTACGTTGAAGTTCTGACACGTCTTAGAGCTCGTGAGGCTCGAGTCTGAACGGAGTTGGCAAAAGGGGGCAGGTGGATTCTTCATCACGTAAATGCGCCCGCTCACATATCGCTCGTTTATCCCTCCCGGCCAGAGAGTGAACGGAAATTTTTACGTTGAAGTTCTGACACGTCTTAGAGCTCCTGTGGCCCGAGTTCGACCGGAGTTGGCAAAAGGTGGCAGGTGGATCCTTCATCACGAAAATGCGCCCGCTCACATATCGCTCGTTTATCCCTCCCGGCCAGAGAGTGAACGGAAATTTTTACGTTGAAGTTCTGACACGTCTTAGAGCTCGTGTGGCCCGAGTTCGACCGGAGTTGGCAAAAGGTGGCAGGTGGATCCTTCATCACGAAAATGCGCCCGCTCACATATCGCTCGTTTATCCCTCCCGGACAGAGAGTGAACGGAAATTTTTACGTTGAATTTCTGACACGTCTTAGAGCTCGTGTGGCCCGATTCGACCGGAGTTGGCAAAAGGTGGCAGGTGGATCCTTCATCACGAAAATGCGACCTCTCACATATCGCTCGTTTATCCCTCCCGGCCAGAGAGTGAACGGAAATTTTTACGTTGAAGTTCTGACACGTCTTAGGGCTCATGTGGCTCGAGTTCGACCGGAGTTGGCAAAAGGTGGCAGGTGGATCCTTCATCACGACAATGCGCCCGCTCACATATCGCTCGTTTATCCCTCCCGGCCAGAGAGTGAACGGAAATTTTTACTTTGAAGTTCTGACACGTCTTAGAGCTCGTGTGGCCCGAGTTCGACCGGAGTTGGCAAAAGGTGGCAGGTGGATCCTTCATCACGAAAATGCGCCCGCTCACATATCGCTCGTTTATCCCTCCCGGACAGAGAGTGAATGGAAATTTTTACGTTGAAGTTCTGACACGTCTTAGAGCTCGTGTGGCCCGAGTTCGACCGGAGTTGGCAAAAGGTGGCAGGTGGATCCTTCATCACGAAAATGCGCCCGCTCACATATCGCTCGTTTATCCCTCCCGGCCAGAGAGTGAACAGAAATTTTTACGTTGAAGTTCTGACACGTCTTAGAGCTCGTGTGGCTCGTGTTCGACCGGAGTTGGCAAAAGGTGGCAGGTGGATCCTTCATCACGAAAATGCGCCCGCTCACATATCGCTCGTTTATCCCTCCCGGCCAGAGAGTGAACGGAAATTTTTACGTTGAAGTTCTGATACGTCTTAGAGCTCGTGAGGCTCGAGTTCGACTGGAGTTGGCAAAAGAGTGCAGGTGGATCCTTCATCACGCAAAAGGCGCCCGCTCACATATCTCTCGTTTATCCCTCCCGGCCAGAGACTGAATGGAAATTTTTACGTTGAAGTTCTGACACGTCTTAGTGCTCGTGTGGCCCGAGTTTGACCGGAGTTGGCAAAAGGTGGCAGGTAGATCCTTTATCACGTAAATGCCCCCGCTCACATATCGCTCGTTTATCCCTCCCGGCCAGAGAGTGAACGGAAATTTTTACGTTGAAGTTCTGACACGTCTTAGAGCTCGTGTGGCCCGAGTTCGACCGGAATTGGCAAAAGGTGGCAGGTGGATCCTTCATCATGACAATGCGCCCGCTCACATATCGCTCGTTTATCCCTCCCGGCCAGAGAGTGAACGGAAATTTTTACGTTGAAGTTCTGACACGTCTTAGAGCTCGTGTGGCCCGAGTTCGACCGGAGTTGGCAAAAGGTGGCAGGTGGATCCTTCATCACGAAAATGCCCCCGCTCACATATCGCTCGTTTATCCCTCCCGGCCAGAGAGTGAACGGAAATTTTTACGTTTTAGTTCTGACACGTCTTAGAGCTCGTGTGGCTCGAGTTCGACCGGAGATGGCAAAAGGGGGCATTTGGATCCTTCATCACGACAATGCGCCCGCTCACATATCGCTCGTTTATCCCTCCCGGCCAGAGAGTGAACGGAAATTTTTACGTTGAAGTTCTGACACGTCTTAGAGCTCGTGTGGCTCGAGTTCGACTGGAGTTGGCAAAAGGGGGCAGGTAGATCCTTCATCACGAAAATGCGCCCGCTCACATATCGCTCGTCTATCCCTCCCGGCCAGAGAGTGAACGGAAATTTTTACGTTGAAGTTCTGACACGTCTTAGAGCTCGTGTGGCCCGAGTTCGACTGGAGTTGGCAAAAGAGTGCAGGTGGATCCTTCATCACGCAAAAGGCGCCCGCTCACATATCTCTCGTTTATCCCTCCCGGCCAGAGACTGAATGGAAATTTTTACGTTGAAGTTCTGACACGTCTTAGTGCTCGTGTGGCCCGAGTTTGACCGGAGTTGGCAAAAGGTGGCAGGTAGATCCTTTATCACGTAAATGCCCCCGCTCACATATCGCTCGTTTATCCCTCCCGGCCAGAGAGTGAACGGAAATTTTTACGTTGAAGTTCTGACACGTCTTAGAGCTCGTGTGGCCCGAGTTCGACCGGAATTGGCAAAAGGTGGCAGGTGGATCCTTCATCATGACAATGCGCCCGCTCACATATCGCTCGTTTATCCCTCCCGGCCAGAGAGTGAACGGAAATTTTTACGTTGAAGTTCTGACACGTCTTAGGGCTCGTGTGGCTCGAGTTCGACCGGAGTTGGCAAAAGGTGGCAGGTGGATCCTTCATCACGACAATGCGCCCGCTCACATATCGCTCGTTTATCCCTCCCGGCCAGAGAGTGAACAGAAATTTTTACGTTGAAGTTCTGACACGTCTTAGAGCTCGTGTGGCTCGAGTTCGACCGGAGTTGGCAAAAGGTGGCAGGTGGATCCTTCATCACGAAAATGCGCCCGCTCACATATCGCTCGTTTATCCCTCCCGGCCAGAGAGTGAACGGAAATTTTTACGTTGAAGTTCTGATACGTCTTAGAGCTCGTGAGGCTCGAGTTCGACTGGAGTTGGCAAAAGAGTGCAGGTGGATCCTTCATCACGCAAAAGGCGCCCGCTCACATATCTCTCGTTTATCCCTCCCGGCCAGAGACTGAATGGAAATTTTTACGTTGAAGTTCTGACACGTCTTAGTGCTCGTGTGGCCCGAGTTTGACCGGAGTTGGCAAAAGGTGGCAGGTAGATCCTTTATCACGTAAATGCCCCCGCTCACATATCGCTCGTTTATCCCTCCCGGCCAGAGAGTGAACGGAAATTTTTACGTTGAAGTTCTGACACGTCTTAGAGCTCGTGTGGCCCGAGTTCGACCGGAATTGGCAAAAGGTGGCAGGTGGATCCTTCATCATGACAATGCGCCCGCTCACATATCGCTCGTTTATCCCTCCCGGCCAGAGAGTGAACGGAAATTTTTACGTTGAAGTTCTGACACGTCTTAGAGCTCGTGTGGCCCGAGTTCGACCGGAGTTGGCAAAAGGTGGCAGGTGGATCCTTCATCACGAAAATGCCCCCGCTCACATATCGCTCGTTTATCCCTCCCGGCCATAGAGTGAACGGAAATTTTTACGTTTTAGTTCTGACACGTCTTAGAGCTCGTGTGGCTCGAGTTCGACCGGAGATGGCAAAAGGGGGCATTTGGATCCTTCATCACGACAATGCGCCCGCTCACATATCGCTCGTTTATCCCTCCCGGCCAGAGAGTGAACGGAAATTTTTACGTTGAAGTTCTGACACGTCTTAGAGCTCGTGTGGCTCGAGTTCGACTGGAGTTGGCAAAAGGGGGCAGGTAGATCCTTCATCACGAAAATGCGCCCGCTCACATATCGCTCGTCTATCCCTCCCGGCCAGAGAGTGAACGGAAATTTTTACGTTGAAGTTCTGACACGTCTTAGAGCTCGTGTGGCTTGAGTTCGACCGGAGTTGGCAAAAGGGGGCAGGTGGATCCTTCATCACGAAAATGCGCCCGCTCACATATCGCTCGTTTATCCCTCCAAGCCAGAGAGTGAACGGAAATTTTTACGTTGAAGTTCTGACACGTCTTAGAGCTCGTGAGGCTCGAGTCTGAACGGAGTTGGCAAAAGGGGGCAGGTGGATTCTTCATCACGTAAATGCGCCCGCTCACATATCGCTCGTTTATCCCTCCCGGCCAGAGAGTGAACGGAAATTTTTACGTTGAAGTTCTGACACGTCTTAGAGCTCCTGTGGCCCGAGTTCGACCGGAGTTGGCAAAAGGTGGCAGGTGGATCCTTCATCACGAAAATGCGCCCGCTCACATATCGCTCGTTTATCCCTCCCGGCCAGAGAGTGAACGGAAATTTTTACGTTGAAGTTCTGACACGTCTTAGAGCTCGTGTGGCCCGAGTTCGACCGGAGTTGGCAAAAGGTGGCAGGTGGATCCTTCATCACGAAAATGCGCCCGCTCACATATCGCTCGTTTATCCCTCCCGGACAGAGAGTGAACGGAAATTTTTACGTTGAATTTCTGACACGTCTTAGAGCTCGTGTGGCCCGATTCGACCGGAGTTGGCAAAAGGTGGCAGGTGGATCCTTCATCACGAAAATGCGACCTCTCACATATCGCTCGTTTATCCCTCCCGGCCAGAGAGTGAACGGAAATTTTTACGTTGAAGTTCTGACACGTCTTAGGGGCTCATGTGGCTCGAGTTCGACCGGAGTTGGCAAAAGGTGGCAGGTGGATCCTTCATCACGACAATGCGCCCGCTCACATATCGCTCGTTTATCCCTCCCGGCCAGAGAGTGAACGGAAATTTTTACTTTGAAGTTCTGACACGTCTTAGAGCTCGTGTGGCCCGAGTTCGACCGGAGTTGGCAAAAGGTGGCAGGTGGATCCTTCATCACGAAAATGCGCCCGCTCACATATCGCTCGTTTATCCCTCCCGGACAGAGAGTGAATGGAAATTTTTACGTTGAAGTTCTGACACGTCTTAGAGCTCGTGTGGCCCGAGTTCGACCGGAGTTGGCAAAAGGTGGCAGGTGGATCCTTCATCACGAAAATGCGCCCGCTCACATATCGCTCGTTTATCCCTCCCGGCCAGAGAGTGAACAGAAATTTTTACGTTGAAGTTCTGACACGTCTTAGAGCTCGTGTGGCTCGTGTTCGACCGGAGTTGGCAAAAGGTGGCAGGTGGATCCTTCATCACGAAAATGCGCCCGCTCACATATCGCTCGTTTATCCCTCCCGGCCAGAGAGTGAACGGAAATTTTTACGTTGAAGTTCTGATACGTCTTAGAGCTCGTGAGGCTCGAGTTCGACTGGAGTTGGCAAAAGAGTGCAGGTGGATCCTTCATCACGCAAAAGGCGCCCGCTCACATATCTCTCGTTTATCCCTCCCGGCCAGAGACTGAATGGAAATTTTTACGTTGAAGTTCTGACACGTCTTAGTGCTCGTGTGGCCCGAGTTTGACCGGAGTTGGCAAAAGGTGGCAGGTAGATCCTTTATCACGTAAATGCCCCCGCTCACATATCGCTCGTTTATCCCTCCCGGCCAGAGAGTGAACGGAAATTTTTACGTTGAAGTTCTGACACGTCTTAGAGCTCGTGTGGCCCGAGTTCGACCGGAATTGGCAAAAGGTGGCAGGTGGATCCTTCATCATGACAATGCGCCCGCTCACATATCGCTCGTTTATCCCTCCCGGCCAGAGAGTGAACGGAAATTTTTACGTTGAAGTTCTGACACGTCTTAGAGCTCGTGTGGCCCGAGTTCGACCGGAGTTGGCAAAAGGTGGCAGGTGGATCCTTCATCACGAAAATGCCCCCGCTCACATATCGCTCGTTTATCCCTCCCGGCCAGAGAGTGAACGGAAATTTTTACGTTTTAGTTCTGACACGTCTTAGAGCTCGTGTGGCTCGAGTTCGACCGGAGATGGCAAAAGGGGGCATTTGGATCCTTCATCACGACAATGCGCCCGCTCACATATCGCTCGTTTATCCCTCCCGGCCAGAGAGTGAACGGAAATTTTTACGTTGAAGTTCTGACACGTCTTAGAGCTCGTGTGGCTCGAGTTCGACTGGAGTTGGCAAAAGGGGGCAGGTAGATCCTTCATCACGAAAATGCGCCCGCTCACATATCGCTCGTCTATCCCTCCCGGCCAGAGAGTGAACGGAAATTTTTACGTTGAAGTTCTGACACGTCTTAGAGCTCGTGTGGCCCGAGTTCGACTGGAGTTGGCAAAAGAGTGCAGGTGGATCCTTCATCACGCAAAAGGCGCCCGCTCACATATCTCTCGTTTATCCCTCCCGGCCAGAGACTGAATGGAAATTTTTACGTTGAAGTTCTGACACGTCTTAGTGCTCGTGTGGCCCGAGTTTGACCGGAGTTGGCAAAAGGTGGCAGGTAGATCCTTTATCACGTAAATGCCCCCGCTCACATATCGCTCGTTTATCCCTCCCGGCCAGAGAGTGAACGGAAATTTTTACGTTGAAGTTCTGACACGTCTTAGAGCTCGTGTGGCCCGAGTTCGACCGGAATTGGCAAAAGGTGGCAGGTGGATCCTTCATCATGACAATGCGCCCGCTCACATATCGCTCGTTTATCCCTCCCGGCCAGAGAGTGAACGGAAATTTTTACGTTGAAGTTCTGACACGTCTTAGGGCTCGTGTGGCTCGAGTTCGACCGGAGTTGGCAAAAGGTGGCAGGTGGATCCTTCATCACGACAATGCGCCCGCTCACATATCGCTCGTTTATCCCTCCCGGCCAGAGAGTGAACAGAAATTTTTACGTTGAAGTTCTGACACGTCTTAGAGCTCGTGTGGCTCGAGTTCGACCGGAGTTGGCAAAAGGTGGCAGGTGGATCCTTCATCACGAAAATGCGCCCGCTCACATATCGCTCGTTTATCCCTCCCGGCCAGAGAGTGAACGGAAATTTTTACGTTGAAGTTCTGATACGTCTTAGAGCTCGTGAGGCTCGAGTTCGACTGGAGTTGGCAAAAGAGTGCAGGTGGATCCTTCATCACGCAAAAGGCGCCCGCTCACATATCTCTCGTTTATCCCTCCCGGCCAGAGACTGAATGGAAATTTTTACGTTGAAGTTCTGACACGTCTTAGTGCTCGTGTGGCCCGAGTTTGACCGGAGTTGGCAAAAGGTGGCAGGTAGATCCTTTATCACGTAAATGCCCCCGCTCACATATCGCTCGTTTATCCCTCCCGGCCAGAGAGTGAACGGAAATTTTTACGTTGAAGTTCTGACACGTCTTAGAGCTCGTGTGGCCCGAGTTCGACCGGAATTGGCAAAAGGTGGCAGGTGGATCCTTCATCATGACAATGCGCCCGCTCACATATCGCTCGTTTATCCCTCCCGGCCAGAGAGTGAACGGAAATTTTTACGTTGAAGTTCTGACACGTCTTAGAGCTCGTGTGGCCCGAGTTCGACCGGAGTTGGCAAAAGGTGGCAGGTGGATCCTTCATCACGAAAATGCCCCCGCTCACATATCGCTCGTTTATCCCTCCCGGCCATAGAGTGAACGGAAATTTTTACGTTTTAGTTCTGACACGTCTTAGAGCTCGTGTGGCTCGAGTTCGACCGGAGATGGCAAAAGGGGGCATTTGGATCCTTCATCACGACAATGCGCCCGCTCACATATCGCTCGTTTATCCCTCCCGGCCAGAGAGTGAACGGAAATTTTTACGTTGAAGTTCTGACACGTCTTAGAGCTCGTGTGGCTCGAGTTCGACTGGAGTTGGCAAAAGGGGGCAGGTAGATCCTTCATCACGAAAATGCGCCCGCTCACATATCGCTCGTCTATCCCTCCCGGCCAGAGAGTGAACGGAAATTTTTACGTTGAAGTTCTGACACGTCTTAGAGCTCGTGTGGCCCGAGTTCGACAGGAGTTGGCAAAAGGGGGCAGGTGGATCCTTCATCACGACAATGCGCCCGGTCACATGTCGCTCGTTGTGCGCGAGTTTTTGGCCCGAAGCTCAATCACCGTGACAGACCACCCGCCTTATTTACCCGATTTAGTCCCGTGTGACTTCTTCATGTTCCCGAAATGCAATATGGTGCTTCGGGGGCGGCACTTGGGAGATGTGGAAAGCCATCAAGGCGGAAACGACACGGCAGCTGAACAACATCACAACTGAAGACTTCCAGCAATTTTATCAACAGTGGAAACGGCGTTGGCAGAAGTGTATCGCGTCTCAGGGCGAGTACTTTGAAGGAGACGATATTGTAATACCTGAATAATTGTAAAATAAAGTTATTATTCAAGTTTTATACGTATTTTCCTAACAAACCTCTTATATTGCTTCCTCCAATTTACGTCTCTTGAAAGTCCATGAAGGAGATTCGAACCAACACGGAGTCTTCTCAGCGATCGTTCTTCCCACGAACCATTTGCGATTGCAACAGGAGAAAGGAAGGGGCAATTCCCAATACCATCCTCGTAGCAGGCAGCCACCTGTCCTTTCTGCTAATTCCATACGCTGACCTGCAGCTTCTTGATGCCACCAGTTCATGTGATCAGACATGAAAATTACAGGGAACCAAGTCAAGGTTGTATTATGGTGGGTGATGAAACACTTCCCTCGAAAATGCTGCAGAGCATCCTCATTGCCCGTGCAGTGTTCAGTGGAGAACTGTCACGAAGGGAATGCATGACAGTCACATTGTGCGGGCTGCATGAAATCAAGCGAAATCTCTCAAAGGCACTCGTCTTTCGTGGGATGCACTATTGTTCTAGGCATCTTTACGTTCGCACTGTGCTCTCAGAACGGAAAAGAGCGACATGACGCAATCGACGGGCATACTGGACACACTGCCCAACGCATCTCTGCAAAGCTTCATCTGTGACTTTCCGAATAGCCGAGGTGTAGATATAGATGTAGATGTAGTGTTATTGTATCATTAAATGTTTCCGTTAATGTTTTGAGACAGAAGTCGAATTATAAATTTCATGATGCATGGACCTAATGCTTATCTTTCTGTTTTATTATAGGATCTTTTTCTTCCACAGAGATGAACAGTGTCGTTACTTGACAAGAATATTATCTCAGTCTAATGGTCTCACGGTCAATAATGTCATACGATCATTTCATTTCAGTAAGAGAAGGATTTGATAAATTTGTTGATCATAGTTTTGTTGTAACAGCTATACAAACCGGATATGTAAATGAGAATAAAGACTCTGGATGTGACTTAGGAATGAAAGAAATGAGAAGTGCAGGGAAACCGCGGTCAAGTGACTGCAGGAAAACTATGAAGAAATTGAAAACGAAATAGTCGAATGGACCGATTAAGAATATAGGTAAGTCAAAACAACCTTCGGCCATCAACATTAAGAGTGCAATGGGAATTCTACTGTTAAGTGCAAAAGGAAGATCATGTAGGTGGAAAGAGTACATTGATGGCCTCTTGAGACTGAAGTGGTAGATAACATTCCTTCGAAATTTTTGTAATCATTCAGGGAAACAGCAACCAAATGTAAAATGAGTATACGTAGACGGTCTCGACAGCAAGAAACCTTAATTTTTGTGGTCATCGGTTTCGGTCAGTATCTGACCATCTTCAGACCTGGTACCATGTTGGAACCACAGAAATAAAATTTCTTGCGGTCGAGACTGTTTATGTTCATTTTATAGTACGAAGAGAAACCACTATTTTCCACGAGAAATTTCTCAAAAATTAGAGCAACCAAGTGACACTCTCTACCGGTGACTAGGTTCTACCGAGTTGGAGACATACCATTACACTGTCGGAAAAGTCATCCATGCAATCCTAAAGGTAACGAGAGCTGTCCCACAATCCAAGTTGCTGATGTGAATAATATGCAGTAGAATCGAAGATGACAATCAGTTTGGGTTTTGGAAAGGCAAGGGCAACAGAGAGGCTGTATGGTGCTGTCCTTGAGCCTAATAATGGAAGCGAGACCTAAGGAAAGTCAAGATAGGTTCACAAGATTTATTGACGTAAAAGCTTTCGACATTGTAAGAGCAGAAAAGGAACAATAAGAACGGCAGAACGCTAACGAAGTACTCGAGTTTAAAAGGTCGTGAGGCAGGGTTGTAGCCTTTCGCCCCTACTGTTCAATCCACACAGAGGAAGTAACAATGGAAATAAAAGAAAGGTTCAAGAGTGAAAGAAGCTCGTTGATGAGATCTGATAACGGTATTGCTACGCTCCGAGATATTGAAATGAACAATCTAATGAGTATTGAATAAATATTGAGAACAAACCGAAGAACTACAAAAGCAATGAGGACTAACAGAAATTGTATTGACATCTAAACTGGAGGCCCCGAATTAAACGAAGTTAAGGAATTCTGCTACCTTGGAAGCCAAATAACATGTAACGAACGAAGCAAGGAGGACATAAAAAATCATATTAGCTTAGGCAAAGGAGGCATTCCTGCCCAAGACAGGTTTCCTAGTGTCAGACATGGGTCATAATCTGAGGAGGAAATTTCTGAGAATGTACGTTTGGAGTACAGAATTGTATGCTAGCGAATCATTGACTGTGGGGAAACTTGAAAAGACAGTCGAAGTGTTGAGATGTGATGCTACAGTAGGGAAAATTCGGAAAGAAGATAAAAACGAAGAGGTTTTCCGCAGAATCGGGAAAGAAAGGTACATGTGATCGCTGACAAGCACAAGGGACAAGGTGGTGGATATGTATAAAGGCATCAAGGAAAGCTTCTTTAGTTCTAGAAAGAGTTGCAGAAGGTGAAAATTTCAGAAGAAGAAAAAGATTAGACAAGTGGTAGTCCATCACTACCAACGATCGGGAGCAAAAACCCTGTAACTGTATTGAGTCTTTGGCCTTTCGATTTGACATCATAAGGTTTTTATGCAATTGTACTATGTATTAAGGGTGATTATTTACTATTACTGACACCGAGCTGTTTTGATTGATTGTATTGTTAGCTTGCTACATTAGTTACACTTTTTAAATTACCAAGTTATTTTGTAGAAATCATACACAACGTGTGGCGAATGCTTTGAGTTACAGTTTGAAAGTGATCATTTGGCAACAACAGCTGTTCACTGTCCACAGGCTATTAGGAAATACATTGTAAAAATAATTAATGTAGTAGTTACTGCCATCAGTTCCTTACGGACATTTTCAGGAAAGAAGATCCCAGAATACTGTCATCGAGTTTTACATATCTGCCCAGCATTTTTGTCTTCATTCGTAAGTTTCTACGTTGCTGTGTTTGTATTTCTATCTCTAATATTATTCTCCGTATTTAGCTATGCTTGTCTTATGTAGGTGTTGTATCTATGGGGCTTCTAAGTCACGGTAAGTGCCCATCGCGACCTAGTGCATATGGTACGTTCTCGTGACGTCACAGGCCCAGTTGCTTACGTGCAGTGGCAGGTTGGTTGTGGCTGCAGAAGCAGGGGAACGGAGTTCGAACATGCTTCAACTTCTCATTCCTCGAAGTATGCTAATCAGAGAACTCCTCAGCCAGCACAGACAGACACACAACAGACCATATATATACATATATATGGTGATACTTATTAACTTTTAAAACCGCCATAGGACGCAGAAGACGATGAGACACGTAATTTATTACATGACACATGGGGCCACGTACGTCGGGAATTACCCCAAAAGTCGATGACAAATGTTAAACATGTGACATCACCACATGACGTACCTCGCATGCGTGCAGAGATTGGGCTTGCCGATACTACCCTCACCGGCAGTGATCAGTGCGACACGTCACTCCGCTGGGCGGTTCATTCTTCGAACTCCTTTTGTAAATGTGATCTGATGTACACGAGGAAGTTACAAAATTATTGTCTTCTCTTCAACCAAGCAAACGCTGTTCTTATTTTGCGTTTCTTTCCTTTTGTTCCTTTTTTCTTGCTACCGGACTTTATTCCGTAAAGAAAATGTTGGTCATTTACCGGTAACAACGCAATTTGGAAGCTCATAGTCATTTAATCGTATGCAGTACGCAAGGTTTTATTGTACTTTACTTTGCCATAAACTGGTAGAACCGCAACACCAGTAAGTAAAATAGTAAATCTCACTTCAATGTAAGCACATAACTGTCTAACACAAGGCAAAAAACTATTGCTTGTCACATGCGAGACTCAACCCCACGCGACAAAGTCGCGGACGTAGGTCCAGGCCCACACCGACGTGAATACTTGAGTTGGGTTGGGGTGATCAAGTAAGACAGACCGATAAGCTCAACCACTGGACGCGCAGCGAGGTACCTCATCTGGTGGCGTCATATATTCAACATCTGCCATCCACTTTTGGGGTATTTCACGGCGTCTGCAGCCCGATGTGTGTCCAGAAACATGGTTTTAAGAAAAACAGGAAATTTAAAATACGGAGAAAAAACTATTCGTGAACTAAATAGTTTTATCTGTGAGATTTGCTTACAATTGCAACAAACACGTATGTCAATACTAGAAATTCTAAATTCTAGCATATATTATTATGCAGTTATTGCAAAACATTACAATTCAACGGACTTACAATGTTCCTGCACTGAATATTACGATCTT
This sequence comes from Schistocerca gregaria, assembly GCF_023897955.1. Lineage (NCBI taxonomy): Eukaryota > Metazoa > Arthropoda > Insecta > Orthoptera > Acrididae > Schistocerca > Schistocerca gregaria. Next base: position 692,064,553 of record NC_064921.1, on the reverse strand, counting down.
TCAAAGTCTGACCCAGCCTCGACTGCAGCTCAGCATCGGAAGTACGTCACAGTCCGTCGGCCAACATTCCTGCTAACACAGTGACGTCAGCAGAGATGCCGTTTCCACAGTCGACACTCCCGCACATCACAGGCGGGGACGTCTTGTAGCCGTAGCAGCCTGACCGATCTACTGCCCGTTACGTCATCATCGGACATTGCACCCACTCTACACGTTTATACGTGACCCTCTTTCGCAACAGTTAACAAAGGACGTCATGATTTAAACCCTTTCATAAGTAGACACAGCTGGAGCATCCGAAAACGTACGGCCGATGCCAGCTGTCGCCACATTTATGTGTTTGTATCCAACGGTCCACGACCCAACGACTACTGCCTGAGAGCCAGGCCCTGGCTACGTCTCGCTACCGCGCATCCATCGAACCTGCCTCCGCCACTTAGTGGTAGCAGGGCCGCCTGCTGCCTTGCTGCCTCTATCGTAAACGCCCACTGGAGCAAGTCCGTACCGGCATGGTCGGGTTTGAGGATCATCTCAGCTGCCTGCAGACTGTGTGCTTTTCATACACTGGTTGAGGTTGCAAATACTATGAGGTGACAAAAGTCATGAGGTATGTCTTAATATCGTGTAGGTCCTCCTTTTGTCCACCTTAGTAGAGCAAATCAACGTGACATGGGCTCATCACCCCCTGCAGAAATACTGACTAATGCACCCTCTACGGCTGTCCAAAATTGCGGAAGTGTTGCCGATACAGGATTTTGAACACTAACTGACCTTTCATTTATGTTCTCTAAATGTTCGATGGGACTCATGTCGGGCGAGCTGGGCAGCCAAATCATTCGTTCAATCCGTCCAGAATGTTCTTCAAACCAACTGCGAACAGAGTGCGCTGATATGAAACTTCCTGTGTACCTTTTCAAAGTTCCCGAGTTCGAGTCTCGATCCGGCACACAGTTTTAATCTGCCAGAAAGTTTCATAACCGCGAAGAATTATGACATGGTGCCATGGTGCGTATCCATAAGAATTCCATGGTCGGTTGGTTCAAATGGTTCAAATGGCTCTGAGCACTATGGGACTTAAATTCTGAGGTCATCAGTCCCCTAGAACTTAGAACTACTTCAACCTAACTAACCTAAGAACAGGAGGCAGGATTCGAACCTGCGACCGTAGCGGTCGCGCGGTTACAGACAGTATCGCTCTTCCACCACGGTTGGCCATGGTCTGCTGGGAACATGTAATCCATGAATGACTATAAATAGTCTCAAGTAACCGAATGTAACCATTTCCAGTCAATGATCGTTTCAGTTGGACCAGGGGATCCAGTCCATTCCATGTACATACAGCCTACACCACTGTGAAGCACAGTGTCTTGTTCACAACTTGGGTCCATGTCTTCGTGGGGCCTGTGGCACACACGAGTTCTACCATCAGATCTTACCAACTTTAAACGGGACTCTTCTAACCAGGCCACTGTTTTCCAGTCGTCTAGCGTCCAACCGATATGGACCTGAGCCAAGGAGAGGTGCTGCCAGCGATGTCGTCCTATTAGCAAAGGCACTTGCGTTGGTCGTCTGCTGCTATAGTCCATTAAAGCCAAATTTTGCCAGACTGTCCTAACGGATGAGCCCGCTTTGATTTCTGCGGTTATTTTACGCAGTGTTGCTTGTCTGTTAGCTATGACAACTCTACGCAAACCCGCTGCTCTCGGTTGTTATACAAACGTCGACGGCCACTGAGTTGTCCATGGTGAACAGTAATACTTGATATTTGGTATTCTCGGCACACCCTTTACACTGGATCTCTGAATATTGAGTTCCCTAACGACTTTCGAAGTGGTATGTCCCATGCGTTTAGTTCCAACTACCAATCCACGTTAAAAGTTTGTTAATTGCTGTCGTGTGGCCATAATCACGTTGGACTACTTTTCGCACGAGTCAAGTGTGTTCAAATTACAGCTCAGCTAATGCACTGCTCTTTTATACCTCGTGTACGCTGTATTAGCGCCATCTGAATATGTGCATATCGTTATCCCATTACTTTTGTCAACTTAGTTGAAAGTGTTACATCAACTGACTAGCTTTATTCATTGTCGGGTCTCAACCCACCTCCAGCAAAGAGCAATTCTCCCACACCTTCCGAAAGTACATCGTTACAGCACGGCTGTGTTCCTACTTATTTTAGGCCGTAGTGGTGTAATACTGACATACTCACAGGAAATCTGAGTTACTCTAAACTGCTCTAACTGAGCATTTCACTGAAAGGAATATTGAATTGTAGTTCTATAACATCTATATGAAAATTTAAAACAAAATATGTCTAATTTATCTTTTTTTAGCATATTCCTTACAACCTATCTAAAACAAACACATTTGTTACAGACATGGATTTTGCATCTTGCCTTCATTCTGCTTAATGTTCTACCTAATCTAAACATTTGTTAACAGTATCTCACTTCTTACATCCTTCGTTCACAATAGCAAGTATCTGTTTAACTATGACATTGAGAAAAAGAAGGTAATTGTAACAGCAGTAGGAAACAGACCCCAATATTCAATATGTATTCTTCCACCACAGTCCCCACACAAAGTTCAGTCGTCAATTTCGAGTCCAATAAAACAAGATAAGATGCCAATGCACAACTAAATTTGTATACACAAGAGTATTAAATATCACAGAGCATCAACGGATTCCACAAAAGAATAATCTCCCTCGCAGAAATCCAAGTTTTCAATCTGTATGATCACACATTACTGCTGCATAATTTTAATAAATTGATCAAAATAATTCCTCGAATTATTCCGTGAAAAACCCATCCAGGTACACTTTGAATTACAGTTAATTCAGTATGATATTTAGTTTGTAATTGACCATCCATTAATTCAATACATCTCTGAGTTCCTCCTGTATCAAAAACTTATGGCTAATTCTGCATAAATCAATGAAGAAAACCATGCCTTCTACAAGATTATTACATGCTAGTGCCACTACAAACAGAGTCTAGTTTCAGAAAATCAGACCATTTGTTTCTACCATGCCACACACAAGAATTATTGATTTTTCGCCGTAACACGATAAGTAAGCACCTTAAGTAAGTAGGTGCGAGGGCAAACAAATATATTCATCAAGTTAGGTAAGGCACTGAAATAACATATTCAAAAACTTGAAAGACATAACAACATGTAACATACAGAAAGTATTCCATTCACTTAAACCCCAATTCATGAAAGCATGTCAAAAAAATATGCAAGCTTCTCAACAGTGTAGCCTCAGAGCGTTGTGGAAATACTGAAATAATTCATACAAATTCAATTAAAAGCTAGCATTTTTTGAATAATTTAAAACTGCATGTACTATACCCATATTGTTTCCACAACTTCCTAAGCGTACAGTACTGTTAAAAGCAAGGGTAAAAGATGTAGAACAAGCTCACTACATAATTCATATCACCTGAGCAACCCAAAGCATCAGTTAACTTTACCACGTTGATTAGCATTCACTGAATCAACAAATTTCAGTGCTAGCAGTAACGGAGTGAAAGATGTTTTGAAATTAACACAGTTTTGATCATGCTAACGCATTAACACAGTTTCTACAAACATATGTGAAATAGTCATTTATTTATCGAAAGAAAACTGTTTTATCGAAAGACACATACATTATACTATTCCTACACTTTCCAATAAATTGGTGCCTCTCACTCCCCTTTGTTTCACAGAATGTGGCATGCAATGACAAGTTTCACTGACTCTGATCAACAATACTCACCCTGGTTACACACAAAAACAAGTTGTAGTTAAATGAAATGCGTACAAGAGAGAATAATCAAAGTTCGAGTTCATGTGCTCCACCTTGCACTATAGCTTCCTACAGCGTTTATTAACTTCCAAAGCACCGACAAAACCGTGAATAGTAATTTGCAACTATCGTATGAAGCAATTTTTGCAAGTGCTCAATATCATATTTAAAGACGATAGAAAAGCATATTAATTTTTAACATATAAACATCTTTAATAAAACTCATTCGTTTCAACAGATTATCAAGACCTGTTTTTAATAGATATATTGACAAGATTGACAAGTCAAATAATAAATAATTACAGAACCTGATGTAAACTTAATAGCATGAGCCTCAAAAGATTCTGTGACAAGAAATAGTGGCATATGGTTGCCAGCTGTAAGTCACCTGCCCCTTTTCAAACTTAATCCCAGTGAATAATTTTTATGAATTCAGTCTTAGCGCCCTGAAAATCCTTTTGTTCACAAAATTTTGACCCATTAATAAGCGGTATCTTTATCTGACTTCTGTTTGTAAGATATTCGGAAGTCGTCCATGAATTCCTCTCCTATGCCAACCTTTTAATCTCAGAGTAGCACTTGCGACCTATGTGCTCAATTATTTGCTGCTTGTATTCCAATCTCTATCTTCCCCTACATTTTTTCCCCTCTACACCTCTCTCTAGTACTGTGAAAATCATTTTCTGATATCTTAACAAGTGTCCTATCATCATGCCAATTCCTCTTTCGCGTATATTCCTCTCCCAGCTGTTTATCCTCATCCCTTACTTTACCAGTCCACATGATTTTCAACATTCTTCTATAGCACCATATCTCAGATGCTTCAATTCTCTTCCATTCCAGTTTTCCCACAGTCAAGTTTTATTACCATACAATGCTGTATTCCAAACATATGTTCTCAAATACTTATTCCTCAAATTAAGGCCTATGTGTGATACTAGTAATCTTCTCTTCGCCAGGGATGCTATTTCGGACGGCGTTAGTCTGCTTTTTATGTCCTCGTTGCTCTGACCATTATGGATTATTTCGCTGTCTAGGCAGCAGAATTCCTTCACTTCGTTTACTTCATAATTCGCAATCCTGGTATTACGTTTCTCACTGCTCTCATTTCTACTACTTCTCATTACTTTCGTAGTTCCTCGATTTACTCTCAGTCCATATTCTATACCCATTAGCTTCTTCATTTCAACCAACAGATCCACCAAATCTTCTTCACTTGGACTGACGATAACAGTGTCATTCATTAATCTTATCACTGACCTTCTTTCGCCATGAACTTTAACCCCGGACTTGTATTTTTCTTTTATTTACGTCATTGCTTCCTCGATGTACAGACTGAACATTAGGGGCGAAAGACAGTATCGCTGTCCTACCTCCTTTTCAATCAGAGCACTTCGCTTTTTATCAGCCACTTTTCACTCTTATTGTCCCCGCTTGGTTCTTTAACATATTAAGCAGAATAAAAATTAATAAAACCGACAAACTGCAGGTACGGATTCCAGACTGGAAATAGAGGAAAAAATATCCTATGAACATTTGTCCGGAAATACATCATATCCACGGTAGATGGCATTGACAAATGAGAGTTTCTCTGACCACGCCTCTTGTGTTCATTGTGTGTTGCAGTCTGTGTGATTGATGCAGCGTACTGTAGGTAGCATAATGGTCCGGTATTAATGTCGGGGACAAGCCGTGATGGTGTCTGTGTACGACCAAGCAGATGCAAACGGTCGAGAGGCAGCACGGCTATGCCTAAACAAATTCCCTCACAGACGCCAACCACATCACAAAACATTTCAAGCACTTTTTGGGCATTTGTGTGTTCATGGATCCTTCCAAATAGACGAACTTGCAGGGAGGCGACGGACTGTGCGTACATCAGGTTTTGAGGACCGTGTTCTACAGGATATTGAGACGAACCCTAGTACAAGCTACAGGCAAGCGGACCGCCAACATATTGTAAACCAATGTACAATTATTTATATATCCTAAATGACAGTTGCTACTATCCCTGCCACCTGCAAAGAGTGCAAGGATTATCAGCAGCGGGTTTCCCTCCACGAGAAGGATTTTGTCGATGGTTTTTTGCACCAGACCATCAGAAGTACGGGATTTCTGTCATCAGCTCTCTTTAGCGAAGAAGCAACCGTTACCAGAACTGGCATCATCAAGCTACATAATCGTCATCTGTGACTACAGACATGGCTCGTGATCGGAGGAATTTCGATTCCTCGTCAGGAGTCCGACCTTGCAGTTTCTCGGCTTAATTAATGTTCGCCCTTTATATCACCCGTCTTTCCTCATAGCTTACCCTACTTTTCTCAGAATATCAAACATCTTGCGCCATTTTACATTGTCGAACGGTTTTTGCTGGTCCACAAATCCTATGAACTTGTCTGGATTTTTCTTCAGTCTTGCTTCCATTATCAACAGCAACGTCATAACTGCCTCTCTGGTCCCTTTAGCCTACGCAAAGCCAAAATGATCGTCTTCTAACACATCCCCAATTTTCTTTTCCATTCTCCTGTATATCTTATCCTTGTCAGCGACTTGGATGCATGAGCTATTAAACTGACTGTGGGATAATTCTCTCTGTTGCCGGCTCTTGCTATCTTCCGAATTGTGTGGATGATATTTTTCGGAAAGTCGGATGGTACATCGCCAGTCTCACACATTCCAAACATCAACGTGAATAATCGTTTTGTTGCCACTTCTCCCAATCATTTTAGAAAGTCTGAAGGAATTTTGCCCATCCCTTCTGCCTTATTTGATCTTTAGTTGTCCAAGGCTCTCGTAAACTCTGATTCTAATATTGGGTTCCGTATCTATTCTATATTGACTCCCTTTTCTTTCCCTATCACGTCTTAAGGCTTTTCCCCTATTGGGGCGTTCAATGTACTCCTTCCCTCTGTCTACTGTCTCCTCTGCATTTGACAGTGGGATTCCAATTGCGCCCTCAATTTTACCACCATTGCTCTTAATTTCATCGAAAGTTGTTTTGACTTCCCTATATGCTGAGTCAGTCCTTCTGATCATCAATTTTTTTCTAGTTTTCTTTATATATTTCATGTAGCCATGTTCCCTTAGCTTCCCTGCACTTCTTATTTATTTCATTCCTAAGTGACTTGTGGCTCTGTATTCCTGAATTTCCTTCTTTCCTTCTGTTGTCGATCAGCCGAAATACACTCCTGGAAATTGAAATAAGAACACCGTGAATTCATTGTCCCAGGAAGGGGAAACTTTATTGAGACATTCCTGGGGTCAGATACATCACATGATCACACTGACAGAACCACAGGCACATAGACACAGGCACCAGAGCATCCACAATGTCGGCACTAGTACAGTGTATATCCACCTTTCGCAGCAATGCAGGCTGCTATTCTCCCATGGAGACGATCGTAGAGATGCTGGATGTAGTCCTGTGGAACGGCTTGCCATGCCATTTCCACCTGGCGCCTCAGTTGGACCAGCGTTCGTGCTGGACGTGCAGACCGCGTGAGACGACGCTTCATCCAGTCCCAAACATGCTCAATAGGGGACAGATCCGGAGATCTTGCTGGCCAGGGTAGTTGACGTACACCTTCTAGAGCACGTTGGGTGGCACGGGATACATGCGGACGTGCATTGTCCTGTTGGAACAGCAAGTTCCCTTGCCGGTCTAGGAATGGTAGAACGATGGGTTCGATGACGGTTTGGATGTACCATGCACTATTCAGTGTCCCCTCGACGATCACCAGAGGTGTACGGCCGGTGTAGGAGGTCGCTCCCCACACTATGATGCCGGGTGTTGGCCCTGTGTGCCTCGGTAGTATGCAGTCCTGATTGTGGCGCTCGCCTGCACGGTGCCAAACACGCATACGACCATCATTGGCACCAAGGCAGAAGCGACTCTCATGGCTGAAGACGACACGTCTCCATTCGTCCCTCCATTCACGCCTGTCGCGACACCACTGGAGGCGGGCTGCACGATGTTGGGGCGTGAGCGGAAGACGGCCTAACGGTGTGCGGGACCGTAGCCCAGCTTCATGGAGACGGTTGCGAATGGTCCTCGCCGATACCCCAGGAGCAACAGTGTCCCTAATTTGCTGGTAAGTGGCGGTGCGGTCCCCTATGGCACTGCGTAGGATCCTACGGTCCTGGCGTGCATCCGTGCGTCGCTGCGGTCCGGTCCCAGGTCGACGGGCACGTGCACCTTCCGCCGACCACTGGCGACAACATCGATGTACTGTGGAGACCTCACGCCCCACGTGTTGAGCAATTCGACGGTACGTCCACCCGGCCTCCCGCATGCCCACTATACGCCCTCGCTCAAAGTCCGTCAACTGCACATACGGTTCACGTCCACGCTGTCGCGGCATGCTACCAGTGTTAAAGACTGCGATGGAGCTCCGTATGCCACGGCAAACTGGCTGACACTGACGGCGGCCATTCGACGGCCAACACCGCGGTTCCTGGTGTGTCCGCTGTGCCGTGCGTGTGATCATTGCTTGTACAGCCCTCTCGCAGTGTCCGGAGCAAGTATGGTGGGTCTGACACACCGGTGTCAATGTGTTCTTTTTTCCATTTCCAGGAGTGTATATCATCTGTAGTCCATAGTTTCCTCGAATTACATTTCTTGTACCTATGTTTTCCTTCCCAACTTCTGTGAATACCTTTTATAGAGATGTCCATTCTTCTTCAACCGAACTACCTAATGGGATAATCGTTATCGTAGTAACTATTTTTTTTCTTGCTGACTGGTTTCTTAAATTTCAACCTACTGTTCATCACTACATACTTGTAATCAGAGTCCGTAACTAAGTCCTGGGTGTGCCTTACAATCCTGTATCTCTGCCTGACCGTGATGCAATCTATCTGAAATGAAATCTTACCGTATCTCCGGGCCCTCCCATAAAATACCTCCTCCTGTTGTAATTCTGAACAGAGTATTCAGTATTACTACCTCAAATTTAATGCAGAGCTCAATGAATCTTTCTTCTCTCTCATTGCCACTACCGAGCCCATATTCTCGCGCAATAATTCCTTCTGTTCTTTCCCTACAACAGCATTTGAATACTCAGTGACTATTAGGTTTTTACCTCCGATTACGCACTGAATTACTCATTCAGTATCCTCATATACTTTCTCTGTCTCTTCATCTTCTGGTTGCGACGTCGGCATGTATTTCATCCACAGTGCAAAATAAATATTGAGAATCTTGCACATGCATGTTAGCAGAACAAAATTACGACCAACATGCTCTAACTTGTTAACACAAGCCAAAAGTAAATTTACAGTGCATCCTCTCTTACAGAGAGAACGTAAGCAGTGGAGATGTGGACTCCATGCAGTACAACCTAATGACTGTTTATGAACAAGTATTAATCACAAAAGGAACTCGCAGGATATTCAGTATCAGCAAGTGTCTTGAGGTGCTCAGCAGCTCAACCCTACCTCACATTTGCTGCTTAGAGAGTCTTTTGACATCCCAATTAATGTACCACTAACGCGAATATATACGAGTAAAACTTAAAGACAGTTTCTAATAGATAGCTTTCAGACTGAATACGAGATCGCATCTGCACCGGGCCACAAGTAGACCGCCAGTTACGACAGTCCAGTGATGGGCACTGTAATACTGTTTCCTCAGTGTCCTGCTCTCTGCGAGCTGTCTTATGACAGACGTATTTAGTCCACGTACAATGCCTCTGGCAGCGCTTTACATGAGAACGTAACCACAGGTGATGCTTTTCTTCTTTTTTTTCCAAATTACGGTTCGATTGAGTATTTCGAGTCCTCCATCCCATACGAAGGTCACTAGTACTGGGGAAATGTCTCCCGTCAGCCAACTTTGGACCTTTCCTGTCCTGAGGTCAGACTGGGCTTCTGACGTGACCTCAGTAGTGTCCAACTTCAGTCCTGTCTTCGACTCTATCCTCAGCAGCGATGTAGCCTCAGTGTCAGCTGGCTGCCTCCTCCAACCGCACCGTCTACCAATACAGTCACAGGCCTGCTAGCGCCAGCTAGCCTTATGTGCTCGGACGTCGTACTGTACTCACTCCGGTGGAGCCGCTCAGCGCACACCACCGCCTTGCACTCTGTCTTCTCTGGAGATCCTGGGCTCGTCCCGGCCCATGCCGAGTCTGGCTTGGTATCTCCAGAACTGCCGACAGCACTCTCCGATTGCGCCGGGCGGGGTGGCCGAGAGGTTCTAGGCGCTACAGTCTGAAATCGCGCGACCGCTATTGACGCAGGTTCGAATCCTGCCTCGGGCATGGATGTGTGTGATGTCCTTAGGTTAGTTAGGTTTAAGTAGTTCTAAATTCTAGGGGACTGATGGCCTTAGAAGTTAAGTCCTATAGTGCTCAGAGCCATTTGAACCAATCTCCGATTGCCGTTTCACCTCATATTCGCTGATCTGACACGGCCTACGTGCCTCAGTCAACTGCCTGCGTCGCACTCCAGCATCTCTGCATTTCCCGAGTACGTGCACTGGCCAACTTTATTGTATAAAATGAGTTACCAATAAGCATTCTCTGGCGCTGCCACAGCCCCAGCATTGCAAATCCACTGAGGTCAATCGTAGTCAACATCCTGATGGCCAGCCAGTCATCCAGCTGCCCTTCGGTGACTACGTAGGAATTAGCAACCCGGGCCATTACATTATATTCGAGGCATTGTTCGCCAACAGTTTGTTTACTTTATTTATTTGGTTTCTTTGCACTTGTCCTCGAAGGTATCCCACATTCCCATGACATGCGGTACACATTGGGTGGCTTTTGTCTTTATCATTACAAAGAATATATTTATCATTTCTGATAGAGACAAAATACGTAGGAACCAACCGATGTTTCTGGAGGTTGCGTAAAAACAGATAAGCGATGTTGGCTTTTCGTTTTCTTTCTCAGTCTCAAATTCGTCCTCAGGCCTTGTTCATGTTGACTGCAAATGGTCGTTCAGTTTGTCGATCTTGGTACCCACTTGTTAGGAAACTATTCGTAGGAGCTGTAATTCCTTGGCGAGTCTCTCCTTGTCTGACAGCTCTATGTACCACAGTCGATAACACCGAATATAGTTGTGACAGATGGCTATGGATGGAAGCGTGGAGACAGAGACCAACGTTCGTTGGCTTTCCATATACACTATGACCCAAGGATGCATTCATTCTGTTGTTAACTTACACTTCAAAGAAAGGTAGCCGTTCCTCTTTTCTAAGTCCGTCATGCATTTTGTAAAAGGGTGTATACAATTTAAATTTTCCTACTGCTATTCCTGTGGTTTTCGTTCCATCTGGCAACACCAAGAGTCGAACTGTAGGCGCCACGGTGGTCCCGGTCGCCTACGGTGGACTGGAAGCCTAGTGGTGACCTCTCCAGTTGTCAGGATGCTAGGAAATGACTGTGGACGCGTCAGAAACGCCAAAGTACCATTATTAATTCATGACAGCTTTATTCCTGCCGAATACAATGTGGCCCGCGTAACACAGGCTGGCTGAGCTTGGTGATATCAACGACCTTCCCCGAGTCCTCGGTGGCTCGGAGCGATGACACCAGCTCCAGGCCGCACCAGTCTTCCTAGCGCAGCGCCGGGTGCTGTGACGTAGCGGAGGAATGCCCTTACTTCGGCAGCGCGTGGCTGGCGGCGCCCGGCTGGCCAGCCGGCTCGGCGGCGGACAGCAGGCCGCTGTACGTAGGGGGCTCCGGGTTGGAGTGTATTCTATTTCACCCCGTCTTCTTCCCTGCTCCTCCTGGTAGCTCGTCCGTGGTGAAGTCTCCTCGATGTTTGCTAATCCTGGATTGATGATTGACAGCGGGAGCAGAGAGGACCAGAGCTGGTACTCTCCCCTCACGTCTGCTGCTGGATGGGCCGCCCTTACTGCAACATCTCCCTAATAAAGATTAACATGTCGATCACCGAGCTGAGAGCTACGCAGCGTCCCAGTACACATCTAACTGCAAGTCTAACTGCGAGTGCCTTCTTGCTACCAAAGTTGGCGTATTTAAAGGAATCACGAGCGACGTGCTGACGTCATGCTCGTTTGTAATGAACGCATTAGTTCCTCTTATACTGCTGATTTATCCGTCGTACTCGCCCCTTAGGTGTTCTTGTGACAGAGTTACGTGTTGTTACGGCAGACTTACGCGAAATTATGAAATGCAGTACATTTGACGCTGTATCTCTGTCTTATACACTACGAAAGCCTCCGTCTAACACAAACCCGCGTGCTGAGCACTTCTCTCTCGCCTGTTGTGTGTAACCAGGCCAGTGCACCTGCGTGACGAGACATTCCAATACATGTGCAATCCTCTTACCTCTTGGCTGACCTACTGCCTCTGGCTGTCGGCATAGGCAACGAAACTTTGACAATATTCCACGTTTCCAACTCTTTACTATTCCGCGGCACTACAGAACTCGTGCATGGATAGCGACCCACCATCAATAGTGCTTGGCAGTCTGCTTTGAGTCTAGGTGGTGAGTACGCCAACGACGTACCTCGCAAGATCTTAAGCAGAAGGCTGGGGTGTTCTAGAAATAAACTGGATTAATAACTCCTCCGAACGCCCAAAAGAACGCTATTAATAAACGTGCCGGAGAAAAAGAAGAGAAAAGGAAACAGAGATAATACTTTATGAAGTTTGGTATCACCAAAATCGCGACCTGTTTGAAATGTACTCCCTTATTTTCAAATGTAAAAGTAAAAATTGAGCAATCTAAAGTATGTAACAGTTACAAAAATATTAAAAAGTGCAATATACTGGATATATTTTTATTTTTCTCTTTAGCTTGAAATGTTTAACACATTTTAACTTTCTATATGTCAAAATAATTAACCATTTTTGTCTTTCTTAGACTTTTATTCCTGATGTGAATTAGAACAGTCGAAATTTATTGTCTGTAATATACACGAAATATGACAAAGGCGGCCAATAAAGTTGTAGATAAAAGAGTGTATATCATATCTAAATTCATCGATACATCTTGAAGCGAATCGTACGATTCAATAAAACTTTTTGATACTCCATAAGCGTATTAAATTCACAGATGAACATATAATACATAAAAGAATAAATTTTCGACATCTTAGGACATGTATGAGAATCAGTCAAATAAAAACTAGGAAGATGGAAAAAATAAGGATACTGTTTATTATTTCCAAAGTAATCGCTATAGCTGTTAATACACTTATCCCACTGTGAGACAGGACAGTCAATACTTTCATGGAAAAGTGTTTGCTCCTGATTACGGAACCTTGATTGTACCCAGGGTGCACCTCTTCATCCGAAGCAAATCCACACCCAAGAATGTCTTTCTTCAAGGGCCAAAAATATAGAAATCGCATGGCGACGGTTCACAGCTCCCCACAGAAGTTTGTGCAGTGTAGTCTAAATAACCTGGCAGTATGTGAGCGGGCCCACATTTTGTCAAGGCTGTTTCGACATTGACTTCTCGTCGTGTTTTCCCAGCCAAGACAAAACAGCAACTCATCATGTCATCCTAGCTAAGACAAAATGGCGTACTTCAGAGTCGTGGCACACTGTATGCAAAAACTACATAGAGCCCCAATGGTCAACTGAATAAAATCATATCATTGCCTATAATAATGGCTACGATTCTTCAGTAATTGACTGACTCCATAACAAAATAAAAATAATAACCACAAATTAAATAATAAATAGTAATCTCCACAACATTCATTCCAACACAACTTCCGCAGAAGTCAAACCTAAATTTACAGTGATCCCATGCATAGACCGTGCATCACACCAAGCAGCAAGCGTATTTAAAAAGAACATTAAAATTTTCTTCTCTGCAAACACCTAACTGCAACGAACATTAACTCGAAATATATGGTCGATACTTCGGAGTTCAAGAGATTTAAGAAAACGATCACATAACTGAGAGTTCAATTTAATGAAAGGTCGATTGGTGATGGCAGAATCACGAAAAAATCTTAATAAGACTATAAATTAAGCAATAAAAGTGCAGTTTCACTAACATTCGTCGTACTTGTTTTAATACGGGTAGCAGAAAGTAACAGCTAAACTCGAAAGAAAGTTAATTTCTGTCTACTCAATTATTTTTTCTTGATTTTACTTTACAAACAAAAGACACACTGAAATTTCCAAGATCACATAAGGAAAATTCAATTTCATTCACTTTTCTGTACAATACAAACTGCCATCAACGCTCGTATTGTCTCTAAAAATCGTCTTAACAACGAAGCCATGTCTTTTAAAGTTAGTGAGCCGACGCTCTATAGCGGCGAACGTTTAAGTGCCCAGAATAATAGCGAATGGTTTATCCTTTTTTAAGGGTATAACCTCCGACTGGTATGATTTGTTTCCCACATCGACTAAAGCTTTTCAGTAATGAATGTTCAAGGTACGGGAACTTACTTTGCCGGGTCCACTTCCTCCTTCCATACAACACTTTTCCAGCAATTTTATCTTTCTATTTCGGGATTATGGTCTGTAGTCTCTACATCCTATCGTTTTTTGTTATTACATCCCGCGGCCCCAATAACCGGTCTTTTCTCTTAAAATGAAAGACATGTACTTCTTTCAAGTGCTCTTACAACTTATTTGTGTACTGTAGTAAGTTGTGCACTGTTGACAGAACGAAGAAGTGTCACAAATAGTTGACCTACTAAACAACTACCTGAAAGACTGACGAAACAATTCGAATTACCGAATATTAGATAGACACTGACTTCGAATTATAAAGTGTTTGCGGGACAGTTTGTCGTGATAGTTGGTCCGATTTACCGAGTGCACCAAAACATACACGATCTAATCGATTTGTCGAGATTTTTTCCAGGTGCTTGACAATATTTTGATTTATCACCAAATTCGATTTATCGAGGTTAGAATAAGCAAGAGTCGATTGTAAATCCTTCCATTGCTCCATGGAGTAAATCAGAAATGTACAGGCTCAGATACGAATAATTCCCAAAGATCTAAATTGCTCAAACAGCTAGAATCTTTGAGATAACATAAAGACACCACCTCGTTGTTTCAAGATGAGGCACCTTAAACAAATCTATATTTGAGCTCCCGTTAGCGAAGAAAAACGTTTAGTGAGAAACACAGAACAACTTAAAAATGTTACACTTAGCAGTCAATACAGCCACTATATATCTGTTAGAATAAATGGGCATAAAAACACAGAAAAACAAATTCCTTGACCACATTCTCAACGAACTGAATGAGTTAGCTCTCACCCTTTTTCTAAACATATTTCACTAAGATATTTTCCGCTCTTCACTATACATGAAGTTTCTCTACCTACCTGCAGAGGAAGTAATTGATTTTATAAGATTACGTGTCTTACCTGAGATCAATAAACTTTATGGCACTAAATATGTAATAAAATTTTAAAGTACTGTTGATAGCACTATTCAAATGGCATGTGTGATATTACACTCTTTCTTAACCACGTTTTTTTGTATGTTATTTTATGAAATACGTTAATACTGTAGAAAATTCGTGAATTCTATTTTTCTGGTCAGTACCCTAAGTTAAACCAAAAGTACGTTTCAGTTTGACTTAGCAATAATATAAGGTCCCTTTTCCAGAAGTGACATAACTTCGTGCCTTATTACTATATCGCAGCATCTTTGACGCTCAGGTACCTTGCGACGACTCTGTTTTGACTTGATTTGTGTGGGACAAACCAAGTGATGCTCAACAAACATTAAGAGTGTATGTGTGAACACGAAGAACAATATAAATGTTTTATGTTTCATAAAGACAATAAAAACGAATGTTCCCGGTGGGAATATCACCTAAGTTCCATTCTAACACCACCTTGTAGTGCAAACATCTTTGTCACACTTGTGAAACTACGAATTTTTATTTAACCTGGGGAACTCATCTTTAAACCAACGTCCACATTACTTGATAAAAGCATGTAAGCAATCTAAAGGTAAATGTATCAGTTCTAAACAGTTTGGTTTAATTAATCATGGTGACAAAATACTTACACGTTTTATTTAGAAAGGAACAGAAAAACTGGATTGCATAGAAATGTAGGAATACGCGAAACCATGCTGACATTACGACTTATTTTGGAAGATCAACTAAATAAATGCAAACTTAATTCTGTAGCTTTTGAAGATTTAGGAGAAGCTTTGATGAGTGGAGTACACTCCTGGGCAGCGAGGCTAAAGAACGGAGAGCGACAAGTTACCTACCGCTTGTACAGGTACTAGACTGAAGGTATATGACTCCTTGGTCATAGAAAGTGACTGAGAAGAGGAGCGAGAAGGGGTTGTAACCACTCCGAAGTGTTATTCAGTCTGTACATTGATTCAGCAGTAAAGTCAACCAAGGAGACATTTGGACAGGAAATTAAAGATCAGAGAGCAGAGATAAAACTTAGCGGTGTGATGAGAAGATTATAATTCTGTCAATGACTGCAAAGAACTTGCATGAACAGTTGAACAGAATAGATAGTATCTTAAGAAGAGGTTACAGTATGAGTATCAACTATAGTAAAACAATGGTAACGGAATGTACTCGAGTTAAATTAGGCGATGCTGATGGATTAGATTAGGAAAGTAGGTGGTGAAAGTAGTGAATGACTATTGCTTTTCAGGCAGGACAAGTGGCCGAAGTAAAGCGGGCATAAAATGCAGACTGCTTGCAACAAAAAATCGTTTGCGTAAAACAGGAAATTTTTTATGCGTAGTAAGTGTTAGGAAGTCTTTGCCAAAGGTATGTGTATGGGGTGTAGACTTGTAAGGAACTGAAAGTTGGACGATATATAGTTTAGACGAAAATCGAGTAGAGGCTTTTGAAAAGTGCTGTTACAGAAGAGTATTGAAAATTACGAGGGGCGTTCAGTAGGTGATGCAACACATTTTTTTTCTGAAAGCAGATTGCGTTTATTCATGATTTCAATAAACCATATTACTGTACACTCTTTTGACTACAAAACCCTATTTTTCAACTTAAACTCTGGTCAGTGCGATGGCCTAATGGCATTTTTCTCGCAGGGTCTGTATGCCCGCATGGTAGAGACCACTCACAATACCGTGGGAAGGGCAGCAGTGGTGTGGGCTGCGGGCAGGCACTTTACCGGAAATGCAGAGCGTGTCAGAGGGAAGTGCCTTTCTAAACTGAAGCCTACCCTCGCATTTTTTGTAAATATTAAAAGAGACCCGTTCACGTCCACACTTGAATGATCAGTCACTTCTGATTTCGTTAGTATCTAAAAAGAATTCTGCCGAAAATGCACCGATGCAGTGTACCAGATAGGGTTGATAGAAGAGATAGACAAGATCCAACGGAGAGCAGCGCGCTTCGTTACAGGATCATTTAGTAATCGCGAAAGCGTTACGGAGATGGTAGATAAACTCCAGTGGAAGACTCTGCAGGAGAAACGCTCAGTAGCTCGGTACGGGCTTTCGTTAAAGTTTCGAGAACATACCTTCACCGAAGAGTCAAGCAATATGTTGCTCCCTCCTACGTATATCTCGCGAAGAGACTATGAGGATAAAATCAGAGAGATTAGAGCCCACACAGAATCCTTCTTTCCACGAACAATACGAGTCTGGAATAGAAGGGAGAACCGATAGAGATACTCAGGGTACCCTCCGCCACACACCGTCAGGTGGCTTGCGGAGTATGGATGTAAGTGTAGATTTATTTTCGCCTGGCTTCTTAATCATTTGTAACTTTCAGAGTAGTTCTTCAAGAGGTGAACTCTGACCAAAACCTACATTTCCTTGTTGACAAGTTAAGATTTGCTTCTTTTGCCAAAACACAGTGGAGTTTACACAGTCTCACCACACTAATAAGTTTTGCAGACGCCATTGCTAGAGAATTCTGAAACAGTGATTTGTTAGCTTTATTAAGTGAAGAACTAAAGAAAAGTAAGGCCAGTATCTTACGAAAAAGCACAACCTCGGTAGCAAATAAATGTGTAATATCTTCATTTATGTTGTTCCAAAACCTGTAGCAACTTTCGAGTCACCAGCTATTGATGGCCCTTAAAAATTAGACTTTTTCATAGAAACAGTCTGTAGATATTGTAATAACATGGTAGATAACGACGTTTTGCATAACAACCATACGGTGAATACTCTCTTCTTTCAGTGCTATATTTGCCAAAATCTCGATATCTCAATCCGTTTATGAAATATGAGGAATATTGTCGGTGTTTCACTCTAATTTATCGCTGACGCGAAGCGATCGCAAAATAATATGTCTGATACGTCAGATACGTTTTCTCGAGATTGGTAAGAGATAGAGATCTCCACCTAAGTGTGAAGAAAAATTCAATATATTAGTTATACAGGGTGATTCAAAACTCATGCCCCATAGGACAATATAGTATCCAGATGTATGACAGAAACTGTCATCTGAAGCGAAAATTATCTAGTAAACATGGACTCCAAAATGCATACCTTATAAGCTATGAACACTTATTCCTCTTCGGTACTGTGAAACTAATCTCTTCTACTGCAAGGAGGTAGAAAGGACCAAAATAAGAAAAAAATACTATACAGTATATGTTGACTTTAAAATGCATACCTTAAGAGCTGTGGGTACTTCTTCCGCAGAAGAATCGTTTCGCAGTAGTGAAAATGAACAAGTGCTCATAGATCCTAAAGCACATATTTTAGTTAGCCCATATTTACTAGGTAATTTTTTCTTGTTTAGGTCCAGACTACCTCCTACCAAAACATGGAAAGTAAAGAGCTTGCAATACTAGGGATTTGTTTCACAGTTTCGAACATGTGGTCATAGCTCTGAAGATATACATTTAGGGGCCCATGTTTACTTGACTTTTTTGCTTCGAGTGATTGTTCCTGTTATATCCCTAAATACGACTTCATTCTATGGGCTAGGACTGTTGACTCACCAATGTACTATTGTCCAATGAGACATGATGTTTGAATCACCCTGTATTTCAAATGCAGCAACATATTATGTAATATGCACCAAACGCAAACGCAATTACAGCGAACACTATTTTTCGCTACAAACTTTTTGTCTTACTTCCACGTAAATATCACAATAACTATGACCATCAACGAAAGTACGGTCACATCGCAATGAACCCCACATACAAAGCTAAAAGTAAGGCAAAAATGAATTTTGTTAGCGGACGGTTTGTGTAAAATCTCTTAAGCAAGATTGTATGGCGTACCCCTCGATTTCGTCATCGCCGACCGTTCGAAAGGTAGCAGATAGTGTCTGCCTCTTCTTCCGAACAAACGAATCTCTCCAAGCACTTAGAGGGACAGATGGTCACTGCGCAACGTCCACCTTATCGTGCGCGGACTCTTCCACTGTACAGGTCGACGTCGGAGCCAGCGTCACGCTGTTACAGTAACCTCCTATCACCCATTTACTGCTTCACGTGGAGTGCATCCTTCACTGTCACAAACAGACGGAATTCGGAAGGTGGGAGATCCCAGCTGTAGTATGTACGAGGAAGAACAGTCCAATTAAGTTCTGTAAGTTCTACCTGGGCGCGCAGAATTGTATGTGGCCTTGCATAGTAATGCAGAAGCTGAAGTTCGTTCGCATTTTTGTGGAAATGGTTTCTTCAGTTTCCCGATAGCAGCACAATACACTTCCGACTTGATCGTTGCACATTGAGGGAGTTCTTCAAACAAAATAACCCCTTCATACTCTTAGAAGACCGTCGCCATCACTTTATAGACTGCCTTGAACTTTTCCTTCGGTGGAGAGGAGGTGTGGCGCCATTCGGTGTTTTGCCGTTTTGTTTACGGGTCGAAGTGACGGACCCGTGGTTTACCACCTGCCACGATATTCGTCAAAGAATTGTCACGATCAGCCTCGTAACGCACAAGCAATTTTACACAAATAGACCATCTTTGCAATTTACGATCTTCTGTTGGGAACACAGCAGGCACACGCCTTAGAACCGCTGGATGACTCTGTCAACACTAGCAACAGAGAAATCCAGCTGTGTTGATTGTGATTCGTCGCTCACCGCGAATGAGAGTGTCCGCACGTTACAACATAGCAGAAGCCGCAGCTGTGTGCGGCCGGCCGGCACGCTGGATATCGGACAAATTTGCACTATCTCGTTGCTATGATGACAGACGCCTCACCCAACAACTCACCGTGCTTTTCCTCAATGTCTGGTCTCCGTAGACATTCTGGAAGCACCTATGAATTTCTGCGATTCTCTGTTTTTCCGCCAAAATCAACTCAATGACAGCTCTTCACTTGAAACACGCCTCCATTGCAGAAGCCATTTTGAAGTCTACATATAGTGCCTGCACCCGTCGGAACTTCATGAAACTGTATGGTCAGAAGTAAGAATATTCCCAAATATCCCGCAACAAATTCCACATTTCCTCAATTGTAATGCCCGAAAAAAACTGTTGCATTATAGTAGATTAGACGAAGTAGGTACCGGGGAATTACTGGGGAAAAAGAAGTTTGTGGCCCAACTTGACTAAGAGCGATCACAGGAAACAATGTGAGGCCTCAAGGATCCCTCCACCTAATTTTGCTCTCATATCTACGGTTGCCAGTACCCGACACCCCTGTCTCACCGCAACTTCTTACCAGTCCACGTCCTCATCACCATCACTCTCGTATCTCCCTTCATACCCATCTCCATTTTCAACATTTTATTGTTACGGGCCTAGTTCTGAACGTGTAGGTGGTGCTTTCTAATGATCAGTTTATTTTCTGCCATGTTGTGTGTTTTACAAACGTTTTTTTCTAGTGATCTTAAGTGTTTTTAAGCATGCTGTGTGCCCACATGTTTACCACTGGTTTTAAACAATTCGTGAAGATAGCATTATATTACAATGAAATGAAAACGTTTAGCTGCTTACAGGCGCTGACATACGTCAACGGGGACAAATGAAAATGTGTGCACCGACCGGGACTCGAACGCGGGATCTCCTACTTACGTGGCAGACGCTCTGTCCAGCTGAACCACCGAGGACACAGAGCATAGTGCAACTGCAGGGCTTTATCTCTGACACGCCTCCCGCGAAACACACATTGTCGACGTATTGTCCCGCACTATATTCCTAGTGCCTCCGCCCATTGTACTCATTACTCGCGGTGCGTTGCCGATTCCCGTAACAGTTCGAGCACTGTTTGTGCATCCGCACAGAAGAACAAGATGGCCAAGTCGCCGGTGAGGCTTAACTATATATATATACTAAGATGGTATCTGTTCTTTCCGATATGTCCGAAAGAACATATACCATCTTAGTATATATACAGCATTATATCACTTGCATTCTTCCATTAACATCATATTCCAAAACAATTTTAATTTAATGGTAGATAGGTTTCCTTTTTTTTTCGTTTTAACATATAAGTTAGGGACTGTTCTACTGGCTGAAGAGCGAGCTGCTACTTGTTTGTCTCACTGCCAGTCCAGCCCCCCCGCCCCAGCTCGCATGGGGCAGGGAGGAATGACGTGACAATTAAAAAAGCCTCAAGGAATCATTCATTTGGAAATGGAAGGAAGTGTGTATGTGTGTTGACGAGGAGGGGGGGGGGGGGGGAGCAGCTGAACACCGAAGAGGAATATGAAGGCTTGAATACTGTATAAGCTGGATAAAATCAGGCTGAGGACCACTGCAAGAACGACTGCATGTTCTTTTTTTCCGAGTAGGCAGCTGGTTACTGCTGTGTACCATCAACAGACTGTGTCGTAAATTTGGAATGGACCTGGAATCGAACCCGGACCTTCGCGTTTCCCGTGCAATTCTGCTGCCCGCGTCGTCGAGAGCGACGCCGAGGTGGCGCACAGTGAGTGCCGCTGCCGTTTTTAGCACCGCGCGGCGAGTGTCCGCCGCAGCTGCGACGGCGGCGCCCCGGCCGCCCGGCAGGCTCTCCCGAGGGCGCGGCCGACGAGGGCGCTCCAGCCTCCAGCGTCTGCTCCAGCGCCTCTCCAGGCCCGGCGCGCCGTCCGCGCCGCTAACAAGCCCGCCTCGTTTGCGGCGCGCGGCTTTGATACGCGAGCCGTCCGCGAGTCGGCAGGCGCGCGGGCAAACACGACGCCGACGCCGACGCCGGCGCCGGCGCCGCCCCCGCAGCTCCGCCGCCACACTCGTTTCCGCCGCGGGACGCCCTGAGGACGGCGAGTGGCGCCGGGAGCGACCGCGCAGTCTTTGAAGGCCGCAGACGAGCAAACATCGAGAACGAAACGGAACGGAATTGCGGTAAACGTGCTTATTCGGGTAAAAGTATTTCCACCGACCTTCCGCAAACAGCGGCCGTAAGATGTTTGTGCGCCACAAAGCGGCCAGTAATCTTAAATTTCATCTCGAGTGGTAAAGGCGTGTTGCCTGTTTACGCTCTGACTTCAAATTACTCCCGCATATGTCATAGCTTGACGTCTGTGCAGATGCGAGAAATAAGATTTTCATCCACGTCGCATCCGTTAGTCCCATACTTGCATTTTGTAAACGCTAAAATCCGTTCGGTATACCGGAATTCTGGCACCATGCGAGTGCTATGCGCTCCTTCTTCGGAGCCTGCCATTGTGTGATATACCGGGTGATCAAAACTCAGCATAAATTTCAAAACTGAATAAATCACGGAATAATGTAGACAGACGGGTACAAATTGTCATACATGATTGGAATTGCATGGGGTTTTATTAGAACCAAAAAAAGACAAAAGTTCAAAAAATTTCGGACAGATGGCGCTTCATCTGATCAGAATAGCAATAATTAGCATAACAAAGTAAGACAAAGCAAAGATGATGTTCTTTACAGGAAATGCTCAATATGTCCACCATCATTCCTCAACAACAGCTGTAGTCGAGGAATAATGTTGTGAACAGCACTGTAAAGCATGTCCGGAGTTAGGTGAGGCATTGGCGTCGGATGTTTTGTTTCAGCATCGCTAGAGTTGTCGGCCGATCACGATACACTTGTGACTTCAGGTAACCTCAAAGCCAATAATCGCACGGACTGAGCTATGGGGACGTGCGCGGCCAAGCATGACGAAAGTGGCAGCTGAGCACACGATATTTACCAAACAACGCGCGCAAGAGATCTTTCACGCGTCTAGCAATACTGTTTTTTTTTTTTTTTTTTGTTCTAATAAACCCCATGTCATTCCAAGCATGTGTGTCAATTTTTACCTCTCAATCTACATTATTCCGTGGTTTATTAAGTTTTCAAATTTATACTGACTCTTTGATCACCCAGTACTTAAGGGGTGGTTTACTATCTTAGGCCCGAAAAAAGCATGTTCTTTGAGGATATCAATGTCAAATTTGGTCAACATGTTTATTGACATTTTCTCTACAAACTGGAATTTCGACCGGAAATGTCGAAGAGCAACGGCGGAAGTGCCGTCTGAACCAAACAAAATTTCGATGTAGACCTCTACGCGCAGTATGTCTCGGGTCAGCCGGCTCGTCTGAAATCAAAACTGAGGTGACGTTAGCGAAGTATGTAAGATTCTTTAGGAGTTGTACCTCCCTTAAGTTACTTGGACCATAGAAAACAAAATGGCGGCCATTTGAAAAAATAGGGTTTTTTCATCGATTTTTCGACTTCGGCGGCCAAGTAAAAATATTTATAGTTGATGAATCGGAATACAAGTGGTACAACCCCTAGATAATTTAGTTAGCTTCGTCGGAAACAAGGAATTAGGCCAATCGGTTTGGAGTTACCATACCGTGGGATAAAGAAAAACATCATTTCGAGGAAAACGCGTTTGAAGTTTTGACTACATATAAAAGCAATATTATGCAACGTACGTTCAATCTGCTGTTCCGGGTCCATGAACTAGTCCTTCCTCATAGAGGGCTTTCTGCTCGATCTGGACCTACAATCCTGTATACAGGGCTCTATCTGGGCCAGCCTGCGATGCTCCTAAGCCGTTCGTACGGCCAGTGACAAGCGGTTTTCGGCCGCTTGAATCAGGTGGTCTTCCGAATGTTGGCGAACTGCGTCGAATAGAGTCCCAGGGTGACGTCCATCGTTGTCATGGTCTTCAGAATTGCTGAATACCCTTCGTTGAAGCTGATCACTGGCAGGAAAGTCGCAATCTCCACAGTCTTCGCACCAGAATGCAAGTGCTTGGGGGCTAACTTCCAAACACACGCGTTAAAGCTTTCATTTGAAATTTGTATGTTACCTCCCAAGCACCGGTACAATAACTCGTCCTCCGAAAGAAAAAAACCAGTGCGTGAAAAAAGCCGATTTCAGGCAGGTGCATATTTTTGTTCAACTGCAGATAACTAATATTTCCGTTCTGTATTCGCAAAAGCCGTTTTACGGGTGGATTCTAAACACTTTTATGGATCCGAAAATGCAATTTTAAAAAAATCGATTTTTGAACAAAAAATAGTAAACCTCCCCTTAACTTCAGCAGCTCATTGAAGTATTGCCTCTGGCACAGCTTCGTAATACTTGGCGTTGTGAGGAATATGATATTTGATGCCTGGACGTGATTATCGGTCAGCGATTTTAGTACTGAATAACATTACACAGCTGCTTTAAGAGCGTTAATACACAACATATCGGACCTGCTTCAATTAAAAACTGTTAGTTAACCAGTTCCTCCATCTTTCGTGGACAGATAAGTTCGAAATACAATGCTAATTAATGCATTTCCACAAAACATTTGTTGCGAATTTTTATTTTCGAGGAGTATCTATAAAAAAACTAAAAAAAATAATTCGTAATTGACGATTATTCTTTAGTAGCTTTCCCTTCAGTTTAGTAGATGATAATTATCAATTTCAATTAATTATTTATCCACAAATCCAATAAAGCATTAGCCTGAAAGAACAGTGTTTACACTAAATCGGCCCTTAACCCTACAACACTAAAGAGGGGAAACTGTTGCACTGTTACTAAACAATTCTAAATTTTACTGCTCCATTTTTTATTCAAAGCATGTCATAAATTATAGTTTACGCACTACTTAATTACAATTATGAAGTCTCCAATACAAAATAAGTATCAAGAGCATTCAGTAAGCAATCCAACACATTATTTTTCAGAAATCAGGTTGGTTTTATTCAGGATTTCAGTACATCATATTATCTCGCACTCTTTTAGCTACGAAACACTATTTTGCAACGTAACTTCCGTTCATCCGTTCAATGCGACGGCCTCACGCCACCTTCTCCTGAATGCTCGCGCAGTACCACGGTACTGCTCGATGACGGGAATTTTCCACGATGTTCCACAACAAATTCCACATTTTTTAACTGAAATAGGCCGAGGAAAAAAGTGTTGCATTACTTACTCAACTCCCATCCCACAAAATGACCAGTTTTACACTCTATACTGATAATACCAGCTGCAATTGTACATTTTAATAGGGTTTAGTAATCCAGTGTTCATACTGGTTGTTACCCTTCAGCCCATTTTGTGAACTATCTCTGCAGACAACTTTCAATTCGTCAATCAACAGAACTATTTTTCATAATATGAAAAGCCCGCCGGAGTAGTCGAGCGGTTCTAGGCGCTGCAGTCTGGAGCCATGCGACCGCTATGATCGCAGGTTCTAATCCTTCCTCGGGCATGGATGTGTGTGATGTCATTAGGTTAGTTAGGTTTAAGTAGTTCTACGTTCTAGGGGATGACCTCATCAGTTAAGTCCCATAGTGCTCAGAGTCATTTGAACCATAATATGAAAACACTTTCACCTTTTTCCTGAATACCTACTAAATACAGATGTGCTGTGAGTGAATATTATACTTACAGTTACAGAATCACTACGGTACATCAGAAACTATGAATCCATCTGAAACATAAGACAGAAATTTGTATCCATTTCAGTTCCATAGACCTGAATTTTTGTCTACCGCTGTAGAACTTCTGGTTTACATTCCACTGACCAAGACAGTAGATACCGATAATAATTACTTTCAAACTACATGGCGACATATTTTTGATACATTCCATCATTTAAAAATTTGTATCACACTTACTAAAACTAATTTTGTGATATTTTCTTCGGAACATTTCCACTTTGAGAGCACTATGACTGAAGTAGTTAGTCGGATAGACCGTAATTTGTTCATGCGGAATGCAGCCACTAGCTAGTTGAGAGCGGATGCTCCATCCGCCATTCGCTCCAGCGGATGAAAGCTGCACCTCTCGAAGTACAGAGGACATTTGTCGTGGTACAAGGACGCCGCCACTGCCCTATGCTGCTCCCTGCCACGGGTTGGGTTGGGTTGTTTGGGGAAGGAGACCAGACAGCGAAGTCATCGGGCTCATCGGATTGGGGAAGGATGGGGAAGGAAATCGGTCGTGCCCTTTCAAAGGAACCATCCCGGCATTTGCCTGGAGCGATTTAGGGAAATCACGGAAAACCGAAATCAGGATGGCCGTACGCGGGATTGATCCGTCGTCCTCCCGAATGCCAGTCCAGTGTCTAACCACTGCGCCACCTCGCTCGGTCCCTGCCTCGGAAACCGCGTTGTGTGTGAACATAGATTATTAATAATACTCGATGGCGGGCTTAAGAGGAATCCACTCACTTTCGGACTAAACATTTTGTGGAGTAGACGAAATACAGTCATCATTGTAAAGGATTTGACCTGTAACGTTAGTGTATACTACTGCATAGTGAGAGGATTCTTTCCATATTGAGGAACTTTAATGGAACATCACGTTCTGAAGAATCCTCCTTAGTGTGAGCTATCAAACGAATTGTTGCAGAAATAACACGGAAGTTCTCCGTCAATTTATGAACCAACGGTGGGTGAGGCTCTGAATGTCAACAATTTCCGTTGAACTCTATTGCATTATAGCATCTGCAGTTGGTTTTACACAGCTGGTGTCTACCGAATCTTATAACACGAGGGTCATTCCGAAAGTAATGCCTCTTACTTCTTTGTGCGGGCTTTGGATGTCCACACCAGATGTCATTCGTCTAGTGCTAATGCCTGAACCTTGCGCTTTCATTTGCAGATGGTTCCGTTGTTTTGCGATAGCGGGCGTCAGCAGAGCAGCAGTGTTCCAAAATGGAGTCTGATATGGATGCGAGTATAAAGCAGTGATGTTTCGATTGATTTCCTGACTGCTGAAGAAATTGCGCCGACTCAGATCCATCGACTCTTGCTAAGGGTATATGGAGACGATACTATAGACGTGATCAATATGAGGCTGTCAATACGGCATTGTCAAGGTGATGAAGAGGTTGTGCATGACAAGCCAGTGCCCGGTCGGCCCTGCACAGCTGTCATCCCTCGCAATCAAGAGCGCCTTGAACAACTCATTCATGTTTATTGGTGGGTAGCGACCATAGATTTGAGCAGAATGTCGACTGCAATGTCTTGGAAACAAATTGGAACAGCTTGGTTTAACGCAAAGCCTTTGCGAACTGGATCCTGCAGATTCTTGCAGAAGAACAAAAAACTAGTCGAACGGAAATTTGTCGGGACCTGCTGGACTAGTATGAAGCTGAAGGTTACAATTTTCTGAATAGCATCGTCCCCGGGTATGAGACGTGATGTTACCACTATTAGCCGGAATCCAAAAGACAGTCCATGGAGTGGCGACACGCGAATTCTGCGTCAAGACCCAGCCGTATGCAGGCAAAGTGGTGTGCACAGTCCTCTGGGATAGCAAGGATGTGGTTCTTTCGGATGTCTTGGAGCCCGGGGAAACTGCCAATTCGGCAATAAGACGACACCGACTAAGCTGGAAGCCCACATTTCCAGGCTAAGGCTAGAGAGAAAGACCAAATTTTTCCTGTAACATGATAACGCCAGACCCCACACAAGTTTTGCGACCAAACAACACAGTGAAAAATTCGGCTCGGCTGTCTTACTACATCCGCCGTACAGTTCTAATTTACCGCCCTCAGTCTGCTATCTCTTTGGGCCTCTGAAAGACGTACTACGTGGCGAACATTTTCAGGACTCGAATGCTCTTGTCAAAGCTGTAGCCCCATACTTAACAATCATATACAACCTTTCGCTCGCCGAAATATCGGTACCCAAAGACTGGAAAGTTGCACAGGTCACACCAATATTCAAGAAAGGTGGTAGGAGTAATTCACTAAATTACAGGCCCATATTGTTAACGTCGATATGCAGCAGGATTCTAGAACATATATTGTGTTCGAACATTGTGAATTACCTCGAAGAAAACGGTCTATTGACAGACAGTCAACATGGGTTTAGAAAGCATCGTTCCTGTGAAACACAACTTGCTCTTTGTTCACGTGAAATGTTGAGTGCTATTGACAAGGGATTTCAGATCGATTCCGTATTTCTGGATTTCCATAAGGCTTTTGACACTGTACCACACAAGCTGCTCGTAGCGAAATTTCGTGCTTATGGAATATCGTCTCAATTATGTGACTGGATTTTTGATTTCCTGTCAGAGAGGTCACATTTCGTAGTAATTGACGGAAAGTCATCGAGTAAAACAGAAGTGATTTCTGGCGGTCCCCAAGGTGGTGTTGTAGGCCCTTTGTTGTCCCTTAACTATACAAACGACTTTGGAGACAATCTGAGCAGCCGTATTCGGTTGTTTGCAGACGACGCTGTCGTTTATCGACTAATAAAATCATCAAAAGACCAAACCAATTGCAAAAAGGCTTAGAAAAGATATCTGAATGGTACGAAAAGTGTGAGGTCATCCACATGAGTGCTAAAAGGAATTCGTTAAACTTCGGTTACAGGATAAATCAGTCTGATCTAGAAGCCGTAAATTCAACTAAATACCTAGGTATTACAATTACCAACAACTTAATTTGGAAGGAACACAAAGAAAATGTCATGGGGAAGGATAACCAAATACTACGTTTATTGGCAGAGCACTTAGAAAATGTAACCGACCTACTAAGGAGACTGCCTACACTACGCTTGTCCGTCCTCTTCTACAATACTGCAGCGCGGTGTGGGATCCTTACCAGGTAGGACTGACGGAGTACATCGAAAAAGTTCAAAGAAAGGCAGCACGTTTTGTATTATCGCGAAATGTGGGAGAGAGTGTCACAGAAATGATACAGGATTTAGGATGGAAATCATTAAAAGAAATACGGTTTTCGTTGAGACCGAAGCTTCTCACGAAATTCCAAACACCAACCTTCTCCTCCGAATGCGAAAACATTTTGTTGACACCGACCTACATAGGGCGGAACGATCACCACGATAAAATAAGGGAAATCAGAGCTTGTACGGAAATATATAGGTGTTCATTCTTTTCACGCGCTATATGAGATTGGAATAATAGGTGGTTCGATGAACCCTCTGCCAGGCACTTGAATGTGATTTGCAGGGTATCCATGTAGATGAAGGTGTAGACGAAGTGGTTAGCTTCAGCTGGTTCCGATTTTTACAAGCGCTGCATGAAGGGTCTGGTTCATCGTTGACAAAAGTGCATAACGGATGGTGGTAGTTTAAATATTGCTCTATTTAGCTGTGCTGTTGTAATTGATGTATTTCCTGTAGTTTCTATGAATAAAAATATCAGGAATTACTTTAGAAACGACCCTTGTATATCCTACTTGGTGTTTTCCAGCGTGGCTCATTCACCAGTCACGCTTTGTACGTTTTGATCAATATATTTTGAATGTACTCACTTTTATTATGATAATCATTGTGGTTTGGCTCTTAACGTAGATAACTTCCCCAAAGCTGGGACTCCGTAACTGTCAAGTTACATTACTGAAATATAGTCATTACAAATCTGAAGATGCGTCTATACGGGCATGAAACCAGTAGCTGCGAATAAAACACCTCCATGCGGCTTTTGGGAACGCCTAATCATTCTTGGCTAATTAATTTTCAAAATTTAAGATAATTTTGATGATTATTGAGTGTTGAGCGTTGTTATTGTCATTCATAATGCCTCTGAACTGTGGCTGCCTTCTCTAGTAAGTTGCTTGTGTAAACTCGCATGTGGTCTTTTAGTGAAAAGGTCACTATAACTACAAGAATTCAAGTTCAGTGTAGTTTATATTCCCAGGAAAGCTAACATAGTAGTGGACACCCTGTCATGTGCTACTGAACGATTAAAAATCGAGGACAATGCGAAACTTCGTTTGCAATCAGATACCTAAAACAGGTGCCTTTCGAAAATTTCGGAAATAGAACAAGGATCAGATATTATGGGACATAAGGACCAGGTGGGAGGCAGGAATGAAGTAATGATTAGAAAATACTATCTCATCAGGTATGGAATACTTATCAGAAAAAGAAATTCAACAGATGACAACTGACTTCTGTGCATACCAGAAGAGTTTAACAAAGTAATACGGTATGTGCACCTTAATTGTGCACATTTTGGCACAAAGAAGTGCTTCGCTAAACTAAGGGAGTCGGCATATTTCTGCAGTATGGAGAGAAGAATATGGGAGGTTTTTGAGAATTGCGTACCGCGTTAGACGCAGCTCTTTTCAACTGTACCAGTGGAGTTGTTTCAGTTCGCTGCAACAGATTTATTTAGTCCAGAGACAAGATCAAGGCGTGATCATCAATATTTATTATTCACTGTTGAAGTGGTGCCATAGTTCTTTGTCTTTACGCTGCTTTGATTTGCTACCAAAAAAGCTGTATACAAAGCATTCGCTGCAGGTTTCCAGAAAGATGTGGTAAGAGTAAGAAAAGTAGTATGAGGCAATGGCTCTCATTTTAAACCTCAACAGTGGCAGGTTATGTTTTATTGGAGGAGGATTACATCTATGTATACATCCTGTGTCTAATCCCATTGTTAGAGTAATGCTCGAATTGGATAAGATGGGTCGATTATTATATCGCAAGTAGTCGCGATCCGTAACTGTGAAGGACATTCAAAATATCAGGTCTGACTAAATATCTTCTGGTTGCTTTGGGGTGGGAACGTGTTAAAAGAGACAGTCAGAAACACTGCATAATTGATGTCGGGATATTAAATACGGACATAATAGACATTCTCCGTGTTTTAAAGAGAATAAACCAACTTGAACGAAATGATAGACAATCTTTCAAATGAATCATGCAAAAATCCCGAACGCTCGATAGTTTAACCGACTTTCAGCAACTGCCCATAGATTGGAGTTATATGGCCTTTGTCTGGTAGCTATTTAGTCGAATTTTCGTCAACGCTGCTTTTGTCAGCTAAACCAATATCTCCCATCTTAGAGTGAAGGGGCAGACCACCTGAAACCTATCCAGGTAGATGGACTGATTGTTTTAAGGATAGTGAGAGACCAACACTCTTCTACCGCAAGTGACCGAGGATATAGGAGCCGTAAAAAGGATATCGAAACCGCATTATAATGGAAGAGGAATCTAATAATAATCTGTCATATGTAAGCAAACCGGACCAATGACAAGGAAAACGGATAGAAAAGGGAGAGAACTATTGCACGAGGATAACCAGTTCGAGTGCACACAGCTCCAATCAGGTGTGTATTATTATCTATGTTGATTCATAGTTTTTTCCATGCCATGCCTAACCGTTGGAGTAGTCCACCATGTATACTCTGCGTGTCCAGGAAGGGATTTCGAAAACAAAAGAAAAGGGTTCAAGTTGGGAGAGTACAGTGAATTTTTGCTTATTAGATGTTAGCATTTATGTATGAGTAAACGGAATTTGCATTAAAACGTTCGTAAAGTGGATTCAGTGAGAAGAAAACACCATAAATAATAGAGAGGGCCAAGAATTTCTGTATTGATGTGCGGTATTGATAAAGGGACACTGCGTGATCAACCAACTCAGCATGTGCTATTCTTTATTGAATGTATACTTGTTAACAGCAAAGCATCATCAGACATATCCTCTCCTGAAAGAGGTCTCCCTTTCCATTATTTAATCATCTTACTTGCACAAAACTAGTTTATTTTGTTTCATGTTATTTCCTAGATAACATACTATTACGAATGTGGAGCATCTCTTGAATTCATGTATACACACAACAACACTTCATTATATGTTCCAGATAGTCATTAACTGTATGAATAAATTCAACCTCCAAAAAATTTATATTTCATCCTAGAGGTTGCAAGCTTTTTATTGTAATGCTGGTGTTATGTTTAGGTGTGTACTGATGGTCTAAGCGTTGTATGACTAATGTTGTGTGGTACTCTACAACAGTGGTGAAGAGAAATAGAACATGGATCAGTGCTGCCAGAAATCTTGGAATGTAGGTGCCATGAGCAGCCAGCTGGCCTGATCGAGCAGGGATATCCGCACTCCTTACTCTGTGGGTAGGGTGTAGTGAGTGGGAGTGGGAATCACCTTGCCTTCTTTCTCCCCAAGAAGAGCAGAGCTGCCTACAGCTCTAGTGGTGAGTGTACCTGCAGACAACTGAAGGTGAGTATACCATTTCATAGCGGGTACTGGTGAGGCCAGAAGCGCTTCCGCCCCGTCCCCCACCTGTCCCACCCGTACCTGTTTCTGTGGGCCGCTGATCTCCAAGCTGCCTTGACCCAGGGCAAACCAGTCCACACACTGACATAACAGAGGATGTCGACAGCCACCTTCCTCACTACCATTCGTTTACTACTGGTCGATGAGAATGGGCGTTCGCCACAGGGTCGATGTCGCACTTACTGCTCACCAAGGGACTACTTGACCCTGGGCACTTGTCTGCGGAAGAGACCAGCTGAACAAGCAGCCAAGTCAAGATAAAACTTGTGGAAATCTCCCTGTTCTCATTATACTGTGTGATGGCCCTGAGTATGTGCTGATGGGATTTGAGGCTACTGAATGTTTTTAATGAGATGCAGTTGTTTCAGCTGAGTAATTCAAAAGCCAAAATGTGAGGCACAAATAATTTACTGCCGACAATTCTCGCCCCCATCATGTCGTGTACATCTTGTGAATTACTTTCTTCACGATAACGACATCGCTCGACCAGCATGTTCTCCAGACATGAATCCTATCGAACATGCCTGGGATAGATTGAAAAGGGCAGTTTATGGCTGACGTGACACACCAACCACTCTGCGGTATCTACGCTGAATCGCCAATGATGTATTTAAGTTAGAGGTACCGGTGTGTACAGCAGTCTAGACCACCACCTCTGAAGGTGTCGGTTATTGATTGTACAATATGCAATGTGTGGTTTTCATGAGCAATAAAAAGGGCGGAAATTATGTTTATGTTGATCTCTATTCCAATTTTCTGTACAGGTTCCGTAACTCTCGGAACCGAGGTGATGCAAAACGTTTTGTGATGTGTGTATTTGAGACATCTGGAGAACAAGTACAACTCCTATATCGATATTTTCTTCAACCTAGAACATCACAATATAGCTTCAACGAGAAACAGATTTAGATTGGAGTAGCAATCAGCCAAAGCATCGAGAGAGGGTAGAGGGGGCACTTGCACACTTCCACTGAAACGTCATTTCCAGATATAAAGAATAATTTCCTGACAAATCCCTTTTTATTCATCAGTTATTGTTACGACTCTCACGAGTCAAAAAAGGATCCAGACGGGGCACAACTTGCTCCTTAATCGGTCACAATTTCTTTATGCGTCTTTTTTTTTTTTTTTTTTGGGTCTTTGCGTGTTAGTATATGTGCACCCACGTTGCATCCAAGATCCAGCCAGACCCCTGTTGAGCAATGATGATTCATACAGCTTACTTGTATAGAACCATAGTGTTAAGATTTTATGTGTGTTACATGTTTGAAGAATTTCAGGAGTACACTCCACCTTGTGAGTAAATGTCCTTTAACTTAGTGTGTTACACTTTTCCCAATATGCATACACCATGCCATTTTCCTCATGTGACCACTAACCTCATGCTCCCTGTCAGAAAAAGATATTAGAAAATATTTAATAAAGTTCTGTAGGGGTTCTGAGAAAAGATACCTCTATATTTTCAAATTGGCAATGTGGCCCTGTAAAGTACGTTTTAGCGCTAGTAAAATGTGATTAGCAAGTTATTATTTATTATTAAGTTTCGATTTACAGTGAAGTGTCTTCTCGTCAGCCACAGGGGATGACTCATGCCAGGGACATGGTGCAGTTCTGCTGACTCCTGCTGTCAGTTCAGACCAGCTGCTCGCCAAGGTCACTACTTCAGCAATTTGGCTAAAATCTTGTGGGCTGGCTTTTGGTAGTCTGTAGACAACGCCTTGATATGTTTCTCCACAGTATTAGAGCTCCCTCAGTCCTGTTCCAGGAGATGATGGTGACGTGTCATGAACCGGCCGGAGTGGCCGTGCGGTTCTAGGCGCTACAGTCTGGATCCAAGCGACCGCTACGGTCGCAGGTTCGAATCCTGCCTCGGGCATGGATGTGTATGATGTCGTTAGGTTAGTTACGTTTAATTAGTTGTAAGTTCTAGGCGACTGATGATCTCAGAAGTTAAGTCGCATAGTGCTCAGAGCCAATTGAACCATTTTTGACGTGTCATGACCCATCAGGATGTACCACACTGTCGGAAGTTGTGTAGTGAGCTGATCCTGGCCCCACCAGAGAGGAATCCCTGGCACCCAGAAATGCCTGCAGCGACGATCAGGAACAGAGGCACCAGATGACCCTCTCACCCAGCAGTAAAGGTGATGTCTGTCTGATAAGCACCATGTGTGTTGGAATACCCTCAGTCTCCCCATCAGTGATGCGGTACGTGGTGAAGTTCCATGAATGGCAGGTCATGGATGCTTGGATGTTGTCATATCAGGAACGGCAAGCAGCATTTTTAAAATACATGTAGGAACATCTAAAACATTGATGTCACTACACCATAGTAGTCACTGAACTGAGTGTTTTGGTTCAAATTCCATCGATCCTAATGACGAACTAACCTAAGAGGTGGAGAACCATAGTATTTATGGAGATGCATGGCAGGTAAAGACGTAATGCCCTGTTTGTTATGACCTAATGCGCCCACTTCTTTAATAGTGGTTGTAGTCCTCATTCCACTGTGATTGTTTAACAATTTGTTACAGAGTCTTAACTGCACTGTCAAGTCTCTGAACTGTGCTGTTGCATCTGAGGTAATGCTTTTTGCTTCACATAACATGAGCTAAGGAGTATAGCTCTGTCTCTCCATGTATTGACATTTTCGTGAACGTGCAACTTGTGTCTGGCAATTGGTAACGATGTAGCAACACGCACTCATGTACACGAACAACTTATGCTGCTGATTGTTTCTTTCTGCTGCATAGCTCTGTCACCACCACTGCCTAGTACAGCCTTTGCCTATACTAGTGTAAACTTAAGACTAATTTCTTTTCCTTTTTTGCTCTGTGACGTAACGGTTCGGTCCCTGGTAGGCTGATCTAAAGTCCAGTAGTTAGTCTGCCATTGTGTGTTTTATCTGTGACAGAACCTAGGTCTAAAATTCAGTTAATATTTCCCAGACTTCTGACTACTTGGTACTCAGGGGAAGGTAGGGAGTGTTAATCACTGTATTTATTCAATAGCAAGCTCGGTACTACGAGAGGTTTCTGTTATAGGGCAAAAGATCATCCCAATAAAATATAAGCTACCAATATTTAGGTATTTGGATACTCAAGAAAGAGTGGGCGGCTTTTAGTATACCATACAACGCCTGGTAACAATACAAAACATGAATACGAACAAGACTAATGAAATGTGGTGGCCATTCTATCACTTGTATACCTACTGCTGGTGCGTATATTGACATTCAATTGTGTCTTCTGGGTACTAACAGTGCTTCACTTTTTTTGTCAGGCAGTGTATATCTAAAGATTTATGGAGTATGTTTGTATTCTATGTAGTCAGTTACCACACCACTAAATTTATTTCAAAGAGATGAGTTGCTTTTCAGAAGGAGGCTGCAAGTGAGAAGTTGACGGAGCCATGTGTCTGAACTGCCCCTGAAGATTAATGGAGGGTTCACATCACCATAACAATGAACAACGACAAAACAACCATGTGCATCGCCCAACAGACGATATCCGTTGAACACAGACCTTCATCAGGCTAGTAAATGCTGCAAATATCTCCAGCTATGCAGACATTTAGCTATAGCCACTTCATTTAGTTTCACATAATTATTTAAATAAATGCAAATTTTTAACATGACACGTTTCCAAATCGGATTATAAAGTATAAAATAATTTGCCCTAGTTCCACATAGATTCTTAAAACAATACAAAGAGTCCTGAAAAATTTTTCTTGTGAAGATTTAACGGCTACGTCAGTACCTGTAATATTTATAACAAAAATATGCAGTATATAACTGATGCATCAGTAGTTCACATCCTGGCTATTATCTAATGTAAACAGCTCACGTTATTTGTTACAACGCTACAAGAATTTTCACATCTATTAAAAATATACCAGGGAAAGTTTTCAGGACTTTGTGCATGCGGTTTTGATTCTCCAAGGACTGTTTAGTCCAGTTTTAAAACGTCTCGTATTAAAATGGGGAATTCTTGGTAAGTTGATTAATGTATGCATGTTAGAGTTAGAGGGAGAAGAAGTGCCCAGGGAAAGGGATTTGGTAAATCTAAGGCCAATTTATAAGAAAGGTAGTAATAAGGTATGTGAAAATAAACGTAGAGTTAGGGTTACAAACTATATTGGTATGTTGAATGGTTGGCTCCTAAAAGACGGGACTGAGGAGATGTTGACGGATGTTGAAGATCAAAAAGAGCATAGTGGATTCCAGAAGGGAAGATCTTGTAATGACATTTTTACTTTATGTCAGCTAAAGTTAAAGAGATTCGAAAGGAATCCTAATAGCCATTTATTTATCATACCAAAAAAATGTATGTGAATTCCTAACGGACCAAATTGCTGAAGTCATCAGTCCCTAGACTTACACACTACTTAAACTAACTTATGCTAAGAACAACACACATACCCTTGATCGGTTACTGCTGCTACAATGGCAGGTTATCAAGATTTGAGTGAGTTTGAAAGTGGTGCAATAGTCGGTGCACAAGCGATGCAACACAGCGTCTCTGAGGTATCGATGAAGTGGGGATTTTCACGTACGACCATTTCACGAGTGTACCATGAATATCAGGAATCCGGTAAAACATCAAATCTCCAAGATCTCTGCGGTCGGAAAAAGATCCTGCAAGAATGGGACCAACAATGACTGAAGAGAATCGTTCAACATGACAGAAGTACAATCCTTACGCAAACTGCTGCAGATTTCCATGCTGGGCCATCAACAAGTGTCAGTATGTGAACCATTCAACGAAACATCATCGATATCGGCTTTCAGAGCCCAAGGCCCACTCATGTAACCTTGATGACTGCACGACACAAAGCTTTAGCCCCACATGAGCCCATCACAATTTGTAGAGAACAATGTAGTGCATACCTGGCAAGTCCCCAGCTGTGGATGCGTTGAAAATATTTCCTCAGTTTATCAGATTGATTGCCTAATTGATTAATTAAATGAGTACCCTTTGTGTGCAGGTAGTTTTTCCTTGCATTGAGTTAGTGCATACTGGGTCGGGTACATGTGGTGGGATTCGATCCCACAATTGCCCGGTTTCCAAACTCTACTCGTCTCCCTTCCGGATTTTTCTCCCTTGCCTCCTGTTGCCGGATAATGACACAGTTAAATCATTTGGCTGGAGGTCCATTACATTCGAGGTAGCTGAGAATTTCACATTTCAGCTCAACTGTGTGCTATGTCCTTAAACGATCTGTAGAGGGGTTGGATTGACGTGTGTGCTCTCAGTACCTCTGTTGGAAACAATAAATTGACCAATCGAGGATTTGGCATCTCAATTGGAAATGGAGCTGTTCAAAATGGTGTTTGGAATTTAAAATTTTGGAGTGAATTTATACAGTAATGTGGATCTGCTAAGTGTGTTTTATAAAGCACTACAGATATCCTACATTTGTTCTCACATCTGCAGCAGGACAAGGAAGGAAGAGGAAAGTGTATATGTGTGATAAGATAGTAACAACAACAAATACCACTACAAAATAAGAGTGCTCTTCAATGAATTGAGAACCACTAAACCATAATTCTAGTAGTGGCTTGATACCTGAGTTTGCTGTAAACTCTCTTACATACTACCCTCTCACCCCCAGATGTCGACACGCAATGCACCCATCTCTTTGTACACCACTAGCGCCAATGGTCAGGAGTCAGAGGAAACTGCTGCTGTGAGCACAGCCACAGTTCTGGACACGTATGTGTGCCAAAGTGCAGCACCCTGCCTGTGAAGGGCTTCCTGGGATAACTGGAGTGGTAGGAATTCTGATGTTCCCAATATGTCCAGCGCCAACACTTGGCAGTGATCGACATTCAGTTGTTCAATTTTCCACCTAGAATACATGGAACACACGCAATTGTGGAGACAGCCCAAATGCATACTGAGTGTTAGTTCACCATTCAGCTATCCGGGGAATGATGTGAGAGCTGCCGCTGGGACTTGTCTCTGCAGTTGCGGGCAAGAACTGACAAGCCGGCTGGCTGAAACTTTTCTTTGTACCCGCCACTTGTGACAGCCTTAAGTCAGGAATGTCAATTTGTTCCAGCCACCAGCCTCCTCCACTAAGTGCTCGAGATGCCAAACGGTGTCGTCCTAAGAAAACAGTTACATATTTATCATTGCAATTACAATTAAATATCACGATTACAGCGCCAATCTGGTGACATTCGACAATAAGTGAAGTAAGCCTATTGGAAATACCTTCTTCCCATGGCTGTGGCTCGGTAAATATCAATACCCACATCATCTCTATCACTGGACATAGTTTCCCACGTAAAATTTTTCATCGCCCTTACAGTAATCGATGCACTGACATCGCAATTTTCCATGTCAAATCCATACCTCCTTTAAGACCTGATACAGTTATTTTATTTGCACATATCGGAAAACAAGCCACAGTAGCCTTACATCTCAACCCATGCTTTATAAGCCTTCTGATCACAGGGAATCTATCGCACATCCCATACTAAGTGTAATACTTCGCCAATAACTGAATGCTGATGGCCCTAAACAATATTGAGCGATTGTTCCAGGATGGATGGAGATGCTACATTTGGTTTTCTTGAGAGTGTGCCTTAGGAAGAGAGAAATAATTGTCTTATAAACGACCAGCTATTAAAACTAGATTCGAATGTCTATGTTACCCCATCCCGCATAAAAAGCAGGCGGTGATCGCTGGTGTTTGTATCAACAGACAGAAAGAGCAGGTGCACGTTGCCAGCAGTGTAAGCTCATGACAAAATTACCCTCCTCACAGATTTTAAAAAGTGGTTCGGCTAAGGTACGTGGTATAGAGCCGATATTTACAATTCCCTCATGCCGCTACTAGATATTTCTCACGCTAACAAACAGTATTTGCAACATATTCTATCTCAATACCATGTAGACAGCATAATAGAGGTTCTGCGATACATCCTTCGGGTTATAAGCAGCAGAGGATGATGGTTAGTTGAGAATAATCACATACAGTAGATGGCGTGCTATGTGAAAAATCACTTAAAAATAAGTGCAGTGCTCAATTGAAGTCATAAGGAATGTACAAAATCCTATGGCTAATACACTGGCTTTTCAGATCTATAGTGTTACGCTTTCTGGTAGCAATACTGTCTGTGATTTAGATTCAAGTCTCTCCAACCCACCACACACTTGCGCTGGAGCCTATGGGTATGTCTTTTAATGATTACAGTCGCTGGTGAATCATATTTGTAGCACTCTCATACCTCGAAACGAGTCAACGTTCTCGAAGCTATCTGCCAAGGATCCTATACAGCAAAACAGCAGCGTGGTTTTAGACGGTCCCTCTGCATCTTGTAACTATTCCTCATCTCTGCCCTACTCGCCCTTCAGCTTTATACATGTGATCGTTCCAGTTTAAGTCGGACGTGAGCGCAAATCGGAGCGTGCTACACCTACCACGTTCTGCATCCCATGGAGAAACAAGGTGAGCTGAGTTAATGCGGCAAGAGCATGTTTTGACTAATCGGTGGAAATGGGAACATGTTGTTGTAGCTCCACCAACCATGTACAATGTGTAAGACCAGCGCCAAATGAAGCTTTCTCCTTGGCCAAAATGGCGTCAACTTAAAGCACTAGCATCAGGTGATCAGGTCTACCTGCTGGGAGGCCCTCACGTCACAACATTTCATTTCACTTCATTTATTTCAACTATCTTGTGTGTCGTGGGAGCAGCATAGTTTACCCTATGCAATGTTCTGCTTTCTGTGAGAGCCAATGTATCGATACGTGTTAATGTCTGTTTAACATCTATCACAGGCCTCGATGTCATGGTGGTTAAACAAAATATATATGGTGGTGTACAAAACTGTAGTCATACACTGCTTGGATGTCTTACAGCAGAGAAACATGTATCAAACTGCCTATGAAAGAACAACACAGGACCTCTTTATTGTGATTGATAGTCTGTGGGGTATGGTCGTCGTACAGTACAGGCGAAAAAACTGTACACTGATCTGTGCCATCGACATCGATCACTGGCCCCATACTCCAATAGACCAATACCTGTATATTTAATAGGATTGCCACATATGCTAGACGCTAGCACTCGAACAATGTTAGTTTTTCATAAATTGGAAGAGAGGGATGTGGTAATAGCTTATCAAGTTCTGTGCTGGGTGACATTAGCGGTGAGAAGGATAGTTTTGTCATGAGCTTACACTGCTGGCAACATGCACCTGCACTTTCGGTCTGTTAATACATAGCCGGCCGGAGTGGCCGTGTGGTTCTAGGCACTGCAGTCTGGAACCGCGAGACCGCTACGGAGGCAGGTTCGAATCCAGCCTCGGGCATGGATGTGTGTGATGTCCTTAGGTTAGTTAGGTTTTATGTAGTTCTAAGTTCTAGGGGACTGGTGACCTCGGAAGTTATGTCCCATAGCGCTCAGAGCCATTTGAACCATTTTTAATACACACCCCAGCAATCACCGTCTATATTAAATGTCGCTGTGTCTGTGTGGAAGACAACTTCATTCGGAGCAGTACCATACCTCTATTTATAAAGCATGTAAAGTTTTTAACACTGATATCGTTAGCGACTCTCCCGTGTATCTGTAGAACCAAGACTGCTTTTTATGCAGGATGGGTATAATACAGTCGTTGCAATCGTGGTTTAATAGCTGGTCGCTTATAGGACGATTGTGTCTCTCTTCCTAAGACACAGTCACAAGCAAAACAGATGTAGCGTCTCCATGCATCCTGGAATTATCGCTCAACATTGTTGTGCCACTAGCATTTAGTTCTTCGCCAGAATACTCCTGATCAGCGGCACACGACAGGAAGTAGCCATGTGGAGTTTGCTAATACTGCAGAACAGCTGGTATATGGTGGCTGACAGCGGTCGTGAGTCCTAAGTGGGTGCAGTGCGGTCTCTCGGATACCGGCGCATGGTGCAGTTCGGTGAAGCGGCCGACGTATGGGCGCGGAATGTTCCAGCGAGCATGTCTGCCCTGCAGTCAGTGCAAAGATAGGATCGGCGGATTTTTAACTGTGTAAATATGTGCAGTGAGTTTTGTTGATATCGATTTCACGACGGTATTCCTTGTGTGATCGGAAAAAGCTGATCCAGTTAATTACTTCTTTTTGAGGTATTTTACAAGACCTGCATCTTCCAATACAGCAGAGAATGGTGAGCTTTTTCCCACCAAAGAAATAATATATCCATTCCCTGCGACTTAATTCTAGAAGTAAACAGTATGTCCTTTATATGTAACTGAATTTCTTGTCATGAAGTCCTTTCTCTATAGCACAGACTTATTTTCCACCAGTTTTCAGATTGGGCGGAGGCATCAGGGTTTTGTGATTTACCAGGAAGAGGAGGAGTTAGTTAATTGATCGATTTAATTAGTCAATCAAATTGATAGAGTAAGTGTGCTTGTATCAACAGAGTGGGAGGGGGTGAATTGGAATTTGTCAGAGGGGTGTGGGAAGTGGAGGTACAGGGTTTGGAGTGGGGGGCTTTCTCAGAAGAATGGATTCTCCCCGGGGGTCGTAAATCATTCCTCAGGAGGTCATGAACCACTTATCAGAATGATAGGTTAAGGTCATAAATCAACCAGCTGTCACAATTTAATTAATTTGCATACCAATTTTATATCAAAAGTGTGCTACTACTATCATTAAGTCAAAGCCTGAAATTTACAGTGACGATCCACAACATTGTGACCACTGGAGACTGAATGCCCGTGGTGGCGTTGTGAGCATGTGACGCTGTAAGGAAAGTATATAACGGGAACAGAGACTAATGGGGGTTCATTGTAGTAGACATACGAGGTGCAAGTGACACTGCAGTTGGAGAAATCGCTCATATGAGCGATTTTCGTATGGATCCGAGGTGTTTTGGCCCGTTGCCTGGGAACAAACAGCTTGGTTGGATGAATCACGTTACTTGTTACATCGGATTGGTGGTCATGTTCGGATACATCATCAGCCAGGCGAACGTCAGCTCTTAAAATCCACCATGCCTGTTGTTCAGCGGGTCCTGTGATACTAATCACAGGCATCATTACAGTGTGGACTACGTAACCATTTAAGCAGACAACCTACCTTCATATGTCGTGTCTTCCTCGTCGGCAGTGCATATCCCACCAGGCTAATCACCATGTCAGAGGATCATAATCGAGCTTCAGTGTTTTGAAGACTGTGATAACGACCGGGCGTCGATGTCTTGGCCACCAAATTCGCCTGATGTTAATGCTTTGGTAAAAGGACTAATCGGAAAGTAAGGTCCGATCGGTCGCAAAATAGAAACCATAGTGAAAATCAAAAACACTTTATTTAAAATACACTCCTGGAAATTGAAATAAGAACACCGTGAATTCATTGTCCCAGGAAGGGGAAACTTTATTGACACATTCCTGGGGTCAGATACATCACATGATCACACTGACAGAACCACAGGCACATAGACACAGGCATCAGAGCATGCACAATGCCGGCACTAGTACAGTATATATCCACCTTTCGCAGCAATGCAGGCTGCTATTCTCCCATGGAGACGATCGTAGAGATGCTGGATGTAGTCCTGTGGAACGGCTTGCCATGCCATTTCCACCTGGCGCCTCAGTTGGACCAGCGTTCGTGCTGGACGTGCAGACCGCGTGAGACGACGCTTCATCCAGTCCCAAACATGCTCAATGGGGGACAGATCCGGAGATCTTGCTGGCCAGGGTAGTTGACTTACACCTTCTAGAGCACGTTGGGTGGCACGGGATACATGCGGACGTGCATTGTCCTGTTGGAACAGCAAGTTCCCTTGCCGGTCTAGGAATGGTAGAACGATGGGTTCGATGACGGTTTGGATGTACCGTGCACTACTCAGTGTCCCCTTGACGATCACCAGAGGTGTACGGCCAGTGTAGGAGGTCGCTCCCCACACCATGATGCCGGGTGTTGGCCCTGTGTGCCTCGGTCGTATGCAGTCCTGATTGTGGCGCTCACCTGCACGGCGCCAAACACGCATACGACCATCATTGGCACCAAGGCAGAAGCAACTCTCATCGCTGAAGACGACACGTCTCCATTCGTCCCTCCATTCACGCCTGTCGCGACACCACTGGAGGCGGGCTGCACGATGTTGGGGCGTGAGCGGAAGACGGCCTAACGGTGTGCGGGACCGTAGCCCAGCTTCATGGAGACGGTTGCGAATGGTCCTCGCCGATACCCCAGGAGCAACAGTGTCCCTAATTTGCTGGGAAGTGGCGGTGCGGTCCCCTACGGCACTGCGTAGGATCCTACGGTCTTGGCGTGCATCCGTGCGTCGCTGCGGTCCGGTCCCAGGTGTTAAAGACTGCGATGGAGCTCCGTATGCCACGGCAAACTGGCTGACACTGACGGCGGCGGTGCACAAATGCAGCGCAGCTAGCGCCATTCGACGGCCAACACCGCGGTTCCTGGTGTGTCCGCTGTGCCGTGCGTGTGATCATTGCTTGTACAGCCCTCTCGCAGTGTCCGGAGCAAGTATGGTGGGTCTGACACACCGGTGTCAATGTGTTCTTTTTTCCATTTCCAGGAGTGTAGTTAGCTACGCTTTCCAGTTACTTCTCAATATATTCATTCTTCCGACTGAGACAATTGCCGTAGCATTGTATCAAATTTGCAATATACTCATCAAAGAAGGCAGCTGCCAGTGCTTTCTGTGCTGATATGTGCCAAAATGTTGTCTACGTAGCTAGCGGTTCATGTGAGCAGAAACGAAGATCACAGGGAGCCAAGTCTGGGCTGTATGGTGGGTAATCAAACACTTCCCTTCGACTACGCTGCTTTAGCGTCTTCGTTGTCCCTGGAGTGTGCGGCTGAGAACTATCATGAAGAATGAAACTCATGACAGATACGTTATGTGAGCTGTTTGAAATCAGACTAAGTCTCTCACAGGCACTCATACCTGGCTGAAGAAACTATTTTCTAGGCATCTTTATGCACTACTGTGTCTCAGAACAGAAAGGAGATACGTGACGGCGTCGATGGACATGCTAGATACACTTCCTAATACATCACTGTGGTTTCCCTTTCGCTGTCGATCATATCTTACTTTCCGAGTAACCGTAGTATGTATCTTCCACCAGCTCTGCGCCCGCAAACCACCGGCCCGTAACTTATGAGAATTGCGCCACCTGTATGTAGTCATTTGACGCCACATACCTCCACAACCTAGGAAAAACTTGTCGAGTCATGCCACACAGAATTTCAAAAGTGAGTCAACATGCTATTATGTGGGTGGTCGTAATGTTTTTCTCCAATATTTCAACCTCCTTG
Organism: Schistocerca gregaria; assembly: GCF_023897955.1. Classification (NCBI taxonomy): domain Eukaryota; kingdom Metazoa; phylum Arthropoda; class Insecta; order Orthoptera; family Acrididae; genus Schistocerca; species Schistocerca gregaria. Next base: position 692,020,198 of record NC_064921.1, on the reverse strand, counting down.
TATCCCACTTTCTTGGAGAACCCATAACCTTGTAGTGCTCTTCCCCAAACTGGTGGATCAGGGGATGCTCGTCAGCAACTCCTGGCTATTGAAATGTAGGAGGGAAATAATATACGTCCCGCAGACCAAAAACTCCAAAGCATAAATTCCGATATCAAATCCAGATATGCTGTGTCCAGGAAGCCAGTAGTGGATAAAATACATTGAAACATGGAACAATTCTTGGAATGAATGAGTATAGTGGAAGATGACGTAGTTATTTCCAAGGACTAAGATTTGGTGGATTGAAAACACAGACGCTGAGAGAGAAGATTGCGATAGTGGTTGACTTGATGAAAAGGAGGAGACTTAATAATCTAGGATTGTTGCAAAAGCTGGGGAACGATAAAGGAAGTAAGGCACTGAAAAGAGTATGTAGGGCTACTGATATGGGAATGAGAAAGAAGGATGAACGTAGTGGCAGTAGTTATGAAAGGGGTTTGAAAGAGGAGGCGAAGACAGTAAATGGTGAAAAGTCGGAATGAAAATGAAAGGGAAGGATATAAGAAATTCTGAATGAAATTATATATGAACCACAATGTGGATGTTCTGTAAAAGAGGAAGAGGACGCTGATGAGAAAATGTAGAGAAGATTAACCAGACATAAAAGACGTAAATGCAGACAGACCAAGGTAAGAGAAAGATATGAGAGACTATTGGGAGTGGAAGGATGGAGGCTGAGACACGAGGAAGGACGAAAATCGTTATTGTTGAAAAAAGGAATGGACTATCAGCCAGCAACAACTGGTTTAAGAGAAAGGAAAGCGATAAAGTCAATATTAGTCGAATAAATCTTGTGTTAGATTACGTAATATTTGGCCAGAACACAATGATACTCACAGTTGTCAATGTAATACCCACCGGAGCCATAGCTAGCGATCACCGCCGTTTAGTAATAACAATTAGAGGAATGAAAGAGCAAGAGGAAACAGAAGAACAGGAAGGAAGAAGAAGAAAAGGATAAGAGTGTGTAAGTGGAAAGAAGAGAAATACAAATAAAATTTTCAGGTACTAATAATGAGTAGAGCCAGGGTGAGCCGTGGTAAAAAGTGCTGCTTTGAAGAGCGCGCCACAGAGCAGTCGCCCTCCATTTCTGGCGTTGGCGCCGCTGTGGTAATCGCAGCTTTGGTGTCTCCCTCTGGTGGGAAAGGGGAAACGTTGTTTTTTTTCTTTATTGTGGTTTCATTCCCCTGCCCCATATGGGCAGGGGAAGTTTGTCAGCAGCACAATCCGCCGCTCTTCAGCCGAGTGACACTACAACTAAAACAAGAATAAAATGATACATACATAAGGAGATAAAAAAGGGAAACATAGAACAGAGTAAGGGGAGAAAATAGAGGTAACATATACACTGACATGGAGACGTTCATGGGGGACAGTTAAAAAAAAGTCACCAGAAAGTTAAAAAACACAATTGGCGATCCTTAAAACACATAGAAGACACTGAATGCGCAGGCACAGGTTAAAAGTCGGCCACAGTAGTAAAAATATTCCGGAGCAACACACTTAAAACCCACTTGGAGCACACACGATGAACAATAAAACTGCCAGGTGGGACCTGCCGAGGGAAAAGGTCAGAGAGTATGGAAAAGGAGGGGTGAGCAAGGGGCAGCTGGGGAAGCGGCGGGATGAAGAGAGGAGGGGCAACAGTAGGTTCACGAAGATGCAAGAGACATGTGAGGCGCGAGAGGAAGAGGGAAGCTAGGGCAGGAGGGGGCGCAGGGACACTGGAAGGAGGCACAAGAGATAGAGGGGGAGTAGGAGGGGGAAGCCGCTCAGGAGGAGGGAGGGGGAGGAAAGGGAGCCCAGAGGAGGAAGCAGGAAGAAGGGGTTAGAGTTGGTAGGAAGGGTAGATGTCAGGGCGAAGCTCATCATCCGGGAGGGGTCGACGGTGGAAGTTGTGTTGGGAAAGGAGATGGAGGGTGTGCAGATGGAGAGAGGCTGGGACATAACGATAAAGGTGCAGCAACTGGTTGGGGGTTGAGAGGATGGGAGAAACCAGGGGGTGAGGGGGATCAAGGCAGCGGACAATATAGAGTGTGCGGATGTGTTCAAGGAAAAGGAGAAAGGGGAGGAAGGGGATGAGGTCATAGAGGATGCACGTGGGGGACGGAAAGCGGATGTGGAAGGCGAGGATGAGCGCAATGCGTTTTATGATTTAGAGTGCTTGATAGAACCGGAGAGGAGCGGAAATCCAAGTGACGCTTGCATAACAGAGGATGGGGCGGATCAAGGATTTGTAGGTGTGAAGGATGGTGGAAGGATGCAGACCCCATGTCTGGCCGGACAGGAGTTTCAGGAGGCGGAGGCAGTTGTGAGCTTTGTTTTGAATGGTAAGGAGATGGGGACTCCAGGTGAGGTGACAGTCGAGTGTGAGGCCAAGGTATTTGAGGGTAGGAGTGAGGTGGTTAGGATGGCCACAAATAGTGAGGTAGAAATCATGGAGGTGGAAGGAGTGGGTGGTGCGGCCTATGATGATCGCCTGGGTCTTGGAGGACACAGAGGAACCACTGGTTGCACCAAGCAGTGAATTGGTCAAGGTGGGTTTGGAGGGTACGTTGGGACCGTTGAAGGGTAGGATAAAGGGCTAGGAAGGCAGTGTCATCAGCGAACTGGAGAAGATGAACAGGAGGGGGAGGTTTGGGCATATCAGCAGTGTACAGGAGATAGAAGAGAGGGGAAAGGACAGAACCTTGGGGCACGCCGGCAGAAGGGTAGAAAGTACGGGAGTTGGAATTTTGGATAGTCACATAGGAGGGACGATGGGAGAGGAAGGAAGCAATGAGATGGACGAAGTTGATGCGGAGAGCATAGGTCTGAAGTTTGAAGAGGGACCCAGGATGCCAGACACGATCATAGGCGTTCTGGAGATCAAGGGAAACAAGGATAGCGGAGCGACGGGAGTTAAGTTGGAGGGAAAGAAGATTGGTAAGGTTAAGGAGCTGGTCGTCGGTGGAGAAGGAAGGCCGGAAGCCACATTGTGTAAGAGGAAGGAGGCGGTGCTGGTTAAGGTGGCGGTGAATACAGCGAGAGAGGATGGCCTCGAAGACATTTCTGAACACGGAGGTGAGGCAGATTGGACGATAGGAAGAGGTATCAGAGGGGGGTTTGTTAGGTTTAGGGAACAGCAGGACACAGGAAGTCTTCCACAGGTCGGGGTAAAATCCAGTGGAGAGGAGGACATTGTACAGGTTAGCAAGGATAGACAGGAAGGATGGAGGGGATTCCTTGAGGTGACGGTAGGTGATGCCATCATGACAGGGGTGATGGGAGTATTGATGGCTGATGGGGACAACCGATCCAAGTACTGGAAGCTAGGGGCGGGCGGGGGGACAGAGGTGTTAGTGCGGACAAGGACGGTGGGGAAGAGGGAGTAATCAAAATGGGGATCGTCAGGAATGGAGAAGACCTCGGATAGGTGAGAAGCAAAATGGTTAGTCTTACTGAGGTTGTCAGGAAAGGGTCGATCGTCATGGAGGATGGGGTAATGCGGAGTAGGATGGCTACCAGTAAGGTGGTGGAAGGCTGACCAGTACTTAGAGGAGTTGACAGGGAGGGTGGAGTTGAGGCGTGTGCATGTCTGGCGCCAGTCCTGGCGTTTCTTTGCTGTAAGGAGGTTCCGGATATGTTGCTGTAATTGCCAGTGGCAGGTGAGAGTATCCCGGTCACGAGTGCGGAGGACGGAGCGGTAGAGCCTGCGGGATTCACGCAGAAGAAGGACAGCCTGTGGAGGAAGCATAGGGCGGTGAGGGTGGATGAGTTTGGTAGGGACATGAGCCTCCACAGTGTCAGTGATGGTCTTCTGAAGGAAGGAAGAGGCAAGGGTGATGTCATCAGGGTGGTGAAAGGAGAGGGGGTGGCTTTCGACCTGGAAGGCAATGAATTCGTGGTAGCCATCCCAATTGGCATGGTGGTAGTCATGGACAGACTTTGGAGGGGCAGCTGGGCAGGTGGCTGCAGTGGTGGGACAGGTAGAGGAGATGGTGAGAAGGACAAAAAGATGGTCACTACCGACAGGATCAAGGACATCAATGGCTATGCGACCAAGGAGGTTGGGGGAAGTGAGGATAACATCGGGGGTGGAGTTACTTGCAGGATGGGTGTGCTGTGGGAGAGGAACAAGGTCACCATAGAGGGTGGCAAGGAACTGATGCCACCGCCGAAGGTTGGCAGGGTCACGGCTGTGGATGTTGAGGTCAGTGGTGATCACATAGGTGGAGAAGGTACTGTCAACATGGGAAATGAAGTCAAAGGGGAGAGGAGCATCGGGGCGGATATAGATAGTGGCACAGGTGACAGTGAGGGAACGAAAAAATAGGCTGAGGAGAAGGTGTTCGGTTGGGTCATTGAGGAGGGGTTGTGGCCGGACAGGGAGATGCTGGAGGTGGCGATAGCGACCCCGCCTCGAGCTAGGGGAAGGGGATTGTCAGTGCGGTGAAGGAGATAAGGGGAGGTACGGACAACATGGTGGGGTTTGAGGAAGGTTTCATTAAGGATGAAGGAGTCAACCTGGTGCTAGGAGAGGGTATGCATCAAGAGGTATTTGTTTGCAGGGAGGGATCAAATGTTGAGGTGGTGTCTGTTTGTTCTATATCGTGTCTCCCTACCACTTTCGCGCAACGGCGCTCTGAGCGTGTTTTTTAGGGAATTAACTAGTTTGAACCTGGGACCTGTTGCTGGTAAGGAGACGCCAGACCACACATGACACGTAGAATTCAGAAGAGTTCAGTGAGACTAGCGATGATATAACCAAATACTTAATGATCTCAGCGTCAGCTCCACTGCACTCCCTGTAAAAGAATCTTAATACTAACTAAATTTAGTGGAAAGGGTTCAAGGCTTTCCTATTTTTAGTTAGCTGGTAAAATAACGTCGAAAAAGCAGTTAATTTTACCATTGGAAATTTTATTCTACTCACAAAACATCGTTTATAAATTGCACTATTGATAAAAGGAAATGTTTTAATACAGGATGGTAAAAACCAACTGCGTTCAACAAAAATGTGAACGAATATTCCCTGAATGGGTTTCCAAGTTCTACAATCGATCGAAGGATGACCTATGCCATATCACATCTATAATCTCGGTTTAATTTAAGTTTCACAAAAGAGAAAACTATCAAAATGGTCTACAGTGACCCTCAATTATCTTTAATTACTTATCTAACTTGTCGTAAATTACAGTGGCTGATGTGGCTTCTCAATAACTATATAAAAGAAAAATCATCGCGTTTCATATCTGTTCTTCAAGTGGAAAATGTGAACACCATGAGTTTTAATTAACGATCGACACTAGTATTACGCAAAAAAAGGGGTGTAACAGATGAGACTTCTGCAGTTCTGAGTGAAGCTTTATGCGCTCAAAAATGCGGCATCGCGTGCGTTCATTACCTTGTCGGTGTTTAAGCAGCGTCAGGGCGGCAGCGGCCGGCGCAGCAGCCATCCAGCTCGCCGTCTCGGAACCAACTCTCTCCTAACTTCTCCTTACTACAATTTACCGAAGTAGATTTAAAAAGCTATCTGGCTGTGTTTTCATCTGACCAATCAGGGTCTCAATGTCAACCTTAAGCTCCGCCTACAAAAATTCTGTCTATCCAATGAGAAACGTTATACTTTTCGTGGTGGGACAATGTTTTTAAAGTTTGCAACGTAACAGACGCTAAAAAGTCTGACGCTAAAACCTGCAGCTGGTGAGGTCCTTTTAGCGTTATCGTGAGATCTATACTGTTCTTCTGGAGGGCTCTATCTTTTAACATGGGCTGGAGGATTGTCCTAATGTAACAGACACGCGAAAAAGTCTCACGCTAAACCTTGCGGGTGGTAGTGGCCCTTTTTGTGTTATTGTAAGATCTATACTGCTTTCTGGAGGGCTCTAGCTTTTAACATGGCCTGGGGGTTGTCCCTGACGTATCTGAGACGCGAAACAGTCTCACGCTAAAACGTGCGGGTGGTGAGCCCTAGTGGTTAGCTGGAGACGTGGGTGTCCGTCCCTTATCGAAGGGGCTTCTAGCTTAACACGGTTCTGCTCTCGACTTCTGTCCTCGTTTCTCCCCTTGGAACTGCTTCTGCCTCACGGTGGGAAGGTACGACATGCATTTAGACATTCTTGTGTTAGTCTGTGGTATTCCATTTGCTCACTCGTTACTCATATTACTTTGGTTAATTTAATGTCACGATTTATTCCGAGCTATGTGACATACTACTGGATTTGCTTATCATGTCAGGGTTTTCATGGAAGGTGTTGGATTTCCCTGACACCTTACAGGGGGACGGCGGATGAAATTGTTAGGGTGGATGGCTGGGTCAATGGGGCGAACAGGGACAATGAGTACAGGGTTGGTAGGAGGGGGCTTGGCTTTGCATTTGGAGGAATAGGTGGAATGAGGTTCATTGCAGGTGTTGCAGGTGGGGGGGGGGAGGTGAGTTTGGGACACCGTTTAAGGAAGTGGGAGGCTTTACAATGGGGGCAGGTGGGCGGGTTCTTGCAGTTTAAGGTGAGGTGGTAGTTGTACAGAAGGCAGCGCTGGCAGTGGTATGATTGAGGAGGGGAACGGGACGGGTCAACAGGGTGGCGGCAGTTGAAAATCAGGGTTCCCTGCGTGAGGAGGTTGTCGATGGAGGAGGCAGACTCTGTAAAGATACGCATGAGGAAAGTAGGGCCAGAGGAGTTGTAAATACAGCAGGTGGAGCAGACTTCCAAGGCAGGGTGGGCATTCAGTTCCGCCAACACCTCAGCCTCTGTGACCACAGGGCTGAGTTTTGTGATGACGGCTGTGAGGGCTGGCGCACGACGAGGCGGTTAGGGCTGACGAGGAGAGGAGGATGTGAGGAAGGGGGTGACGGACACGTGGGGCCCAAAGGTGATGCAGGGAAGGCGCTGGAGGAGATCAGTATGGAAGGCGGTAGAGGGAGACTTGATGAGAACAGAGTCTTTGCGAGGGATAAGTTTGGTGATGGGTGCACTGAGGATGTACTTCTGGATTTCATGGGTGAGGATGTGGGCATCCAGGAATTTCAGATCAGGGTAGGCTAGGACAAAGGTATACAGGGAGAGGGCTGGAGAGGAGGGAGGAGGGGTGGGATCCATAGCAGGGTCAGTGGGAGGGGGGCTGGGCAGTAACTTTTTGGGTGAGGGGGTGGAGGAGAGGTCGCCACTGGGCCGTTTGGAAGATTTTTTGGCGGGTGTGGCCTGGGAGGAGGGATGAGGGACTGGATAGATGGGGAGGTGGTGGGAGGTAGGGCCCTCCTGTGAGTCAGTAGCACCGGATGAGAGGGCAGGGCGCTCTGTAGCAGCGAGTGTGGAGCGGTGGGCGGTGACTCGGGCAGGGGAAGCAGTGGTAGTTGCAGGGAGGAGGGGGGGAAGTCGTCTCGGCGGGCTACAGGAGCTGGAGGGGGGGGGAGGGGAGCAGGGGCAGAGGCAGGAGCAGGAGCAGCAGCAGGTGCAGTAGCAGGGGTAGGAGCGGGAGTGACATACAGGTGGGGATACAGTGATGGAGAGGAGGTAGATGGAGAGCAGACGGTGAGTAGGGAAGGTGGATGAGACGGGTTAATCCCAGAGGAAGCACTCCATGACGTTACAGTGGGTGCAGGTGATGGGGAGGTGTAGACGATGGTGGTAGTTGGGGCGTCCCTGACTGCAGGAGACAGCGAACACCGAGAGACGGCGGCAGCGGCGGCGGCAGAAGCGGCGAGCACGGTGAGACGGCGGCAGAAGAAGCGGCGAGCACCGAGAGACTGCGACCAGGCGGCGGCATCGGCTGCGGCGGCAAGCACCGGGCGACGGCGACCAGGCGGCGGCGGCGGCGGCTGCGGCGGCGTGCACACGGGCAACAACGCGACAGACACGGTTGGGGGTTTTCCACGTCGAAGATACACCCTGAGAGTACCCCCAGGCAGTGCGAGTCCTCGATGAGGAAGTGAGGGAATCCAACCCTCGAATGGGAAACGTTGCCTGTTCACGTGCATTTAAGGGGCGCTAAGAGCTCGTCAGTCCCCCCCCCCCCCCCCCCTACTCGTCCTTTCTTGGCAGGTCCCCGGACTCTTACACGCTTAGCGAACATTCGCGCGCCGGTGATTAACGCCTCGTGTTTCTGTGTGTGCCGTCGTTTGTGCTTAAGTGGTTCAGTGTTTTTCGTTTTGTGAACCTACGTTCACGTGTGACAGTTTTTCGTCTATGTGTGTGTCCAAGTGTCCAATAGTCTGAACAAATTTTATCTTGGACTCTACGCCCGTGAACGGCTCCATGTATTCAAAAAAATGTTTGTCTCCGTTTATATGTCCACCGTATTTTTTCTCTAATTCATTTGTCTCTTTTGTGTTTCTCTGTGGCCAAAGAGCGGAGTAGTATGCTGCTGTTGGCCTGCCTGTAAACAGGTTTTTAAAAAAAAAAGAAACTCGCCAGTCGGTCGGAGTGCTAATGTGTCTGTCGTTCGGATCAACCTTTAAAGTCGGCAAAATGAGAGTCCTTCCACTCCGCCAGTAAGAGAACTCAGCCAGTGGTCGCCCGGTCGGGGCTAAGTTCCTGCATCTGAGTCTGCGCGTTAGGCCGCCAGTCTGCTCGAGTTTGCTCAGGCAGTGGTCATTGGCGGTTGGATCCATCGGTTGGTCGGTCGCGCACTGAGACACAAGATGACTTGTCCGTCTTGAGCGTCGGCGCATATGAGGACGCCACGTGAGTCCATTGGGCCGCGGCGTATAGCGAGGTGTAGTGACTTCGCGGTCCGCACGAGAGCAACAGGAGTCGACCCACGACATCAGTTTGGCCGGTGCGAGCTGCGACGCCGTGAGACGGGAAATCGGCGCGCCTTCCTGCGTCCGTTGAATCGGCTGGCAGCGGACGGTTCGGAAGAGCGATTTGGGGGTGCTGCGACAGGTCTTCTCGAGAAATCGCGGTTTTCTAGAAGTTAAGTGATTGGTGATATGTTGTTTGATTTGTTAAATTCTACTTGTTTTCTTGATGGGGTTACCAGCCGTGTTGGTTTGGGATCGTCCCACCATTCTTCTCCGTTTCCCAACCCGCAGGACAGTGGTTGTTTATAATTTGAGTGGTCCGTTTTTCCCTTGTGGAGTAGGGGTGGGTTAGAGCAACCTGCAGTTCGGGTTGTTCCGTAATATCCCTATCAATCTACCGTACGTTAGTAGCTGCCTGTGTCATTTTTGTCGGATTTGGTGTGTTAACGAATTTATTGCTTGGAGTGTAACGGCCTAATACCTGAAATATGTTTTGATCTTTGGAAACTTTGATATTATTGCCTACGATCTTGAGAAGCGGTATCTGTGTACTGCACAGCAACTTAACTATTGTTTGACCAACCTTGTAGAATTTTATACAAGATTGCATTTCATAGGCTTTTATTTAAATGATCATTTTAGTATATAAAGTTACCACCCTTTCACCGTAAGACATTTCTTAGAAGTTAAAATCAAGTTGCACCTTCGATGGCAGGGTTAATATTTTAATTGTTAGTGTTTCTTACCATTCCATCCCTCCTACGAGGGGGTGCAAAGTTTGTATGCTTGTGTAAATTGTTAAAACTCTTAGTTTAAAGTTATCTGGTGTGTTGCAGATTTGCACCAGTGTAGTCTTTCAGAGGCTGTTGTGAGCGGTCGTAACTACGACCGTGTCAAAAGGGAGCGGCAAGGTTCTCTGCCCGAAAGCTCATACAGTCAAAACTCGTTTCTTTCTGCCTCTGAATAAATTGTAACTTTGATGTTTAGAAGATGCTTTCTGATTATAATTTTAAATCTGTTTCTTTAAAAAATGCTTTTAGGCACTACTAAAGTGAATAAAATTCCCATTTGTTAAAAGGAATTTGGTTATGATTTCATAAGTTACTCCCTGGCAACTATTTACATGCTTACATAGTGTGATCAAATGTGTTAATGTTCTTGATGAATCGCTAGTAATTAAAATCAGTTCTTAAGAATATTCTTTGAAAGTAAATCACAGTTCACAGGATTTTATGCAATTAAATATTCTGTTCCTTTATATGTACTTACAAGAAAAACTAAAATGTCGACTAATTACACAGAAAGGACCCTTATTCCAAAGTTCTGAATTACATATTTGTACATACACTCCTGGAAATGGAAAAAAGAACACATTGACACCGGTGTGTCAGACCCACCATACTTGCTCCGGACACTGCGAGAGGGCTGTACAAGCAATGATCACACGCACGGCCCAGCGGACACACCAGGAACCGCGGTGTTGGCCGTCGAATGGCACTAGCTGCGCTGCATTTGTGCACCGCCGCCGTCAGTATCAGCCAGTTTGCCGTGGTATACGGAGCTCCATCGCAGTCTTTAACACTGGTAGCATGCCGCGAAAGCGTGGACGTGAACCGTATTTGCAGCTGACGGACTTTGAGCGAGGGCGTATAGTGGGCATGCGGGAGGCCGGGTGGACGTACCGCCGAATTGCTCAACACGTGGGGCGTGAGGTCTCCACAGTACATCGATGTTGTCGCCAGTGGTCGGCGGAAGGTGCACGTGCCCGTCGACCTGGGACCGGACCGCAGCGACGCACGGATGCACGCCAAGACCGTAGGATCCTACGCAGTGCCGTAGGGGACCGCACCGCCACTTCCCAGCAAATTAGGGACACTGTTGCTCCTGGGGTATCGGCGAGGACCATTCGCAACCGTCTCCATGAAGCTGGGCTACGGTCCCGCACACCGTTAGGCCGTCTTCCGCTCACGCCCCAACATCGTGCAGCCTGCCTCCAGTGGTGTCGCGACAGGCGTGAATGGAGGGACGAATGGAGACGTGTCGTCTTCAGCGATGAGAGTCGCTTCTGCCTTGGTGCCAATGATGGTCGTATGTGTGTTTGGCGCCGTGCAGGTGAGCGCCACAATCAGGACTGCATACGACCGAGGCACACAGGGCCAACACCCGGCATCATGGTGTGGGGAGCGATCTCCTACACTGGCCGTACACCTCTGGTGATCGTCGAGGGCACACTGAATAGTGCACGGTACATCCAAACCGTCATCGAACCCATCGTTCTACCATTCCTATACCGGCAAGGGAACTTGCTGTTCCAACAGGACAATGCACGTCCGCATGTATCCCGTGCCACCCAACGTGCTCTAGAAGGTGTAAGTCAACTACCCTGGCCAGCAAGATCTCCGGATCTGTCCCCCATTGAGCATGTTTGGGACTGGATGAAGCGTCGTCTCACGCGGTCTGCACGTCCAGCACGAACGCTGGTCCAACTGAGGCGCCAGGTGGAAATGGCATGGCAAGCCGTTCCACAGGACTACATCCAGCATCTCTACGATCGTCTCCATGGGAGAATAGCAGCCTGCATTGCTGCGAAAGGTGGATATACACTGTACTAGTGCCGACATTGTGCATGCTCTGATGCCTGTGTCTATGTGCCTGTGGTTCTGGCAGTGTGATCATGTGATTTATCTGACCCCAGGAATGTGTCAATAAAGTTTCCCCTTCCTGGGACAATGAATTCACGGTGTTCTTATTTCAATTTCCAGGAGTGTATATTGATGTATAAGACGTATTTCACATTGTACTAGACAATTTTAAATATTTTAATATTATTGGGTAATTACTGTACATTTACGTAGGTTACATAGGTTTCGTTACATAACAAGAAAGGAAAAATTTGTTTCATTATTGGTTTCTCATACCGTCGTCGGTCTCGATATTCTCAAAGCTAAACTTAATAAATTCGCCCGTTTTAAACGCTTTCCTTTCTTATTCTCAGGTGCTGTACCATGTGTACGAGTAAACTGCGTTTAAGGTAACCATAGCACCGGTTGCGTCGTTGTTGTCACGAAAGCTGAAAACATTGATTTCTATTGAGAATGCTTCAGCCACTGATGGTTAAATAGCCTTCTGCCAAACTTGTGATAAAACTATATGACGTACAATGAAATCTCAGATTGAACAATATTTACGACGTACTCTACATATTAGGAATAAACAAGGTTCAAAGTTACAGGAACTACTTACACGGCTGCGGAGACAGTCTACATCATATAATAGTCAATTTTACAAAGAACTGTATTTTGGATTGTTTGTTCGAATATACCACGAAAAAAGTTCCAGTAACTGAGCTTAGATGTTTCTTACAGCAATACTGCAACCGCAGCTTTCCCAACAAGTCCATTTTCAGGAAGAATTACTTGGATTCTTCTTACGTTGACACATTAGAAAAAAAAAAGTCAGGACTAACATTGTTAAATCCCCTCTATAGATTTCTGCTGAGGAGACGATCGATACCTTAGGCTGTTTCATCACTAATGTAATGATGAGCAAGCTGGACTTTGAGGCTGCATCTAAACCCTATTTAATTTATTGTAAACTACTGGAGGCAACAAATAACTCAACAATTGATAGATTCATTAATGATGGGTTTAAGTTACTATGGCCAGATGGCGTAAAAGAAGAGAGAGTCGAATTGATGAATGTAGATGCAGCAGCCCCGTACATGTTGAAAGCGGGAAAATCGTTTAATGTATTTTATCCAAACTCTATATGTAGCATCGAATGGCAGAGGGAGAGCCACACGTCGAATCCCAGAAGTAAATAAGTTGGCTTAAGCAACGAAGAAGGTTTCCTTGGAATGTCCTTATGGTGTACAACACTGCAAGCAGCAGCTACCTCGTGTAGCTCTGTCTCCGGAGCCATTGATAACAAGGTGAGCAACATGGGCTGAAGCTATGAGTTTCTGCTGTATGCACTTTGGAGCTGTGAAGCCACTGATAGAGAACATTTCTCCTGATCCTGCAGTGCCTGTGACTGAATCTTTGGCAGCATTCAATAGTTCTTAAGCTCTCAGTTCACTTTCATACATCGCAAGTCGCTTCATTTGGCTTCCCAACAGTTTCAAGATACGGAGACTTCATGTATGCCTATCCAAGTGGCTGTAGGAATAATGGAAGATCTACTTCGGAAGTTTTGTATGATACCAGGTGAAGTGGGTGGTGTAGTTTTCAGTAAACTGCAATCTGTGCGGAATCCGTACCCTGGGTACTCAGATTTTGTTATTTATCTCGCTTATTTAATGCTGAAATTGTAGAATCCTTGAGAGTATTATGGCTAACACAGTCCCTCTGTATAAGCATATACACTGACTTGTTCTGAGCGATATTTCTCTATTTATAAAATCATATTGTCAAACAGAAGACAGCGTGTGGCAACAGAATATTTAGAGAAATCTATTACAATTAATTGTGCGTCCCTTTCTAGTGTGACCCAAACGCTTGAGTAGGAGACACTAGTACTTCAGTACTTTGTAGCAGAAGCAAACTGATGAAGAATTAACATACATATTTGACTAGCCTATATGTGAACTTATAATTTCTAGCAAAACAATAAGAAATAACATTTAGGATTTCATATATATTTGCTTCATTATACATTTACTTACGTGTTTCACCAATTTTGGTTATTATTGATGTACATATTCGTTAATTTGATATTACATAAAATATGAGCTTAGTAATGAGTTCTTGCGAAGGGATAAAATACAGTTACTTCGGACAAATTGGGGAAGGTTCAAAACAACGATGTTGGAAACAGCTGAAAAAGTGTGACGAAGAACCACTGATAAGAAAAGATGAAATATTCCTGTGGAATGACAGATTAAGAGAGGAAGTTGCAAAGGAAAACAAAACATTCCATATATGATTTCCAGAGAACACCGAGGAAGCAGAAAAGGAGTACACTGAAATGGAGAAGATGTCGAAGAGAATGGGGACATGGGAGAAGAGGAAGTGGAAGAGTGGACAGGAATGACGGACGAGGACTGTGAGGGGAAAGCAGACAACAGAGCGGTTAAATCTAAGAAAAAAGGCGTAATGGCAAATGTCAGGATTATTAATAAAGAAGGAAAGGAAGTTGAGAGTGTGCAAAGAGTCAAGGAGATGTGGGAGGAATATTCTGAAAAGTTAGATAATCCCAGTGGAAATATAGAAGACGAAAACGAGAAGCCTGGGGATGAAGTGGTTTTCGAGATTCATATAACCTGGACAGAGATAGAGGAAGCAATGATGACTATAAAAGGAGGAAAATCTTCTGGACGGGATGAAATACGTATGGAGATGGTCTAAGCAGATGGAACTGTTGGAGTGTAGTGGCTCGATTGGATCATGAGAACAGTATGGGAAGAAAGGACACCACAAAACTGGAAAAAACGACGCCTGAAACCAATGTTGAAATTAAAGGGGGAATTACGTCGATGTGTCATGCTGTCAGGGTATAGGAGAGGGTTCTGGAAAAAGATATTCAGGAAAACAGAAGAAGGAATCACAGATCGACAATAGATTTTGTTTTTATTGGACGACAGCGCCAAAGTAGGCATTACGTAAATGGTAAGGATTTAGTAATGGTGTTACTGGACACTGAGGAGGCGTGTGGCAGCGTGAAAAGCAAGATTTGGGAAACTTTTCAGAAAAGGGGAATTAGAAGGTTGACTATGAGAACAATAAAGGAAATGTAACAAGGAAGTGAGAGTTGTATAAAAGTAGGAGGAAATAAGACAGACTGATTAGAATAGAAGGCTGAAGCAAGGGAGTCCAGTATTCCCAGTACTTTACATCACCCTTATGGACCACATTATGTCAGGAGCGGCAGCGCGAATATGAGGTGAAAATATTGAAGCAATTGTGTTTGCAGATGATTTTATGGAGTGGGGAATGGAGAAGGATTGGTACAAGAAAGATTGCATGTTTGGGGTGGGGAGGTTGGTATGACAGTATGGATTGAATTGAATAATTTCCTGGGGTAAAAAAGATTTCAGGTTTGCAGCCGGTCGTCGTAAACTTCATTGCACGATATTTCGGCTGGACAACTGCCAGCCATCGTCAGGTGAGCCGAACAAATTTTACAATTTCTTAGAAAGAAAGTATTGATTCCACAAAACCGAACAATAAGAATATGTAGTATTCACCCACGGTCGTCATGTAGGTACCCCTTCAAGGAGTAAGTCATTTTAACAGCGTAGTCATATACGTATATTCGCTAATGAAACTCTTCATAAACATTCCATCACAATTTCAGAACAACAGTGACTTCAGTACCTACAACACATTTGCTACACATTGTTAAAGCCCTCAGTGGCTCAGAAAGGAATTCAAAACGCAGCAAAAAAAAATTTAGATCGTTTGCCCAATAACATAAAATTTCTGACAGACTGCAAAGCAAGTTTTAAATCTAGCCTAAAATCATTTCTCCTGGGCAACTCTTTCAGTTCCTTGAATGACATTCTATTTTAAAACTGATGGCCTGGTGAATAAAAGTTGTTTTTAAGTGTAGCTGGATCAGTAGAGTCCATTAATGTTAACACTAATCACATATACATATCCTGTTAATTGACTCCTTTCACATTACTTAGATAAAATAATAATTAAATTGTCTGTGGAACATGTAATTAACTGCAGTTGAATGCAAAGAGGTGTGGAGTGTTGGCAACAAGGAGGAATAAGAGAAGAGTAGCAATGGATATAAATATTAGAGAGCAAGTACTAAAGAAAGTGGAAAGTTTCAAGTACCTGGGAAGTACAATAGAAGACAGTTAGAGGAATCATAAGGAGATTAGTGAAAGGAGAAGGCAATCACTTGGATTCCTATTAAGTGCGAAAAACCTGGTATGGAGTTAGAATGTACTACCAAAACGAAAGCAATTGTTCTACCGTGCGTTTTATGTTGCAATATTCAGGTATTCACGCTTCTTAGAAATTTCATGTCTCAAGACTATCTTCTGATCACCTGTCTCTTCTTCATTAGTGAGGACGAAGGCTAAGACTTACTAGAATGGATATAATAAGGAATGGGGCGATGAGAGAAGCAGTGAAAGAGACGACCACGCAACATACCCGTGATAATATAAGATTGAGCTAGTATGGACACGATAAAAGAATGGGAGTTAGCAGAATACCGATAGAGACTCATGAAATGACAGCAGGAGGCAAGAGACTTACAAGGGACGCCTTGAATGTGAGGTCGCAAGATCAGTCTTTAGTAAGGTTCGTTTGAAAGTCTTGTGTTAACAATTTTGACAGAAACAATACTAGCTCTTAATGATTCACCCTGTGCATCAGGAGTGCGACAGAAAATGAGCGTCTGGAAAGCTCAAAGATCAACCTCCTATGGGATTTACAGAGTACACTTCATGAAATGTACATCGTCGACATTTAAAAAATGTCCAAACAAACCTTTAACTTGCACCATGAACGCTGAACAAAAAATGAGTTACACAGGGATCACAAATGTTCGCATCGTCAAGATCGAAAACGGAATCCTAGGGAGTTACAAACTGTGAGGGCGTACAGGTGGGTATCCCCTCTCAAAGAATGGATATAGAATTACATTGGTCTAACGTTGTGGCGGGAACTGATGGAATGTAATGGAATACAACCAAATTCGAAATAGTCTGTCGTGGAGACTATCGTGAAACTAGCTACCATTTAAAGCGTAGCTGCGGATAGTGTGATAATATGTTTTATAGACAAGAAAAAAAAACTTCCAGAGGCTGAGCTCGTCAGGTGGTTCCAGATGTTATGAACTGCAGTGTCACACACTTTTCAGGAGGGATAGTTTGTCCCAAAGGAGTATGATTTTTATACGCTGACTACCGAAAGAAAGTTATTTTGAGCAGCTATTGGCCAAAAGCAGTGAACATACCATAGTTGTAGTTCTCTTAAGCCCATTTTCCACTATTGCTTGCTGTGACAGAAACAATCCCTACTGTCCTTGCAAGATCACGCAACGAGAAAGAATTGTAGGGGGCAGAGCACCTCTAACTTTTCCCAGCACAATAAACAATTTTCCCGCCAATTTACCATCCAGATTAACAGTCGGCGTAACTGTACACAAATGCGCTAATGCACTGACGTTAACATGTTGATGTAACTCTCTTGGCACGTCTAATTTCCAGGATTCGTTTCATATGCATTTCCTCTTCCAATCCAGACTGGTCGGAATTGCAGAAAAATTCCTTACTGAATGGCTGGATAGCTTCGTTTATCTCATCTACAAATTTTCAGGCCGATTCCTCAGCTTGCCGTGCATTGTCAAGTTGACACTGAGTTTGGAATTACGTTGTCTTACGTCTTCCAGCTCTGTAGCTCAGTCTGAACGTATGCGACCATCCACTGCTTCCTTGCAATCGTTGTAATCTATGTCGCACACAATTTGATGCAGATAACGCAGCAGCCATTATGATCCACATCCTGCAAATTGTATCGCGAATCCTTGAAAGGCGGAAACAACCAACAACAGTTTTTGTAGCAAGTGCGCCATGTCCACCGTTGAAAACCCGTAGTTTTTCTTGTAAACTACGCTGCTGAGGACTTATTCGAAATCTTTTCATAATTTGTTTTTTACTACGCTGCGGATGATCTTCCATGTGCGTAACTATGTTCAGTACCCGCTTCTTGGATAAAGATTGTATTTTACTACGTTTCAATGAAGGTGGGATTTGTGGCTCTCTGTCCGACATGGATGATGAACTTCATGACGCGATATATGTTTCACTATCACTTTACTTGTTAAGCACGTATCGTCATCATTGTACTCCACATGTACAGTGACCGCTGAAGGGAGCGTATACGGCACTAATATTTCGTCTGCCACTTCTTTCTAGCTCTGCAAAAGTTCCTTGTGTTCCTTTCTGACGAAATGTCAGCTTCAGCAACTGTTGTTGTGGATACGGGGTCTTCAAAAAGTCTCTCCGCAGTGCCGTATGATTGTTCACATGCCTCGGTTACTTCCCTTCAAGTGGACTCTCCCAACATTCCACTGTTTCGTTTATCTAAGCCAGCGTAATTAGTATCGTTGGTGTGTGCGTTACGTGTTGACGTGAACGTTTGAGTTTAGTTCCTTTGTTCGTTTGTTTCGTTTTTGTCACTGTTAAAATGCTAACCATTGAAGAAGGTGCGTTTTTAGTCGAACGAGTGTTCAAAGCCAGCGGTAAATACACAGTTTCAGTTCGTGAAACATTTAATTCAGTTTTCCCGGAGACAACACTCCCACATCGCTATACTGTGCGAGATTTGATTAACAAATTTCGAAGTTCGGGTTCAGCGACAGATGCACCGAGAAGTGGTCGTCCTAGCGTTTTGTCTCAGGGTTAACTACTCAATATTTCCGATAAAATGACCATAGTTCGAACAAATCAGTAAGAAAACTCGCCCATGAAATCGAAATTAGAGTCGGAACGGCCAACACAGCTATAAGGAAAAAATTAGAACTTTTGCCACACAAAGTGACAATCGTGCAAGAACTGAAAAATACTGATCATGGCAAGAGACTGCACTATTGTTAATGGTTCAAAAATTTCGTTCAACAAAATGAAACGATTTTCGCTCATGAGGCGTGTTTTCATTTATCCGGGTACATGAACTCGCAAAATTCTCGTATGTGTAGTACTGCAAATCCATTGTGTATTCATGAGGAACCACTTCATTCTGTGAAAATAGGAGTCGGATTGCAATTTCTAGACGTCGGACTGTGTATCCCACATTTTTCAACGAAACAATAAACGCACAACGATACTGCAGTGATAGTCTGTACCCATTCATAGGAGAACTTATGTTAAGTGAAATACTGAACGTTATTTTTAACAAGATGGTGCAACCACGCATACAGCTCGCGTTTCAATGTCACTGCTTGCTGATGTTTTTGGTGATCACATAATTTCACAGGGACGTTGGCCTCCACGATCGCCTGACCTAACATCACCTAACTTTTTCTTCTGGGGTACAGCGGAAGCAGCTGTCTGTAAAAACTGTCCAATCCATCGATGAATTGAAAACTGAAATATCCATTTTGACTGCTTCTGTTACAGAAGAAATGTTACGGCTTGTGTTTGGAAACATGATTATACGAATTGAGTTGTGTATTCAACAACAGGGGGCACACTTTCAAATTTTTTGTAAGTAAAAATAAATATTCAATAAATTAATAAATTGTATTTCACAGAGTTTCATTTGGGTATATTCACTGCGGCATACGTCATGCGTGGCTAACAATCATACGGCACTGCGGAGAGACTTTTTGAAAACACCCCGTATATTGCAATGTTTTCTCTGTTTATCGTTGCCATTGCCCTGCTTTGTTTGAACACTAGTATTATTGTAATGAGTTAGTTGTCGACCAAGCAGTTCATCTACGCTCCGTAGCCTCATGCTGTACTCAATATTGGATACCTAGAGCCCCGCCACCTCTTGCCATTAGCAGCCAATACTGTGGTTGCTTGGCAGAGAAAATACGGGTCGTAGAATGTCGTAAACAACGTTGGCCTTTTGCGATCTCACAATCGAGAGGTTCCTTGTTACAAGAATATCGAGAACAGGAGGATAGCAGAAGTGATGGAATGCGAGAAGAAGACAAAAGACTGGGATAGAATGCAGAGAGAAACTTGGTGGGAGAACAGGAAAAGATGGAGGTATTTATGTTGGAGACAGATCCAGCCAGGAGCTGGAAATTGTAAAAGACTTTGGTGACAATGGTAATTGTGGTGATAATCTCATCCCTTTCTTACCGGAGAATTTAGATGAAATTACAGTAATTATTAAGTTCAGAGGCATGAACCTGAACAGCAACGTTTGTGGTAAGGCAAGTCACAATTTGCTGATCTCCACCCAAGTTTCAGTTCGGCATTGCACCCAGGCATCAGACGCAGTCGTAGGCTACGTCAGCTGCGTCCTGTTGTGCCTGTATTGACGCAGACTGAGCTCTTGTGAGGGTGGCGCCGGTTGCCAGAGGCGCGATACGGAGACGGCGGAGTTTTGGGCGCGGCTCGCGGCCTTTACCTTAATGATGCCCGCTGTGAGGATCCGCCCTCGGAGGCACTCTGTGGAAACCGCAGCCCGTGGCGCGCCCCGAGGGCAACTCTGCAGGAAGCGGGCCGCCTGTGTAGACCCCAGAGCCGTCTGCCGCGCTGAGCCCCGGGGGAGCTTTGAACACGCCGTCTCCGCTCGTACTTGGGCGCTCTCGAGTTCACTTGCCACTGTCACACGCATTGTTTACTCAGACGACAAATGCCCTGGTAAGGAGCGGAGGCCCTCTCAGCGCCGCTACGGTAGGTGCTAGTACCCTGTAAACTGTCTCGCAAAGTGATTGTAATTGCAACAAATAACCATGTTCGAACTGCTTTAGTGCCCATATGTTAAGCTTGATCTGAAACTGGAATTCTAGTGGTAGAAGACGTTTCACCACTAGTTTTTCAATGGTTGGGAGAGGTGAGGAGAAGAGGTGGCGTAAAGTTCCTGATCACCAGATTTTAGGGTAGTATACTGGATTAATGTGGAAACCTCGCCGCAGTTTCTTATGAAGTGACGGCGTGGGACACAGGTGATAATGTTGTGTCTGCACGGGTACAAAAAGGGCTTGGTAATTTTGACGAAAATTTGGGCTTCTGAAAGGAGTTTTTCAATGAAAGATAGGGTTAAAAATTAACAAATTCAATATATTCAGTTAATTAGTAAGCTACATGTTACACAGATCATCTGAACGATTCCTTTATATAAATTACGTAGACTAGGTCAGTTTATAGAATATGCTTACATTAATGAACGCATTATTACGAATACGGACGAGAGATACATCTCCCGTTTATAGACTACAAGAAGGCTTACGACAGTATACATAGATCTAGCCTGATTAGAACTATGACAGAGTTTGGTATACAAAAGAAGTTGGTCAAACTGGTAGAGATATGCCTAAATTACACAAAACTTAAGGTTAAGGTAGGCAATCAAATGACAGAAAGCTTCCAAGTTGTAACAGGATTACGTCAAGGAGATGGGCTATCACCGGTCCTCTTCAACCTGGCACTTGAGAAGGTAATGTGGGATTTCAACAAATAAAGCATCAAGGGCATTCAAATTGGTAATGAACACATTACATATCTGGCCTATGCAGACGACATTGCACTATTAGCATGCACACCCGAAGATCTGAAGAGAAGTATGCAGACCTTGGAGTTATTGGCAACTAGGATCGGTCTACAAATTAGCTCTGAAAAGACAGAGTATATGACCATAGGAAGAAAGATCCAGAACTCTCAAGATTTAATTGTGAACAACACCAGGTATAAACATGTGAAAGAGTTCAAATACCTGAGATCATTTTTTACATCAACTGAAGCAGAGATAAAAGCACGACTGCAGGCGGGAAACAGTTACTATCGCTCTCTAGACCCTATATTAAAATGTAGAAGTGTCTCTCAACAACTAAAGCTACGGTTGTATAAGACATTAATAATGCCAGTAGTACTTTATGGCTCTCAAACCTGGAGCACTCTAAAACAAGACCTTAAGCGACTGCTAACATTTGAAAGGAAAGTCCTCAGGAAAACATTTGGAACAGTCAGAGATCAGACTACTGGAGAATGGAGAAGACGCCATAACACTGAATTAGAAGAGCTGTACAAGGAGCCTAACATCTTGGGAATGATGAGAAGCAAAAGACTGCAATGGGCTGGACATGTTGTTAGAATGGAGGCAACAAGATGGCCCAAAATCACAATGGACTGGATCCCGTGGGAAGACCTAGAAAGAGGTGGATCGATGGAGTGAGAGAAGACCTGTTGCAGCTGGAAGTCACGAAAAACTGGAGACAGATAGCAGAAGACAGAGACGGATGGAGAGCTCTAACTGTGGTGGCGCGCGGTCCTCTGGGCCTGATCGCGTGAACTGAATTGAACTGATATTATTACTTTTAGTCCAACTATTGGAATTACACCTCTTCTTTTTCCTTCTTTTGCTTTTTCTGGCTACCAGTTTTAAGTAGAAATTCACCAATGGATAAGGAGGACTTGTTCTGGGCCGAACTAGGTGGCCGAGCGGTTCTAGGCGCTTCAGTCCAGAATGGCGTGACTGCTGCGGTGACGGCTTCATAGTGGACACGTTGTCAGTAGCTCACGTTCTATAGGAGCAAACAACCTGTGGTGAAGCGACGATCCTTCTCGGCATATAGGCCACAATGAATTGTACTTTAACATCACAGGACATTATGATCAAGAATCCAAACAAATTATAAAAATTAACATATGTCTGAGTGTATGTTCCACATATTCTCCTAAAACACTGGGATGATTTCTACCGAAGTTGGTATACATACCCCTTACTGTCAGTCAACAACCACTGTGAGGCTACGAACCACTTACCGATCGTAGTTCAGAAGATATGGCGTCATAAACACTAATATATGTGAAAAACTGCAGCATCATGCATGAAGTTTAAATTTGTTACTGCTGTGCAGGTAACTCTATTCGCAATAAATGTCGC
The DNA here is from genome assembly GCF_023897955.1 of Schistocerca gregaria. NCBI lineage: Eukaryota > Metazoa > Arthropoda > Insecta > Orthoptera > Acrididae > Schistocerca > Schistocerca gregaria. The sequence continues at coordinate 691,997,905 of NC_064921.1, read as the reverse complement.
AGGCAGTATCCAAAAAATATCCTGCTATTTGCACCTACAAAATTATATCATGGTACCACAAGTAGTTCGGGAGGTATAAAATCATAAACACTGAGATGCGTGAAAAATTGCAACATGGCGCACGACATTTAAATGTATTATGTCTTTGGTACTAATTCTACTCACAACACATTTTGCAGACAGTACCCACGTGTGCCACTGAATGTACCTACAAAATTATATGACTGTATGACACCTAGATCAGGCGATATCACGTCATAAGCACTGAGATGCGTGCAAAAAAGGCCGCATCATGCGTGAAGGTTTGTATACATTCATTCTTTAGTACTAAAACACTCCTCTAGTCGAATCAGCTTAAGGAAGTCACTGACACCTGGCAGTGTTTTCGATAGCATTCATCTGTGAAGCGCAAACGGATGTTCAAATGGTTCATTTGGCTCTGAGAGCTATGCGACTCAACTTCTGAGGTCATCAGTCGCATCAGTCGCCTAGAACGTAGAACTAATCAAACCCAATTAACCTAAGGACGTCACGCACACCCATGCCCGAGGCAGGATTCGAACCTGCAACCGTTGCGGTCGCTCGTCTCCAGACTGTAGCGCCTAGAACCGCACGGCCACTCCGGTGTTCAAATAGTTCAAATTGCTCTGTGCACTATGAGACTTAACATCTGAGGTCATCAGTCCCCTAGTACTTAGGACTAATTAAAGTAACTAACCTAAGGACATCACACACATCCATGCCCAAGGCAGGATTCGAACCTGCGACCGTAGCGATCGCGCTGTTCCGGACTGAAGCGTCTAGAACCGCTCGGCCACCGCGGCCGGGCAAACGGATGTAGGTGGAAACAATAGCCGTCTACAGAGCTGTGGAGAAGCGTTGTCATATAGACGTTTACAAAATCACGTTGTAGGAACGCGAAGCCGCAGTGCTTATGCATTTGTATGTTATACATCTTTGTGCTTCTGTTTTTGTTTGTAAAAGCCCGGCTGTTCCTTTTTGCTACTAGACAGTAGTAGGCTATTAGCCGACACCCGGTTCCACTCTCTCTCTGTTCTTTCGTCATTATACAACGCAGAAACGACACTACGATATATACACCACCATTACAGTCGCCTACACTCCACAGATACAGTTAATAGACAAGTTTCTTCAGCCACCAGGAATGGGGTAATTATATGAGGTGGAATAAAAAGCTTTTCCTATTAGGCAGCTGAGCCAGTCTCTTGGTATCTACAAGTCAACGCTGTCACACGAATGTTTCTTTTCCCCCCAAACCTTAATTGTGCCATCTGGCTATAAAACTAACATTATATGATTCTAGCGTTATCTGTCGCATGAGCACTCCTATGGCAAACAGGGCGTGGCCTCTAAGTGTATCATACGACGATCGTTCTGAAAGTAATACCTTCACTTTTTATCGTGGAAACTTGGCAACAGCACAGCTAAATATAGCAATATTTCAGCTACAGACTGTCATTTCTCACATAATCACCACCATTCATTATGCACTTGTACCAACGATGAACCAGAGCCTGCCTTCCTCGATTGTAAAAATCGGAACCAGCTGAAGCTAATCACTTCCTTACAGCTTTGACAATAACAAGCGAGTCTTGAAAATGTTCGCCACGTAGTACGTCTTTCAGAGGCCCAATGGGATGGAAGTGTGAAGGCTCTAATTCGGGATCGTACGGTGGATGTGGTAAGACAGTCCAGCCGAAATGGGTTGCGTGGTCGCAAAACTGGTGTGAGGCCTGGCGTTATCCTGTTGTAGGTGAAAGTTAGTCTTCTTCTCTGGCCTTACCCTGGAACCAGCTTCACAGGGAAGAATCCTCGGAATCACTGAAGCAAGTCATATACAGACAGTACCGATGAATGTGCCACCAGGTGTGATCTCGAAGCGTTCACAGTGGCGCTGAAACACAAGACACCTTCGTAGTGGGCCAGTACAATATTGATCACCTCACCTCCTCGAAACAGACCGAGTGACGAAGCGCTGTAGTGAGACGCTGAGCTCGCATTCGTGACTAACACTGTTCAGTGTTAGTCATCCAAATTGAGATTCTCGGTGCTTTCCCTCAATCGCTTAACGCAGATACTAGGATTGTCCCTTTGAAAAAGAAACTACCAGTTTCCTTCGCTATCCTTCCCCAACCGGAGATTGCGTCCCGTTACTACTGACCACGTCATCGACGGAACGTTAAACTTTAATCTCCCTTCTCCTCTGTTGTTGCTTTGCCGATTAATTACACAAATGTAGATAAGACTCACAGTTGCCTCAAAAGTTTCCTTCCAAATTTTTTATCGAATCCTGATGGCATATTAGGTTTTAAATGACAAGAAAAATGGGGAAAGAAAGAAACGGGAAATGTGAGAATTCGTGACTTCCAGCAGCACAGGGCATTGTAGTAATGCGATGACGAAAGTTGAAAATTTTTGCCAGACTGGGACTCGAACAAGGATTTTCCGTTTCCATGTCGAGCCACCCCGACACGTATTGTAACAACTCAGATTTCCATCTCACCGCATGATGCATTGCCGCGACCCTTGTCCATTAACTCCTTAGTTATAAATTATTGATTCCCGTAGGAGGCATCGAGCTTTCACAGAAATATAAGTACATGCATGGTAGTATTAGGATTTGACAATACCTTAGAATGCCGTAATACACTGAAGTGCCAAAGAAACTGGTATAGACATGCGTATTCAAATACAGATATATGTAAACAGGCAGATAATACGGCGCTGAGGTCGGCAACGCCTATGTAAGACTTGGATCAGGTGTTAGATCGGTTGCTGCTGCTATAATGGCGCATTATCAAAATTTAAGTGAGTTTGAAAGTAGTGTTATAGTCACCGCACGAGCTATGGGAGACAGAATCTCTGAGGTAGCGATGAAGTGGGGGTTTGCCCGTACGACCATTTCACGAATGTACCGTGAATATCAGGAATCATGTAAAACATCAAATCTCCGACATCGCTGCGGCCGTGAAGAGATTCTGCAATAACGGGACCAACAACGACTGAAGAGGATCGTTCAACGTGACAGAAGTGCAAGCCTTCCGAAAATTGCTGCCGATTTCAAAGCTGGGCCATCAACAAGTGTCAGCGTGTGAATCATTCAACGAAACATCGTCGATATGGACTTTCGGAGTGGAAGGCCCGCCCGTGTACCGTTAATGACTGTACGACACAAAGCTTTACTCCTCCCCTGGGCCCGTCAACACCGACATTGGACTGTTGGTTACTGGAAACATGTTGCCTGATCGGATGAGTCTCGTTTCAAATTGCATCAGGCGGATGGACGTGCACGGGTATGGAAACAACCTCATGAATACATGGACCCAGCGTGTCAGCAGGGGACTATTCAAGCTGGTGAAGGCTCTGTAATAGTGTGGGGCGTGTGCAGTTGGAGTGATATCGGACCCCTGGTACGTCTAGATACGATTCTGACAGGTGCCACCTGCATTACCACCTGCATGTATTCGTGTCCATTGTTCATGCCGACGCACCTGGGCAATTCCATCAGCACAATTCGACACTCCACAAGTCCAGAATTGCTACAGTGTGACTCCAGGAACGCTCTTCCGAGTCTAAACACTTCCGCTGCCCACCAAACTCCCCAGACATGAATATTATTGAGCATATCTGGGATGCTTTGCAACGTACTGTTCAGAAGAGATCTCCACCACCTCTTACTCTTACGAATTTTTGGACAGCCGTGCAGGGTTCATGGTTTCAATTCCCTCCAGCACTACTTCAGACATTAGTTGAGTCACGTTGTGTTGCGGCACTTCTGCGTGCTCCCAGAGGCTCTACACGATATTAGGCAGGTGTACCAGTTTCTTTGGCTCTTCAGTATATATCTTTTATAATTTTCATTATGTCGCAACATCTGTTATTAGTCGCAAGTTCTCCGTAACTGAATTCCAAATTAATATTCTTCTGAATAATTTTCAACCACCGAATATCAGCTCCTTTACAATCTTCCCCATCTTAGTTCCTACAGTTCCTGCATTAAGGTTAAAAGCACACGAGGAAGATGATCATAAAGCAGGCAAGAAACACGTTCCCTTCTACTGATCAATATATAAACAGACTCCTGGCGTCCATTAAAGCAAGTGAATAAAAGCAACCAGCAGTCCACCTATACGTGAAAACAATCTGCGCTGTAAGTTTCACTCAGTTCGATGTTTACACGAACCGTACAAAGTGAACCAGTTTTCCGTTTGTTTCTGCCTCCACGCAGCTGCTCGTTGCTCAGGGGAAACACTGACCTCAGTAGCCACAAACGTTGGCCTGGATGCTAAACAAAGCATTCAAACAACAGTTTGTTTCCCTGTTTGCCTTTTCCGAATATTTAAAACCCGACAGAAAGCAACACTTTATTCGCCCGTGTTCTTTCTTGCTTAGGCCATCATACGAATGTAGCGATACTAAAGATCTAAGCCGTATTTCGAGAGTCACAATTCCGACTAACATTAAGTACCTTAGATATGTAGGAAGACTGAATTGTTTCGTATTGAAACAGACCATAAAAATAAACCTTGAATCTTTAATGAAATATACTGACAAAGGAGTCTGCATAAAGACGCAATGACGATAGAATCTACAGCATTCTTACATTCCCTCGAGGCAACTACAGTTCTTTTATATGGAACAGAACAACGTTACAAATAGCAATAAAGGACAAATGTAAGTGCAATTGACTAATACACATGTATCAATACTAAAACGGGACTTTCATATACGATACACACCCAGAGAAAAATGCCCTGTAAACCACTTAAACGATAAAGGTTACTAATGGTATATAATTATATGGTATCTGTTCTTCCGAACATGCCCCAGTGGTCAGCGCATCTGCTTAGTAAGCAGGATATCTGGGTTCGAATCCCGCGCCGACACAAACTTTCAGCTTTCCTCATTGGTTGAAATCAATGCCCTTTCGCAGCCAATGTCTCAGGCGAGGACGACCAATGATCTCTTCAGCACGGGCGCACACGAGGCCTTAACTCTTACGTGAATTGGCGAAATACCGCGAGTAATTATGAGAATGGGCAAGGGACACTACATTCGTAGCGTGTGCATAAGTTGATATTTGGGTCTGACAGGAGGCGTGCTAGGATAGTCCATACAGTTGCTATAACCACTCTGTTCGGATGGCTCAGTGGTCACCGCATCAGGTAGGAAGCAGGAAACCCTGGTTCGTATCCCATTCCAGCATAAATGTTCAGCTTACCCACTGATTTAAACCAATGCCCAATAGGAGCCAATATCTGTAATTGCATTGTCTCGTAATTACTGATGGTTTTGTTTATATGTCCTGTAACTGGTTTAGCCAAAAATGGTACATAGTTCACTTTAGTTTCGAGTTCGCTGGATATAATTCCTTATATTGTGTGGAATTATCTTCATCTCGATTAAAAGTAAACAGTCCTTGCCATGGACTCGATTAAGAATGTCCAGCGAACTCCACCGTTCCCAATGAATATACAAGGAATCAAGAACTGGATCTACATCTACATCTGTATTTGCATCTGCACCTATACTCTACTAACCACTGAGAGGGGCATAGCACAAGTACATTACATTATGTTGTTACTGATCCAGTCTTCAGACGGAAGATTGATTTGGTGTAGCTCTCTATACCGATCTACCATGCGTAAAACTCTGTCGTGTCCTGACTTAGAATAGAGTAGAGGTTTCGAGGTCAGTCTTCAATTTGCTAGCGGCGAGGAGCAAATGCAGAAATACAAATTCCCAGTGAAGGCAGGATGATGACTTGGAACAGCGTCAAACACAGGGCACCTACAAGAGATGCAGATTTTGGAATTCGACAGGATGATTGCAGCAGAATACTCTTGGCATTCAGGAATCTGGTTAACAATTTTATTTGTGACCAGACTAATTACTACACTGAAGGCTAATTATAAACATTAGAAAAAGTAAAGGAGGCAATTGCTTACACAACAGAAGTCAATACCTGAAGCCACGAGGGCAGTTGCTAACAGAAGCAGCGAACATTAGTAGCACGCTGAGTACAGACTTGAAAGCAATGCTCCGAGTAAGAAAATCAAACATGTCGGAGCTTACCGAGGCTGGCCACGAGCGACACGGGGTCGGTGACCGAGCTACCTGACTGCCAACTGCCACTGAAAACAAAGACATGGGTTTTTAAAGAATCGTGACGACGCACCATTTCTTCCTTCCTATAGTGGACCCACCAATCCACTAGCACATAACAAGCTTTGGCCAATCTGAGGAGTCATTCTGCACTTCCAGGGCGCCTCAGGCCAACCACATTTAGATATCTCCCCTATTCCTACTCGGGTCTGAAAGCTAAACGTCACTGCCACTCCTATAATGGCCAGCAACAACAATGTTTTACGTCACTTGGCTCCGCCCTTGGCCCTTCTGTAAGTAGGGACTGCTGCAGTAGCATTCCAACGTGGGTAAACCCACTGACGTTGCAGTTTTCAGGAGCAAGTATCAAGCTTGCTGCCTCTACTGCGACGTGCCTTTTCGTGGCTATCTTCTATAGTGACTCCTTACGACATCGTCTCGGCCATGGATGGAGTTATCAGTTAATTCTCTGAAGTGAAACTTCTCCCCAGGGTCAGCTACACAGAGCGTCTGCCATTGGCACGGCTCTACTGTTACTATTTAACTCCGCTAACCTAAACGCTACCACTTCTCCCTGCTCTCTGCACTGTGTCTCTGAATTCCTACCTTGGAGTGTCTTCAACGACTCCAAATAGGCTTCAGTGTAACAACGTACAAGCCATTATGTCGTCAATATATGACATCTCCCCCCATGGCAAAAACGTGTTGACAATTATTCGGCAACAAATCTGTAATCTGACTTCTGATGTCGTTAAAACATATTACCTCTAGAAACATCATAGACATTATTGGTTAATGATTTCGGTTCTCTTTACATTTCGTATTTCACTTCACTTCTGCACATATGTAAACATCAACATAAAACACTGTTTCATTTTTATAGCATTTGTATACACATAGATACATACGCTTAGAAGCATCATATAAAACATATTTCCTTTTTTATATTACAGATAGAAATACACAACAAAATCAAATATTTTTCTTTCTCTTTTGTTTTTATATCACGTCCATATTTATTTGTTTATTTTTCTTCACGTCACTTATACATAAACGTATCAATACAGCCTATTACATACCATCATTATAATAATAAATGTGAAAGAAAACTCGCAATCTTACAAAATACTTGTTTACAATTTAATTATGTGACAATTTACTTATGTGATTCACAACAGTAATTTCTTATGTACTAAGGGAGCTTTGCAATGCTTTTCATTACCTCTAGCCTCTGTGTAATGATGGCACAGGCAAAACAACTCTTTCCTCATTGGGCTCAAACGTAACGGAACCTTCACCACGTTCTTCACTGTTTTCTCTGCTTGACCGCAAGGGCCGTCTACTACGTATGCGTGTCATATCCGACCCTTCACATGTGTTTACTATAATCGTCCTCATACACACTTTCCACAACAATCATCCCACATGCCCTTCCACAAGTACTTTAAGCAGTCTCTAAAACATTTGTAGTATCTGCACAAACAACACATAAACATAATAGTAAATATTACAACTCCTAGGTAAGACCAAAACGAATGATGATACCAAAGTATTTCTCAGAAACTATGCCGCTCCTGAAAAGCTATTTCCTCATCTATTTCCGTGTTTTTATGACCTGCTACTTTAAGGTCATCTAAATGTTGTATTACCTGCTCCAACGGCATGTCTAACTGTAACTCAGAAATGTTCCTCTTTTCCTTATTTATAATAAAGCACTCAATCTCCATGCTTAAAGCTGGCACTATGCCTTCACTGCTTACATTAATTCTTATTATTAGTTCGGACTCTACGAACAACTGTTCCTTTGACCATCAGATCTGTTGTCTTGCACTCATTACACAACATTATCAAGCCTTCCTCTTTTGGAACAACGAATAACCGTTGGTCCCGACTCAATGGAGTCCAAATACAGTCATTTAGTTTCGCAAACTTCTTGACACAGTCTTTGGGAATTTCCCTTATGGATTGCCACAACTTTGCTTCATATGTTTCGTGATCATATGTGGACATTGAAACTAACTTCTGCTGATAAGTTTTACTAAAGCGACCTATCTCTAAACAAACTTTGACTTCCATCAACTTCAGAAGGTAGCGGTAATACTTTGTGCAGATGAAACAATTCGTTTTCTACTAATGACACATTCAGTACATAACTTAGTATATGGCCACACATAAAAGCGTCAACATCAACCACACGTAATAAGTGGTACCCGCTCTGCTCTATGAGAGCAATTTGGAACTTTTTGTCTTTAATATCCTCCCGAATGAAATGCAGGTATCTCACTATTTGCACTTGTTTAGTTATATAAGGTTCCAGTATTCCTTCTGAGCTTTTATATGGCAGAAACTAGCATCTCATACACCCTTTCTAACTCAGTGTAAATTGAGACCAACTGTATTAACTCTTCATTAATAGCAGCGATCACAACGTAGTGCTGTATGTTTTGATCAGTACTATTAGCATATTCATTCATGTACCTATGGAGCTTTCTCCTGTTTTTAACGATCATTTCCGCGTTACGTGCAAGGCTGGCTACTGTATGACTGAAACTAGTCAAAGTTTCTTTTACTACTGTTACTTGCTCTTTGGTCATCTTAAGCAGTTGACCACATTTGGGCATTTGTCCTTACTACAGTGTATGGGACACGCCATTTCATGTCTAGCTTACGGCTTCTGCCCCTTCTAACACTTTCATCAATGATCAGCTGTTTTAAAATCTTTCAAATTCTGGTCCCAACCATAGTATTCTTTGTTCTTCTCCTTACACTGTTTATTATATTCTTGGGCACACTGGTGCGTCTGTCTAATTTTATCTTTTAATACAAGTACATAACCTTGGTAATTATAAGTAACACCCGTGGAATCTACAATACACCCGGTAATTACATGGTCTACCGAAAAATAACTCACGTGTTGTATAATTCATGGCTCTATTGGGCGTGGTATTGTCCACGAATACCGCGAATGGAAGCCCTATTGAAATAGTGTCCCAAGAATTCTGTTATAGTTCGGTGTGATTTTTCCATTTGGGTGGTAACAGGAGGCCTGTACCCTGCCAATCCTTAACAATCTGCACACTCTCTTTAGTGTATCGCTCAAAAAATTGCTACCATTGTCACTGAGTATTACTGAAGGTATTCTAAATCTCGTACTTTTTCTTTCCACCAGGACACGAGTTACTGAAACTGCGTCCTGCTAACGGTTCTGCAGCAATGAAGTTTGTTAGAGGATCCTGGAATGTTAGTATATACCTACTATTTCTGTCTGTTATCGTCAGTCCACCGACTTTATCCAATATCACACCAATCAAACACTCCTTCTGGTGTTTATGTTATAACCAATGACATTTTTTTCTTGTTTTGCGTTATTTCGCTTTTTGACAGCTAGCGCATTTTCTGATGCATTACTCAATACCCTTTCTCATCTTGGACTACGCTCAGTATTTCCTAATTCGATCGTAAGTTCTTACGGTCTCTTGATGACCACCTATGGGTGCGCCATGGAATTCTCGCAAAAATCCGCCTTTTCTTCAGCAGTTATCTCCTGATTTTCGTCTTCCTCGACTATTGCCACTTCCTCGTTCTCATTTGCCCCTGTTTCAGTATCAGCTGACTACTTTCCTTATCCTTGACAATGCACAGTTTTTCCTGTGCCGCTACACAGTTGTTCTTGCCTTTTTTGTACACAATTTCGTAATCATATTCCTCTAGTTTCAATCTGAACATCAAGCGTGAGGACGAATCGCTAAACTTCCGACTTACTGCAATGGTTTATGTTCTGTACAGATCGTAAACTTATGACCATAAACATATAGCCTGAACTGCTGGAACGGCCAGACTATGGCCAATAACTTTCTCTCAATTCTGCTACAATTTCGCTCTGCATTGTTCAATGTCCTGGACGCATATGCTACTGGAATCTCTTTACCTAATTCCCATTGGTTAACAACTGAACCAATAGCGTCTTGGCTCACGTCCATGGTGATTATAAACTTTTTTTGAAAAATCTGTGTACTGTAATACAAGAGGTTGATAGCTTTTGTTTCAGCACTTGGAAAGCCTCTTCTTTCTTGGAGTTCTATTCATACTTTACACTTTTTCTTAACAAATGTTGTAGTGGTTTTGCCACTTTACTAAATCGCTTAGGAAGCGTATATAGTACCCAACTAACCCTAGGAAACTTTTTAATGCTTTGGTTGTGCTGAGCTGGAGATATTCCACCACTCCTTTAAGTTTATTTGGGTCTGGTGTTAACACATCTTCGGTTAAGACATGTCCCAGATATGTGACTTCCTTCCAGCGATAGGCCGAAAATTACTACATCGTCTAAATAAATAACATCTTTTCCCCCTATAAACCCAGGGGAATCGAATCCCTCAATTTTTGGAATGTGGAGGGTGGAGAATGGAACCCTATTGGCATTCTTTAGTACAAATAACGAGCGTATGGTGTGCTGAAGGCTGTAGGCTCTCTGTCTTCTTCAACCAGTAACAGTTGATAGTATCCCGTAGCCAAATCAAGTGTTGAAAAATATTTTGACTTACCCAGTCCGTCTAAAATTTCATCTATACGTGGAAGTGGAAAGACTGTGTTGAAAGTAATGTCTTTTAGTTTTCTGTTATCAGTTACCACACTCCATTCCCTTTTACCAAATGCATCCATCTTCTATGGAGTCATGAGTACCGATGAATTATAGGTGCTTGTTGAAAGTAGTATTATATAGTCCTCCAACATCCGATTTATTTCCTGTTGTAACGACTCTTTCCTCGCCTCTGGTATTCTGCAATGGTAAGAGCAAATTACTCGATCCTCTGCTTCGGGAATCAGTTTTATGCGATACCGGATTGTATCTGTATATGCCAGCTTAACCCCTGGCAAATGGAAGATATTACCATAGGCAGAACACACATTTATAATGGTCTGATTTTTTTACGTCATTTAAATGATCTAACTGCAAGTTTAGTTTTAATAAACTGATATTCGATTTTTTCTCGCTTGAGACCTTGTCTACCTTGCGCACAGTCTGATTCTGACTTGGGCTAAATTCCGGAACTTCTTCCACCTCAATGTGAGGCATCTCCATAGAAACCTCCTCTTTTCGTGTATTTAACTAATTAAACAGAATCCATTTCGTATGCTCACCAACTCTTGTTTCGTGATAATACCTTCTCTAAGCCTAGTATGTGCGACCTTTATCCTCAAAATCTTTTTCTCACGAGGACCCAACTTTATTTTAGCCACCTGGCCTGCCTTAGGCTCTGTAGCGTTCGTTTCCCTTCGGTAACATGTGTGTCTGCCAGCACCTTGTTTACATCGCCATTTCTTCGGCATTCTGTTGTTTACGTGCCGTCTGAACGGGTCAGAGAACCATGAACTTCACCGCATTGACAACTTATAGTTTCAAAATCTGTTTGTGGCTTTCTAAGAACGTGCCCCTATGTTCTTGCGCACTGCGCTTCTGTCTCCGTACGCAGTTTAAGAGGCCTATCCCAGATCTACATGGTTCCCTTCGTGTAATCTGTTACTACGCAGTTCTTCGTAAAGAAGTGTCTACCTATTAAACCACTGAGAGGAATATCAAATTCCCCTCCTACCGGATGAAACTTATGTTTCACTCTTAATTTTCGACCTATTCCGAAATCTGAAACTGCCGTCCCTTATTTATGCATGACCGGAGTTGTAATACCTTTAATTTTTTTACTTACTTCAGTTCTATACCCGGCCTGGCCTTGCAGATATTTCATATTGAACAAGCTAACTCGTGCCCCATTATCTACAACTAATTCTAATGGACTCTCTGTACTCTGTGGGCAATTCAGTTCCACAAACTCATTTTTCCTTTCACGGTCGACTTTGAATATCTTTCCCAATTCAACATAAGGTGACTGTAATCTTATACTTCCCTTTCATTTCGATGCTTCTTATTTTTCACAGAATTCCCTCCGCTGTCAGTACCCTCTCTAGCCATGTGCCTTGTCCTATGACATGCAAAACACACGACAGCTTTCGCTTCTTTAGACGGACCTTCATGTCCCAATAAATTGCCACTTTCTCACCTGACTCTCTTTGGAGCCTCTGACTCTCGACACACTTGAGACGATTGTACTTTGTGAATTCTTTTCTCGTGTAGACAGTGTAGCATTAAATGTCCTGATTTGCCTCAGATACCATATATAACAATACTTCTGCAGTCCTTACACTTGTGCCCTACAAGTCCACATGAGAAACACTTAAGGATTACCTTCGCCGTCTTGCCATGATGACTTTTGTCACCAAATCCTTTTTCCTTGATGGACATAATTGCCGACTCTTCAGTCAAAGCTACCTCTACAGCCTCAGTGAGGGTGATGTCTCCTTCCCCCCTCCCTCCCACCTTGTACATGAAATTGCCTGTATGCACTCATTGTAGATACCTTGAATGAATACTGCTCTGCTTAATTTTCCCACTAATGACAAATATCTCGCCAGTTCTGATGCTCTGGCATTGCACCAGAAACAGCTTCACGAAACTGATGTGCCTTACTGGCCCAATCTCCAATCGATGCCCCCTTTGATGGCTTACTAACAAACATACTGCAGGCATAGGAATCTGAAGTACGCTTACAGGTGCAATTTTCAACAAAATATTTCTTACTTCTTCCCAGGTGGAAGATGGTTTACACTCGAGCAGTTTACTTCATGCAGGACATTTGCATTTTAACTATTTTACTGGGTGGTTAACTTCACACACAAATTCAAAAGCTATCTCCACAGTATTAATAAATTCATTTAAAGCGGATTTTGCACCATGAAAAGCTTGGGGAATGAGTTTAAGGCCATTCTTCTTTCTTTTCCTGTAGGCCTTTATCCCGTAGGAACGCAGGGTCGGCCGTGTTATGACGTATTTGGCAATGTTAGTGGCAGACGGCGGCCGGATGCCCTACCTGCCGCCACCGCGTACTCCCCAGGATGGAATAAGTGTACCCTATCTGTCCGTTCCCGAGACCCCCGCGCTCTCATCAAGTCGAGTAGACAAGGCCACCGTGGCCGCGTCTACCCTCGTCAGGCGTCGATCTCCGGACCTCAGCGTAATTCTTGTGCTCTTCCCGCTCCGTCTGTTCTCACTGGAGCGCAAGTGCCGCTTCTTATATCTCAAAGTCGTCAGTCCAGTCGTGACATCGGTCTGAGTTCGTGCGAGACTCCTACCTATCTCAAAAATCGTTAGGGAAATCACCCCACACATGGCAACAGAAATGTTTACCTCTGTCGTTTCCTGACACAAGATAGGACGAAGTCAGAGGGTTTAAGATCAGTCTGCAATTTTCGAGCGGTGATGAGCAAATGCAGAAAGACAAGCTCCCAGTGAAGGCAGGATGATGACTTGGATGAGCGCTAAACACTGTCACAGGGCACATATAAGAGATGCAGGTTCTCGGACTCGACAGGATGCTTCCAGCATGAGATTCATTGAATTCAGGGGTCTGATTAACGCTATTTATTTGTGACTAGCCTAACTACTACAACGAAGGCTAAATCTAAACATTAGAAAAAGCAAAGGAGGCAATTTTTGCACAACAGAAGTCAGAATCTAAAGCCACGAGGGCAGCTGCTAACAGAAGTAGCGAACACTAGCGGCACTTTTTTTTTCTATAGGTGTCTGTCTGGTGTATAACGTATAAGACAAACGGCTCAGACAAGATGAGAATGGAAGCTTTAGCGATGCAGAGCTACAAAAGAAAGCAGAACACATTCTGAGACATAAAAGAATCATCAGATGGTACTGAAGGTAAACTTGAGAAGGTAAAAAATTGTAGAGAGAAACTGAGTACAGAAAGAAGTTTTGAAGGGACGATGGTTACTGTATCTGTGCAAACATGAAGAGGTGTCATATATCGACGACATAATGACTTACGCTGAAGGATATTTGGAACCATCAAGGGCACTCCAAGGTAGAAAATCTGATACACAGTGCAGAGAGCAGACGAAAAACATAGCGTTTAGGCTACCGGAGTTAAATGGTAACACAAGAGTCGTGTAAATTGCAGACGCTCTGTGCAACTGTCCCAGGGGAGAAGTTTCCGTTCAGAGAATGAACTGGTAACTCCATCCACAGCCAAGACGCTGTCGTAAGGAGTCACTGTAGAAGATGGACACGAAAATCCACGTCTTAGCAGAGGCAGCAAGCTTTATTCTTGCTCCTGAGGACCGCAACGTTAGTGGATCTGCCAACGGTAGAGCAGTCCCCACCCATAGAAGGGCCGAGTGCGGCACCCCAGCGACCTGGCTGAGAACTCCCACTGAATACAAAGACATAGGTTTCTAAAGAATCGTGACGACGCACCATTTCTCCATTCCTGTAGTCGACCCACCAATCCACCCCACTTACCAAGTTTCGACCAAACAGGAGAGTCGCTGTGCACATCCAGGGGGCCCCTAACCAACCAATTTCGTCTCCTCCATGACTACGCCGTAGGTAGTGATGCTTATGGATTATACAATGCAGACTCCAAGCTTAATATCAGCAGCGTTCAGGTGAAAGCTGAGAGTCAATACCACTCCTATTATGGCCAGCAACAACAGTGTTTTAAGTCCATTGGCTCTACCCTCGGCCCTTCTATCGGTGGGGACTCCTCTGATATCACTCTAACGTGGGTAGACCCGCTAACGTCGCGGTCCTCAGGACCAAGAATAAAGCTTACTGCCTCTGCTAAGACGGGGATTTTCGTGGTCATCTTCTACAGTGATGCCTTACGACAGCGTCTTCGCATTGAATGGAGTTACCAGTTCATTCTCTGAACGGAAACTTCTCCCCTGGGACAGCGGCACAGAGCGTCTGCAACTTGCACGGCTCTTGTGTTACTATTTAACTCCGGTAGTTTAAACACTATCTTTTTCACCTGCTATCTGCACTGTGTCTGGTTTTCTACCTTGGGGTGCCCTTGATGGCTCCAAATAGCCTTCAGTGTAACATTATGTCGTCGATATATTATACCTCTTCATATTTGCACAGATACTGTAAGCATCACCCCTTTAAAACTGCTTACTGTAGTCAAGACTGCGTTTCTCTTTACAATTTTTACTTCCTCAGGTATTCCTTCAGTACTATCTGATGATTCTTTTATGTCTCACAATGTGTTCTGCTTTCTTTTGTAGCTCTGCAACGCTAAAGCTTCCATTCTCATCTTGTCTGAACCGTCTTTCTTACACGTTATACTCCAGACACCAACAGCAAAAAAAAGAGAAAAAAATACTAACATGACCATACTCACCTACTCGCGTCCGAAAAAGGGAGAGGGGAAGGGAATAATGGAATCTGGGTACACTATTTTCATTCATCATAGAATTCTCTCGAATTTCATTCTGTCATTGTATGTTATTCCGCTAAACTGCAGATTTAACACTGCGACGATGAAAAATGCTGCAGCTTTAGCAGTCAATATGTATCTCATGTTTTCTTATTTAACACTCTGCTTAAGAAAAATCATACCGACTGCCTGGTGTGGCTGCGGTTTCGTCGCTAATCTACAGTCAAGATGGATAGGTTTCATGACAGATGAGTGCCAACCTAATGTCTTCAGTCATCCTCCGGCTCATCTTTGTTCGGCCCTTACAGAGCTCATAACACAGTGTGTTTCAAAATTACACCGAAAAATTTCGAGGGGATGCAGTAGGTGTTTTGAGGACCAAAATTAGTACAGAAACGTCATTCAACGGCGCTATAGAGCACCGGCGTCTGTGTATGTACGTATGCAGGATTATTCACGAAGATATGCAAATATTTTAGTATATTATTCTACAATTAAAAATAAAGAAAAAAGTTCATATAAACATCGGTCCGGGTGTGTTTGGTTACCAAACGGCTAATAAAAGATTTCGCCAGAAATTTAGCAACTTCGCAAATACGACGTTAAAGTAAAGCACGATTTCCATTTATTTTGTTGTTATTGATCTGGTGAATCTAATAAAACATGTTCCAGACGTGTATCTGCAGTAGTTTTCCAGAACATCCAGAGAAGCAAAGACGTAATTTTGCAAAACTTTTAATATTTATTAACTACTTGGTCCAATTTGTTCTTTAAATTCCAGACAGTTGCAGAAGTTTTCAAAAGAAGTTGTAAGGAATTTAGGAAACGACTGAAACAGCCCACTAACGGTTGCCAACAATGACATAAACGTTTATTTATTCTTAACGGAAAGTAAACAAATTTACTTGTGTAATAACCTTTGCGAACGCACTAGTCGAAATTTATAAGGGAAAATCGTTGTGGCACCTTTAACAGCAGAATACATAGTCCGGTACTCTTGTTGCTGAGATTGACGGTTTAGGCAACTGTCGGATGTATTACTGCGGATCAAAGGAAGGAAAAAATGTCCAGTAAATGTGGGGTCTAAACTGCACACCTTAGGAACTATGAGCACTTGTTCATCTTCGCTGTTGTGGGACACGTATCATCTATTCAACGAGTTCTCATAGATCTTAATCTATGTATTTTATAGCCTTTGTTTACTGGACATTTTTTCTTCTTTTGGCCCATACTACCAACTCTGAAAGTTGCCTAAATTCTTAGTAACAACAGTACCGGTGCATGTATGCCGCTCTCACAGGCCTCGAAACAACTTTCGGCTCTTTCGTTTCCGGATCAGGATATCTTATCACAGACTGATACAGTCATCCTTCTCCAACACCCCTGAAAGTTTGTAACATCATCACCCAGCATATACATACATACACAGTCGCGGCGCCTATAAATTCGATGCTTTGTAGCGTCGTTGGACGACGTTTCGGGACACAGGTTCCTATTCTAATTTTGTTCCTCAAGACACCTACTACATCCCCTCGAAGTTCGTCGGTGTAAGTTAGAAACATGCTGTATGAATGAGTCTAACACCATGGGACGTGTATTCCGTTGCAGATTCCCTACAACACGGCAACATTAAAATGTTATTCTACAAGTAAAAATAAAGAAAAAAGTTCATGTAAAGATCGGTCCACAGATATTTAGTTACGGAGTAACGGCTAATAAAAGATTTCGCCTGAAATTTAGGAACTTCGCTAATATGAAGCCATCGCAAAAGAGCAATAGATTAAAGTAAAGCATGATTTTCCTTCAATCCGTATACATTCTGCAAGAGGATGCCCGCTCCCCTAGATGCACAACAGAATCACAACAGCAGTTTACCACCTCGCTATGTTTTAGTCGACAGAGCTTTTGTAGTACACTTGGAGAAAAACACCAACCACATCAGTCGAAAAAAGGAAATACCATTTTCAGCGCTGGAAGAGAGGAGAAAAAAAGAGTGAAATGTCAAGTCTGAAGAAACGTCGTTTCAAGGATAGGGGTCTCTCACAGAGATGCGAATTCTGCTTTCCACTTGGCATGGTTGCACGGTAATGTGAAAAACTGCAGAGACGGAGATTACCTTCTAAATGTTGATTCTGCCAACCAATTTGAGGATAGTTTTGAAAGGTTTCCACATTCATCTGCTCGTATCTTGCCTTGGCCCACACTTTATCTAATCAACCCAGAGAAATGTAGTTTCCAAAATACATTTTGTTCAAATTCAGTTACGGCAGTCAACATTAAAAGAAAAAAAAACAGGGGGTAACGGATATACGAGCAGATATTTTTATATGTGGTAACTTAATAGGTACACATATCAGTTTGTTGGTCGTCTTTTCTCTGCATCGAACAGTCATCCCACAAACATGTCACAAACTATACCACCTGATGTTTTCTGCATGGTCATAAGTGGTTCGCGAAGTGAACGACAGCTGATAGTATAGAGTTTCCATTTTGCGTCCACCCTTCGATAACTGACGTGCTACGCAAGGAAAAATAGACATTCATGGCTACCTTGTACCAGGCTTAGATACAGATACCAGCCAACCTAAAAATATACGATTTGTAATAGCTACAATTATTAGCCTGCGAGTGACGTAAATACTGATGTAATGTTGTTCAGTACACCGTCCTCATTTCCAGTAGAAATATCTGCTCTTATTCCGTTACACTCTGTATAAGTCACAGAAGTAATGTAACATGTCCTTTAATGTGAACGTACGTGAGGTTTTATAGGGAAACAAAATATGGCTCATATGGTTCAAATGGCTCTGAGCACTATAGGACTTAACATCTGAGGTCATCAGTCCCCTAGAACTTAGAACTACTTAAACCTAACTAAGGTAAGGACAGCACACACATCCATGCCCGAGGAATGATTCGAACCTGCGACCATAGCGGAAACAAAATATGGTAGAGGGCATTAACATTGAATAAGCCTTCTTCAATGTTTATTTACGGTTTTTGTCCTACAATGGGGTATTAATGTGGTATATGTGTTGACATCCAGCAGGATCGTCTCTGTAATGGTGACTTTTCTCTATTTCAAATTTTTTGTTTTCAGTTTCAACCTATGTGACATGCTGGGAGTATGAATAAATTATTTTGATGAATATTCTCTAGCTTTACTTCATAACTCGTTGCATTCCATGTATTTAATCACATGAGGATGCAATTTCAGATCGCTGAATCAAAAAGGTGGCATCGAAATCCATATTACTAAGGAAAACATACATACTTTGCACACACTATCCAAATATTCGTACCAGTTAGGTACCAAAGCAGTCTACCCTCAAAACTCTAAGTATATGAATATCATTTTTTTGGGAAACAATAACTTTTATGTACTTCTTGTCAAATTTAGTTCTTGGGCCCGACACATTTTCAAACTCATCGGACCAGTTATATAAAAGTTATGAGCCATGCCGCTGGATAAATTTATTCGGACGCCCATGAGCTCAAAGACCGTCGCACCAATATTAATAACAAACGCTTGTATATTACACGCAGCTACATTCCTACGTCTACTTATTTATTTAGTTGCCTCCATTAGCGAGAGATATATCACAGCATCTAGCAGGTTACGGAAACCGTCGTAGTTGAAATTTGCTCGATGAGGTGCTCACAAATCGGTAATATTTATTTGACACTGTCATGTAGACCAAGTCTTGCCATTGTGTCACTTCTATTTTTGTTTGACATTCTTTAAATTAATCTTTTATATTAGTATGTGGGTCACTTTTGACTGTCACCCACTTCGCTCATCATGAAGAACATTCTGAAGTCTTGAATGGACCTCACATCTTCCTAGGAAACACTGATTATCAGTACATCGTCAGCATGTCGCTCTCGTGTTTCAAAATGAGAATTTGCTGTTGTAAAGCTTCACGTATAAAAATGTCCCTGTCCGAATACATGCTGAAGCTGTTTCTATTCTGTTCGGTTTTATCAAGATCTACCGTCCCCACAAGCAGTTCCTAATGGTTCAAATGGCTCTGAGCACTATGCGACTTAACTTCTGAGGTCATCAGTCGCCTAGAAATTAGAACTAATTAAACATAACTAACCTAAGGACATCACACACATCCATGCCCGAGGCAGGATTCGAACCTGTGACCGTAGCGGTCGCGCCGTTCCAGACTGTAGCGCCTAGAACCACACGGTCTTTCGGGGCGGCTAGCAGTTCCTACCCTAATGCATTTTACAAATATGTATTGTCCTACATAAAATAAAGCTTTATCATGGCAGATAAGCATAATGGTGACTGCTCAGGACTGCCTCCGTTATTAGTTAACGTACGTTTCTTTCGGCATGGCCTACCGTAATTTCGCAAACGTTTTGGGCCCATATCGTGAATATAAGTACGCAGAGGAGTTTATCTGCCAACGGCCTTGCCGCAGTGGTAACACCGGTTCCTGTCAGATCACTAAAGTTAAGCGCTGTCGGGCTGGGCTAGCACTTAGATGAGTGACCATCCGGTCTGCCGTGCTCTGTTGGCAAACGGGTGCACTCAGCCCTTGTGATGCAAACTGAGGAGCTACTTGATTGAGACGTAGCGGCTCCGGTCTCGGAAACTGACATACGGCCGGGAGAGCGGTGTCGTGACCACGTGCCCCTCCATTTCCGCATCCAGTGACGCTTGCGGTCTGAGGATGACACGGCGGTCGGTCGGTACCATTGGGCCTTCATGGCCTGCTCGGGAGGCGTTTAGTTTAGCTTAGTTAGAGGAGTTTATCTTGCACTTAAACTACCAAATGTAACAATATGTAGAGATGAAGAACAACTATGTAGAATGTTAACAACATTTACGATATTGCAGCGCCAGTGTTATTCAGTGATCATTGCATCGTAATTCGGAATAACACAGGCGCTGCAACATCGTGTTTATTCGCCGACACCGGCCAAGTGAATTTCAAGTAAAATTTCTCCCCTGTACGGGAATATACATAATGGATTTACGAGTATACGTTGTTAACACGTGGTTGACGACATAAGAAAGTTTGGTTCTGGCCGTGAGTCATGCTCGGATAGCTTAATTGTAAGGCGACCGCTCGCGGTAAGCGGTAAATCCGTCATGCAGCTGACCGTTGCTCACATTCGCAACTGCGAATGCATAACTGCAAGTGGTCGGTGCTCAGAATTCAATGGCGGGTGCCGCAATGTACACCGGCAGGAACATACAAACACGTCAACACAGCTGATAATAAAATGCAGTCGTACAGGGCTATTACAAATGACTGAAGTGATTTCATAAATTCACTGTAGCTCCATTCATTGACAAATGGTCACGACACACTACAGATACGTAGAAAAACTCATAAAGTTTTGTTCGGCTGAAGCCGCACTTCAGGTTTCTGCCGCCAGAGCGCTCGGGAGCGCAGTGAGACAAAATGGCGACAGGAGTCGACAAAGCGTATGTCGTGCTTGAAGTGCACTCACATCAGTCAGTCATAACAGTGCAACGACACTTCAGGACGAAGTTCAACAAAGATCCACCAACTGCTAACTCCATTCGGCGATAGTATGCGCAGTTTAAAGGTTCTGGATGCCTTTGTAAGGGGAAATCAACGGGTCGGCCTGCAGTGAGCGAAGAAACGGTTGAACGCGTGCGGGCAAGTTCCACGTGTAGCCCGCGGAAGTCGACGAATACAGCAAGCAGGGAGCTAAACGTACCACAGACGACGGTTTGGAAAATCTTACGGAAAAGGCTAAAGCAGAAGCCTTACCGTTTACAATTGCTACAAGGCCTGACACTCGATGGCAGAGTCAAACGCTTTGAATTTTCGGAGTGGTTGCAACAGCTCATGGAAGAGGTTGTGTTCAGTGCGAAACTTGTTTTCAGTGATGAAGCAACATTTTTTCTTAATGGTGAAGAGAACAGACACAATGTGCGAATCTGGGCGGTAGAGAATCCTCACGCATTTGTGCAGCAAATTTGCAATTCACCAAAAGTTAACGTGTTTTGTGCAATCTCACAGTTTAAAGTTTATGGCCCCTTTTTCTTCTGCAAATAAAACGTTACAGGACACGTATATCTGGACATGGTGGAAAATTGGCTCATGTCACAACTGGAGACAGGTAGCGCCGATTTCATCTTTCAACCGGATGGTGCTCCACCGCACTTCCATCATGATGTTCGGCATTTCTTAAACAGGAGATTGGAAAACCGATGGATCGGCCGTGGTGGAGATCATGATCAGCAATTCATGTCATGGCCTCCACGCTCTCCCAACTTAACCCCATGCGATTTCTTTCAGTGGGGTTATGTGAAAGATTCAGTGTTTAAACCTCCTCTACCAAGAAACGTGCCAGAACTGCTAGCTCGCATCAATGATGCTTTCGAACTCATTGATTGGGACATGGCGCGCTGAGTGTGGGAGGAACTTGATTATCGGCTTGATGTCTGCGATTCACTAAAGGGGCACATATCGAACATTTGTGAATGCCTAAAAAAACTTTTTGAGTTTTTGTATGTGTGTGCAAAGCATTGTGAAAATATCTTCAATAATAAAGTTATTGTAGAGCTGTGAAATCGCTTCAATCATTTGTAATAACCCTGTACATGGAAACACACCCCTCCAAAAGAAAACGTAAAATACATGCAATAACAATTACTATAAAACAAGAAGAAAGATAGATGTAGTAAATAATAATAACTACCATTTATGGTGAAATGAACAATGTTAACACTAATTGCTAGTACACGTTACAAAGACTACATTTCTTTAAGGAAGTCAGAGATGAGAAAAGTTCGTTACAAATCAAAAAGGAAATTTTATGTGGAATTGTTTAAGATATTTTAGTGTTTACAGAGGAGAGCGCTTGGCATTGCAGCTTATCTTTTTAAAGACGATGCGTTGTGACGTCAACGGTGGCTCGTCGGTGTTGCCGCGGTCATTAAAGGAGCTCCTTCGTTTGTGAAGTGAGAGCAGATATGTCCTCTTGCTCGGAATATTTTTTTCCAAGCGATTATTCCATTCTTCGTTGCATTCTTATGTCACAAGCCGGTGGAATGTAGTTATTTATGTATAAATCCACGTTCGTATGCTTAAGATTACAACGTTCCTTGCACACGTGTTTGCGTTTCTAACGTCCCATAAACAGTTTTAAAACAATATATATTCCATTTCACCTGGAGATCGCAATATCACAGTCCATATATTTTTAGCAATCACGACTACAACTTCTATTTTTCCGGTTAGTTTGTAACGCCGGAAATGCATATCCTCCAATTTCCACCTATTGTACTACAATTTTTTTCCTTATTTTCTTACCTGAAGAAATGACATTTCTGTGTCTTTATATATTGTAATTGTTTTACAATTTCTATGTTTATGCATTTATGACGATGTATAATTGGTTTGTTTTGTATAAATTATTTGTATTTTTACGCTGGGTCTTATCTATGGAAAACTATGCTATCGAACGATTACATCGGTAGGTCGTGTGGAGAACCAAAGTGTTTAGGATCTTTGGTAGTGTTAACTCTGCCGCATGGAGCGCGGGCCGAGGGGGTCTGGCTGGAATAGGGCGGTGGAGCAGGTGTGTTGTGTGAGGCTTCCGCTAGTTGCTGCGCTATCGGGATTTGGCAGCATGTAATTGCGCTCGACTTGCTATAATAGTTTCTCACATGGTGTCGCGAACGGGAAACATTAGCTGGCACACATCAACATCAATAGCCCGTTTCGCCTGGTGACCGTGTCGAGAAGAAGACGCGCCAACATCCAGCTTCTGCAACACCGACGGCCGACAATAAGTGATTGTCGCCACCTCCACCTCCTCAATCGACGACTTCACACCTTTAATCAACCAACAAGGAAGACTGAAAGCACGTAAAGTTTTAGAACTGTATGGCAGACCTCAGCTTTTCAAATTGTTCCATTTGCATCACTAAAATACAGCACCTTAGCATGAACCTTTGTTGCTCATTGTCCCAATTGCGTTACCAATCAGGGTCCCTTCCTTTTCCGAAATGAACCCGTGTATCGTTGATATTCAAACGCCAGCAATGAAGTAATATCATTCCATTTCACTGCTTTAATTTCAAAGTTCAGTTTTAGTATTCATATCTGGCTACAAAACTTAGATTACACAAGCACAAATTAAGATTTTGAATTTTGTTACCATATTTTAGCTTACCCGTGACTGCAGCTCAGGTTGGTACGTACTAAATTTTACTATTGTTAATTGTTCAAAATCATTTAATTCAAGTTCAAAGCTAAATCTCTTATTTCTAAATTGCGTAGATTCAAGTAGCTTTTGAGATGATTGTTGAGGTAGCCCAAGACTAACCTTATTTTATTTTATTTCGTGGTGCTTCAGAAGCAAAGTTCACTATTAATTACAGTCACTAAATTAACTTTCAGTTTTCTGGTTTATTAATTTTTTTGCTAAATTAAGTCAGAGTGTAGCGAAATTTATTACTTCTGACAAACATTCAGCTTTGCACAACACGTGTCAACCTTCAGTTGCCACGGTTTTAGTCCTAATTATATGTGCATTAACCTTTCTTTTTCAGTTATTATGGGACTGGCGACCATAATTTTCCCCAAATCTCAAATATTTAATTAACGCCAGTTAACTATTAACGTAACAACCGCACCTTTACTTTCTTTATTAACTGTATCCTGCTTCAAAATTAATTTATACCAATTTCATTTGCATTTTTCCTTTCATTTAGATGCAACCCTTCCTCCCTCTTTACCGACAGATTAACTTCGGTGACGCCTGCTTTCCCAAATTTCCATTAGGTACACGCGGTTTAATTTTTCACTGTCACTAAGGTCGATAAGTGATGGGGTGGTTACAAGTTAATATTCTGTCCTATTTTCATCAACTGAATATCATACTTGCTTGGCTGCCTTCGCTTCATTTAGTTAATCATTAGACCTTTGTATACAGGGTGTTTCAAAAATGATCGGTATATTTGAAACGGCAATACAAACTAAACGAGCAGCGATAGAAATACACCGTTTGTTGCAATATGCTTGGGACAACAGTACATTTGCAGGCAGACAAACTTTCGAAATTACAGTAGTTACAATTGTCAACAACAGATGGCGCTGCCGTCTGGGAAACTCTATAGTACGATATTTTCCACATATCTACCATGCGTAGCAATAATATGGTGTAGTTTCTGAATGAAATTACCCGAAACCTTTGACAACGTGTCTGGCGGAATGGCTTCACATGTAGATGAGATGTACTGCTTCAGCTGTTCAATTGTTTCTGGATTCTGGCGGTACACCTGGTCTTTCAAGTGTCACAGGGGTTCATGTCTGGCGAATAGGGAGGCCAATTCACGCCGCCTCCTGTATGTTTCGGATAGCCCAAAGCAATCACACGATCATCGAAATATTCATTCAGGAAATTAAAGACGTCGGCCGTGCGATGTGGCCGGGCACCATCTTGCATAAACCACGAGATGTTCGCAGTGTCGTCTAAGGCAGTTTGTACCACCACATATTCACGAAGGATGTCCAGATAGCGTGATGCAGTAATCGTTTCGGATCTGAAAAATGGGCCAATGATTTCTTTGGACGAAATGGCGGCCCAGACCAGTACTTTTTGAGGATGCAGGGACGATGGGACTGCAACATGGGGCTTTTCGGTTCCCCATATGCGCCAGTTCTGTTTATTGACAAAGCCGTCCTGGTAAAAATAAGCTTCGTCAGTAAACCAAATACTGCCCACATGCATATCGCCGTCATCAATCCTGTGCACTATATCGTTAGCGAATGTCTCTCGTGCAGCAATGGTAGCGGCGCTGAGGGGTTGCCGCGTTCGAATTTTGTATGGATAGAGGTGTAAACTGTGGCGCATGAGACGATATGTGGACGTTGGCGTCATTTGGACCGCAGCTGCAACACGGCGAACGGAAACCCGAGGCCGCTGTTGGATCACCTGCTGCACTAGCTGCGTGTTGCCCTCTGTGGCTGCCGTACGCGGTCGCCCTACCTTTCCAGCACGTTCATCTGTCACGTTCCCAGTCCGTTGAAATTTTTCAAACAGTTCCTTTATTGTATCGCTTTTCGGTCCTTTGGTTACATTAAACCTCCGTTGAAAACTTCGTCTTTTTGCAAACAACTCTGTGTTCTAGGCGGTGGAATTCCAACACCAGAAAAATCCTCTGTTCTAAGGAATAAACCATGTTGTCCACAGCACACTTGCACGTTGTGAACAGCACACGCTTACAGCAGAAAGACGACGTACAGAATGGCACACCCACAGACTGCGTTGTCTTCTATATCTTTCACATCACTTGCAGCGCCATCTGTTGTTGAAAATTGTAACTACTGTAATTTCGAAAGTTTGTCCGCCTGAAAATGTACTGTTGTCCCAAGCATAATGCAACAAACGGTGTATTTCTATCGCTGATCGTTTAGTTTTTATTGCCATTTCAAATATACCGGTCATTTTTGAAACACCCTGTATGTACACAACTAATTGTCCACATTTTGTAGCCCTCACAGCTGCTCAGTCTCTATTCACATTGACAACCTTAATGTTATTCGGGTGTCTGATGCATCTCAGTCCAGAATGTAATAAACACATGACATACGATCATTCCTTTTGTCTGATGCGCTACTCTGCTCAGTTAGTGTTTCCTTAGTTTGTTGAGCCGCGCGGTCTCGGGCGTTTTGCTACGGTTGGCGCGGTTGCCCCCGTCGGACTGTCGGAGGTTCGAGTCCTCCCTTGGGCATGGGCGTGTGTGTTGTACTTATCGTACGTTACGTCAAGTTAGATTAAGTAGCGTGTAAGCCTAGGGACCGATGACCTCAGCAGTTTGGTCCAATAGGAACTTACCACAAATTTCCAAATTCCTGATCTTGATGTATAATATTTACAGATTAATGAATTGTTTGTGACACAAAGCACTTACCTCCTTCATCCAAGAACCTTCCCTAGTATACATCCTACATTTCATACTGTTATCTTAGTTCCCAGCCACATTTTCTTTATACTTAGGCTTATTTTAGACTTTTTCACTTAAACCTCAAAACACTGTTTAAACATAAATATCTCAGAATGTTGCTTCCCAGATCCTTAGTTTATCTTGGATTATGTCTCATATTTATTTCAGTCAATGCCTTCTCTATGTCATGAATTTTCGTAAAGGCCAAACTAAAATTTTCATTGCAAAAATACAAGTTCAAAAAAATATACACCTATAATCGTGTTAATACTGACTTTTGGAACGACGAAATTATGTGCTCTATGCCGATATCCTTAAATTGCACTGGTAGTGTCACTTAATGCAGGACTGCTTTGGACAACTTCTCTGTAGTATCAATGATTTTAAGACTGAAGATCAGCTTTACTGCCATGCCCATATTGCAAGGCAAGCCTATAAAGTACCACACTTTCCACACCATCTACTAATATCGTTAGAATCTGCATCAGTGGAATGTATACTGGTTTTTCTTCATTCAACAAGTCTTTATTTTGGCTCTTCTATCAAATTCTGGCATAGCTGTCAAATTTTCTGTATTTGCTCTTTCTACAGGCAAACATTTAAACTCTCTAAGTATCCTTTCATGAAATGAAAATTCACAATAGCGTTGTGCTTCAAATCACTGAGCGTGTTAGTTTAAAAGATTTGTATTATCTTTTTCTAACCTTTTGGGTAATTCATATTCAGAATCTCCATGGAATACGAATTTATATACAACATCACTTCCCTCAAGAGTCACTCTTCGGCTTGCTATTGAGCTAGCTTCATAGAATGCTCTCGCTTGCAACATGGAAATGCATTTACCGTTTCATTCTTTAACACTGTGTTTTGGAGCCAAAAGTTCGCACGCTTGCCAGCTCAATGAACTGTTATTGTTTATTGTTTCTGTTCCAGTCGGTTCCTGTTCGTCAACAGCATTTCAATGCCAAAAGGCACTCAAACGTGGCTCTGCAAACAAGCCTCACCCCCACTCACCAAGGATTCCAATCTCTGCACACTAACCAGGGTAACTAGAAAACCCCAGCCACTGCTTGGCCCAGGTACTTGGCAAACCTACTTCTCCCACTAACTGCTCCTCATGCGACCTAGGTCAGCTGTAGCGGCTCCCTTCTGCCCTGCATTCATACTCAGTTCGTGAACATTCTCTACCAGTTTTATGTTCAAATTTGGACCTTTGCTCTATTGTCTTTGGCCAGCCCCACCAAGACACTGTCTAGTTTAAAATGTCATGTGGAATAGCCTCCACATTATTCTGCATTATATTCACAACGGTTGCTCCTCTGTTGCCTGTTGCATCCACTTTCTTCACAGCCCTAACCGCATGTAAGACACACCAGACTTACAACATCCTGCTGCTTCTGTCCATTCTGCTGGCCGCCATAATGGCCGTGCGAGTATTCTACTCTGTTGAGGAACCGTACATAATTATCATGGCGTACAAAAACCAAATATCTACGAATACATAAATGAAACATGCATTCTATGTCTGCATCTGTCAGTTATATAGCCAACCCCCTGTCAAGATATTTAATCCGTTCTCACCAGATCGAACTAAACCCTTCCACTATGCTGCAGTCTAGTTGATACTTGTTGCAGCTCCAGGAACGTACTAGCAATTGTCGCTGAAGTCCAATACTCTTTTTAAAAAAATTGTTAAACTCGTGTATATCATTATAATCTTCAGCTAGATCATTTTCCCACCTAAGGTTGTCACCTCCAAGTGTCCTTCTACAACTGAAATTTGTTCTTTTACAGAGCAGGGTCCACGTAACACCCACAAATTACTGTATGAATAACCCCGGATGGACATATCTCTGCGGTTCGAAATAGTTAAATTTTCGACAATGAACAAATGCAGTTTCCACAGAAGTAACAGTCGAATGCTGCCACACACTTCTTTACAGCATTGAAATCTCGTGGTCGGTTTTGACGCGTTTCTCATCAAATACTCAGTTATGCACTAGCTGAAACAACTCGCATGCTGTTCGCTCAGCGCCCAGCATGCGTCTCGTCCCGGTCACATGGTCCTTAAAGTTAGTATGCGGATCAAGCATTATATTCTCATAAATATTACTTAATTCTTGAAGCACTGTCTTCTCATGTGCTGAAGACTTACCTCCATTTTCTAGATCAAAATCTAATAGACAACTTCGTTAACCTCTAACCTTTTCATGTCCGTCTTATTCTTCGAAATGTTTATGCAGCTCACTAAGATCAGATTCCATTTTTAAAACAATATTTTGCAGCTTTAAGTCTACCTGGTGCTCTAATTATACTCTGTATTGGTCAAACTGTTATTTATCCTAACATTTTACAACTGATTTTCATTTCTTAATTTCGGCTGACATATCAGCATTGACCTTGACATGCTCTGTTTTTTGTGCAGTGGAACTGATCTTACCGACCTCTCCTTTTTTTTACACTTAAGTTGACTCTTCGTTATCCATACTTATTTCAACAGTCATTTCTGTCGTGAGATTACTTGACATTGCAGTTAGTGATCACAGTGAAACATTTCACCCATCTGATGTTATCTCTGGAGCCAGTTGCTCCACTACTTTATCTGTCATTTCCCGAATGTCGTGAATACCTGCAGGCACTGAACTACTCACACTGATTCCCAGTGGTCTAACTTTCACTGATTTTACCAATACATAACTTGGATATTTTAACCCAGTTTCCTCTTCAAACAAGCTCCTGTTGAGTATATATACACACACCAAAAACGTTTGGCATCACCCCTGTTCCCAGAACTCCAGAAGATACGCGTTGACTGTGGATATTGTATCACAGGCACAGTCCCTTTGACTGTTTATCACTAAACCCGCCCAAAGATGTAAACAACCATGCATGAGCAGCGCCTATTGGACGGAGGGGGTCCGATAGCCGATCAGTTCCAGTCATTCCACCAGGAAAGAGGTACACGGCTCGTGTTGTCTGTAATACAACCATGCCTAGACCGTAAATATCGCGGTTCGATCGCGTCCGCATTATTACTTTGAGCCAAGAAGGGCTCTCAGCAAGGAAAGTGTCCAGGCGTCTCGGAGTGAACCAAAGCGATATTGTTCGGACATGGAGGAGATACAGAGGGACAGGAACTGTCGCTGACATGCCTCTCTCAGGTCGCCCAAGGGCAACTACTGCAGTGGATGACCGCTACCTACTGATTATGGCAGCAACGGCACCATGTTGAATAATGCTTTTCGTGCAGCCAAATGACGTCGTGTTGCGACTCAAACTGAGTGCAATAGGCTGCATGATGCGCAGCTTCACTCCCGACATCCACGGCGGGGTCCATCTTTGCAACCACGACAACATGCATCAAAGTATAGATGCCACAACAACATGCCGAATGGACGGCTTAGGATTGAACCCTATCGAACATGCCTGGGACAGATTGAAAAGGGCTGTTTGTGGACGACGTAACCCACCAACCACTCTGAAGGATCTACGCCGAATCGCCGTTGAGGAGTGGGACAATCTGGACCAACAGGGCCTTGATGAACTTGTGGATAGTATGCCACGACGAATGCAGGCATGCATCAATGCAAGAGAACGTGCTAGTGGGTTATGGTTCAAATGGCTCTGAGCACTATGGGACTTAACTCCTGAAGTCATCAGTCCCCTAGAACTTAGAACTACTTAAACCTAACTAACCTAAGGACACCACATACATCCATGCCCGAGGCAGGATTCGAACCTGCGACCGTAGCGGTCGCGCGGTTCCAGACTGTAGCGCTAGTGGGTAATAAAGGTACCGGTGTGTACAGCAATCTGGACCACCACCTTTGAAGGTCTCGCGGTATGGTGGTACAACATGCAATGTGTGGTTTTCATGAACAATAAAAAGGGCGAAAATGATGTTTATGTTGATCTCTATTCCAATTTTCTGTACAGGTTCCGGAACTCTCGGAACCAAAGTAATGCAAAATTTTTTGATGTGTGTATAAGGACTAAAAACTTGTGCACTACTTTGCTCCCTCTTAATTCTATCGATGTCAGTTACACCCCTTGTTACCATGGTGAAGTGGAGACTACTGGATCTGCAACAATATCAGCCATAGTGTTTGGCAGTGTTCCAAGTGCACCCAACTGCTGATAAAACATATGAGAACCTAGCTTGTGAGAAAGAAGGCATCACGTCGTCTGCTACCGCTTCATCTGCCTCCGCTGCTGAGGTGAAAGGCTGCACCATTTTACTGCTTCGCACGCCACAGTCACTGTCATGTCCTTCAGCCACTGGCTGAAACTCTCTGTGGCTGTGTGTTTACAACCGACTAGGTTATGTTTTCAGCATCAGCTCAAGTGATCAACCAGTTATCACACTCTCTCTTTCTGCTACAAGCAGGACATTTTTGGACCTCGAGGTGATATTGTTCAATGTTGTGTTTAAAAATCCAGAACTTACTTGAGAAGAATGTTTTACAGCTAAATACTTAATTATTAATTATACTGCATTGTACCATGCTGTTTGTCGACCCCATGTTGAAATATTCCCAGTACTCCCTCTCATATCTGAGCTCTATTTTATACATATTACATTTTTGGTGCTAATTGAAAGAAAACACGTCAATTTAATTCGACAGAAAGTAATTGATGTCCTCAGCGATGCGTAATTCAACTAAATTACAGACCTACCTGTTGGACCTGCGACTTACGGGTCCATTTACACATTCTCCACCTGTAAAACTTACTTGACCTTACCTGCCGTGCGCTCCATTGGGCTCCGCCATATAAATTCTGACTATGAATTATGCTAAAAACAACACTCTGGGAGATGCTGGCGCAATAGCAGATAAGTCTGGGAAAATCTTAAGGGAACCTAGATGTTATAGCTTGTTGTTTTTTCTAGTGTTTTGAAATTTAATAACTCAAATATTTTAATAGATATTGCGAGGAAACATTAATCAAATAATTAATATGTTTACACCGGTATGTGAAGCAAATTTCAAAACTGTGGAAAACGTAGTGGAATGAACATTCAATTTTATCTTACTTACTGGATTACAAGTAATTTTTATTTTAGGTAAACTGTACTTTCGTACTATTCAAAACAAAAGCTCAAAACAGTTTCTTTTCTTTTATTTCTTAGATTGTTGGAACAGTAATCCAGAAATATTTCCAATTTGTTGTTTTGTGTATTTTTTAAAAATAATCTTTTTAAATCCAATTTCTTCCGACAAATTTAAGAGCATATGACGAGCTCCAGCTTAAAATATTTGACACATTGTTAAATAATGTAGTTCACTGTCCAGACAAGTATTAGATTATTATTCAAGCAAAATTTTGTTTTTGTGGCTTTAATATCGGATTAGATAATGATACCTAAGTATGCAAAAACGTTGATTACGGGAAATTGACATTAAAGATTTGCGTGTCATTTTCTTCTCAGTGATAACATATCAAAGCATTGCAGCTCCAAAATCTTGTTGATTCTGTGTGTCCATTTCATCTGCTTTAGGTTTTTTTCTTTGTTATTCTGCTCTCCTTTGTAGTGCTTTCAGCAGCTTTTTCAGCTTCAGCAACATGTTGCCTGTCCACTCGTAGGAGACGACTTTTCATGTTGATGACCAGTCTGCTCATGGTTTTTAATCTGCCTCTTACTTCATCATTAAAATGCATTATGACGTCCACCATATCAATCTAAAAAGCTGGCGTACCAACAAAACCAGTTCTTGATAAGTGCTCCCAAATGCAACTTATGAAGCTTTCATTTGGATTTGTGTTTGCCATGTAAACACTTTCCAGGTGTTTTGAATCTGAAAGATCTCTATGTATTGGTTTTACTTCTACAGTAACAGTTTCTGTGGATCTGACATAATTAAATTTGCATTGAGAAATCTGAGTCTCATCTTTATCTACGATAATGGTAGAAGCTGAAGAAATGAATTACAATTTGTGCCCTGTCTGGGACTTGAATCCAGGCAACCTTACTTAGTGGACAGGTGTGCTAGTAGCCATTACACTACTGCAGCAGAGTAGCTAACACAGCTGCATGGAGTACCCTAATCCATTATCCAATGTCCAACAGGCGAAATAAGCTGTAGACTTGAATTCAAGTTCGTTTTAGGGAGGGCAGTGGGCTAGAGTAGTGAATACAGCTCTATTAGCTATACTGTTGAGGAGGTTTTTTGCGCTCTCATGAAGTCCAGGTCGCCTTAATATATTGCTGATTCCCAGTGTCATCCAGTTTTGTAGGTATACATTATTTACATCTATTGCACAAAGTGCTTACAACAGAATTCACAAGACTCACGTAATAGTAGTTTCTTCTCTGGATACGACAACACCGATACTGTTGTTGTTGTTGTCTTCAGTCCTGAGACTGGTTTGATGCAGCTCTCCATGCTACTCTATCCTGTGCAAGCTGCTTCATCTCCCAGTACCTACTGCAACCTACATCCTTCTGAATCTACTTAGTGTACTCATCTCTCGGTCTCCCTCTACGATTTTTACCCTCCACGCTGCCCTCCAACGCTAAATTTGTGATCCCTTGATGCCTCAAAACATGTCCTACCAACCGATCCCTTCTTCTAGTCAAGTTGTGCCACAAACTTCTCTTCTCCCCAATCCTATTCAATACCTCTTCATTAGTTACGTGATCTATCCACCTTATCTTCAGTATTCTTCTGTAGCACCACATTTCGAAAGCTTCTATTCTCTTCTTGTCCAAACTAGTTATCGTCCATGTTTCACTTCCATACATGGCTACACTCCAAACAAATACTTTCAGAAACGACTTCCTGATACATAAATCTATATTCGATGTTAACAAATTTCTCTTCTTCAGAAACGCTTTCCTTGCCATTGCCAGTCTACATTTTATATCCTCTCTACTTCGACCATCATCAGTTATTTTACTTCCTAAATAGCAAAACTCCTTTACTACTTTAAATGTCTCATTTCCTAATCTAATTCCCTCAGCATCACCCGATTTAATTTGACTACATTCCATTATCCTCGTTTTGCTTTTGTTAATGTTCATCTTATATCCTCCTTTCAAGACACTGTCCATTCCGTTCAACTGCTCTTCCAAGTCCTTTGCCGTCTCTGACAGAATTACAATGTCATCGGCGAACCTCAAAGTTTTTACTTCGTCTCCATGAATTTTAATACCTACTCCAAATTTTTCTTTTGTTTCCTTTACTGCTTGCTCAATATACAGATTGAATAACATCGGGGAGAGGCTACAACCCTGTCTCACTCCCTTCCCAACCACTGCTTCCCTTTCATGCCCCTCGACTCTTATTACTGCCATCTGGTTTCTGTACAAATTATAAATAGCCTTTCGCTCCCTGTATTTTACCCCTGCCACCTTTAGAATTTGAAAAAGAGTATTCCAGTCAACATTGTCAAAAGCTTTCTCTAAGTCTACAAATGCTAGAAACATAGGTTTGCCTTTTCTTAATCT
This sequence comes from Schistocerca gregaria, assembly GCF_023897955.1. Taxonomy (NCBI): domain Eukaryota; kingdom Metazoa; phylum Arthropoda; class Insecta; order Orthoptera; family Acrididae; genus Schistocerca; species Schistocerca gregaria. Next base: position 691,964,094 of record NC_064921.1, on the reverse strand, counting down.
TTCTTCTAAGATAAGTCGTAAGGTCAGTATTGCCTCACGTGTTCCAACATTTCGACGGAATCCAAACTGATCCTCCCCGAGGTCTGCATCTACCAATTTTTCCATTCGTCTGTAAAGAATTCGCGTTAGTATTTTGCAGCCGTGGCTTATTAAACTGATAGTTCGGCAATTTTCACATCTGTCAGCACCTGCTTTCTTTGGGATTGGAATTATTATATTCTTCTTGAAGTCTGAGGGTATTTCGCCTCTCATACATCTTGCTCACCAGCTGGTAGAGTTTTGTCATGACTGGCTCTCCCAAGGCCGTCAGTAGTTCTAATGGAATGTTGTCTACTCCGGGGGCCTTGTTTCGACTCAGGTCTTTCAGTGCTCTGTCAAACTCTTCACGCAGTATCGTATCTCCCATTTAGTCTTCATCTACATCCTCTTCTATTTCCATAATATTGTCCTCAAGTACATCGCCCTTGTATAAACCTTCTATATACTCCTTCCACCTTTCTGCCTTCCCTTCTTTGCTTAGAACTGGGCTGCCATCTGAGCTCTTGATATTCATACACGTGGTTCTCTTCTCTCCAAAGGTCTCTTTAATTTTCCTGTAGGCAGTATCTATCTTACTCCTAGTGAGATAAGCTTCTACATCCTTACATTTGTCCTCTAGCCATCCCTGTTCAGCCATTTTGCACTTCCTGTCGATCTCATTTTTGAGACGTTTGTATTCCTTTTTGCCTGCTTCATTTACTGCATTTTTATATTTTCTCCTTTCATCAATTAAATTCAATATTTCTTCTGTTACCCAAGGATTTCTAGCAGCCCTCGTTTTTGTACCTACTTTATCCTCTGCTGCCTTCACTACTACATCCCTCAGAGCTACCCATTCTTCTTCTACTGTATTTCTTTCTCCTATTCCTGTCAATTGTTCCCTTATGCTCTCTCTGAAACTCTGTACAACCTCTGGTTCTTTCAGTTTATCCAGGTCCCATCTCCTTAATTTCCCACATTTTTGCAGTTTCTTCAGTTTTAATCTACAGGTCATAACCAATAGATTGTGGTCAGAGTCCACATCTGCCCCTGGAAATGTCTTACAACTTAAAACCTGGTTCCTAAATCTCTGTCTTACCATTATATAATCTATCTGATACCTTTTAGTATCTCCAGGGTTCTTCCACGTATACAACCTTCTTTCATGATTCTTAAACCAAGTGTTAGCTATGATTAAGTTGTGCTCTGTGCAAAATTCTACTAGGCGGCTTCCTCTTTCATTTCTTAGCCCCAATCCATATTCACCTACTACATTTCCCTCTCTCCCTTTTCCTACACTCGAATTCCAGTCACCCATTACTATTAAATTTTCGTCTCCCTTCACTATCTGAATAATTTCTTTTATTTCATCGTACATTTCTTCAATTTCTTCATCATCTGCAGAGCTAGTTGGCATATAAACTTGTACTACTGTAGTAGGTGTGGGCTTCGTATCTATCTTGGCCACAATAATGCGTTCACTATGCTGTTTGTAGTAGCTTACCCGCATTCCTATTTTCCTATTCATTATTAAACCTACTCCTGCATTACCCCTATTTGATTTTGTGTTTATAACCCTGTAGTCACCTGACCAGAAGTCTTGTTCCTCCTGCCACCGAACTTCACTAATTCCCACTATATCTAACTTTAACCTATCCATTTCCCTTTTTAAATTTTCTAACCTACCTGCCCGATTAAGGGATCTGACATTCCACGCTCCGATCCGTAGAACGCCAGTTTTCTTTCTCCTGATAACGACATCCTCCTGAGTAGTCCCCGCCCGGAGATCCGAATGGGGGACTATTTTACCTCCGGAATATTTTACCCAAGAGGATGCCATCATCATTTAATCATACAGTAAAGCTGCATGTCCTCGGGAAAAATTACGGCTGTAGTTTCCCCTTGCTTTCAGCCGTTCGCAGTACCAGCACAGCAAGGCCGTTTTGGTTAATGTTGCAAGGCCAGATCAGTCAATCATCCAGACTGTTGCCCCTGCAACTACTGAAAAGGCTGCTGCCCCTCTTCAGGAACCACACGTTTGTCTGGCCTCTCAACAGATACCCCTCCGTTGTGGTTGCACCTACGGTACGGCCATCTGTATCGCTGAGGCACCCAAGCTTCCCCACCAACGGCAAGGTCCATGGTTCATGGGGGGAGGACACCGATACTAAAGAACAAAATTATTTGCAAATGAAGTGTCAATTTTAATCTGCCACTATTCTGCAATGCCTTTCAGAAAGTGATTTATGCTACCTGCCATACAGGACATCAAACAACGATTCCAGGATGCTTTAGAATCTGATGATAATTATGAACCCAATATTTTCCAGTCCACAAATGTAACCTAAATCTATTGTTTCGATCAAGTGGTCATCTGCGACAATAAACACGCTACACGAAGACAGTGAACACTGGAATAGTCACGGTATCCTACTTACCAACATGTGCTGGAGAGATGGCGTCTCCCTTGGCACAAGCTTTGCTCATTATCAACCACTGTCGAAGTCTATATAGATTGTCATGAATTCAGATGTACTTTGTCAGCACCGTCCAAATTCGCTTGCTACAAGGCCGTACTTGAATAAACGTAAATTAAAGGAAACTTATTTACATTTATTTTTATTTGTCAAAATTAGTGAATACTAAGATATTTATTACGACTCTGGGTCGGTATCATTTAGCACAATGGCGCTGACCTTTGCACCAATGTTCCCCTATAAAATTTGCGAAAAGCATTTAAGTAATTCACTTTGAATATATGATCTGTTACAGTAAAACATTAGCGAATTTTTTAAAGTAATGTTTCATTATATTTAGGCTAAATATTAAATGAAACTTACACGTTTTCGTTCCTCGTCAAACATGGTTTCTTACACTACGAAGAAACAGAAGAGAAGAGAGAGCGATCCTTTTGCAAAAGGAACAGAGATTGCTACTACATTCGCAGACCATATTAATTGATTACAGTCTTTATTATTCTACGACGTTATTTGTGTGCGAAGTTATTCAATATCATTTTTATCACGTTATGTGGCATACCGCCATAAGACGTTGGACAACTGAAAATATAATTTTCTTGCATTTACCGGTAGTATTCAGAGTTTTATTTAGAATGTTTCCTTAAAAGTCTATTTTGTTGAGAAGGAAGTCAATAATAAGTGTTCGTTCTGTTGTGTTCCTTACTTAAAATGCAGTTGTTTATCTTTTTGTGAATGTGTCTATTGTATATTGTTCCTATGTTAATTTGCATATTATTTTTCTGCTATTTGTATAATGTGTAAATAAACTGTTACTTCGATATCAATTACAAACTGGTGAAATGTCTAACCACATAACACTTGTCTTCACAAGCAAGGTTGCTAAATTATCTAGGATTCAATTTTTTTCTGTTCCACTGGTTGCTGCACATCGAGCATACATGTTCCTACACTGAGCTTAGGATAACTAGGTGATATCTACCTGGAAAGTTGCAGGAAAGCATCTTATTTGCTGAAATGACTATCAGAAAAGTGTTTTGGGAATGGTTCTTCTTCAGAAGAAGTATACGAAAGTAACAGAAGAAAAGAAAATCAGAAACTCAAAAGAAATTATTCTCTTGCCGCAGAAATGCACGGAAAAAGACATGGTAATTATTTGTAATGGATCGTTACGTTTTCATTACGAATTGGTGTGACGGTTTCGAAGGGCTTCGATATCCTAGTCAAACTGATTCAGTCTTCTATGAAAGTTCTGTGGGCAGATAAGAAACACTGTTGCCTTTAACTCATATGTACGGATGTGGCTCAATTATTAAAATAATGTTAACTTCGAGCTAAAGTGTATTTAAAATTGGTCAATACATCATAACAGTGTTAAATAAAGGCTTCATTTTTAGTGGTACGTTTTTCGCAGATTCACTCATTCCAGGTTTATTTATTCATTAATGTGTTATAATATTTACACGTATCAAGTGTATCAATATGTAATGATAATCTATAGTCAGTCACTGTGGCATAAATCGGCCATAGGGTACTCTTTTCATTTGTTGATGTTCTCAGACAGTTTAAATATTTGTTGTTATTGCCATTTACCCAGTAACCCATCTGTCAATGCAGACCGACTGCAGCACATTAAGAATACGTACAAACCGTCCAGGAGTACGCACATCTTGACTGAAGTTGATAAATCAGAGAGTAAACTCAGAGCAATATGGAAAATTGTTAGAGACTGGGAAAGAAGCCATGGAAGATAACGTTATTTCTATTTATGAGAATGGGAGAATTATTTTAATAATTACTTTTTAAGATAGGCGTGAAAGAAAACTGGTGCTAACACAGGGTGTTCCATTTATCTCATGAGCGGACGCGCAGAACTGCGTTTGCTCACCACTGGCGCCGCGCGGGTCGGTCGAACACTACACGTGTTTTCGGCCAGTGACTTCCGAACAGCGAAACAAACGAGTGGAACAGCGAAATCTGCGAACGCAAGACCGAATTATTCCATTCCACAACGAGTGTTTATTTAGGATTCGTATGCACATACAGAGACCGCTCGTATTGCCTGGAGATATCTGAATCGACTTCTTCCGAGGTGTTCGAATTCCGATCCGTGATCTAGTTCACAAATCAGTGAATAAATTTCGTGAAACGGGAAGTGTTCATGACAACAAGCGTAAACGACGGCCTACAGTGCTCACAGAAGCTCATCTCGATAACACTGCCTACCACACGGAAAATTCACCTAAAACCCTCTTAGACGTCTTTCACAACAGCAAACGAAAATTTCTTGCTTTTCTGTACATAGAGCTGCTCAGTTACTTGGTCCAAGGCCCTATAAAGCAGCAGCAATGCAAGAACTTAAACCTGGTGATCCTTTGCACAGGTGTAGGCTTTGCGAATGAGTTTCGAAATAAGTGCATGGCGGCGAAATGGATTCTCATGTCTTTCTGTTTTCAGACGAGGCTTGGTTCCATTTACAGGAGTGTGTTAATTCCCAAAACCGTCGACACTGGAGCGCTGATAGACGTATTTTGCTTCACGAGGAACTCTTTCACGATCAGGAAATAATAGTGTGGTGCGCAGTTAGTGGTGGCAGAATAATAGGCCCAATGTCTTTTAACGGCACAGTTAACAGCGTAGATACCTGCAAAACATTTTGAAACGGTGTTTTAATGATCCAAGTGAAAGAGAAAGAAACTTCGCATTTTTTTTTTCAAGGAGATTCGGCAAGCGCTCATACGACCAACGCTTTTTTCGCACTCAATTCATGATGTGTTGCATGAGAAGTTATTCCGATTTAACACGTTGCGATTTCTTTTTGTGAGGGAGCACTAAAGGATAGTTGATGAGGTTTCGGGGTTTCAGCCGGATCATGTTGACTTCTTGCCACAATAACTCAGGTGAGTGTCCACACCTGAAGATGGCTGGACGATTGCCAGCCGAAACACACAGGCAAGAAGTCAACATGATTCGGCTGCAAACCCGAAGCCTCATCAAACATTCAGTACGCCGGGAAAACTTCAAGCATCACACTAAAGGATAAATTGTACACAAAAAATCCGTACACATTACAGGAACTCACGAATAATATCCGCGAATCAAATTGCTTCAATTTCTCAAAGAGAATAACATCGTGTGATGAATAACGTGTCAAAAACAATGGCAGGCAGTTTCAGCATGTCTTTGCATGACGTGGGTGAATACAAAATTTATTTGCACACATTTTAAATTTAGTACTGTGGTAGTAAACGAGTGACACGGCAGTTGATTCGCCGGGCACTGTAGCGCTCGCTGCCCGTCGTCTACTGCGCCTTGCGTACGGTCATCAGATAAACGGAATACCCTGTACTTTAGGAGAGATTTCGAACCAATGTGTGCACCAAAACGAAAGGAAAACACCACCTGCATAAGCTGCTATTTTCATATGGCTTTTTCCTTCAGTGTTCAACCCTGAGATTGGTTTGCAGCAGAGCGTCATTCTTCTCTTCTGTCTGCCTTCCTCTTCTTTTCCACGTATTTGTTACATCCAAGGTCACCCATGATCTGTTGCATGTATGACATCCTTGGTCGCCCCCGCCGATTCCTTCCCTCAATAGCTCCTTCTGCTATTGTTCCAATGCTGTTGTTGTGTCGTAATACATGCCCTGCAAGTTTGTCTCTTCTTGTTTGGATGTGCCTCCACAGAGATCTGCTTTCCTGTACTCTTCTAAGCACCTCTTCATTTGTCACTTTGTCTCTCCAGCTGGTCTTCATTATCCTTCTATAGCACCACATCTCCAGGGCATCTAGCCGTCTTCTCTCTTCTCTTTCAATTGTCCAAGTTTCACATCCATGTAGGGCCACACTCCAAACGAAACCATTCATGATACGTTTTCTTATATTCAGATTAATATTGTTGATGGTGACTATGTTCCATTCCCGATTAAATGCAATTTTGGCCTTTTGTATTCTCGTCGAAATTTCGTTCCGGCTTCTACCACCCCTTGTGATTTTGCTTCCCAGGTAAGTAAATTCCTCTATCACTTCCAGCTCCTCTCTTCCAATTCTCCTTCTCAGAGGTTCACATTCTGCTTCTGTGCTGCATAACATTGCTTCAGTCTTTATCTCGTTTATTCTCATTCCGTACTGATTGTATACAATTTTTTCCATTGTTCTGAGGACTTTCTCTGGATCTTATTTTGTCTCGGTGACTATAGCAATATCATCTTCACAACGTAACATGTCTATTTTCTGCCCATTAAATTTGATCCCCACCTCAATAGTTTCTCGAACTTGGTCTATAGCTTCGTGGATGTAAGCATTGAATATAAGAGGAGAGAGAGTACATTCTTGCCTTACCCCCTCTCTTTTATTTGCTTCTTGTTCGTGGTGTCAGTTCCTAATCACTACCACCTCATTCTTATAGAAACTGAGTATCACACGGATCTCTTTATACTTTATTCCACATTTCCTAGCCGGCTGGGGTGGCCGAGCGGTTCTAGGCGCTACATTCTGGAACCGCGCGACCGCTACAGTCGCAGGTTCGAATCCTGCCTCGGGCATGGATGTTTGTGATGTCCTTAGGTTAGTTAGGTTTAAGTAGTTCTAAGTTCTAGGGGACATGACCTCAGAAGTTAAGTCCCATAGTGTTCAGAGCCATTTGAACCACCCACTTTTCCTCAGCACTCTGAACATCTCTTGCCAGATAACGTTATCAAATGCCCTTTCCATGTCTAAAAAGGCAATATAAGTTGGTTTATTTTTCTGTAAACGCTTTTCGATAACGTTTCTCGGGTGCCAGAATATGCCTCTCTTGTTCCCAATGCCCTTCTGAAACCAAACTGATCTTCACTCAGCATATCCTCCACCTTCTCTTCAATTCTCTTCAGAAATAGTTTTATGAGAATTTTTTATGCATGTATGACGCCTTATTATGCATAAACAGTCGATAATGGCTTAAAACTACTGTAGCTGCGGTGCGAATAAGTCTAAATACAGCTAAACATAACGAATGCCCGGAGACACCGGGTTCCCTACACCAAAATACGTAGAAAAAGTCCCCAATAATCTCTGAAATATTGTCGACAGAGTTCGGATTCATGCAGTGGTTCACCCTGTACGATGGTAAGCATTACTATGGGTGAACGGCACATTAACACCTGCTTCTTTAAAAAAATATTCTTTATTAAACAGTTGAGACAGATACTGCACAGTTCAGTACACTGACGCATGGTACATCATTATAAACTTGGAATGTGTAGCAGCCCACTCTGTGACCACAAGGCGTAGTCTCGTCCGGTAAGGCACAGCGTGGTCCCCGTTAAGCCTGCGGTGAGCGCCGCTAGGTGGCCCGCAGCGCGCGCAGGCAGCGGTCCTCGAGCACGCCGCGGAACACCTGGAAGCGGTGGTTGGTGCCGGGCAGCGTGTGCAGGGCGGCGCGCGACCCCAGCGCCCCTGCCGGCGGATGGCCGCAACCGTAGAACACGCGCCGCACGCGGCTGTGCAACAGCGCCATGGCGCAAGCGCAGCACGGCTCGCGCGTCACGTACACGTCCAGACCCGTGCACAGGTACGGGCCCTCAGCGTCACCTGCCGCCGATGAGGACGTGCGCCGTCGCTTTGTGCCGGACCCACTGTCCGCCTCCGAGGGCGTCTGTCTACGACTCCTGACGGCTTCCCCAGGCAAACTATCACACTCAGTGGTAGGACAGACTTCTTTCTTGTTACCAACGAGACTAGATAACGCACGAGGCACGTCTCCACAACCAGTCGCTCCATCAGCACATCCCGATGAAATGTCATTGCCTCTTATTTCAGTACAGTACTGATCTCCCTTCGCCTTTTCGACTAATTCTGTCGTCCCAACACCATTACCAGTATCTGGTCTCACAACAGCCGTAGCACTCTCTGAAATGTTACGTTCACACTTCTGGTCAGAGGAACTTTTACTCGAGGCAACATCTCGGTAACACTCTGCCAAGCGAGCAACATCGCTGTCCAGGAGTACGGAGACTTCTTCAGAGCTGGAAAGAGCCTCTGATGGGCATGTATTGACTTTTCCACTACTAGCAGCAGCTGGGTCACATAATCCGGTTTCTGGGCCTTCCGAATGAGCTGAATCGAAGGGGAACCTGTCGACCTCCCAGTCGAAAAAGCCACCGCCCTGGTCGCGGGAGACCATCTCGACCAGCATCATGACGGCGTGCTTGAGCGGGTGCCTGCCGCGGTCGTCGTACGCTACGGCGACCACCTCGCCAGATGCAGGGTCAGCCACCAGAGCGCCCACGCCGTCGCCGCCGACACTCCGGCTGACCTGCGCTATCGTAATTGCAATTTAGTTAAAGTTCTAGTTGTAATTTACTAACACATTAACATAACATAGCTAGACAGTATTCTTACTTTGGGCAGCAGGATACGTGTGAGGTGGTTGGGTTGTTTGGAGAAGGAGACCAGACAACGAGGTCATCGGTTTCATCGGATTACGGAAGGACGGGAAAGGAGGTCGGCCGTGTCCTTTCAAAGGAACCATCCCGGCATTTGCCTGGAGCGATTTAGGGAAATCACGAAAAACCTAAATCAGGATGGCCGGACGTGGGATTGAACCGTCCTCCTCCCGAATGCGAGCCCACTGTACCTCGTTCGGTACATGTGAGGTCACTTAATAATTTGTATTAACAGATGTTAACACGACCTGTTATAGAGACTAGACAGCAGGTCAAAATTCAATAACAGCAAATAAATAAATAGATAGTAAATATTGGTTAATGGAAATTTTAGAACTCACAAGAGCACCACGCCTACTTCCCATCACCAATTTAGTCCAAATTTACGGTGTATGCTGGACTTGACCAGAAATAAAATTGACAGATGGGAGGCTCAGCGTTAAGAAAAAAATAGCATATTTGGCAAGGATCGGGAGAGACAATAAACCGATACTTTTTTTCAGTTTCAATCATGACGTGATTTACACTGCAAACAAACCGAAATAATGCTCAGTATACTGTATTTATTAATATTTTCATAAAAGACATGAAAAGGAAAGGCAAAGAATAGTTTACTATTACGTCCGCGAGGAATCTGCAAATAACTTCGTAACAAGGGTTTGCAATTAAGGAGCACACGGCTTCGGAATCCGATAGTTTCATTTTGACCTTGGAGCAGCACTCGGCAGCTAATGCATCGCTGCGGTGTTTATTTGTATCGTCGGACAAATAATATGTCCAAAAAGTTTCAACATTGCTCATATTTCATCGAGAGAGAAAAATGAATCACATAGCGAGAAACCTGCATCAACATACATTCCATTTCACATCACCAGCTATCCTCGCCAATATCTGACGACGTTTACTGTCACACTATGCGATGACACTTTTTATAAGTGTTAACTGAGTCTGTTTTTCCATAGGAACTTCACAATAACCATATAATAGTAAAAATGCAGCGTTTATAACGTGCACAAGATGCCTAGAAACTCACTGCTTCCCCTCTTTTTATGATGAATTTCACAGCAGCGCACGTAATACGACAACTGTAAAATAATAAAAATATCTAATTTCATATACTAAGTTCTCGTAGGTGCTACCTGCACATTTACTTGTAATCTCTAATTTTCCTTTGTCTCTCCTTTTCTTGTCTTTTATGAAAATATTAATAAATACTATAAACTGAGTATTATTTCGGTCTATTTGCTGTGTAAGTAATGCAAAAACTGAAAAAAAAATAGACTCAACCCCACGACTCTCGGATACATTCTTTACTGTTTCCGCTGTGCCAGCTGCCGCCAGAAACTGCGCTAACATAAATGCCTCGTTATAAGTAAATTGAAGGGATCGGTGCTATCAGCTGCAGCGCGACGTTATACGGGGAAGCAGCGGCGACGAGCGAAAAGGTGTACAAGACCTGGATTCGAACCCGGGATCTCCTGCTTACTACACTCATGCTCATAAATTAAGGATAATGTTGATAATGGTGAAACAACGCTCTGGTGGGCGGTTTGCGGGTTTAAGTCATCTTGGGGTATGACCATGCAGTGCATTTGACCTGCGGTTGTCGCACAATAGCGCTGGCAGCAGCCCACATACGCAGAGGTGTGTTGGTGCATGTCAGAGTACGGTGCAGCGAGTAAGTGTGCAGACGTGACGGTGGGTTGAAAATGGCTCAAATAACACATACTGATGACTTTATGAGGGGTAGAATATTAGGGCGACTGGACGCTGGTCAAACACAGCAGGTCGTAGCACGGGCCTCCCGTGTGCCACAAAGAGTGATTTCGGGATTATGGCAACGGTTCCAGCAGACAGGAAACGTTCCCAGGCGCTACAGTACGGGACGTCCACAGTGTACAACACCACAAGAAGACCGATATCTATATCTATATCTACATCCATACTCCGCAAGCCACCTGACGGTGTGTGACGGAGGGTACTTTGAGCACCTCAATCGGTTCCTCCTTCTATTCCGGTCTCGTATTGTTCGGGGAAAGAAAGATTGTCGGTATGCCTCTGTGTGGGCTCTAATTTCTCTGATTTTAGCCTCATGGTCTCTCCGCGAGATATACGTAGGAGGGAGCAATATACTGCTTGACTCCTAGGTGAAGTATGTTCTCGAAACTTCAACAAAAGCCCGTACTGAGCAACTGAGCGTCTCTCTTGCAGAGTATTCCACTGGAGTTTATCTATCATCTCCGTAACGCTTTCTCGATTACTAAATGATCCTGTAACGAAGCGCGCTGCTCTCCGTTGGATCTTGTCTCTCTCTTCTATCAACCCTATCTGGTACGGATCCTACACTGCTGAGCAGTATTCAAGCAGTGGGCGAACAAGCGTACTGTAACTTACTTCCTTTGTTTTCGGATTGCATTTCCTTAGGATTCTTCGAATGAATCTCACTCTGGCATCTGCTTTACCGACGATCAACTTCATATGATCATTTCATTTTAAATCACTTCTAATGCGTACTCCCAGATAATTTATGAAATTAACTACTTCCAGTTGCTGACCTGCTATATTGTAGCTAAATGATAAAGGATGTTTCTTTCTATGTATTCGCAGCACATTACACTTCTCTACATTGAGATTCAATTGCCATTCCCTGCACCATGCGTCAATTAGTTGCAGATCCACCTGCATTTCAGTGCAATTTTCCATTGTTACAACCTCTCGAAATACTACAGCATCATCCACAAAAAGCCTCAGTAAACTTCCGATGTTATCCAGAAGGTCATTTAAGTATACCGTGAATAGCAACGGCCCTACGACACTCCCCTGCGGCACACCTGAAATCACTCTTACTTCGGAAGACTTCTCTCCATTGAGAATGACATGCTGCGGTCTGCTATCTAGGAACTCTTCAATTAAATCACAAAATTGGTATGGCAGTCCATATGCTCTTACTTTGTTCATTAAACGACAGTGGGGAACTGTGTCGAATGCCTTGCGGAAGTCAAGAAACACGGCATCCCGTGTCTATGGGCCTCTGAGTCTCGTGCACGAATAGCATTAGTTGGGTTTCACACGATCGTCTTTTTCGAAACCCATGCTGATTCCTAAAGAGTAAATTTCTAATCTCCAGAAAAGTCATTATACTCGAACGTAATACGTCTTCCAAAATTCTACAACTGATCGACGTTAGAGTTATACGTCTATAGTTCTGCACATCTGTTCGACGTCCGTTCTTGAAAACTGGGATGACCTGTGCCCTTTTCCAATCCTTCAGAACGCTACGCTCTTCTAGAGACCTACGGTACACCGCTGCAAGAAGGGGGCAAGTTCCTTCGCGTACTCTGTGCGACAATCTAGAGAGGGAATTACAGTGCAGTCTACCTCTGTCAAACAGCTTTGGAAAAAGACATTTAATATTTCGGCCTTTAGTCTGTCATCCTCTGTTCCAGTACCATTTTGGTCACAGAGTGTCTGGACATTTTGTTTTGATTCACCTATCGCTTTGGCATAAGACCAAAATTTCTTACGATTTTCTGCCAAGTCGGTACACAGAATTTTACTTTAGAATTCATTGAACGGCTCTTGCATAGCCCTCCTCACACTATATTTCGCTTCGCGTAAGTTTTGTTTGTCTGCAAGGCTTAGGCTATGTTTATGTTTGCTGTGAAGTTCCTTTTGCTTCCGGAGCAGTTTTCTAACTCGGTTGTTGTACCACGGTGGGTCTTTTCCATCTCTTAGGATCTTGTTTGGCACATACTCATCTAATGCATATTGTAGGATGGTTTTGAACTTTGTCCACTGATCCTCAACACTATCTGTACTTCAGACAAAACTTCCGTGTTGACTCGTCAAGTACTCTGATATCTGCTTTTTGTCACTTTAGCTAAACAGAAAAATCTTCTTACCTTCCTTAATATTTCTATTTACGGCTGAAATCATCGATGCAGTAACCGCTTTATGATCGCTGATTCCCTGTTCTGCCTTAACTGTTTCAAATAGTTCGGTTCTGTTTGTCACCAGAAGGTCTATTATGTTATCGCCAAGAGTCGGTTCTCTGTTTACCTGCTCAAGGTAGCTTTCAGATAACGCACTTACAAAAAATTTCACTGGATACTTTGTCACTGCTAACCGTTATAAGCGTTTGAATATCCCAGTCTACATCCGGCAAATTAAAATCTCCACCCAGAACTATAACATGATCGTGAAATCTACTTGAAATATTTTCCAAATTTTCCTTCAGGTGCTCTACCACAATAGTTGCCGAGTCAGGGGGCCTATACAGACATCAGTTACCACCATCAGTGCCCGCAGACGGCCACGGAATACTGCAGGTAGCCTTGCTCGTGACCTTACCGCAGCCATTAGAACAGTTGTCTCCAGACACACAGTCCACAGTTGTCTCCAGACACACAGTCTGCAGACGACTAAACAGACATGGTTTATTCGCCCGGAGACCTGTAAGATGCATTCCACTGACCCCGAGTCAGAGGAGAGCTCGTAAAGCCTTGTGTCAAGAACAAAGTACATGAACATTGGAACAGTGGTCCCAGGTTATGTTCACGGACGAGTCCAGCTATAGTCTGAACAGTGATTCTCACCAGGTTTTCATCTGGCGTGAACCAGGAACCAGAAACTAACTTTTTAATGCCCTTTAAGGGACCTGTATGGAGGTCATGGTTTGATGGTGTGGGGTGGGATTATGATTGGTAAACGTACACCCCTGCATGTCTTTGACAGAGGAACTGTAACAGGTCAGATGAATCGGGACATCATTTTGCACCAGTATGTCCGCCTTTTCAGGGGTGCACTGGGTCCCACCTTCCTCCTGATGGATGATAACGCACGGCCCCAGCGAGCTGCCATCGTGGACGAGTACCTTGAAACAAAGGATATCAGTCGAATGGAGTGGCCTGCCTGTTCTCCAGACCTCCAATCGGGCACGTCTGTGATGCTCTAGGTCGACGTATCGCTGTACGGCTTCAAACCCCTACGACACTTCACGAGCTCCGGCAGGCACTGGTTCAAGAATGGGAGGCTATACCCCAACAGCTGCTCTACCACCTGGTCCAGAGTATGCCAACCTAGTTGTGTGGCCTGTGTACGTGTGCATGGTGATCATATCCCATACTGATGTTGGGGTTCATTATATGAATGAGTGATGTCTGTTCTTTCAGGCCTTCTGTGGGAATCTCAGAGTAGCGAACAGTGAGTAAAATGGACAGGGCCTATGGATAGGGGGCGCTCGGTGGGGATGTGAGTCGGCGATGAGGTGTGCTGAAATGGTCCGTGCAGTGGCTATAACGCTGTTTCCTGGATGGGTCAGTGATTAAACACCTACCTAGTAAGCAGGAGGTCCCGGGTTCTAATCCGGTATATATTTTTGGTCGTCGGCGCTGATTCCGCGCTATGTCCCGCTGCAGCTAACAGCAGTGATCCCCTTCAAGTTACATATAATGTTATACAGCTGCGGATTCGGCGTGGTGTGTGCTCTTTCGGACATTTCCCAAAGAACAAACGGACCGTTCGATCCTCCTCTCACCACTTTGATTCATATTGGTGTGTAGGGCACGACTAGGATTATAATATATGTTAGCAGGCACACGGAACTCTCAACCGTTGCTGAGAAAATTGTAGCGTAAGTAAATGTAGTAGATACCGACCTCCGCCGCCTCGAGGCAGCGCTCCATGAGGCGCACCTGGTGGCGCAGCTCGTCGTCGCTGAAGGCGCTCTGCGCCAGCAGCGCCTCGAGCTGCTTGTCCTCGCGGAAGTTGCAGGGCCAGAGCGCGTTGGCGGCGCGGAACTGGCTGCGCGTCTTGGGCGGCTGGCGGGGCACCTGGCGCACCTCCGGCCGGCAGCGCAGGCCCTCCGTGTCCAGGCCCCTGGACCGCAGGCCGCACAGGCACGACTCGGCCGTGTCGTCCTTCACGTAGTCCAGGATGATGTAGAAGTTCCTCACGCGCTTCAGGTGGTGCAGCGACGGGATGGGGTTCACCGCGCACAGATTCTTGATCACTTTGCCAGTCAGCTTGCGGTTCTCGATGAGATCGACATACACGTCGACAAGCGGAGGAGCGCTTGCCAACACATTTTGTCCTAAAACCGGTATCGGGTGGGGGATCACTGGTGGCTTATCCGAGACCGAGGTTGTTCCGTCACCGGTTGGCTCATCGCTGGGTGTCGTCGAAGCAGCACAATCTTCAGATCCCATCACTACCTGAAAAAAGAAGAAAACCGCTGCACTCGAAAGCCACTAATCAACTAATGCGCCAAATTTTCATTACGACATTTACACAAAATGAAATGTTCTTCTGTTGATATCTCAGTATGAGGAAGTTTACCAAAACACGGTATATAGAAACCATGAGTTATTCTGTAAACAGAGCCACCAGCTTCTAATAGCGAGTTACATAAAAATATTGCTCCTGCATTAAAGAAATAGAATAAGGGCGTTTTCTCAATTCTTAGTACACTCTACATAGACTCAACAAAGATCCCTGGACGTCAGTTACACAACTTCTTACATTCCTTTATTCTCGAGTTAAGAAGTTAGAATGAGAACGATGTATTGTACTTTCTTATTATTGTTACTACTTTATTATTATTATTATTATTATTATTATTATTATTATTATTAAAATGTGCAGAACCTGTTGTTCACGCTTAATGGTTCAAATGGCTCTGAACACTATGGGATTAACATCTGAGGTCATCTGTCCCCTAGAACTTAGAACTACCTAAACCTAACTAACCTAAGTACATCACACACATCCATGCCCGAGGCTTCAGTCTGAAGCGCCTAGAACCGCTCGGTCATAGCGGCCGGCCACGCTGATTGAAGGTAGTACTTGGTAATTAGTGAATGTCTTTCAAAGATGTAATTTTTCCATTATTCTTTAACAGTGGTTGCTAACTTAACTCCCACAGAGTACTGGCACTCTGTCAACGCCCAGATTTGTCCACATATGACATACGATGCTGGTTCAATGAGTATAGTAACAAGAGCTTTCACAGTTGTATAAAAACCCTGTGTGAATTACAGTCCATGAATCTATGTCCGCCCCCCCCCCCCCCACCTACTGAAACTCCCTTCAAATCCTTGACCACCATGCACTCCACCTCACTTATCGCATCCGTCTCCCACCACCCTTGTGGATCCTTTATGATCTGATTCCCTTCCCCCATCTCCTCCTGTTCCTCAAACGAATACAGATCCTATACATCTCCTACAAACTGGATCCCCAACCCCATCCTTTGGTTCCCCCCATCATCTCCCATCCTAGCCTGTTGCTGTGCTTGTACCACAGTATCCTGCCTGGACTCCAACTCCACACACTCCAAACCCTCGCCCAAGGTGCCTTCCGCCAACTCCCCCTCCCAGACCAAATCCCTCCTCCTTCCCTCCCCAAATCCTCCTCAGGGCTCCCTGTCTCCCTCCCACCCCCCTTCCTTTCTTCCTCCTTTTCTCCTGCTGAACACCTTCTTTCTCCTTCTCACCCCCCACTGCCCCCCTCCTACCCCTCTCCTGGTTTCCCCCTACCATCCCTCCCCCACCCTTTTCTTCCCCTCCTCCTCCCTTCACCAGGTGGTAGGTCCTCTTCGGTGCAGTGATTTTTAACGTTTTCGTTGTGGTGTCAGTGTTACTCCAGTGCTGTGTGCAGTGCTCCATTCCATCAGCACCAACAGTGTCGCCAGCATCATCCATATGTGTTCCCACAGGTGTTTCTTTGTTTTTCGTGTCGACTCACAGTGTTCATTCTTCGTATGTGTGTGTGGCTCCCGTCTATGTTGTCTTTAAATCTACAGTTTATACTCATCTACTTTTGTTCGTGTTTCTTTTTTCTTCATCACTTTATACCATTCTCTGTTGTGTGTTCTTTTCTCATTTGACACTGTTGTTTCTGTAACCCAATGACTGAAGAGAGCGTATTGTGCCACTGCCAGCCAGCTACATTTTGGGAAGTGAAATAACAATAAAGAAAAAAATACATTCCACGTCTAGACATGAGGTGTACAGAAAAGCAATGCCTCCAAATTTGTACGTAAAAACGCTTTTACATCCGCAGTCTCTGTGTCTACAAATATGCAGTCCTCTGTCGCTAGATGGCTCCGAATTGTAACGTGTAACATGGCGGCGTGTAACGTAACTATGTCAGTGCGTGAGAAACAGCATGCTGTAATCTAGCTTCGAATTGTAAGATGTCAGGCACATACGGAGCACCCTCTCCTGTCGCAGCGCTCGTGGGTGGACTGGCCATACACATGTGCCGAGACATCGGCAACAATCCGACGGCTTCAGTTCAGTATCATCGAGCATCCTCCATACAGTCTCGACTTGGCACCTTCCGAGTTTCATCTGTTTCCAAAATTCAAACAGAACATTTCCGAGGACTTCACTTTGATAGTGATGAAGCGGTGAAAGCAGAAGTGAGATTGTGGTGCCGTGGGGGTAGTCAAACATTCATCTGTGTCGGTATCAACAAACTAGTCTCCCATCGATAGAAATGTGTTCGTCACCAGGGTGATTATGTTGAGAAATAAATTGCACTTAAGAGGAATAATGATGTGGAATGTTAATAACGCTCGTTTTATTTAAAAAGCTTTAAGAGTTTTACGTAAAACTTCGGAGGCATTACTTTTTATCATGTCCCCGCAGAAGAGACGATGGTGCTGTCGAATACCACCCGTAGATGGAAGTAACTGTGCCGTTTCACTTCTAATTGTATAGTGTCCCACGAGGAACGGTCAGTATTGAGAGATATGACAGGACGGATTACTCGAAGTGAAGAAGTCTAGTAAACATGGGCTCTATGAGCACGTTTTCAGTAGAAGAGCTGTTTTTCACAGTACCGAACATGATTAAGTGCTCATACCTCTTGAAATTTGCACTTCAGAGCCCATGTTCACTGACATTTTTTCTTGTTTTATCCATACTATCGATTCTCAAAGTATGGAAAGCACAGAGGTTACAGTAGAAGAGATGTGACATACGAACTATTTTAAGTATTGTAACGCATAATAATGTAAAAAACTGTACTGGAGGAACTGGCGTTTCGACCGCGGTTACAGTGACCTATCTTTGGGTCTACAAGTCAGTAGAGCCAGAAGAAGACCATTGTAACCGAGGCCGAAACATTGGTTTCCTCGATACAGTTTTTTACATTATGACGCGGTAAGAAACTTTTATGTCAACTGATTCCAGCCGCGGAAGCCTACGCAGTTGTATTAGAAGAGATTTGTTTCACAGTAACTAAGAGGTGCTCATAGCTCTTAACGTACTAATTTTGGAGCCTATGTCTAATAAACTCTTTTGTTTCAAATGATCATTCCTGTCATTCATTTAATACTAACCATTACTCCTCGGACACCCTTTGTAGTCCTGTATAGTATCCAGAAGGAGGAGTTGACGCACACATTGTCGGCGATTAAAGCGCGAAGCGTAACAAGGATTTTACAACGTCTATCAAGTAGAGGAACTTTACCTGAGGTGTGTAATGTCAGGCAGATAAATGTGATTTTGACCTCAGCATATTGATAAAGGCAGAATAGATGTACGAGACGAGCAAAGGCCATGTCGCCCAAGCACGTACGCCTCAGATGAAGTTGTGTGCCGTGTCCAGCGGTCGATTCAAGCCAACTTTCGCATTCATGTGAGGCATACGACACACGAACTCAGCAAATCCATTAGCAGGGTAGTGGATACGTGCATAATTGCTCGGATTACTGGAAGACGCGTTCATCTGGATAAGGCAGCAACTCTCAGACGGGAATAAAGCCAAACAAATGAGGTTTTCTTTCCAGTAATTAACGCGGAATTAGTGGCAGGTTGTTCCATTCCTACTCAGTATCGTCACAGGGGACGAGACTTGTGTGTATCATGTGACATCTGAGTATGGAGGAAGCACCAGTGTCATTGAGACACCCACTGTTCCCTCCACACTTCCCATACGAAGTTCAAAACAACGCAAAATTCGATGAAAGTAATGGTTACATTTTTTATAAGCAAGCTGTGCTGCTCGCTAATTTCCTCACCGCGATCTTGTGTACCAAATCACTCGGGTTTTATGCGTCGTATGGAAAACGCGAAAACCTAATCAACTTGTTCAGAGGGCTTATCTACATCACACGCTGCAAGCCACCTAATGGTGTGGGGCGGAGGGTACTGTTTGTACCATTAACTGAGCCCACCAACCCTGTTCAACTCACGAATAGCACGTGGGAAGAACGATTGTCGGTAAGCCTCTATATTGGCTCTAATTTCTCGAATTTTCACCTCATGGTCAGTACGCGAGACGTTCGTAGGGGGAAATAATAGGTTGTCCGACTCTTCCCGCAAAGTGCTCTATCGAAATTTTAGTAGTAAATCTCTTCGTGATGCACAACGGCTCTCTTGTAACGTCTGCCAATGCAGTTTGTTGAGTATCACCGTAACGCACTCGTCCAACTAAATGATCCCGTAACGCAACGTGCCGCTCTTCGTTTGATCTTCTTTATCTCTTCTATCAGTCCTATCTTGGTGGGATCCCAGATAGATGAACAATACTGAAGAATGGGTCGAACAAGCGCCTCATAAGCCACTTCCTTCGAGGAATACATTTCCTTAAGATTCTTCCTATAAATCTGAGTCTGCATCTGCTTTTCCTACTATTTGTTTTATATGGTCTTTCCTCTTAAGCTAGCTCTGGATACTTACTCCTAGATATTTTCCGCCAGATACTGTTTCCAGCGGTTTCTCATCAATAGTGTAGCTATACAGTAGTGGATTTCTTTTCCTATGTATGCGCAATAAGTTAAATTTATGTTCAGGGTCAAATGCTAGAGCCTGTACCATTCATCAACTGTCTGGGGGTCATTCTGCAAAGCGTCACTATCTTCTGGCGTTGCTATTTTGTTATAGATAAACGCATCATCTGCGAACAGCCTTAGTGAGCATCCGACACTCTCTACAGGACCATTTACATATACTGTAAACAATAACTGTTCTGTCGCACTTCCTTTGGGTACACGCGAAATTACATTATCATCTGTCCATTTTGTTTCGTTTAGAGTGACGTGTTGAGTTCTGTCTGCAAGCAAGTCTTGAAAGCAGTCGCAAATCTGCGCCAATACTCGATAATCTCGCATTTTTTCACTAAATGGCAGTGCGGGGCGGCCGCGCGGTTCTAGGCGCTTCAGTCTGGAACCGCGTGACCGCTACGATCTACATCTACATCTACATCCATACTCCGCAAGCCACCTGACGGTGTGTGGCGATCGCAAGATCGAATCCTGCCTCGGGCGTAGATATGTGTGATGTCTTTAGGTTAGTTAGGTTTAAGTAGTTCTAAGCTCTAGGGGACTGATGACCACAGATCTGAAATCCCATAGTGCTCAGAGCCATTTGAACCTTTTATAATTGTGTGCATGTATCCGACGGGACTTCTCAAAAACGGGAATGACCTCTGCTTTCTTCCAGTCGACAAGTTGGAACAATTGCAAAAGACGATTCGGAGAAGACCATAGAAACTGCATTTGAAAGTTGTCGTGTTGCTGCACGCAAACACGGTCTGCCTTATTACGTAGTAACATCAAACAACACATAATGGTGCATGGGCCCTAACCTTTAGCGTTACATCCCTTTATCCATAATTGTACGTTTCACTCTTGTCCTTTCAGATGAATTTTTTGCTAAGAAGTTGTCCAATTTCCATATTGTAAAACATCTGAAATTACAGAATACGGGAAATTAGAGGTGAAACAGACACTACTCTCGATGCCATAGACAGAAAAATATTAACTTGGTACGGCTACCTCCAACAAATGGATGGTAACGGATGAGAAAAAAGAATCTATGGATGGACACCAGCTGAACGAAGGGAACGCGGAAGTGCACCCAGGTAATGGATACAAGATGTTAGAGATGCGATGAATTCAACGGCCTTTAGGAAAAAGATTGGACGGATATAAGAAACTATGGAAGCCGAGAAGTGTAGGACGACGACAGTAATAAAAAAAACAACATATATACAATGAGGTGACAAAAGTCATCGGATAGCGATATGCACACATTCAGATGGTGGCAGTACCGCGTACACAAGGCATAAATGTCAGTGTATTGGCGCATCTGCAATTTGTACGCAGGTGATTCACGTGGAAAGATGTCCGATGTGATTATGGCTGCACGACGGGAATTAACAGACTCTGAATGCGGAATGGTAGTTGGAGACAGACGCAAGGGGCATTACAATTCGGAAATCGTTAGGGAATTCAATATTCTGAGATCCAAAATGTCAAGAGTGTGCCGAGAATACCACATATCAGGCACTGGCTCTCACCATGACCACGCAGTGGCCGACAGCCTTCACTTAAC
Organism: Schistocerca gregaria; assembly: GCF_023897955.1. NCBI lineage: Eukaryota > Metazoa > Arthropoda > Insecta > Orthoptera > Acrididae > Schistocerca > Schistocerca gregaria. Next base: position 691,942,833 of record NC_064921.1, on the reverse strand, counting down.
GACAGGGAGCTGCAGCATTAAGTTAGAGTTCTCAGTGCCGACAGACAAGCAACACTGCGTGAAATGACCGCAGAAATCAATGTAGAAAGTAGGACGAACGTATAGGTTAGCGCTGTGCGGCGAAATGTGGCATTAATGGGCTATGGCAGCAGACGATCGACGCGAGTGCGTTTGCTGAGAGCACTACATCGCTTGCAGCGCCTCTTCTGGGCTCGTAACCACGTCGGTTGGACTCTAGAAGGCTGGAAAACCGTAGGCTGGTGGGATGAGCCCCGATCTCATTTGGTAAGAGCTGATGGTAGGGCTGGAGTGCGGTGCAGACCCCACCACGCCACGGACTCAAGTTGTCACCGATGGAAGAAGGCCCAGGTTATAGCAATCTACAAAAAGGGTAGAACTTCGGATGCACATAATTACCGGCCAAATTCACTGACATCGATTTGTTGTAGAATCATGGAACATATTATGTGTCCAGACATAATGACCCTTCTAGACTCTGAGAAGCTCACCTACAGAAACCAACACGGTTTTAGGAAACAGCGGTCATGAGAGACAAAGCTGGCCCTCTTTGTGCATACACAACAGGCTCTAGATACCGGCTCTCAGGTTGATGCCACATTTGTCGACTTTCGAAAGGCGCTCGACTCAGTTCCACACTGTCGCTTGCTGCAAAAAGTGCGCGCTTACGACCTATCCGATGGCATATGCGGTTGGATAGAAAGTTTTCTAACAGACAGGGAGCAGTATGTCGTCCTGAACGGGGCAACTTCAACAGAAATAAGCGTAAATTCAGGTGTGCCCCAGGGCAGCGTAATACGAGGGTCAGTCAAAAAGTAATGCCTCCCATTTTTTTTTCTACGTTTAATTGTCAGGAAATTTAAATGCAATTACATAGGTTGAAAACCACAACATTGAGGATCATTTTGTCATTTTTCAATGTAATCTCCGCCCATCTCTACAGTTTTGGTCCATCTTTGAACAAGGGCATGTATCCCAGCACGGTAAAAATCACAGCTCTGCTTCCTAAGCCCTTGACGCACGGATGTTTTGACGGCCTCCTCATCTTCAAAATGAATCCCACGATGAGCTTCTTTTAGTGGCCCGAACAGATGGAAGTCTGATGGTGCCAGGTCAGGGCTGTATGGGGGATGAGGCAAAACTTCCCATCCAATTTTGACAATCTCGTCAGAGGTGTGACGACTGGTGTGTGGTCTTGCATTGTCATGCAAAAGAAGAACATCTGCCATTGATTTTGTTGGGCGAACTCGCTGAAGACGTGCTTTAAGTTTTTTGAGGGTTGTGACGTATTTAACAGAATTTATTGTGCATCCCTGCTCCAAAAAATCAACCAGAATCACACCCTCTGTATCCCAGAAAACTGTTGCCATAACTTTCCCTGCCGATCGCACAGTTTTGAATTTTTTCTTCCTCGGCGAGCTTGTGTGACGCCACTCCATTGACTGCCTCTTTGATTTGGGTTCAAAAAAATGCACCCATGTTTCGTCCCCGGTCACAATTTTTTTCAGAAACTCATCTCCCTCCAAACGGAAGCGCTGCAAGTGTTGGGAGGCTATTGTTTTCCTTGCCTCTTTATTCTGATCGGTTAACATTCTTGGAACCCACCGTGCACAAACTTTTGAGTACCCCAATTGTTTAATAATCGTGATCACACTGCCTTTACTAAGAGAAATAATGCGACACACTTCATCTGCAGTCACCCGACGGTCACCACGAATGATGTCATCAACTTGCTGAATGTTGTGTGGAGTCACTGCACTCACCGGCCTGCCGCTCCGCTTTTCGTCAGTCAACGGTGTTTGCCCTTCAGCTTCCTTACAACGACGAACCCATCGTCTAACAGTGCTGACATCCACTGTCACGACACCATACACCTTCTTCAGTCTTTCATGAATGCGTATGGGCGTTTCACCTTCTGCATTCAAGAATTCAATCACACAACGCTGTCTCAAACGAACATCGATGTCGGCCATCTTACAAACTTCTGCTGTGCTGCCACCTGTTGACACAGAAAGTTACTACTGCAGTGGATTGCAGAAGGAGGTTTCAGGAATGGCGCCAAATTCAAATTTTTCACTTAACTTAATTTTTTTAAGTAGAAAAAAAATGGGAGGCATTACTTTTTGACCGACCCTCGTAGGTCCGCTGCTTTTTACAACTTACATAAACGATCTGGTTGATGGTTTTGACAGCGAGATTAGACTTTTTGCTGATGATTCTGTACTCTACAAAAAAGTAATATGACATGAAAGTTGTGAACAAATCAATGAGAACTTGCAGAAAATAAATGCGTGGTGAAATAACTGGCGGTTATCTCTCAATATTAGTAAGTGTAACCTACTGCTTATAACAAGGCGAAAATCCCCATTAATGTAAGAGTACAAAATAAATGCCCAGTCTTTGAAAGCGGTAACGTCCGTCAAGTATCTGGGTCTGACTATTCGAAATGGTCTCAAATGGAATGATCAAATTACACAAGTAACGCGTAAGGCGAACTCTAGATTGCGGTTTATTGGTAGAATCCTGAAGCGACGCAGTCCTTCAACAAAGGAAATAGCTTACAATACGTTAGTTCATCCAGTCCTAGAGTATTGTTCGTCTGTATGGGACCCTTACCAGTTGGGTCTGATTCAAGAGATTGAGAAGGTCCAAAGAAGATCGACAAGATTCGTGACTGGTACATTCAGCCATCGCGAGAGCGTTACAAATCTCATAGGAAGTTTGAAGTGGGATACACTTGCAGACAGACGGCCCGCTTTACGGAAGGGGCTGCCCACTAAATTCCGAAACCAGACCTTCACCGAGGATGCAGAGCGTATATTATTACTACCAACTTTCAAATCGAGCAATGATAACCATTCAAAATAAGGAAAATTAGAGCTCGTACTGAGGCGTTGAGACAGTCGTTTTTCTCTTGCGCGATCCGCGAGTGGAAAGAGGGCGGAAAATATGACTTTGGCGCAAATTGTGCCCTCCGCCACACACCGCTTGGTGGCTAGCGGAGTATATATGTAGATGTAGAGGCACTGTGAAAGTTGGTGGTGGCTCCGTAATACTGTGTGGTGTGTTTACACGGAATGAACTGGGACCTCTGGTCCAACTGAACAGATCATTAACTGAAAATGGTTATGTTCGGCTACATGGAGACCATCTGCAGCCATTCATGGATTTCACGTTTCCAAAAAACGATGGAATTGTTATAGATGACAGTGCGCTGTCAACAGGCTACAATGGTTAACGATTAGTTTGAAGAACATTCTACACAGTACGAGGGAAAGATCTGGCCACCCAGATGGCCGACACGATTCCCATCGAACATTTATGGGACATAATCCAGAAGTCAGTTCGTGCACAAAATCCTCCGCTGGCAACACTTTCGCAATTATGGGCGCGGCTACACATGTACATTTGGTACGTTTGTACCACACATGTACGTTTGGTGCACGGCATTGTGTGGTAGTGAAACATCAACTGTGGGAAAACCGGAATAGAAGAGAATCGTAGCGTTTGATATGTGGTGCCCCAGACGAAGGTTGAAAATCAGGTGGACTGATAAGGTACGGAATGTGGAGGTTCTGCGCAGAATCGGAGAGGACAGGAATATACGGAAAACACTGACAAGAAGAAGGGACAAAAAAATGGTTCAAATGACTCTGAGCACTATGGGACAACATCTGAGGTCATCAGTCCCCTAGAACTTAGAACTACTTAAACCTAACTAACCTAAAGACATCACACACATCCATACCCGAGGCAGGATTCGAACCTGCGACCGTAGCGGTGGCGCGGTTCCAGACTGTAGCGCCTAGAACCGCTCGGCCACCCCGGCCAGCAAGAAGGGACAGGATGATATAATATCTGTTAAGGCGTCAGGTAATGACTTCCACTGTACTAGAGGGAACTGTAGATGCTAAACAGAGGAAGGTAGAGACTGGAATACTTCCAGCAAATAATTGAGGATGCAGGTGCTACTATGAGATGAAGAGGTTGGCAAAGGAGGGGAAAGGCAGATAAAAATAACTGTGGAACCGCGAAGCCACCAGAGACTTTTAGACCGGACAGGGGCCATCAACAGCGATTAGGCAAATGTGAATGGGAGGAGAACGACAAGAGGAAAAACGACTACAACGAGGGGAGAAATCCAAGAGCGAAAACGTAGCGCATAGCGAAATTTGGGGTTAAATCAGTGGTATGTAACGAGTACGGTAGGAGACAACAGTGAATACACAGCTGAGGTGCAGCACGGCTATCTTTGTAGCGCGGCCACATTCTCTAATAGGATGGCAAGGTGGGATTGGCCCTGCGGCGCCTTGAGGCCAGTGCTAAGGAGGCGACACTACGGCTTGCAGATGTAGCAGTACCATCTAGTGGCGGTTACCCAGTTCCACACATACTAACGGTAACGCATTGCGATAGTATATGTACAACACGCTGATCCTTCAGGTCAACCAAGCTGTCAGGCCCTACCAACCCTTTTCACCCACATCCCCAACACTACGAAAGCTAGGTGGATCAGACAGGGAAAAAACGAGTTCAGTGTCACCCAGTTCAGAGCTTTGTTTAAACTTCAAAGTCTCTAGCTAATCGCAAAGTTAATTTAAAATTAATTGCAAAACTGGTACCAAACGGACAGGCAGACAAGAAAGCGATCTAATAAAATCCTATTAAAAAGAGATGCAGTTAAAGTTTATTATAAGTAGACTTAACAAGGAGGGTTACTGAAATGATTAGTAATTATATTCGCCCTAATTATCATAAGTAGCTGTTTCTCAATTACGTTATCCTGTAGTGCCCAACTAGTGAAGCCAGTTACAAATGACGAACTCACTACATCAATCACAACCTCTACAATTCATAGGATGTGTATGTAGTAATTATAGGATAAATGTATCAAAATTTGGGTTTTAAGTCAAGTGTACACTATTTAGATTAACCTTTTATTGAAATTAGTTTTGTGTCTCACACAAAAAACATTTAAGTGTGAGCTAACAGAATGGTCAACGTGCTGAGGTACCTACTTCGATTACCCGGCTGATGGTACAACCTCTAGTGCTAAAAAAACACACTTATAAATATTTACCACAATAAATCACAGCAAGGGGTAGGGCAGCGTCTAGAAATAAGAAACGAGAGTAAAGCTTTCTGGAGCATTTTGCAGCAAACTGCTGTAAGTAGAGATCCAGAAATGAAGAGGTTTGCGAACAATAGACTAAAGTGGAGAGTTACATTAAACCAATCTTTGGACTGAAGACCACCACCACCACCACAACAACAACAACAACAACACATGGGCATACACGATCAGCCAGAACATCATAACCAGCAACCTACTATCGACATAAACTGATCCTGGCGACAGCAACGTCAGCTGGCGAGGAATGACTGCTAGTCAGCCACACGCGTCGAGCATGTAGTATCAATAATCGCGTTGTCCGTGTGTAGAATGAGGAAGACGCGCGATCTATATTAGTTTGAGCGAGGGCAGATTGTAATGGCCCGGAGCCTCGGCAAGAGCATTTCCGAAATTGCTGACTTGTTCGAGGAGTGCTCTGATGAGTGTTTTCAAGACGTGGCGAAACCTAGATGAAACTACGTCCAGACGTTTTGTGGTTGGACAGCTACCTCTCATTACAGATGTGAGAAGTCATAGGCTGAGTGGACTGGCAAAACAGGATAGGTAGCGAGCTGTGGTGGAACTAACATAAAACTTTAATGTTGGGCAGAGTACAAGTGTGTCTGAACACACAGAGCACCAAACAGTCCTAATGATGGGTCGCCGCAGCTGACGAGCCATTCATGTACAAATGTTAACACCACGACATCGATAACGACGATAGAAACGGGCACGTAACTGTCGTCACTGGACGCTGGCGCTGTGGCAGGACGTTGCATGGGCTGATGAATCCCGATAACTTTTTTATCTTGTCGATGGGAGAGCGCGAGTGAGTCGTCTTGCTGGGGAATACCTCCTTGACACCTGTATAGCGCTACGGTGACAAACTGGCGGCTGCTACATTATGCTACGGGGAACATCCACGTGGGCATCCAGGGATCCACTGGGCACGTGCAGGCACCACAACGGCCAAGGAGTATCGTACACTGGTTGCAGACGACGTACACCCGGTAATGACGATCATGTTCCCGACGGCAGTGACTTTTTTCAACACGATAATGCAGCAAGTCACAAGGCCAGGAGTGTGATGGAGTGGGTCGAGGAACATAGCGTAGAGTTCAAGTTGATGCACTGAGCCCTCAACTAGCCAGATCTAAACCCGATCGAACACATCTGGGATGTGACTGAACGTGGCGCCGGAGCTCACCGGCCCCCCTTCCCGCAACTCACGAGAATTAGGTGATTTGTGTGTGTCTGCTTCCTCCAGCGATCTACCAAGGCCTCACTGCTTCCATGACAAGATGCCTCGCCGCTGTTATCCGTGCCGAATGTGTCTTTTAGGCGGGCGGTCATAATGTTCTGGCTGATCAGTGTTGAAGCACAGAGATGAATCATTCGAGACGACTCAGATTCCGGATATACTATAGCTACGCTCAGCGAAAACTCTGCTCCAAAGGTTCTTGAAAAATATGGCCACGTAGGAAAGTAGAAAGACGGTGGAAGGAGACGGCAGGCAAGCGGGCAGCATCTGTTCTCGGTGGCCCGCAGCAGCAGCAGCAGCAGCCAGTGGCGCGGTGCCGGCGCTATTTGTAAGGCGTCGTTATTAGTTCGGCGGCGTGCCTACGTGCGGCGCCTGCCCGAGCAGGCTGGATGCCGCGCACCGACGCAGACACGTGCCGATCGACGCCCTCCGGCTTGGCAAGCCAGCCTCATCCGAGCCTTCCCTCTTCCACTCGAGATTACACTTCAATTCTGACTCTGCCGTGGCACCTGCTGAAATGTGTCTTCTACGCATTCTTTCATTCTACTCCGATTCCGGAACAGATCCCTAGGTATTAAGCCTCACTTTTGGAATTAAGGTCCTATCTTAACACACTATCAGTTTTTTTCTGTAGTGACAGTGTTTTCTTATGTAGTGAAAGATGATAATGTATCGTTAATTTAATTAGTTGGTTGGGTAGATTTGGGAGAAGAGACCAAACAGCGAGGTCATCCGTCTCATCGGATTAGGGAAGGATGAGGAAGGAAGTCGGCCGTGCCCTGTCAGAGGAACCATTCCGGCAGTTACCTGTAGCGATTCAGGTATACCGATTAGGTTCCTTTCAGATTACGATGATACTATAGCTCACTACTTAGCACTCATATACAACCGCTCGCTCACCGATAGATCTGTACCTACAGATTGGAAAATTGCGCAGGTCGCACCAGTGAAGAAGGGTAGTAGGAGTAATCCATTTAACTACAGACCTATATCATTGACGTCGGTTTGCAGTAGGGTTTTGGAGCATATACTGTATTCAAACATTATGAATCACCTCGAAGGGAACGATCTATTGACACGTAATCAGCATGGCTTCAGAAAACATCGCTCTTGTGACACGCAGCTAGCTCTTTATTCGAACGAAGTAATGGCCGCTATCGACAGGGGATCTCAAGTTGATTCCGTATTTCTAGATTTCCGGAAAGCTTTTGACACCGTTCCTCACAAGCGACTTCTAATCAAGCTGCGGAGCTATGGGGTATCGTCTCAGTTGTGCGACTGGATTCGTGATTTCCTGTCAGAAGGTCGCAGCTCGTAGTAATAGACGGCAAATCATCGAGTAAAACTGAAGTGATATCAGGTGTTCCCCAGGGAAGCGTCCTGAGACCTCTACTGTTCCTGATCTATATAAATGACCTGGGTGACAATCTGAGCAGTTCTCTTAGACTGTTCGCAGATGACGCTGTAATTTACCGTCTAGTAGGGTCATCCGAAGACCAGTATCAGTTGCAAAGCGATTTAGAAAAGATTGCTGTATGGTGTGTCAGGTGGCAGTTGACGCTAAATAACGAAAAGTGTGAGATGATCCACATGACTTCCAAAAGAAATCCGTTGGAATTCGATTACTCGATAAATAGTACAATTCTCAAGGCTGTCAATTCAACTAAGTACCTGGGTGTTAAAATTACGAACAACTTCAGTTGGAAAGACCACATAGATAATACTGTCGGGAAGGCGAGCCAAAGGTTGCGTTTCATTGGCAGGACACTTAGAAGATGCAACAAGTCCACTAAAGAGACAGCTTACACTACACTCGTTCGTCCTCTGTTAGAATATTGCTGCGCGGTGTGGGATCCTTACCAGGTGGGATTGACGGAGGACATTGAAAGGGTGCAAAAAAGGGCAGCTCGTTTTGTATTATCACGTTATAGGGGAGAGAGTGTGGCATATATGATACACGAGTTGGGATGGAAGTCATTACAGCATAGACGTTTTTCGTCGCGGCGAGACCTTTTTACGAAATTTCAATCACCAACTTTCTCTTCCGAATGCGAAAATATTTTGTTGAGCCCAACCTACATAGGTAGGAATGATCATCAAAATAAAATAAGAGAAATCAGAGCTCGAACAGAAAGGTTTAGGTGTTCGTTTTTCCCGCTCGCTGTTCGGGAGTGGAATAGTAGAGAGATAGTATGATTGTGGTTCGATAAACCCTCGGCCAAGTACTTAAATGTGAATTGCAGAGTAGTCATGTAGATGTAGATGTAGGGACAACCTAAATCAGTATGGACGGACGCGGGATTGAACCGTCGTCCTCCCGAATGCGAGTCCAGTGTGCTAACCACTGCGCCATCTCGCTCGGTAATTTAATGAGTGTCACTGTCAGAAGTACCCATTAGAAAAAAAATAATTCTCCTTTCTTCATTTTTCATCGTTGGGAGTGGGTGGGACGTACAGGATTATTCATAAGTGCATTCTAGGTTTCAGAAGTAGACAGTACAAAAACTACGGGACATGCAGGAGATAGACATACGTCAGTGGACACAGTCTCTCTCCAAGATATTAAACTCACAATACCGGTGCCCAACATGCACACCGTTTCTGGCACAGCAAACTCAAATACGTGCGTGGAACGTATTGTCCTGCAAGGCGCGGCAGCACCACACTTTACAAATTTTTTCATTACCTGCCTACATCCAGGCGCGAACTATTTTGATACAATAGTACGGAGATCTAGCGAACAGAGCGTTAACAATGAAATTTGAAGACAGCACAACCTGCATCTACATCTACGTCTACGTGATTACAATTAGCAATTAAGTGTATGGCAGAGGGTTTATTGAACCACCTTTAAGTTATTTGTCTACCGTTCCACTCTCGAACAGCGTACAATCAGTAATTATTCTGGAAACCATTCGCCGGCTCCACATTAACAGTGGGACACCGATACGTAGTAACAACATGCAGCAAATTCCTGCTGTCCCTGTGATAACCGGCCGAGACGTTCTAGGCGCTACAGTCTGGAACCGAGCGACCGCTACGGTCGCAGGTTCGAATCCTCCCTCGGGCATGGATGTGTTCAAATGGCCCTGAGCACTATGGCACTTAACTTCTGAGGTCATCAGTACCCTAGAACTTACAACTACTTAAACCTAACTAACCTAAGGACATCACACACATCCATGCCCGAAGCAGGATTCGAACCTCCGACCGTAGCGGTCGCGCGGTTCCAGACTGTAGCGCCTATAACCGCTCGGCCACCCTGGCCGGCCGTGTTTGACAATATTTCCTATTGTCACTCTAAGCAGGCATTCCATCAAAGAACGAGGCCTACTTCAGTAGCTAGTTCTGAAGGAAGCCAACGGCTCTATTAGGCTGCCATTGCGCAATTGGTACTAACCGCTTACTACTTCGCAGCGCAAGATACCCTCGCAACCGTGACCTCTTCTTCATATAAATAACATATCTAATGGTGTCTACCACCATTGTGGCAATCAGTAATTGTAACTGGAGAGGCGTTACGTCTAAAAATTAGGATCACCTAAAAGTACTTACATACTAGCGAATAATATTATTTATTTTCTGTCTCTCTCTATTTTGTTCTGTAAAATTTTTCAATATATTAATAACTGAATGAAATTTTCACTCTGCAGCGGAGTGTGAGCTGATAGGAAACTTCCTGATAGATTAATACTGTGTGCCGGACCGAGACTCGAACGCGAGACCTTTTGCCTTTCGCGGGCAACTGCTCTACCAACTGAGCTACCCAAGCATGACTTGTCTCCTACCTTCCAAGCTTCACAGAAGCTCTCCTGCGAATCCTGCAGAACTAGCACTTCTGGAAGAAAGGATATTGCTGAGACATTGCTTAGCCACCGCGTGGGGCATGTTTTAAGAATTAAATTTTCACTCTGTACGGAATGTCCGCTGTCCGCTGTTATGAAACTTCTTGGCAGTTTAACGGCACTCGAACTAGGGATCGTTGTTTTTCGCGGGCAAGTGCTGTACCAACTGTGCTACCCAAGCCCGGGTTCGATTCCCGGCGGGGTCAGGGATTTTCTCTGCCTCGTGATGGCTGGGTGTTGCGTGCTGTCCTTAGGTTAGTTAGGTTTAAGTAGTTCTAAGTTCTAGGGGAATGACGACCATAGATGTTAAGTCCCATAGTGCTCAGAGCCATTTTTTTGTGCTACCCAAGGACGACTCACGGGCAGTTGCCCGCGAAAGGTAACAGTCCAGAGTTCGAGTCTCGGTCGAGCACACAGTTTTAATCTGCCAGGAAGTTCCATATTAATACCTTATTTGCTACATAAATAATCACACTTCAATTTAATTCTACATCTACATCTACATCCATACTCCGCAAGCCACCTGACGGTGTGTGGCGGAGGGTACCCTGAGTACCTCTATCGGTTCGCCCTTCTACTCCAGTCTCGTATTAAGTACCATTACGTTGAAGCGATGAAATGTTTACCGCTTTGAGCGAACAACAGTAGTTGTCCGGATGTTTTTGAGCTCGCACTGCATAGGGCAACACGGCGGGAAGCGTACCACCCGCATGCGACGTCGGACGCAGGTGCCTGCGAAGTTAGCGGAAGCCACCGGCGGAAGAGCAGTCGCCAGAGAAACTAGTCTCTGAGGCCGCGGTTAGTCACAACCCAGCCCGGGGAAGTTTGACACCCCTGAGGCCGGCGGTCATCGCCCTCGTTGCACACCGGGTCCCGCTGTGGAAGACCAGTGTATAGGTGAGGCGCCACGCTGCGGACTTTACAGGGCAGAGTCTGCCATGATGTCAGCTGCATGGATGTAAGGAAAGAGAGAGGAGGTGTGAGCACAACAGGGGTTTTCACTGTAATGCGAGACTGCTTTTTGTAGATGACTTGTTTACCTGTGAGGAAGAGTTCTCCGATAACACATTTTCTAGTAATATCCAGACAGATCTCGACAAATTATTATCCTGGTTACAAGGACCGGCTGTTACGAGGGCGTGCTGTAAAGTGTTGCCTCCTAACTTTTAACGACAAAAGCCTTAAAGCTCTTGAAATAAAACGAACGTTATCAACATCCTAAGCTTTTATTCTCCCTGTGTACATATTCACAGGAAGAACATTACGACCACCGACCTAGTATCGCTATAAACCCGTCCAAGCTATAGCAGCGTCACCTGGCGAGAAATGACTGCTAGTCAGACACAAGCACAGTGTATGACGTATCAGTGAGCGTGCTATTCCAGTGTAGAATGGCGAAGCCAGGCGATCAACTTGAGTTTGACGGAGGGTAGATTGTGATGACACGGAGACGCGGCACGAGCATTTCGGAAACTGCACGACTTGTCGGGTGATCGAGGAGTGCTTTGGCGAGTGTCTTCGACACGAGGCTAGACCAAGGTGAAACCACATCCAGACGTCGTGGGGTTTGGCGGCCACCCTTCGTTACAGATGTCGGACGTTGTACGCTCAGCGGACATGAAACACAGGACAGGCGGCGAACTGTGGTGGAACTAAAATACAGGGCAGAGTACAAGTGCGTCTGAATACACGGTACATCGAACACTCCTAACGATTTGCCTCCACAGCTGACAACCCACGCATGTGCAGATGTTAACACCACGTCATCGACAACTACGACTGAAGGGTGGACCACTGATAGTGACCGGGCCAAATATCTTACGAAATAAGCATCAAACGAAAAAAATACAAAGAACGAAACTCGTCTAGCTTGAAGGGGGAAACCAGATGGCGCAATGGTTGGCCCGCTAGATGTCAAACGGACATCAATTGCGTTTTTTAAAATAGGGACCCCCATTTTTATAACAAATTCGTGTAGTACGTAAAGAAATATGAATGTTTTAGTTGTACCACTTTTTTCGCTTTGTAATAGATGGCGCTGCAATATTCACAAACGTGAAAGTACGTGGTATCACGTAACATTCCGCCAGTGCGGATGGTATTTGCTTCATGATACATTACCTGTGTTAAAATGGACCGTTTACCAATTGCAGAAAAGGTCGATATCGTGTTGATGTATGGCTATTGTGATCAAAATGCCCAACGGGCGTGTGCTATGTATGCTGCTCGGTATCCTGGACGACATCATACAAGTGTCCGGACCGTTTGCCGGATAGTTACGTTATTTAAAGAAACAGGAAGTGTTCAGCCACACGCGAAACGTCACCCACGACCTGCAACAAATGATGATGCCCAAGTAGGTGTTTTAGCTGCTGTCGTGGCTAATCCGCACATCAATAGCAGACAAACGGCGCGAGAATCGGTAACCTCAAAAACGTCGGTGTTGAGAATGCTACATCAACATCGATTGCACCCATACGATATTTCCATGCACCAGGAATTGCATGGCGACGACTTTGAACGTTGTGTACAGTTCTGCCACTGGGCACAAGAGAAATTACGGGACGATGACAGGTTTTTTGCACGCGTTCTATTTAGCAACGAAGCGTCATTCACCAACAGCGGTAACGTAAACCGACATATAGTGCACTATTGGGAAACGGAAAATCCACGATGGCTGCGACAAGTGGAACATCAACGACCTTGGCGGGTTAATATATGGTGCAGCTTTATGGGAGGAAGGATAATTAGCCCTCGTTTTATCGATGGCAATCTAAATGGTGTAATGTATACTGATTTCCTACTTAATGTTCTACCGATGTTTCTACAAGGTGTTTCACTGCATGGCAGAATGGCGATGTACTTCCAACATGATAGATGTCCGGCACATAACCCGCGTGAGGTTGAAGCGGTATTGAATAGCATATTTCATGACAGGTCGATTGGTCGTCGAAGCACCATACCATGGCCCGCACGTTCATCGGATCTGACGTCCCCGGATTTCTTTCTGTGGGGAAAGTTGAAGGATATTTGCCATCGTGATCCACCGACAACACCTGACAACATGCGTCAGCGAATTGTCAACGCATGTGTGAACATTACGGAAGGCGAACAACTCGCTGTTGAGAGGAATTTCATTACAAGTATTTCCAAATGCATTGAGGTTGACGGACATCATTTTGAGCATTTATTGCATTAATGTGGTATCTACAGGTAACCACACTGTAACAGCATGGGTTCTCATACATGTATCACATTGGAACAACCGAAATAAAATGTTCAAACTTACCGTAGCTACGTTCTGTATTTTAATTTAAAAAACCTACCTGTTACCAACAGTTCGTCTAAAATTGTGAGCCACATGTTTGTGACTATTACAGCGCCATCTGTCACAAAGCGAACAAAGTTGGTCCAACTAAAACATTCATATTTCTTTACGTACAGCACAAATATTTAATAAAAAATGGAGGTTCCCATTTTAAAAAAACGCAGTTGATATCTGTTTGACCTACGGCAGCGCCATCTAGCGGGCCAACCATAGCGTCATCAGGTTTCCCCTTCAAGCTAGACAAGTTTCGTTCTTCGTAGTTTTTTTCGTTTGACGCTTATTTCTTGAGATATTTGGCCCGATCACGATCAATGGACCAATCTGTATAAAACTAACTACTGTTTTGGGTTGATAGTGTCACAGATTAAATATTTCTGCAGGTTGTCAACGTTTTGAGTGCTTTGTGATTGGTTGCGTATATATTTGCTGTTGTTTTGACACATGTTCAACGCACTGTGGTAGTTTTGTTCGTTTCAGAGCTCACATGCGTAATGATGTTTATTCACGATCACGTGGTCGGAAAAAAGAAAGTCACATTACGTACACACGAAGAGTATGGTAGTATGTGGAAATGTACATCTTGTAACACTGTCAACCCAAGATAGTAGATAGTTTCACGTAAGACAGAAAATATAGTTAGAAACCCATCGAAGACAGCACAAAATATGCTCAAACACGTATGGATGAAAGAAACAGTGTATTGCATCAGTTGGAATTCGCAAACTATTTTCTACAAGAGAAGAGCTCTAATTGCTTCATTCCAATCAGATATCAGCTTAGATATTGCGTACGCGTATTATACTGTGATTCTGTCGCCTGACACAACCTTTCTAACAACAACTTGCCTTTAGGAATAAAAAAAGAGTGGAAGACACTGGTGCCAAGTACAGTTACGCATGAAACAGCAGCCGTCTCCACCCACAGTGATCTTCTCGAAAACAGAGACACTTCGCGTCAGGCACGGCCGATTGCTGTCTGGGACGACCAGTAAGAAAAAGAGAGGAGGGAAGCGTTGATAGCGACCGAAGGAATCGATGTGGCGCACGTGCCGCGAGGAAGGCAAACGGGCGCGCATATAGACGGCGGCGATTCTCATTTGGACGGGGCACCGCCACGGCCCACGGGAGCTACACGTGAGCCGGTCGTTTGTTAACCGCGGCCAGAGCACGGCTGAGGCGCGCCGGGCTCGCGTCATTAATCGCGAGTGCTCCGTACCTAATGCGGCGCCGGGTGTGAGTTACCGCCGCCCGGAATAGCGGCCAGATACAGTATCTGCGCCGGCCGGACGGTCACGAAGGCGCACAAATACCGGAAGGACGGCCCCAACGTCTGACCAGTCCGGTGGTGCAGCGATGCAGGGACCGCCGCCACCGTAGATTCCAGTCTGGTCCCAGGGGAAGGTTCCGTGCAGCTGCGACGAAACTCCACCCAACATACCGTCACATCTGCGAGTTCAACGACACACATGCTAACAAACATAGCGCCGCGAACTTCAACACACACACACACACACACACACACACACACACACACACACACACAGCAACACTAAAATTGCGTGGACTATATGGCTGGTGTTGCGATTACAATCGTTCGACCATAACTGTGGGGTCTTTGATCGCTCTGGGAGATGGTTCACTGGAGCTACAACATATGAAATATTACTTCACTTTATTACAAAAATGATAAAACGATTTATTAAATTGATACAATCCCATGCCACAGGAGTTCTTGATAATTTACATTGTAAGTAGACTGTTTAGCTTTTTATGTTGGTAACGCCACGTAGCGCTCTGTATGAAAATCACTGACTGTGCTGTGTGCAGTCTGTGACTCGTTTGCATTGTTGGAGTAATATTTGCTACTGTAGTGTTGGGCACTTGGATGAGAACAGCGCGTAGCGTTGCGCAGTTGGAGGTGAGGCGCCAGCAGTGGTGGATGTGGGGAGAGAGATGGCGGAGTTTTGAGAGCGGACGATCTGGACGTGTGTCCATCAGAAATAGAAAATTTGTAATGCTGGATATCATGAAATATATATATATATATATATATATATATATATATATATATATATATATATATATATATATATTGAACGTTATTAAGGTAAATACATTGTTTGTTCTCTATCAAAATTTTTCAATTGCAAACTATGCCTATCAGTAGTTAGTGCCTTCAGTAGTTTCAATCCTTTATTTAGCTGGCAGTATTGGCGCTGCTGTATTGCAGTAGTTCGAGTAACGAAGATTTTTGTGAGGTAGGTGATTCATGAAAGGTATAGGTTATTGTTAGTCAGGGCCATTCTTTTGTAGGGATTATCGAAAGTCAGATTGCGTTGCGCTTAAAATATTGATCAGAATAGGTAAAGAGAGAAATCTCTGAGTACGTTCAGTTCCGCTCAGCTGTTTGATAATCAAATAACGTAAGAGGTTTATCAGCACAGCAAATCATAAATTTTTCTAAGGGGATGTTTCAACAACTGTCAGAGTTAAAGTATCACTTGATGCATGAGTTAACAAACTGTTCTCTTGAAGTATAGCACACTGGACTCGCATTCGGGAGGACGACGGCTCAAATCCCCGTACAGCCGTTCTGATTTACGTTTTCCGTGATTTCCCCAAATCGCCTCAGAAAAATGCCGGGATGATTTCTTTGAAAGGGTACGGCCGACTTCCTTCCCCATTCTTCCCTAAACCGATCAATCAACCAATCATTTCGAAGTACACACTCTATATTCACCTCCGTGCGAGGGCACTGCTGTGCTGATAGACAGGGTCTGTCTTCTTCAGCCTCTGCCATTCGTCGTAGAGGATTGCAGCGAGATATCGCCAATGTCTGTGGTATCGAAATGTGTTGCTGACTTTGGTGTGGCGCTGTAATCTTTGGGCAACAGTACAGCCGGGAAATCCATGAGCATTTTTCAGGCACTAACATTCCAGTCTTCGTCTCATATTTCAGACACACACATACACATTACACAAGCGAATCTCTTCCTTACTTTCAGTATAGTACCCCTACGGATGACCACAGCAAATTACGGCGTAGAATTACTCGTCAATAATGCTACTGCCAAGAAAAAAAAGGAGTTCAATGTCTCGAAGTAATGGGGTTGGTACCAGGAAAATTATTCAAAAAAGGTGTGAATGGAAATATTTCTAAATAAGGCTAATAAAGCTGAATTTCTAGGGCCTAAAAGGAGGAAAGCAAATGCGCTGTAAGAATTTATAAATAAAGATGTACTTCGAAGAGTAGCTCAAGGTGAAGATTGCGGAAATCCACTGTAACTAGGCGAATACTGGATTTCCACTGGAAGTGAATAATATGATAATACAATGGAATATGAACGCAAAGTGACTAAGAAATAGACCACGATTAAACTGTGTCGTTAAGTTTACGATAGGCAACAGTGTACGCAGTGAATAGGATATCAAATAAATGGGAAGGGTCTAAAACTATTCTCAAAGTATCTTCTGATGACGATGAGGATGATGGTGAAAAATGATATGCTAAAATCAGTGGACAGAGAGAGAGTCCTATTCGCCGACGATACGGGCATATCTTAACTTTTCTTTATTTTCTCCTTTTACGAAATTCCAAGGACAGTTAAGTGCCATCAACAAATGTCGTAAAGTCCGAAAATCAAAACTACTAGGGAGTGCTGAAAAGTAAAGACTCCGTATTTTCTACGTGAAAACTCTTAAAGCTTTTAAAATAAAACCTTGTGCATCTTTATTCTTCGTGTCTACATACTTATTTTTCAACATAGACCCCTCGCAATGAACACATTTCTCCCAGCGAGAGAATAGTTTGTTTACAAAGTCACTACAGAATGTCTGAAACTTTTGAGGGAGCTACAAACTTCATATCTGCTTACAGCGCTTCATCCTTATCAACGCGAAGTTTGGAAGGTGCACTTTAAATTTTGCAAACAGATTAAAACCGTATGGGGCCAAGTAGAGACTGTGTGGAGGATGATGGATGACAGTGAACTCAAGGCGTCGAACTGCTGCAGATGTCGCAGCATTAGTGTGTGGTCTGCCACTGTCACGCTCAAGGATAGGGTGCTCCATGTGTGGACAAACTCTTAGAATTCTAAATTCAATTACAGGACACCGATTCTCACGCACCGACATATTTAAGTTGCACACTGCCATGTTAGACGCAACAATTCGGAGAGGCATGCAGATATGCAGGTACGAAGAATAAATGTATAGGAAGTTAATAAATTTTGATTTACTTAAAACGCTTTAAAAGTTTTCACATAAAAACATCGAAGGAATTACTTTCCAGCAAACGCTCGTAACATCGCAAAAAATGTTACTTTTATCATCGCTACCATGTTGAGAGTTAGGATTCTAAAATCTCTATTGGAGGCCAGAGCATTCAAAGGAGTAGCTACGCAGCTCCGTTAAAAGGTAGGCGATTAAGTTTCTGCAACTCGGCCTTCTACCTGATGGTGACGCTCCTTAAGCGTAACTGGCTATTAGTAGAAATTACTAGACTTTTCAAAATGAATAGATTAGTTGGCATTGGAGAACACACAGGTATCTCGAAGAAGTTCCAGCCACTGCGAAGCAGGAACCCGCACACTGTCCCCAGTTCTTATTGTAAACGAAAAGCCTAAGCGACATTCGAAGATTAGGCCTTTCGCCTGCCCAACTGCTGCCTACAAGACAGTGCGATGAGCCATCTACGATCGTGGGTTGCGTCTTCAGCATATCGCCAAGCCCTCCAGCCCTTACTGCCTGTGACCGGGCGAGGTGGCGCAGTAGCTAGCACATTGAACTCTCATTCGGGAGGATGACGGTTCAATCCCGCGTCCGGCCGTCCCGATTAGGGTTTTCCGTGATTTCCCTAAGTCGCTCCAGGCAAATTCCGAGATGCTTCCTTTGAAAGGGCACGGCCGACTTCCTTCCCCACCTTTCTCTAATCCGATGAGACCGATTACTTCGCTGTCTAGTCTGCTCCCCCAAACAACCCTTACTGCCTGTGGTTGAATCCTGATGATGCCGCGGCTTCTTTATTGAAGCAGCTCTTTGGCCTCACCAGGCCGCCTTCACCCAGTTCCAGACCTTGATACGCCAGAAAAATTCTGAGGAGGTACCGGCAATCAAGCCTGGGTCCTATCGCTCCGTGGACATCAATGCTAAGTACTATATTCAGCTACAGAAGCAGCTCTGAGTGAAACACGCCAAAAACTGAAACTGGAAATGTAAGAAAATCGCAATAAGAAGTCTTCCCGTACGATCTAATCAAAGAGTCATCATCACACTACACTGTATTAGACGAAAAACATTTTCTCACGTACACCAAACTATAGTTTCTGATCATCAAAAACTCTGATAGACAAATACATTTTTTGAAGTGTCGCTCCTAGCGATACGAGGTAACAAGTTTACTGACAAAAAAAAGTCCGCTTCGACGGTAGGGAATTAGAATCCAAGAACACAGTAACAAGCGTAACATAACACATAAAAATAGCTGTGAAGCACAATCTACATCTACATCTACATTTATACTACGCAAGCCACCCAACGGTGTGTGGCGGAGGGCACTTTACGTGCCATTGTCATTACCTCCCTTTTCTATTCCAGTCGCGTATAGTTCGCGGGAAGAACGACTGTCTGAAAGCCTCCGTGCGTGCTCGAATCTCTCTAATTTTACATTCGTGATCTCCTCGGGAGGTATAAGTGGGGGGAAGCAATATATTCGATACCTCATCTAGAAACGCACCCTCTCGAAACCTGGCGAGCAAGCTACACCGCGATGCACAGCGCTTCTCTTGCAGAGTCTGCCACTTGAGTTTGCTAAACGTCTCCGTAACGCTATCACGTTACCAAATAACCCTGTGACGAAACGCGCCGCTCTTCTTTGGATCTTCTCTATCTCCTCCATCAACCCGATCTGGTACGGATCCCACACTGACGAGCAATACTCAAGTATAGGTCGAACGAGTGTTTTGTAAGCCACCTCCTTTGTTGATGGACTACATTTTCTAAGGACTCTCCGAATGAATCTCAACCAGGTACCCGCCTTACCAACAATTAATTTTATATGATCATTCCACTTCAAATCGTTCCGCACGCATACTCCCAGATATTTTACAGAAGTAACTGCTACCAGTGTTTGTTCCGCTATCATATAATCATACATAAAGGATCCTTTTTTCTATGTATTCGCAATACATTACATTTGTCTAAGTTAAGGGTCAGTTGCCACTCCCTGAACAAAGTGAAATCCGCTGCAGATCTTCCTGCATTCTGCTACAATTTTCTAATGCTGCAACTTCTCTGTATACTACAGCATCATCTGCGAAAAGCCGCATGGAACTTCCGACACTATCTACTAGGTCATTTATATATATTGTGAAAAGCAATGGTCCCATAACACTCCCCTGTGGCACGCCAGAGGTTACGTTAACGTCTGTAGACGTCTCTCCATTGATAACAACATGCTGTGTTCTGTTTGCTAAAAACTCCTCAATCTAGCCACACAGCTGGTCTGATATTCCGTAGGCGCTTACTTTGTTCATCAGCCAACAGTGCGGAACTGTATCGAACGCCTTCCGGAAGTCAAGGAAAATAGCATCTACCTGGGAGCCTGTATCTAATATTTTCTGGGTCTCATGAACAAATAAAGCGAGTTGGGTCTCACACGATCGCTGTTTACGGAATCTATGTTGATTCCTACAGAGTAGAGTCTGGGTTTCCAAAAACGACATGATACTCGAGCAAAACACGTGTTCTAAAATTCTGCAACAGATCGACGTCAGAGATATAGGTCTATAATTTTGCGCATCTGCTCGACGACCCTTCTTGAAAACTGGGGCTACCTGTGCTCTTTTCCAATCATTTGGAACCTTCCGTTCCTCTAAGACTTGCGGTACACGGCTGTTAGAAGAGGGGAAAGTTCTTTCGCGTACTCTGTGTACAATCGAATTGGTATCCCGTCAGATCCAGTGGACGTTCCTCTGTCGAGTGATTCTAGTTGCTTTTCTATTCCTTGGACACTTATTTAGATGTCAGCCATTTTTACGTTTGTGCGAGAATTTAGAGAAGGAACTGCAGTGCGGTCTTCTTCTGTGAAACAGCTTTGGAAAACGGTGTTTAGTATTTCAGCTTTACGCGTGTCATCCTCTGTTTCAATGCCTTCATCATCCCGGAGTGTCTGGGTATGCTGTTTAGAGCCACTTACTGATTTAACGTAAGAGCAGAACTTCCTAGGATTTTCTGTCAAGTCGGTACATAGAATTTTACTTTCGAATTCACTGAACGCTTCACGCATAGCCCTCCTTACGCTAACTTTGACATCGTTTAGCTTCTGTTTGTCTGAGAGATTTTGGCTGCGTTTAAACTTGGAGTGAAGCTCTCTTTGTTTTCGCAGTAGTTGCCTAACTTTGTTGTTGAACCACGGTGGGTTTTTCCCGTCCCTCACAGTTTTATTAGGCACGTACCTGTCTAAAACGCATTTTACAATTACCTTAAACTGATTCCATAAACTCTCAACATTGTCAGTGTCGGAACAGAAATTTTCGTTTTGATGTGTTAGGTAGTCTGAAATCTGCCTTTTATTACTCTTGCTAAACAGATAAACCTTCCTCCCTTTTTTATATTCCTATTAACTTCCATATTCAGGGATGCTGCGACGGCCTTATGATCACTGATTCCCTATTCTGCACTCACAGAGTCGAAAAATTCGGGTCTGTTTGTTATCAGCAGGGCTACTAATGCTGCTGGGTCGGGAGGTCGGTAAAAGGAGCCAATTATTAACCTACCTCGGTTGTTGAATGTAACCTCCACCCATAATATTTCACAGGAACTATCCACTTCCACTTCACTACAGGATAAACTACTACTAACAGCGACAAACGCGCCACCACCGGTTGCATGCAATCTATCCTTTCTAAACACCGTCTGCGCCTTTGTAAAAATTTCGGCTGAATTTATCTCTGGCTTCGGCCAGCTTTCTGTACCTATAACGATTTCAGCTTCGGTGCTTTCTATCAGCGCTTGAAGTTCCGGTACTTTAACAATGCAGCTTCGACAGTTTACAATTACAATACTGATTGCTGCTTGGTCCCCGAATGTCCTGACTTTGACCCGCACCCGTTGAGGCTGTTGCCCTTTCTGTACTTGCCCGAGGCCATCTAACCTAAAAAACCGCCTAGCCCACGCCACACAACCCCTGCTACCCGTGTAGCCGCTTGCTGCGTGGACTCCTGACCTATCCAGCGGAACTCGAAACCCCACAACCCTATGGCGCAAGTCGAGGAATCTGCAGCCCACACGGTCGCAGAACCGTCTCAGCCTCTGATTCAGACCCTCCACTCGGCTCTGTACCAAAGGTCCGCAGTCAGTCCTGTCTACGATGCTGACTGGCATTGAGACCGCGAGGCCAATGGTTGCAGACTAAGTTCACCGAAAAAAGCACTGCCTGGAGTCAAACTGAGTGTGAGCGCTTGCTGGACGCTAAGCTGGACAGTGATCTTTGGCTGGATGTTAAGTTCGTAACCGGTAAGGCTGAGTCCGACGTTGACGACTGCCCGAGTTTTAGGTTCAAATACGTAACACTTAGGGCTTGAGTCCTATTCAGAATAACGTCACTAATGATGAATATATTGCGCGGCTGCAGAAGCTAATGTTCCTGGATATCAGCCCATATCAAAATCCGAGAGAAAACTCGTCTATAACTTCTGGTAGCGGTCGTTCTCCCTAACGAGGGACTTCAGCAGCAATCCAGTTTGATGGGGTGAGTAGCACCGGTCGCATAGAAGTCTGACTGACTGGTGAAGCCCTGTCGCCGACTTATGTGGCTTCCTGCGGAGAAATATTGTTGGAACTGTTTGCCTGTCACGTGGCGCGCGGACGCGACTAGGTTCCTTGTTTGCAGCGCCGTCCGTTGGCGCCGGCTTTGCCTCCTGGAGGGCAGTCTTACAGCGTCGTGTTGCAGTTGCGATGCTGAGGCGTACACGGGGCAGTCCTGGATGCCTGCGTGTTGGAGCTGCCCGAAGGGTTGCCGATCCATTAGGCGGGAGCTCTCACATGGCATAAAAAATACATTCGAGATTGCTGCGAATGCCAACGCAAAATAGAGCAGATAGTTTTCGGGAGCCTCTGTTATTCACGAGTTCAGTTCAATGGCAATCTTATGAAATGCATAAAAATATTCTCGTCTATTTTCTGTATTTTTGTTTTGGACAAATGTTGTGAAGGACAGGAACAATGGGAGAGAAGATGATAGGAAGACCAACGCGGGGTCTAACAAGAAGAGGGCCGGTAACATCAAACAGCTTATCGATAAGTCCCTTGTTCCGTATTGGAACTTTGAGGGGGAGGGGGGAGGGAGAACTGCTGAAACGTCACTGCAGGCACCCACGGCTAAGATGAGAGATTAAAATAAACATTATTTCGGATACATCTTAGGATATTTCTTTGGACGAGACGCGGATGATTCATTTCGGATCAGAACTAGTGCTCTGCCTCTACTAACGTTTATCCAGCGCGACATTATATTCCACATTCTCTCGTCTTTCGCACTATAAAAACTACCATACCTCTATAAATGGATCACGAGTGACACTGCAACTTAGAATTAACTGAGCTTCACTTTTTTCTTCTTCTTACTTCTTCTTTCGCGGGGTTCATGGGCACTTGACGGCGAAGTTATAGCATCCCAGCTATAATTAGCAGAAACAAATGTGGTTAAGATGTCCAATACGTTAAGAAAGAGGTAAGACACGATTCAGATAAAACTGTCCTCAGTCCCACTAACGATGAACCGCGTAATCATACTAGCTCACACCCTTTACGCTACAGTAAATATTGCCCAATGGTCTTACAATTTCAATTAAAAAGTAAGTAATACAAGAGGAACGCTACAATTACTACACATGGATATTTGACTGGCAAATCACTTACAAAATACATGAAGGACCAGCCATCCTAACGACGCATTAAAAACATCTGTCTAAAACTATGTCAGACATTTCACGGAACGTTAAAGGTAGTAGCACATTCGCTCATTTTCAGTTAAACAGAGGGGAAATCAGTCAGTAAATTAGCTTCTGCCCTCACAGTCTACAAAAATGTGGCGCACGGAGATCTGTGAGTCACAAGCTTCACACATTGGAGGATCCTCTAGCTGGAGCAAGAAGCCGTGCGTCACTGTATAACAACTGAGGAGGACCTCATTTCGTCTGTGAGGCTGGAAGAATGTACGCCAAGGCACAGCTGTTGACTTTACTTGGCGCAGCTTATTGTCCATCATTTTCAAACATTCTTCTACCCATCTACGCATGACTCGGTACCTCAACAGCGAGGTGACATCACTTACGGGGATGATGAACTGCCGTGCGGGATTAGCCAAGCGGTCTAAGGCGCTGCAGTCATGGACTGTGCGGTTGGTCCCGGCGGAGGTTCGAATCCTCCCACGGGAATGTGTGTGTGTGTGTGTGTGTGTGTGTGTGTGTGTGTGTGTGTGTGTGTGTGTGTGTGTGTGGTGTGTGTGTGTGTGTGTGTGTATTTGTCCTTAGGATAATTTAGGTTAAGTAGTGTGTAAGCTTAAGGAAGCAATGATGGAAATAAAAGAAAGGTTCAGGAGTGGAATTAAAATACAAGGTGAAAGGATATCAATGATACGATTCGCTGATGACATTGCTATCCTGAGTGAAAGTGAAGAAGAATTAAATGATCTGCTGAACGGAATGAACACTCTAATGAGTACACAGTATGGTTTGAGGGTAAATCGGAGAAAGACGAAGGTAATGAGAAGTAGTAGAAATGAGAACAGCGAGAAACTTAACATCAGGATTGATGGTCACGAAGTCAATGAAGTTAAGGAATTCTGCTACATAGGCAGTAAAATAACCAATGACAGACGGAGCAAGGAGGACATCAAAAGCAGACTCGCTATGGCAAAAAAGGCATTTCTGTCCAAGAGAAGTATACTAATATCAAATACCGGCCTTAATTTGAGCAAGAAATTTCTGAGGATGTACGTCTGGAGTACAGCATTGTATGGTAGTGAAACATGGACTGTGGGAAAACTGGAACAGAAGAGGATCGAAGCATTTGAGATGTCGTGCTATAGACGAATGTTGAAAATTAGGTGGACTGATAAGGTAAGGAATGAGGAGGTTCTACGCAGAATCGGAGAGGAAAGGAATATGTGGAAAACACTGATAAGGAGAAGGGACAGGATGACAGGACATCTGCTAAGACATGAGGGAATGACTTCCATGGTACTAGAGGGAGCTGCAGAGGGCAAAAACTGTAGAGGAAGACAGAGATTGGAATACGTCAAGCAAATAATTGAGGACGTAGGTTGCAAGTGCTACTCTGAGATGAAGAGGTTAGCATAGGGGAGGAATTCGTGGCGGGCCGCATCAAACACCAGTCAGTAGACTGAAAAAAAAAAAAAGTTTAGGGACTGATGACTTTAGCAGTTAAGTCCCATAAGGTTTCACACACATTTGAACATTTTGTTATGATGAACTAAACTAATTATCTCTACACGCCCCTTGGCTGCTACATTTATTAATTCCTTTCCACCAATATCCACGTGGCCTGGGACCCAGCAGAAAGGCATCACCGCCCCCGGCCTTTGCAGGAGGAGGGGGTGTCCTGAGTATTCTTGACTATTTTACCTGCTGGGTACAAGCGTTGTAGAGAGGAAAGACACTCAGAGATTCGAAACAGATAAGGAATTTAGGAGTTGAAATACATCTCACCTGTCCCGTAGCCCTCAAGATCGCGTATGCTCCTGCATCGAACGCAGGGCATTCTTTAGGTAACCTGATCTTTACGACACGATCAGCGACAACAAGAGAGCATCCAGGGAAGTCTACTGTTTAGACGCCATTGTGGTAACGCTCCTCGAAGAGAGAATGTGTGTAGAAATATACATATTCACTAATTACAGCTCGTAAGCAGTTACGTGTTATGCGGCTATTGCCGGCGGAAGTTCGAGTCCTCCCTCGGGCTTGGGTGTGTTGTTGTCCTTAGGATACTTTAGGTTAAGTAGTGTGTAAGCTTAGGGACTGATGACCTTAGTATTAAAGTCCCATAAGATTTTTCACACACACACACACACACACACACACACACAGCAATCACAGGTCCGCGCCGGAACTTGGACGCAGAACGTCAGGCGGCCTTAATAACTACAGAGATGGCACAACAGTCACAAGCCCGTCGCATCTTATACGTTGACCGTCACGTGTCTCTTCCAAGACGCCTGAAGACTCACAGCGACGGCGTCATTTAAGGGCTGTACAACAAACAGAGATACGTCGTTCTTTTACATGTGGAGAGTGTGAGGCTTTTGGTGAGACTGCGTTTGATTATTATGTATTAAATGACTATGTTAATCATAAATTAGTCATATTAGGGGGATGGGTAAAAATGTAGGCAGTATAATGCATTCGAACGGAAGAAGAAACGATTGGTATTTGTTACTCTGGTAGCAAAATCTTATATCCAGTACTATGTGAGACAGTGGAATCTCTAAAAGCTCTACTTCTGTACGAATCGATCATCTTTTAAATATGATTAGGAAATAAAATGCACGCTTTCAGATTCGACATACAGCCAGGTAACAGAAACACATTCATTATGCACCTACATACCACCACCTCCGTCGGGACCAACCGCACAGTCCATGACTGCAGCGTCTCAGACCGCTCGGCTAATCCCGCGCGGCCTTGAGATTGCGTAACTATCGCAACGCGAGCTCTCTTTGATTTACGCACTAAATCAGAGTTACGTTTTCAAGGCACATAGTAATAGTTTAAATGTCGTTCTCGGGCTTACCATCGGGTTTTATTGTTGTATCTACACAAAAACACTCCAGCTATGCCAGGTGGTGTAGCAACTCACTATCATACACCACGCGCACAGTAACATCGGATTCGCACCGTTACGGAATAATCAACTAGCACTAAGTGTCGCAGACTATCGCACCAGCGTCGTCTGCAACCCACTCATGAATGCCTTATTTAAAAATGTTAATACAACTCAGGAATATAATACACTTTTCTAAAGTAGCCTATGGTCTTCCTCATGATTCACGCTATTTCCATAACTAAATTCCATCGGGACTGGTTCAGCGATAGAGTCGTTAAAACATGTTAGTTGCTTTCGCATTTAATGCTACTGATATAGGTATAGAAGTATGGATGAAAAACGCTGAGAATTTTGTAAGGACAGTACTGAGTACGTTGAACCACATTACGTATATCAGCCAATAAAAGCATTTTCCACAAATATGATACAGTTCGAAAGTGAAAGAGAACAAATATTTTACTCAATTCACGTAATATTCTTCAAATCAATAAATATCTTGTACTACACACTTTGTGAAGTAGCCTGTGTTCTTCCTACGGGTTCAAGTTATCTCGCAGCAAATTTTATCGACATCGGTTAAGACAGAGTTACATTGGCATTTATAATATTAGTATGGAAGTATGGATTGAAAAATTTGAGGGTTGTATAAGAATGGGTGAGTTGC
This sequence comes from Schistocerca gregaria, assembly GCF_023897955.1. Taxonomy (NCBI): domain Eukaryota; kingdom Metazoa; phylum Arthropoda; class Insecta; order Orthoptera; family Acrididae; genus Schistocerca; species Schistocerca gregaria. The sequence continues at coordinate 691,915,762 of NC_064921.1, read as the reverse complement.
GCGTCGATGGTGGTAAAATGATGGTGAGGACAACAAGCACAGCCAGTCGCGAGCGGAAACATTCCGATACATGATCCAATGGCAAAGAACCACATGAGCACCAGCTGTTCACGTAAATCGGAACGCATTTCAGAAGTTCTAAAAGACAAGTGACGCTCAGTGGCTAAAATGCGAAGGGCTTGTGACTGATATTAGTATGAAAGTAAGGATTAAACACGCAGAGGATTGTATAAGCACTGTATTCCTTACGTTGAATCGTATTATGTAGAACATGTCAAACAATTAAAGCACTTTCACACGTAAAAGTTCAAAAGTGAGAGAGTAAACAGCTTTTCCAAAGAGTAATTATTGTTCCATATTTCGCGCTATATAATTAAAATCAATAAATATGTTGTACTTTACACTTTCTATAGCAAAACCTCTTCCTCAGCGTTCAAGCTATCTCCATGCCGAATTTCATCAAAATCGGTTCAGCGGTTTAGTCATAAAAGCGTAACAGATTTATAGGGTGACAGTTATTGAATTAAACGAAAAAAAGGGAAATTAGTTACAAATTGCGGTGTGCACACACTTTATTAAGCATTTAAACGTCACTACAGGTAGTCGGATTTAGGGTATGGCATGTTCGATACAACTGCGATCATTGGTGATGATGTGGCGTAGACGAATGGCGGCATTCTGTATGACCCTCTGAAGTGTCGGGTGCTGTCGATGACCTCCTGAATGGCTGTTTCCAGCTCAGCAACAGTTTTGGGGTTAGTGCTGTACACCTTGTCTTCAATACAGACCAACAAAAAGGAGCCGCATGTGTTCAGATTCGGAGCATCGAGGCCCATGCCAGTGGCCTCTGTTCCTCCAGGACATCAAACACTCTCCTGCTTCGATGGTGTCGAGCTCCGTCTTGCACGAACCGCATCTTGTCGAAATCATGGTAACTTTGGATAACGGGGATGAAATCAGCTTCCAAAACCTTGACGTACCGTTCGGCAGTCACCGTGCCATCAAGGAAAATCGCACCGATTATTCCGTGACTGGACATTGCACAGCATACAGTCACCCGTTGTCGGTGGAGAGACTTCTCGATCACGAAATGCGGGTTCTCAGACCCCCAAATGCGCCAGTTTTGCCTATTTTCACGTGCATATGGCTGACAAGAAGGCACGTCCCATCACGCCCCGCGGCCATTGGTGCAGTCTGAGCGTCCTACCGCAACCCATTCAAAAGTTATGACGATTTTATTTAATAAAGTTCAATAATTGACATGTATTTTCGCATTTATAAAATTTGTATGCATTTTAAATAATCTCGGAAACAACTAATCATACAGGTCCATATGCGAATATACGATCAAAACGATATCGACCGTTTCCGCAATTGGTAAAAGGTCCATTTTAACACGGGTAATGTATCACGAAGCATATACCGTCCATGCTGGCGGAATGCTACGTGATACCACGTAATTTTACGTTTGTGACTATTACAGCGCCATCTACCACAAAGCGAAAAAATTGGTCCTACTAACACATTCATATTTCTTTACGTACTACACAAATATGTTATAAACATGGGAGTTCCTATTTAAAAAAAAATGCAGTTGATATCCGCCATCTAGCGGGCCAACCATAGCGCCATCTGGTTTCCCGCTTCAAGATAGAAGAGTTTCGTTCTTTGTAGTTTTTTAGTTTGATGCTTATTTCGTGATATATTTGGCCCGGTCACTATCAATGGACCACCCTGTATAATAATTTCTGCGATCACCATGCATCGAAAGGACGACCTGCAGAAGAAGCACTGCTGCTCTAGAGTGCGTTTACAGCCACGGACGAGGTTCTTTCCCTCCTTTAATTAAGCTAAATCTTTTGTTTACACAGCGATGCGATCCGCCAACGACTTATATTGAATATCTTTGAACACACATTCCGTCTTCGAGGATCGTTAGCACAATGGGACAGAGCCCTACTACAGGAATATCAGCGTCACATAAAAGGCCAGCTTTCGATGAAGCTACACAACGTAGCCATCTGCGCGTATCGAATTGGCAACGGGCCGCCTACGAGATGGAGAGAGAGAAAAAAAGACGACGTGACTCTTAGTCCATTCGGTACGTTGGCAACGCGCGCGCCCACGTATCGACAGGAGGACACGACGATCTGCGAGAGGCGCGCCCCGGAGATATATTTGTATCTGCCAGCGGGAGTCCCGGCACCGCGCCTAATCTGTTTCCGAGTCCTCCGCTTCCGTTTGTCCCGATAGCGCGCGCCTCTGGCTCAGCACACGCAGCGTGCCTTTCTGCTGCCACGGCCACCGCCAGCCGTATAAGCCACTCTCCCACCCGTCCCCCTCCCCATTCAGAAACAACCGAACAAGCGCGCCCCTCGGCAGTCGGAATCGATTGCAGAGTCGATCCCTGAGCGAGCGCTCGCGCGCCTACGGCTACGGCTGCGGCTGCGGCTGCGGCTGCGGCTTCTGCCCGACGAGCCATCCATCTGCCGCCGCCGGCTAGCCACCTGCGGAGGATAGCGGCCGCGGAATTTATTAGGCGCGGCTCGTCAAAACACAGGGGATTTACGGGCGGGGGCCCGCGCCTCGCGATAAATTACGCCGTAAACGTCTGGCTGTCGGTCGGCGGAGCGGCCGAGCCCCTGCGGACCCTTCGCGCCCCGCGACCTGTTTAGCGCGATACTGGCCGACCAGCGCGTGGCAGCGGCGACTGCTTGTGGTAGCAGCGCCTCGAGCAGAAGGTTGCCGCGAACTGCCCTGCAAGAGCCATTTCGCCGGGCTCCACCCTGAATTCACGTCAACGTCTCTCACGTCCATCTAATAGACGACTCCACATCACATTCTAAGCTCAAACATCATGACCTTAGCTAAGGAAAGGAAGTCTAGTATTATCGCGGATCCCGGAAAAAAACACTCCAGTGTAACACAGTTTGCTTTACTCGTACCCGGCATCTTGCAAATAAAAGATGCCGGTTCACAGGTAGATTCCGTCTCCTTAGATTTCCGAAAGGCATTCCACTCTGAGAACCACGTCCTCGACTACTAAACTAGATACAGTCACGCCGAGAGTGTCGCAAATACGTGATTGGTTCGATTAATATCACACTTAGGTGACAAAAGTCATAGGATAGCGATACGCACATATACCGATGGCGGTGGTATCGCACACACTAGATGTACACCTACATCTACATCTACTTGGTTACTCTGCAATTCACACTTTAGTGCCTGGCAGAGGGCTCATCGAACAGTTTTCGTACTACTTCTCTACCATTCCACTCTCGAATGGCGTGTGGGAAAAAGGAACACCTAAATGTTCCGTTCGAGCTCTGATTTCTCTAATTTTATTATGATGATCATTTCTCCCTAGTCAGGTGGCTGTCAACAAAATATTTACGCATTCGGAAGAGAAAGTTGGTGATTGAAATTTCGTAAATGGATCCCGCCGCAAAGAAAACTTCCTTTGCTTCAGCGACTGCTACTCCAACTCGCGTATCATATCAGTGACACTCTCATCCCTATTGCGCGATAACACGGAACAAGCTGCCCTTCTCTGCACATTTTCGATGTCCTCTGTCAATCCTACCTGGTACGGATCCCATACCGCGCAACAATATTCCAGCAGCGGACGGACAAGTGTAATGTAGCCTGTCTCTTTAGTGGGTTTGTTGTATCTTCTAAGAGTTCTGCCAACGAAGTCTTTGTTTCAGCTTCCCCACAATATTATCTAAGTAGTCTTTCCAATTTAAGTTGCTCGTAATTGTAATAAAAATGGTTCAAATGGCTCTGAGCACTATGGGGCTTAACATCTATGGTCATCAGTCCCCTAGAACTTAGAACTACTTAAACCTAACTAACCTAAGGACATCACACAACACCTAGCCATCACGAGGCAGAGAAAATCCCTGACCCCGCCGGGAATCGAACCCGGGAACCCGGGCGTGGGAAGCGAGATGCGGGCACTCGTAATTGTAATTCGTAGCTATTTAGTCGAATTGGCAGCCCTTAGATTTGTGCTATTTATCGTATACCCAAAATTTTTCTTTTAGTACCCTTGTGGATGACCTCGCAATTTTCTTTGTTTAGTGCCAATTGCCACTTTTCACACCATACAGAAATTCTTTCTAGATCAGTTTGTAATTGGACTTAATCGTCTAATGATTTTACCAGACGGTAAATCACAGCGTCATCAGAAAACAATCTAAGGGGGCTGCTCAGATCATCACCTACATCGTTTATATAAATCAGGAACAGCAGAGGGCCCATGACACTACCCTGCAGAACCCCAGATATCACTTCTGTTCTACTCAATGATTTATCGTCCATCACTACGAACTGTGACCTCTATGAGAGGAAATCGCAAATCCAGTCGCACAACTGAGACGATACTCCATATGCACGCAATATGAAGTAAAAAGAGAAGATGGTACACCAGGCGACCGAAACAAACGCTTTTTGAATTGACACGTATATCTGGTTCAGCGATGGAAGAGGCATCAGCAGAGGAGTAAAGACGCATGCACAGAGCGCCGAAAAAAGAGAGAGTGGCAGCAGACAAGCCTGCACAAGGATACTCGATAGGAGATGGACGTGCGCCGGCCGGGGTGGACAAGCGGTTAAAGGCGCTACAGTCTGGAACCACGCGACCGCTACTGTCGCAGGTTCGAATCCTGCGTCGGGCATGGATGTGTGTGATGTCCTTAGGTTAGTTAGGTTTAAGTAGTTCTAAGTTCTAGGAGACTGATGACCTTAGAAGTTAAGTCCCATAGTGCTCAGAGCCATTTGAACCAGATGGACATGCATTGACAGCGCGGTCGGCAGTGGAAGTTCATGTCATTATCAGGTAGGAATGGGATAGTGTGGTTAGTGTGTTATTCCTCAATGAACATCAACAGCTCATGTATCGTGAAGAGGTCATGTGTCAACAAATGGTTGGCCGCTCGTGTTGCATGTTCGTAGGAAGGCAGTGGAGCCTCGATCACATGATGCGATATACGTGAGAGAGAAGTGAGCTCCTGTTCTGAATCATCGCTGGCGATAAGTTCACCACTTTACCCCATAATCCAAGGCCGCCTCAGTAATCTGGAAGCATCCCCGTTCACCAGTGAGAAAAAACTTGAAATAGTCGCCCTCCACAGGAAAGGTTATGGCCACAGTGATCTACGACGCGGAAGACGTGGAACTACTTGATTTCTTCCAGTAATGGACCATTACTGTGGCACGCTACTGTGACACCCTCACCATACACATGTCCGCCACTCGACGAAAAAGACCAGCGGACTTCAGTGAATGTGTTGTGTTCTTTGACGACAACGCAAAACCACATAGAACAAGACTCATACAGCATTATAATACTCGCTTCGAATGACAGAGAGCCGGCCTACAGGCCCAGTCTTGGCCTATCGGACTTTCACCTGTTCCCTGCAATGAAAGCCGCTCTTTCGGGACGTCACTCCCAAACCAGTACTGAAGTGGAGCAAGCCATACGACAATTCCTTGTTTCGCAGCGCACAATTCCTTGTTCTGCAGGGCACTGAGTTTCAGCAGAATAGTTTCTTCAAACTGACTGCACGCTTCGACAAATGTCTCAGCGTCGGTGGCGACTAGGGAGAAAAATATTGCAACGTGTTCAGTTCATGATGCAAGGTGTATTTGTTTCTGGCAATAAGATTTGCGTGTGAAAAACAATGACGAAATTTAATTTCGGAACGTCCCTCGTAATATCGGCTGTCCCCCAAGGAAGCATAATAGGCTGCTGCCGCTGCTGATTATGGTTTAAGGATACTTAACACTTAAAGTAATAGTGACCTATTCGTCCTGCAGAACGGAGCCAGTGAATGCGTCTAGAGTAAATTCTATGTATAAGTGTCAGAAAGTTTTCTAAATGTTAGTTTATAGTCCATTTGAGACAGCGCGAGGGGTACCAGCCTGGTGTCCACGTAGTGGGATGCGTGCTTAAAAAGCACATCTAGGCTGACCAGCACAACTGCCCTTGTTGTTAATCCGCCGGACGGATTCCAACCGGGGTCGGCGCGTTTCCCTATTCTAAGGCGTGCGCGAGCAAAGCGTAATACGACCTGTAATATTTTATATACAGGGTTGTATAAAAGCATGTACAGCAACTTAAGGAACTTATTCTTCACACCAAAAAAATCATAGGAAGATTATACACTACTGGCCGTTAAAATAGCTACACCAAGAAGAAATGCAGATGATAAACGGGTATTCATTGGACAAATATACACTCCTGGAAATTGAAATAAGAACACCGTGAATTCATTGTCCCAGGAAGGGGAAACTTTATTGACACATTCCTGGGGTCAGATACATCACATGATCACACTGACAGAACCACAGGCACATAGACACAGGCAACAGAGCATGCACAATGTCGGCACTAGTACAGTGTATATCCACCATTCGCAGCAACGCAGGCTGCTGTTCTCCCATGGAGACGATCGTAGAGATGCTGGATGTAGTCCTGTGCAACGGCTTGCCATGCCATTTCCAGCTGGCACCTCAGTTGGACCAGCGTACGTGCTGGACGTGCAGACCGCGTGAGACGACGCTTCATCCAGTCCCAAACATGCTCAATGGGGGACAGATCCGGAGATCTTGCTGGCCAGGGTAGTTGACTTACACCTTCTAGAGCACGTTGGGTGGCACGGGATACATGCGGACGTGCATTGTCCTGTTGGAACAGCAAGTTCCCTTGCCGGTCTAGGAATGGTAGAACGATGGGTTCGATGACGGTTTGGATGTACCGTGCACTATTCAATGTCCCCTCGGCGATCACCAGAGGTGTACGGCCAGTGTAGGAGATCGCTCCCCACACCATGATGCCGGGTGTTGGCCCTGTGTGCCTCGGTCGTATGCAGTCCTGATTGTGGCGCTCACCTGCACGGCGCCAAACACGCATACGACCATCGTTGGCACCAAGGCAGAAGCGACTCTCATCGCTGAAGACGACGGGTCTCCATTCGTCCCTCCATTCACGCCTGTCGCGACACCACTGGAGGCGGGCTGCACGATGTTGGGGCGTGAGCGGAAGACGGCCTAACGGTGTGCGGGACCGTAGCCCAGCTTCATGGAGACGGTTGCGAATGGTCCTCGCCGATAGGAGTGCGGAGAGGTTCGTTTTCGTCACCGGGTTTAAAGAACGTGATTCGGAAGTTGGAAATAACTGACGATTTGGGAATTGCTCCATGGAGAGACCCATGGCCAATTTTGACACAAATTGTTGAAGAAGTCACTGCTGCTATGGCTAAGAATGCTGTGATATTCAGACTGTGCACGAGGTGTGCCACGACATGAATATTCCATGGTACACCGTTCGAAAAGTTCTACAAACAATTGTGTAATGGCATCTTAGTGCGATTACAGGCCCTCGTGGTTGCAAATGGTCGTCACATTGACCAACATTTTTAACCCAGAACGTAAACGTGGTACACAATTAACAAATTTCACATTCTCGTGTGCAAATTGAAAAGTGTTTCTTGCAATGGTTTATTCGTTATCTTTCTTCCTCATGTCCTTACAAATGTTTCGACATGGTATCAATGTACTACTGCCCCTATCTTTTCAGGGGTGCCCCTCTCAAGAAGCGACAGTTTAATTATATATTTATAGGTAACATTAAAAAGCGACATTAAATGGAACCATCTCATGTGTTATCAGTGTAAGGGCAGGCGAGTGGAAGGTTTTAATTTCTGAAAAGGTTCTGGAAAAATGCAAGGCGTCTGTAAAATAAATCTCAACAAGACGCTACTGAAGCCAAGTCTAGAATATTGTTCTGATGTTTGGAGTCCTTTTCAACGAGGCATGACAACAGGGATTGAATGAAATCAGAGATGCGCTGCTTGCGTCGTAACAGGTCGATATAGTCCACCAGAAAGTGTAAAAGAAATCCTCGGGACTCTTGGAAGAACGGCGACTTAGTTGTCTCGAATTTGATAGGTCAATTTTAGGGATCCTGTATTCGAAGAAGACGGTGCGACCACTGTGCTTTTACCGTCGTATATACACTACATCGTAATGACCATGAGAATTAGAGAGATTATACGGCACCTAAAGGATCATATAGGCTGACATATTTCCCTCGCTCGGTACACGAATGGAAGAGAATAGAAAATCGTTAATGTTGGTACGATGTACCCTAGGCCAAGCAATATACAGTAGCTCGCGGAGTGTACACTGCGTCAATGTAGGGGTAGATGTGGTGTAGTATTGGTAACGGTTCAGAGTTTTGCGCCACTACGATTTTCCGACTTTCTCTAGTTCAACAGGAAGCGAGGGTAGCTGAAACAGATGGATCACGATGACTGCCTTCAGTTTCTGTCAGAAGATGATTGATACCTTTGCATGCAATAATCTTCAGAAATTCTCGTGTTTGTGTGTCTCTGGTACGAGAGTGCGAATTACTGCTGACGGTGTTTGTATTTGAACGGGTTGCTGTGGCTTAATCTCTTAAATAGAAAAGAAAGAAAAAAGAAAACGCAAGCGATTCTCCTATGTACGGGCGTTGAACATAACTCCTATGTTTCTTCTCATCTCCTCCTAATTCTCCCCTCCTTTGTCCATCACCTCCTCCCCATCTCTCTGTCCATCTTCTCCTCAGCCCTCTCTCTCAACATCACCTCACGCCCTTTCTTCCCCCCCCCCCCCTCTCTCTGTCCATCACCTCCTTCCCACTGGTCTGTCTTCTCCACCTCTGTCTCTCTCTCTCTTATATATATATATATATATATATATATATATATATATATATATATATATATATATATATATATAGCTATGTAAAAATATGGGTGTGTTTGAATGCAATGATGAACCAAAATTTCGAAGCAACTGGTGAAGATTTTTGAGGTATTTGTTTTTGAACAAATGAACATTTACATTATATATATATATATATATATATATATATATATATATATATATAGTGGCGCTCTAGTAAACAAATAAAAACACCAACATATTCAAATGCAACGTTGCGTCAAAATTTCTAATGAATCGGTGACGAACTTCCGTAATTTAAGATTTTGAACACTCGAACGTAAGGTTTTATAAACAATGTATCCCCTTTATGCATAATTTACATATTTATATGCCATAACACGCTCCAGTAGATGTATAGACACAAGAGTGTATTCAAATGCAAAGTTATATCAAAATATCGTTGAAGAACTTTCAGAGATAACGAATTTGAACACACGAATATTTACGTATTTATTTATATAAATTGTGAAGAGTAGGGAAAAAGTATGCGTCAGTGAGAGTCATAAAAGTCATTAAATGAAGGACAAAGAAGTATGTATTTTTGCCCATGCCAAGGAAAATTATTTGATACTTTGGTATCGATATAATGTAAGCTAGCGCCAGCTTCTTGACTTAAGGTGCTTGGTTTTAAGACGGTGAGCAAGCGCGGTACCAACAATGGGCTTTGCAAGTAACCGGCGGTTATAATTAAAGTGCAGTTACGCACTAAGGTGCAGTCTGGGCTGTAATTATCATATGGCATCGACATTTCAAAAGTATTCTAACGCGTTAATGTGGATCTGATTTACACTGGAAAAATATTAGTTCCAATTTTCGACACTAGGTGCAGATATGGCGCTGTGAATGCAAGAAAAACGCATAGAAATGTTTCAATATGCAATGGATTAGGGGAACGTGGGTAGAATAGTTCAAACAAGTGAGAAAGGCATAATGTTGATTTTATTATTAACGGCCGCGTACAATGTTTGTTCAGTATGAACAGCAGACAACGTAAGGAGATGCTGCATCCGTAAAATGATGTGATCAACAGCTGCTCGCAACATTTCCGGTGCAATCTGATTAACGCATTCCTGAACACTGACCTTCAGGTCAGATAGAGAGCGAACGTCTCCCTACTACACACGTTCTTTTAGATTTCCCCAGATCCAAAAGCCACATGGATTCTGATGAGGTGACCTTGCACGCCATGCATTTGGAAAACTTCTGGAGATACCGTGCTCGTGGAAGGTTGCATTCAGTAGACCTTTCACTGGATGAGAGACATGAGGTGTTGCTCCATCTTCCGTGAACACAGCCATTTTCACACAGTTTCTTTCTTCCAAAGCAACAATCGGATGCTGGACAGGAAGGTCGCGATAAAGTGCAGGTGTCACGGTACACCTACCAGGCGCTATAGGTGTATTCTCTTCAAAGAAGAACGGACAAAGGATAAAGGTGCTTGTGAATCCACACCACACAGTCACATGTGGTCAGGGTAATGGCTATTCGTGTACAACACGAGCTTAACATTACTCCAAATTCGGCAGTGGTGTGTATTGACTGCACACTGTTTTGTAAAATGTGCTTCGTCGCTCTATAGAATATTGCCCGGCCACATATCATCAATTTCGACACGTTTCAGAAATGGAAGAGCATATTCACAACGTTCCTGCGGATCACGAGATTTCAGGGGTAGCCGCGAGATCTGCGGCTTGTCACGGCTCGCCCCCCCCCCCCCCCCCCCTCCACCCGTCTGAGGTTCGAGTCCTACCTCGGGCATAGCTGTGTGTGTTGTCCTTAGCGTAAGCTAAAGTTAGATTAAGTAATGTGTAAGCCTAGGGACCGATGACCTTAGCAGTTTGGTCCCATAGGAAGTTACCACAAATTTCCAAAATTCCAGTCGCCTCACCGTCTCGATCTTGTACGGTTACTAGTGTGAAATACACCGCAAGATTTTCCGTACGGTAAAACTGTTGCTGCGAAATAAATTGTTAAAATTTATTTTGCTGAAAGTGGGCATGGTATCTTACCACTCCCGGATCTGCGCATCCTTACCATCTCATTATTGTTCCTGAGCAGTTATATTAAAATAAATTATATGCTGTTAATGAAATAGAATTAACTGCAAAGCACTAATAAAAGAGTCCAGTAACATATCGTAAGAATTTCAAGCTGGTTTTGCTCTCTTTTCGAGAGATAATTTCTTGAATGTTGCTAATGACGTACCTCCATCGAGCTGATGGCGATAATTGTCCACTACGCAACCTTCGAGCACTTCATCATCCAGGATTTTAAATGTCGCACAAACATCGGTTCGGGAGAACGGAAATGGTCCGCTCATGTTGGGGTGCAGAAAAAATTCCGAAACAGAATGGCTCCAGTATCGTAAAAAGAAACTACTGTCAGTGCAGTAGAGCCTCAGATACGATTTTGTACGAGTAAATATACAAGATTCTCCATAAAATACCTTTCTTTAATCGTATGAGGACTTAACGTCTGTATACTGCAAACAGAGTCAGTAATTTTGTGAATAATTTGTTGATATATCAAGTGACCTCTCTGTACAAGCTCTGATGAAGTGCTATTACCTTTTGTTTGCCGCAGCTGTCTTCTATTCCAAGTGCAAAACTGATGCCTGGAACAAAAGAAATAAGCCATTTAAAAACACTTCAGTCGTTAAAACAATTACTTCAGAAAATAACACTAAATTCTGAGCCTGAAATTTAGAATTAAAGCCCCAGAAATAATAATTTTTTTATATTATGCCTTGCCCATTCCATCCAACTGTACCATGTAAACTCGCGATTAAACGGATTTAAACCAACTTTATCTTTTGAACCAGTCTCACTGAACCGTTTTAAATCACCAGCTCATCTGGTGATACCTCGAAAATAAGGGAAAGCCATCGGCCTTAACACGTCAATGACCCAATGTACATGACGGGCGAACAAGAAGGTGCCCTCTCTGGCAGTGATCGCATGGTGCCGACGACATCCAACATGATATTGAGTAAGGCTCTCCTGAACTCATGGATTCCACAGTCGTGGGAACTCGACCAAAGTGAGTAGCAACATCATGGAATAATAAATTGCAGCCACCACAGTTCACGGTGTTCGTACAGACTGGTGGACGTTCCTGCATCAAGCGCTAGAAAAATTACCGACTTCTCACAAACAACTAATATTCAAACGCGATTGCTAAATGAGAAATCAGTTGCGTAATCCTTCCTTGTACTCATATACAGAATGCAGATGGCGTTACTCCGCTAACCATTTGCTAATACAAACACGTATGACATTTCATACCAATTGAACGTTTGTTTCAAACCGTCTTCGAGGCCTTTAACGGCCAGCAGTATATAACGCAGAAGTATAACATCCAATTAAAAAACAGACACTACCAAAATTCTGCGTTACTCTGGTGTCATCACAAATTGTAATTCTGGCATGTCACATCGCCTCTTGAAACAGAAACCGGCCGTACCAGCAGCTCTCTAGTAGTAGCACCAGCGCTTGGCAGCTACTACGATAAGCTACGACTGCAGCAACCGCTGAACTATCGTCAAATGAGTTATAAGTGTTTTTAGACAAATTTCGTAAATCATTTTATTATAAAAGGCACAAATAAGACAAATAAAACTGTATTACAATTACTTTAGCGGCAATTCTTTATTTACTGGGTGTAATAATAAATGATATTCAAGTCTCGAAACTATTCTTCGCCTTAATGAATGCAAACATTAAACTTCAACATATCCTCTACGCTCGGTGGCCAGACATGCGGATGGCAGGAAATAATTTAAGATACTAGCGAAACGGATCTTATAGTGAAACGATATACAGCCACGAGTTCTATTTGGGAAATAAAACGTGTGTGTGACGAAATGTCTAAGTGGACACCGAATCAGCGCCTACAGTCTCGTGGAATGCCTGTTACACAGCACTGTTTGTAACAGCAATGCCTCAAACCGCTTTTTCATTAGTACTAGCTCAAAGAAAGTATCAACTACGTAAACCAGAAGGCTTTTAGTAGTGACTGTATCAATTAAACAATTGAAATTTCGGCCAGTAAGGCCTACGTATCTACTACGACCCGGCGATGTTTCTACGGAAGAAATCAAAAGTTTGTTGTGGGCTGTGGAAATCGGTGAGCTAAACGTGTCACCACAATAAATGACAGCGGTAAATAAATTACAATTATGATTTAATTTTGCTATAAATAAATTATACAAAATATAACTCATTCACACACCTCCTCGTCCACAGCCGCGCCGCTAACAAAGTTTCCTGAGGGAAGCAATTCTAGATATACTACCAGGCTAAAAGTCTCCAGATACCCAAAAGTTGCAACCATATAACAGTGCATAGGGCTTTTTGTTCCTGCCGATACAGTATTTAATCTTCTGAGGAACGTTTCCACCGCTTCGTATACAGTGTGTCCCAGAATGCTATGGCAAACTTCGAGGGGTGGTGAAATGTGTCTTGAGGAACAAATCGACGACAGGAACTTGTGTAGGGAAACGTCGCCCAACGACGCTGCAGAGCATAGAAGTTACAGGCGCCAGCGCCTACAAGTACACCAACCCCTTCGGCAGCAAACGTGACTTTGTACGCTGACACGGGATAGGCGGAACATCTCGCAATGTTCTTCTAATAATTTCCTGGTATGCAGCCGGATTCCGTCGACATTCTGCCACGATATTTCGGCCCAAAGACGTCCGGCCATCATCAGGTGAGTACACAACTACTGAAGAGCCGAGGTGCACTTGCGGTATTTATGCCGAATCTCGCGCATGCGAAATGTACTGGCATCCTACAGCGCATGCGTCACGTGTTGACATGCGCGGAATAGCCGAGTTGTACGTGCTGCCCTCGGTGGTGAAAGTAAAAGATCATCTAGTCATTGAGTATCGAATGATGCTGTCTATTCCGCTGTGATTGCATAATTTTAATAACAGGATTCCAATTTTTATCCAGTTAAAAGCCGTTGTCACGATTTATAAGATTATCAAAAAATGGTTCAAATGGCTCTGAGCACTATGGGACTCAACTGCTGTGGTCATTAGTCCCCTAGAACTTAGAACTACTTAAACCGAACTAACCTAAAGACATCACACACATCCATGCCCGAGGCAGGATTCGAACCTCCGACCGTAGCAGTCGCACGGTTCCGGACTGCGCGCCTAGAACCGCGAGACCACCGCGGCCGGCTATAAGATTATCGACAAGACGTATTTCCACTGATTCCTTGATTACGGGATCCCAAAATCCGGAAACCGGAGCTAACATTTTTGTTGCATTGTATTCCATTGAATGTCCCAATGAAATACAGTGCTCTGCTACTGCCGATTTTGACGATTGCCGCAGACGGGTGTATCTTTCATGCTCTGTACATCGTTCATGGACAGTTCTTGTCGTCTGGCCAATATATGCAGAGCCACATTCACAGGGAATTTTGTAGACGCCTGCTGTGGCAGAATGTCGACGGGATCCGGCTGCATACCCGGAAATAAATAGAAGAACAAATACGACGGGAAAATTTCAGAAGTCACGTCTCGCAATGTTGTTTATTATTCAGCAATAGCGATTCATTGTCACAGTCGCCCACGGTAGCCGAGCGGTTCTAGGCGCTTCAGTCAGGAACCGCGCGACTGCTACGGTCGCAGGTTCGAATCCTGCCTTTGCCAAGGATGTGTGTAATGTCCTTAGGTTAGTTAGGTTTAAGTAGTTCTAAGTTCTAGGGGACTGATGAGCTAAGATGTTAAGTCCCATAGTTCTCAGAGCCATTTGAACCATTGTCACAATCGCCAGTGAAGAAGATGGAGCTAGCTGATGCATAGAAGGCTTTGTTTTATATGAATGCGCTGCTCTCTTGCCTAGGTGGATGACGGTTTCGGACGTGAGTTTCCAATTCCAATTTATCTTCTGTATATCGAGAAACAATTGGGATTTTAGAGGGTTCCATGAGAAAAATAAACTGTGGATAGAAATCCGTGTCCGAAAACGTCATCCACCAAAGCAACAAAGCATATCGCATTCATGGAAGGCAAGACCCGTCAACAGAGTATCTAGCTTCGTCTACTCCACTGGTGCCTGTTGCAATCGGTCCCGATCACGGAATAACAAGAGACTTTCCGTTTATGGTCTCTCAGAGTAGAAAGTCACGTTTGTTTCCGAAGCGACAGGTGCCTGCACGTGTAGCTTCGACGCTCTGTAGTGTCATTAGATAACATTACTGGACACGGGTTTCTATCCTCGATTTCTTGATCGAGACACCCTCTACAACCCCTCAATGTTACTCACAACATTTCACGGACACCCTGCATAATGAAAGAACTGTTTCTATTTTTCTTGTAGCACAATATACAAGTTTTACCAAGTTTTCACGCGAAACGGACACGCGATCGACTCTCTATTTCATGTAAGGATGTATTTGGGGTTGGCGTTTTGAATTTTAACACATGGATGCCAACTGATTTTAGAAAGTGACCTCATAGACTTTCACTGTAAATTCATGTTTAGCGGACAGACCACACAGTACCTTTCTTTAACTGCACGCCACGCAGGGAATACATGTTTAAAGGAGCTCCGAATTCATTCCGCGTGTCATGTGCTTCATTTTACTTACAAAAGGGATTTTCTGCCTCGCTCAATTCACACTCCGATAACTTCAGTACAAAAGTGGAGGGAGAGATGACAACAGTTTGGCAAACCTCAGTGTCTGCATATTTTGCTTAACTTACTAGAATAATAACTAATACATTTATTAAAAAGAAATCGCACAATTAAAAGCAAATATTTCTGAATTAATTTGTCCGAGCAAATTTGAGACTTGCGTAGGTCTGTTCCCAAGATATAAGGAATTTTAGTTACAGTGGACAAAAAGAGCTCTTTCCACAAACGAGTGTCACACTTAGTGCCGTGATTACATTACTGTCGTACAAACACAGGTAGGTAACTGAGGCGATGCATCTTTCGACAGCTCTTCTCGTGACGGCAGCAATGGCGGAACTTCAGACGATATTTATTCTGCAGTGATCCACTGCTTCACACACATCGCCCCCAACTGGCTAAACACAATATTTCTTGAAAGACAACTTGAGTTTAAGAACAAATAATAAATTCACTTTTCGTGTAGAAACTTGGAAACTATGTTTCGACCTCTCGCGTTGGCAGAATGTATAGCAGTACTTAATAGATATTCGCGGCTTGTCTTCCCACTGCTTCTGGTTGTAGCTCAGCCTATGTTAAAGCCCTCAGACTATCTGCTACGGAAATCCTATCTGTATAAAAAGAGGGAAATTGGCATAAAAGACAAATTTTGAGTTCCTCCAAACATACCTTTTCTATAGATTACACACATCGCTATTCACAAAATACAGTTCATTTCACCTGTGACCACGTTTTTACACAGTTCACGCCCATTTGCGGTCTGTTGCAAAATGACCAATTGACGCTCTCTTGTCTGTAGCATGAAGCTATTTGCTTGTGGAAAAGAGCATTATCACGCCCATAAAGGAAGGACCTTTGGTCACACTGTTAGAAACATATCTCTGAATAAAATGCTTTCATAAACAGAAGCGCTCACTTTTGCCATCAAACAAAACATATGATCCGAACGTCAACCAGAAAAAAAAATCCCAGTCGATCATATCCCGTCCCTCAAATTTCACTGTTGCAACAACAAACTCAGGTAAATATCCATACCAAGCATCTGTCAATTGCTCACAGGTCCATCCGAGGGCCTCCTCTTAAACCATGACTCGTCACTCCATAAAGGTCATTACCACAGCTTCAAAAAATAAAGACTGTTCCCTTTAACAACATTTTAATCGAAGGCGTGCATACTTCTGGGCAATACATGGGCAAGAAAGCTGAGTACCATTGGTTCTCGACTGATTGCTCCGTCAATAACGTTTTTTAACTGAGTGACGATGGAAGTCTTTTACAATAGATGAGGAAGATGCCCGTTGGCTTGCTTGTAAAGCGCATTTTACACTTGTGTTGAATTTCTAAAGCCTGCCGGAGTGATGGCTGAGTATAGCACTTCACCTGTATTTCAACTGTCTAATATCTTAGGTAACAACGTACATAGACTTATGGAACTATGATAATTTCTCTGTGATAGATTGCCTACGCTCGTACTTTCAAACAATGATTACCTACTTGAACACACTGAATTCTCCCCGTTAAATGGGTTCAAATGGCTCTGAGCACTATAGCACTTAATATCTCAGGTCATCAGTCCCCTAGAACTTACAAATACTTAAACCTAACTAACCTAAGGACATCACACACATCCATGCCCGAGGCAGGATTCGAACCTGCGACCGTAGCGGTCGCGTGGTTCCAGACTGAAGCGACTAGAACCGTTCGGCCATATCGGCCGGCTCCCCGTTAAATCATTGTGACAGAAAACATGTATGTGACATTGATATATTGTATCTGCCCTCTGAGGCATAGTCTGATGTCGCGCTGCTGGCAGTAAGTGGATTTCCTTTCCCCTCATAGTTCGTACAACTGTTTCCATAAATAAACAGCACTAGATGGTGGTAGTGCATTGACTTCCAATTTTATAGATGCATCACGATAAAAGTACTAAAGCTAGAATAATGAACGTAATCAATTACTACTGTGCAAAAGGAAATATTCTGGATTTTAATCAAAGAAAATTCAGTTGTAGATAGCTTAGGCACCTACATAGCCTCTCGTCATATGCAAAATAAAAGCAAATCTAGCTCTGAATATTTTCTCACAGTAATAAGCAAACGCGGTTTAAAGCATTTGTGACGTTGCCTTTCAGCAGCTGTGGAGATGTGTACGGGCAGACAGACGTGCAACTGTAGATCAGATAACTACACAGATGAACTAACTAGCTGTCAACTATGTCTCCTCAACGACTGATCAGCATCGACTTTTTGAAGAATCATGGAACAAATTTTATGTTCAGACACAATAAGCTTTCTAGACTCTGAGAAACTCATCTGCAGAAACCAGCACGGTTTTAGGAAACAGCGGTCATGCGAGACACAGCTGGCCCTCTTTGTGCATGATATACAACAGGCTATAGATACCGGCTCCCAGGTTGATGCCATATTTCTCGACTTCTGAAAGGCTTTCGACTCAGTTCCGCACTGTCGCTAGCTCCAAAAAAAGTGCGCCTACGGTCTATCCGATGACATATGCGCTTGGATAGAAAGTTTTCTCACAGACCTGGAGCAGTATTTCGTCCTGAATGGGGTGCCTTCAACAGAAACAAGTGTAACTTCACATCTACCCCAAGGCAGCGTAATAGGTCCGCTGCTTTTTACGATTTACATGAACGATCTGGTTGATGGTATTGACAGCGGCATTAGACTGTTTGCCGATGATACTGTAGTCTACAGAAAAGCAGTATCACACGAAAGATGTGAACAAATCAATGAGGATTTGCAGAAAATAAAGGCTTGGTGTAATGACTGGCAGTTATGTCTCAATATTAGTAAGTGTAACCTACTGCGTACAACAAGGCGAAAATCCCTATTAATCTACGAGTACAAAATAAATGCCCAGTCTTTAGGAGCGGTAACATCCGTCAAGTATCTGGGTGTGACTAACCAAAATGATAAAATGGAACGATCAGATTACACTAGTAACGGGTAAGCTAAACTCTAGATTGCAGTTTATTGGTAGAATCCTGAAGCGATGCAGTCCTTCAACAAAGGAAATGGCTCAAAATACGTTAGTTCGTCCAGTCTTAGAGCATTGTTCGTCTGTACGGGACCCTTACCAGTTGGGTCTGATTCAAGAAATTGAGAAGGTCCAAAGAAGAGCGGCAAGGTACGTGACTGGTACATTTAGCCATCGCGAGAGCGTTACAAATCTCATAGAAAGTTTGAAGTGGGACACAGCTGCAGACAGACGGCGCGCTAAACGGAAGGGGATGCTCACTAAATTCTGAAATCACCGAGGATGTAGAGCATATATTATTACCACCAACTTTCAAATATGGGAAATTAGAGCTCGTACTGAGGCGTTGAGACAGTCGTCTTTCACCCGCGCGATCCACGAGTGGAACAGAGGGGGAGGGGAGGGCAGATTAAAGAGAATAGATATGACTTTGGCGCGAATTGTGCCCTCCGCCACACACCGCTTGGTGGCTAACGGAGTATATATGTAAATGTAGATGTGGGCCTCTGCAGCAGGCGCTGAGTTCATGCACCCATGCTAACTGCTGTTCATGGGCGACGAAGACTGGAATTTGCACGCCAGTACCACAATTCGACGTCCACTGAGTAGCGACAGGTGGCCGTTGCAGATGACTCATGTTGTTGTCCCTCGGCGTGTACGGCGTAAAGCATGTCAAAGCAAACACCCGGCACACGTTATGGTTTGAGCAATGTTTGCGTGACATTCATTGAGTGATCTCGTCATTTTCGAATTGGAAGGCACAATGGATCAACACAACTATGCACCTACCCTTGGGACCATGTCCATCCCTACATGTAATTTGTTTTTCACGGCACGATGCATCTACCATCAGGTCAATGCAACGTATCACACAGCTCGCAGTGTACTTGCGTGGCTCGAGGATCACTACAACGAGTTTACCGTACTCGCCTGACCACAAAAGTCCCCGGCTTTAAAAAGTATCAAGAATTTGTGGCACAACGTCGGTCGGGCTGTACGCGTCATGGATCCTCAGCCTAGAATCGTAGCACCACTGGCCACGGCTCTGGAGCCGGCATGGCTTCACATCCCTGTCGGTATCTTCCAGAACCTCATACACTCTCTTCCCGCACTTTTCGCAGTGTTCCGCGCTGCAAAACTTGGTTATTGAGTCTTTTGACAGGTGGTTACATAAACAGGACTGGACGCTTTAGTAATCGATAAAAGTACAGTAGGTGAAGTGGAAAACGCGAATTTAAAAAATTTAGATATTAGATTGGTCAGATGCGCTACAGGTTTAAAAGGGGTTGTGTTCAATGTTTATATAACTTTGTGTTATACCGGAGCCAAGGCAGCCCCTGAGGGCCGTCAACCCATATTACACCACATAGGACGAGGTTATCTATGCCCAAGGCGTACCAAAAGCACCATGGTAAACACGGGCTATTTACATACAAGATAATGGAAACAGACATTTAGAGCACTACTTCCTGCAGGGGGAGCTCGGGCCACGGTTTGCAGGAAGCATCATTACGCCAAAAATTGATTGGCTGGAGACAGCTATTTAGGGTGAAGTGAACTTTTGTTTGCCTCAATTAGGAGACTTTTACTGGCATCGTTATTGTTATCTATCTTTTGTTGTTCAGTCATCAACCTTGTGAACTTACATCAATAAAACTCGTGTTAGGTGAAAAATTGCGAATTGTCGTCAGAACATCTTTGACTGAGCATTCAGTAAATGTTAAAAATAAAGGATAAGTTTCTGACGCAAGCCTGTGACTGTAGCCAGAGTGCCACCTTTGTACTCGCAGCGGCTCTAGGAGGAGGGTGGCGAGCCACTCACTCTGGCTCCCCTTTAGCCCCGCACTCATTTGAGATCAGGTTGGTTGGATGGTTTGGGAGAGCGGACCAAAGAGCGAGATATTCCGTCCCATCGGATTAGGGAAGGATGGAGAAGGAAGTCGGTCGTGCCCTTTCAAAGGAACCAGAGTGGCCGAGCGGTTCTAGGCGCTACAGTCTGGAACCGCAGGTTCGAATCCTGCCTCGGCCATGGTTGTGTGTGATGTCCTTAGGTTAGTTAGGTTTAAGTAGTTCTAAGTTCTAGGGACTGACGACCTCAAAAGTTAAGTCCCATAGTGCTCAGAGCCATTTGAACCATTTTCAAAGGAACCATCTTGGTATTTGACTGAAGCGATTTAGGGAAATCAGGCAAAACGCAAATCAGGATGGCCGGACGTGGGTTTGAACCGTCGTCCTCCCGAATGCGAGTCCAGCGCCACCTCGCTCGATTTGACGACAGGCAGAGTGAATCTGGGACCGTTCCGGACGAGGAAAAATCCGCGGCCCTCTGGGATTGAAGCAAATACGAAAGCTTATAGCCCTATGACTTAATCACAGACACACGCATTATATAAAAAGGAAAACAAAGATTTAATACAGACTGACGTAAGAAAATAAGAAAACGACTGTTAGTTTACAGTATATAATATGAGGCGTACTAGAGAAAAATTTAAAGCCACATAAGGAAATCAGGAGCTTTTTCTTTTAAGGGTCAATAAATACCTGTACTTATTTCCTACGGCACTGAAGTTGCATGCGCAAATAATTCGCTGTTTTATAGAATTTACACGCTCTTCTGTGTAAGTAAACCTGCAATTACAGCAGCAATGTTTGAATTAAAACTACTTCAAAATTTGTAAAAAATCACAAAGAAGGAATAAGAGAAGCGCGAAACAGAAGGTATGTTTCGAAAAAAGAAAAACCAACTAGTGTACCCGGTGTTGCTGAGCATACATGCTATAGAAACCAACCAAACTTCAGTTGCACACCAGTTTACTTTCCACCTGCAGTTGTAAATCTGTTCTGGGCAGAACAAGGAAATACTTCGGGAAAATCCGCGCCTTCAGATAACTTCCCGCGCAAGACAGCATCCAACGTTACAGGTAACTACGAGAAAAGCAGATAAGAATTTGTTGACGCCGACCTAACTTGCGCCAGCGTCGTAACCGTTTCTTCTCGTTGCACAGAGAAAGTAGTTTCGCCTCGGCTTTCTGAAAATCCTGTTCTTGTTCAGACATCCCCAACAACCACTATGAAAAGACTGCAGTACAAGATCATGCAATACATCCTGTTTATCTTCTGCAAAGGCACCTACGTAAGAAAATAACCACAAGTTGATGCCACTCATTTTCTGTTTTCGACTAGCAGAGATTAACGGTATCAAGGATTATCTAGCAGTCCCAAAGACTACCTCTGGGAACTGAAAGACAGCAGTGACGCCTGTCTGATGGTGATCACGAGTAGCGGTGCTGTGCTAGAGCCGTACAGCATGATTCTTACGGGGTACTTTCCAAGAACAATTACCGCTGCTTTCTCTATTACTGAGCACAGCACGAGCTCTGTGACATTTTTTCCCTGTTCCAATCGATCACTTAAAATACTTTCGCACACTGGTGTCGTGTAACAGAATCTATGGAAAATTAGCTTCAGCTGAAAAGAGCATCCATTGCACAACCACAAATCGTTAAAATTAAATGCCAACTATGGAGCCTCCTCCTCGAACACCCTGCAATAAGTTACGTGCATCTTTCTCTGACTATACGAGTTTTGGTGATAAACTGGCATTCGTTTCCCGTCTCGTCGCTGGGCGGCGTTCTTGCCCTCCGCCTTCCTGTCTGAAATATACTTATATGGATATTGTGCCTGTTCTTTCAGTCATGTCCGAAAGAACAGACGCCATATCCATATAAGTACATCGTTCTGGCAATAACGGCCATGAGCTCCTTCTGTGCGGATGCACACATATTACCCTAACTCTTATGGGGCTTGGTAAGAATGTCTTCCACGAGTAATGAGTGTGTTGGGTAGGGACACTACGAATGTAGTGTGTGGACATATAAGGTGAGAATGTGAGACTCGCGGGAGGCGTGCGCGAGATAGTCCCTGCAGTCGCGCTATCCTCTGTGCTCTCAGATGGATAGAGCGTCTTCCATGTAAGTAGGAGATCTCGAATTCGAGTCCCGGCCGGGGCACACATTTTGAAAACGGTTCAAATGGCTCTGAGCACTATGGGGCTTCACTTCTGAGGTCATCAGTCCCCTAGAACTTAGAACTATTTAAACCTAACTAACCTAAGGACATCACACACATCCATGCACGAGACAGGATTCGAAACCTGTGACCGTAGCGGTCGCACATTTTCACCTCTCCCTGCTGATATATCAACGCCCGTCAGCAGCTGAATTCTAATTCCTGTTTGAAATGTTTGCGTGTTTGCGAAACGGGCGAGTGGTGGAATGGACAGACAGCGGGGGACGGCGAGGAAACGTGTGTTGTCACGCTCCGTGGTCCGTGTCTTGACCGATTCGCCCAGACGAAATTCTTGCAACGGGAACGACATTGATTATCATTAGCTGATTCTGGTGCTCTAAAGTGACACCTCTTTCCTCTTGTCGGACCGCGCTGTGTGATCTACTTTGGTGGCGTTGGCAAGCTCTGTTGTTACCGCCCTGCCCTTTCTGGTCCTTCCCTGAGTGGTGATTCTGTGTCTTCTGGGAAGTTTGGAGCTGACCTAGTGTGATCTGTATCGCTTACACAACATGTTTGAGCCTGCCATCCTCTGTGTGCGCTGAGCGTCCTGTGTTGCATCCCTGAAAAGTAACTTAGTTGTTATTGTTTGATTTTAATAGTGTTTCTCTTTGCCAAATTATGTCTAACATTATTATGGTCACCGTCTGTGGAAGTGGAGGGAATGTGACGGCGGTCGCAGAGGCTACTGGTCCTGTCATGAACATTTATGATTGATGTTCTCTATTAATCGTTTTAGAATCTGATCTGGCCAGATTTATTAGTACACTGCGTGCGATGCCATAGAACTGTGAAATTTTCTGTGCTGGGATCCTCAGGTGTTCTAAAACGAGTTTTACTTGATTCTTGGAGCCTGATTTAGTCCGCGGGATGTCTTGTACTGGTGTCTGACTATTATGCTATTAATGGAACCAGCAGAAGTTCAGATGGTTGTTAAAGTCTACTTAAGCCATGTTTTTAGTTCGGCTATGTTAGTAAGCTTATCCTTGGTCCTTGCCAGTACTATTCTAGAAGTCCTTTGTCTAATCCGTTGAACGCCGTTTGCCAGGGTGGTTGAACGTTATTCTGGATTGTTTGTTTAGCTAGGTATTTGCTGAAAGTGTGCTATCGTACTAACTGACCTGCTGGTGTTCCTAGGCATTTTCTTCTCGCATGACGCTTATTTTACGACCGCCCTGCTGCTGCCTTAGGGGTCAGCTACTGTCTCTGTAGTCCACGCGTGCAATTGGCCCGGCCTGTCGAGGATGAGCGTACCGGCGGCACGATATTGCTGGCCGGAATTTGGGATTCGCCGCTGCCGTTACACTGTGTGAAGCACCTCTACGCACGGTGACTGCTGATCATGTTGTTTCTTCTTTGGTTCGTGTGGGCCTAAATCCTTTCGGAGTTTGTGTATTTTTGTCTTTTGTCTTGAATTCCTTTGGCGTCGCGCCCTTTCTGTATTAAGTTTTCCCTAGTCAGCCGAGCCATTTACTGGCCCTTGAGTCACTTAAATTTGTCATCTATCTCAAAACAGCGTGTTAAACTTGATTTGTAGATTTAAACCATTCAGTCACCTTGGGACATTCAAATCTGTTTAAACCTTTTTACCCGTTATTAAATATCAGCTAGTTGTTGTTACATTTGACCTTCAAAAATTCTGGTCTGTAATAAAAACAATTCTGTTAGCTTCGGACATTTAAATTTGTTTAAACGTTTTACCTGTTACTAAACTTGTGAAAATCATTGTTACAGTACAGTTGATCTTCAAAAACTTTGCTTTAAATTTGTCAGGGCGGCTTTAAATCTTCGTTCTCTAATTTAAAACCATTTTGTTAGTCTGGTATCTTTTGGTATTTCTAAAAGATTAGTTCACTGTGTTTTACTATTATTGCCATCCTTTAAAGAAGAAAATTGTTTAATAAATGTAAATCACTTGGCAAATAACGAATGATGTCATAACGTGGAGCCCTTCCATGAATTCCTGTTAACTTGCTCGCTGGAACACAGTCACATCACTGAGAAATTGTTGTTGTTATTGTTGTTGTTGTTGTTGTGGAAAGGCACGTGCATCATGGTTTGACACCTGTGCCTAACAAAAAGAAGTTGCATCCCCTTCCATCCACTACGTCGCTAATCCAGTAAAACTCTGCCACGTTTCAGTCATGCTACAATTCACTGGGAACACTACTCGGCAGTTCTGGAGCTCCCTCTGCCATTTAATAGTTCGTCATTTCCATTTCGTTTCTTCTCAGTATGCCCCCTATTTTGCCTGCAGTCCCACTCACAGTGTAAAACTTTCCCACATTTTCTACTCTCTCTCTGACAGCATATTCACTGTATGATGCCCACAAAGGTTTGTGGACAGAGGAAAAACACTCCTTCTGTCATGGACTCAGATTAAAGCATCAGTTTCTTCAGAAGCCATTGCTGACCCTATGGTTCCACGTGGGTGCTTCGGAAATCTGTGCATACCTTCCTTGATACGTCAGGTCATAACACCCATAAAAACTCGTCTAATGCCCACTGCTCTGCTTCTTGGAGCAGTAGCTTTTTTGTGTCGTCACTTTTCATAGGTATTAACATTGAGTTTTCTTATCCATGAAACTTCATATATTAAGTGTAATTCGGTATACATAAAACTGTATATCTGTCTAAAAATTCAGATTTGCGGCTGTCAACAAACTGTCCACAAATACTAACACATACTCCTCTGCCTTACCTGGAAAATAAATTAGTCCAGTGGAGCTAGCACCCAGTTTGGGTGCCAAAAACTAACGAGGAACTGTCCTCTTTCAAAGCATCCAACTGCCCATGCAAGTCTTTATTAACCAGCCTCTTTTTAGCTACTTGACCTAAAAAAGACTGAACTGGTTCTTAAGTAGTAACCATCTGTTTCTCTTATTCACTCACTGTAAACTCTATACCTACCACACTAGGACAAAACATAGTAGGACAAACAGAAAGAGACTATCTGTTATTAGAAATGTTATAACACATTCACTACTATTTATAATTTATGTCTGAGTGGTGCACACAATTTGAACTTCCTGCTTAATGCCCATACCTTCTGCATTTAATGTCAACTCCTTGATGTTAAGTGCTGACCCTGAACAGCGTTACCTCAGCAGATAAGGAAGCAGTATGTGCCTACATCAAGTGTTATACCCACAACAGAGCGCATGTGTGAGTTAGGCTGCTGCTCGTAGGAGGTCATTTGCGGATGTGCCTAGGCACAGCCTGCAAGCCTAAGACCCTTTGGCGACAACCAGGAGTTCGTTGATCTACATCTAGATCTACATCCATACACCGCAAACCACCTGACGGTGTGTGGCGAAGGGTACCTTGAGTACCTCTATCGGTTCTCCCTTCCATTCCAGCCTCGTATTGTTCGTGGAAAGAAAGATTGTCGGTATGCTTCTGTGTGGGCTCTAGTCTCTTTTATTTTAACCTCATGGTCTCTTCGCGAGATATACGTAGGAGAGAGCAATATACGGCTTGACTCCTCGATGAAGGTATGTTCTTGAAACTTCAACAAAAGCCCGTACCGAACGTCTCTCTTGCACACTCTTCCACTGGAGTTTATCTATCATCTCCGTAAAGCTTTCGCGATTACTAAATGACCCTGTAACGAAGGGCGCTGCTCTCCTTTGGATCATCTCTATCTCTTCTATCTACCCTATCTGGTACGGACCCCACACCGGAGAGCAGTACTCAAGCAGTGGGCGAACAAGTGTACTGTAACCTACTTCATTTCTTTTCGGACTGCATTTCCTTAGGATTCTTCTAGTGAATCGTAGTCTGGCATCTGCTTTACCGACGATTAATTTTATACGGTCATTCCATTTTAAATCATTCCTAATGCCTACTCCCAGATAATTTATGGAATTAACTGCTTCCAGTTGCTAACCTGCTATACTGTAGCTAAATGATAAAAGGTCTTTCTTTCTATGTATTCGCAGCACATTACACTTGTCTACATTGAGATTCAATTGCCATTCCCTGCACCATGCGTCAATTCGTTGCAGATCCTCCTGCATTTCAGTACAATTTTCCATTGTTACAACCTCTCTATATACCACAGCATCATCCGCAAAAAGCCTCAGTGAACTTCCGATGTTATTCACAAGGTCATTTCTATATATTGTGAATACCAACGGTCCTACGACACTCCCCCTGCGGCACACCTGAAATCACTCCTATTTCGAAAGACGTCTCTCCATTGAGAATGATATGCTGCGTTGATAGCAGGCCGCAGTAGGGCCCAGATGGATGGCGCCAGCTCAACCCCCAGTGGCATCAAGTCTAGGTGGAGACCACAGCTAGCGGATGCAGCAGTTAGTTGTAGACGAGGCTGGATGATGCACATCGGCTCGGTGGCCGGCATGGAGTAGCTCTCGAGACAGCAGTTGAAGACAGGTACGTGAGACCAGGCAGTATTTTTACTTCATCAGTCAGGTTCTGTTACAATAAGGCGTATTTCTAGACACACAGAGGATCCATGACAGTGCAGCACGAGGTAACCAGCACTTCAATGAGCTGGGTTGGTGGCTTGCATGATGCCTCCCCAGCAAGGCGTGAGGAAGGTGTTTGCGCAAAACAATTAAGTGTCAGACAAACACACACCCATACCTGTTAATGTGGGTAGCTCATATGGTGTAATAACGTTAAACTGGAAACAATGAGGAAACATAAAAACAACTGCAGTCTAGGTGTAAATCATGGGGGGGGGGGGAATTTGCTGTCTAGGTGTTTGTCCAGCGCAACAGTGACATTTCTCAGACTATTCAACACAAAAAGAGCGTCATCTTGCACTCTGCTGCCATCTTGCACTATGGACTTCGTGCTTGACTGTTAACCACAGCAGATACCATGCTTTGGTTAAAAGTTTGCATAACGTAGCATAAACAATCTGTATCTTAAAATGGCGAAAAACGTAAATAGTGTGATAGCCTCAAAAGCTCACCAGACAAAATATTAGTCATCCATTTAAAATTGTACATTGATGAATTTGGAGAGCTGATGTAAACCATGGCAGTGGAGAGGTATGAGAGATTTGTATGAAATCAGCATAGTAATTAGGTCGACGTGTATCACAACAAAAAGGAGGAAATAAGCAATCATACGGCATACGGGTTTGCTGCCGGATGACGTCACCGACCACCGCCGATATTTCGACAGGAGCACACCCTGCCATTCTCAAGGCCCAACTGCAAGGAGGAAGCAGTGTGCAAGGGAATTTAATAGCTCGGTTCACAGAGGAGAAACAACTAAGATACCACACACAGAACAAGTGTCAACACAAACAAAGATAACCAACATCAGAAATATCGATAGTGAACATTAATCAACAGGTGAGGTAGCACTAATTCTGTCCCTCTGTTTTTTTATGAGAGACAGAGCCGGATTCCAAGTAACATTTAAACAAAACCCACCATCTCTGTTTATAAGGTTGCTTGATAGTTTGATTTCAACAGCTTCCTTAATAACACTATCCCAATAGCTGGACGTGCAAGCCAGAATCTCCGCGTTGTTGTATTCCATAGGATGACCGGTGTCAAGGCAATGTTCTGCAATAGCGGATTTGCTCGGCTGTTGTAAGAGTCTGTGACGCTTATGTTCAATACAGCGGTCTTCGACAGTCCTGATTGACCAATATATGACGTGCCACAACTGCAAGGAATACGACAGACACCAGCATTACGTAAACCAAGATCATATTTTACGGACGCCAAAAGGGCCAATAGTCTACAACCTACACCTGCACCTGAACCGTAACTCCACCAACAAACTTGCAGGGGTTGTGGTGTGGATCAAATCAAGGAAAAATGACTATTAGAGGTGGGCTCTAAAATTCATACTTTAAGAGCTATGACCGTTTCTTCAATGAAAGAAATACGTTTCACAGTAGCGAATATGAACAAGTGCTCCTCGCCCTTAAGATATGCTTTTTGGAGCCCATGTTAACTGGACTTTTTTCTGGTTTTTGTCCATTCTGCCAACTCTGAACGTCTTTCGGTGAAGTTCTGGTTCACAGAGTATAATGAAATGTCAACTGCCGACAAAATGTTTAAATTCTCTCTTGCTGGCTATAGCATACCATTTAGTACTAGAATCAAACAAATGGATCCGAGTAGACTGAGCACAGGCGACTTTGCACTCTTGCATCGCCACTGTCACAGCTTAGTCTTGTGGCTCCGTGTGTCCGTGAAATGCTTCATTTCGATTAGGACCGCTGCAGACGAGCCGCTAGCACGACGCTAATGGCTGCCTCTGCACGGATCGCCGTGCGCCGTGGGCTCGTCAGCTGCAGCGGCTTACCGGATGCTTTCTCAGTGTCAGGCACGAGACGAGTGGAAACCCTTGTTCGCCGTCTAAGCCGCGCCTACCGACACGGCAACTGCCTCGCGCATCAGGATCTCGTCTTGCGCAATACCTGAGGATGACACCCTGCCTTCTAAGCCTCTCCGAGTAAAAATCGGCTCACCAGTCGTGCTTTCGCTTCGCTTGAACTACATTTGCTCTCATACAAGTAGGGGGATTCTGTACTAGAAAATCATTGAAAGACTGGCGTTTAAGAAGCGGGAGGGGGTAAGGGGATAACATTTTCTCCTTCGCTCCAGAAACTAAATACAGTCAATGGAAAGATGCTTACATGTACGCACTATAAGGTAATCCTTTTACCCTGTGGAGAACAAGATCTCTGTTCCTTGCTTTCCTCCTTGCATCTCCCCTTCCCTCCACCCCCATTCCTATCTCTCACTCTCTCAGTTAATGGAAGTCCCATTATTTCTTACCTTTTGAATGTTATGAGGGATAATTAACAATTCATTTTTCACCCTCGTGGCAATAATACGGTGTATTGGATAAAACCGATCTGCTTCCAGAAAAAAAAAAAAATGTTTCGCATTACTTACTTAATTGTCCTCGAATTTACGGTCGGTAGCTTTGCCTTACCTTCGAGGCCCTCTGAACAAAATAACGCAAGCCGGCCTGTTGCCCTGTCTATCAGTTTCTGCAGAGCGACCGAAAACCACTAGGGATACCAGTGTTAGTACAGCTGCGTACTAAATTTCACACATGTTTAATCAGGTACTCTGTCTACTGAACTGTATACGCGCAACACGTAAAACTATGGCCAAAAGTGTACTTTCGACTCTAATGAGCCTGGACCTACCTACGGATGCGTATGGGGCGCTCTACTTGAACCAATCAGATTTATCGAGCAGTCAAAACGTATAAGAAAGGTTTCAGCGTATTGTTAAGTACTGTACTTGTAATAGGTAATCTCCGTCTCAGTGGGAGAACAAATAAACCACTTAAGGGAAACCCATGGATGGTTCCTATAGGCTGCTATGTTTGTCAGGGAATACTATATAGAGTTGTGAAACTACCATAGGCTTCCGTAGACAATTACAAGCAAGCGTAGACTACGGTAGTTTTTCTAGTAGCTTTGGTAAGTTAACGTTGTACCGGTATTATCTGTATGGTAGATGTTTTGCATACGTATCGGATATAACCAGATAACTATTGTTGTTTTTAAATATGCGATCAGTGTCTTACTAGATTCCCTAGAAACCGGAATGGGTGAATTGTCTACAAATTGATTGAGGATATATATAAAAGGCTGCATAATCTACGGAACATTTTTGTTCTACGTAGTTGTCCTCGTGTCTCTTAACTAAAAATAAAGAGTATTAACAGCGAAACTGATACTTTCAACAATTCTAAAACTATTTATCTGTAACATGACACGTAGGAATGTAGTAGTAAAAATAAAGAAAAGAATATAGGTTTATCACATAGTGCTAGAAAACTTAAGTCTTCAACAAAAAGGTAAAATTAAAAACAAAAATATATCGAACATCGCTTCAATACATCGCCGAACTTACAGTGTATCTCTTATCCATAGCCGACCGGGATGGCCGAGCAGTTCTAGGCGCTACAGCCAGGAACCGCGAGACCGCTACGGTCGCAGGTTCGAATCCTGCCTCTGGCATGGATGTCTGTGATGTCCTTTGGTTAGTCAGGTTTAAGTAGTTCTAACTTCTAGGGGACTGAGGACCTCAGAAGTTAAGTCCCATAGTGCTCGGAGCCATTCTTTTTTGTTTTCCATAAACAACTTTCGCATGTATCAGTAATAACAGGAAACTCTTGCATTGATCGTGAAGAACGTACTATTGCGTGCAAAATAGCAACAATAATAAGATGAATTTTTTACATGCTTGCATCAAAAGTAATTGCTCTGCTTACATGAAAGGGCATAAGATAGTTAATTACCTAATTTTTAATAGTTATAAAATTCCTTTTATATGCTGTGAAGATATAAAATGCTCAATGAACTAACAGTGAATTTGCGGTTATAATTATGTGTTAAAAAACAATACGACGACATCGGTCCCCAATTTATCTCTCAAACAGTCATTTATTTTTCTTTCCTTACCAATGCCACCAGTACTACCAGTAATCCTACCATTTACTATGTCATTTACACTCAGACGCCAAAGAAACTGGTATAGGTATGCGTATTCAAATTCAGATATACGCAAACAGGTAAAATACGGCGCAGGGGTCGGCAACGTCTATATGAGACAACAAGTGTCTGGCGCAGTTGTTAGACAGGTTACTGCTGCTACATTGGCAGGTTATCAAGATTTAAGTGAATTTGTACGGGGTGTTATAGTCAGCGCACGAGCGATGGGACACAGCATCTCCGAGGTACCGATGAAGAGGGGATTTTCCGGTACGATCATTTCACGAGTATATCGTGAGTATCAGGAATCTAGTAAAACATCG
Source organism: Schistocerca gregaria (assembly GCF_023897955.1). Lineage (NCBI taxonomy): Eukaryota > Metazoa > Arthropoda > Insecta > Orthoptera > Acrididae > Schistocerca > Schistocerca gregaria. The sequence goes on along the minus strand of NC_064921.1, from coordinate 691,884,497 downwards.
CTGCGGCTGGAAAAAGATGTTGAAAGAACGAAACCAACGACGACTGAAGAGAAGTGTTCAACGTGATAGAAGTGGAACCCTTCGGCACATTGCTGCAGATTTCAATGCTGGACCATCAGTAAGTGTAACCGTCCAAACCATCGAAACATCATCGATATGGGCTTTCGGAGACGACGGCCCACTCGTGTACCTTTGGTGATTGCACGACACAAAGCTTTACGCCTCGCCCGGGCAAGTCAAGACTGACTTTGGACCGTTGATGACTGGAAACATGTTGCCTCATCATCGAGTGGATGGACGTATACGGATATGGAGACAACCTCATGAATCCATGGAACCTGCATATCTACAGGGGACTGTTCAATCTGGTGGAGGCTCTTAATGGTGTGCGGAGTGTGCATTTAGTGACATGGGACCCCTGATACGTCTAGATTCGACTCCAACAGGTAACACGTACGTAAGCATCCTGTCTGATCACCTGCATCCATTCATGTCCATTGTGCTTTCTGACGGACTTGAGCAATTCCAGCAGGACAATACGACACCCCACACGTCCATAATTGCTCCAGAGGAACACTGTTCTAAGTTTAAACACTTCCGCTGGCCACCAAACTCCCCAAACATGAACATTGAGGATAACTGGGATCCTTGCAATGTAGTGTTCAGAAGATATCTCCAGTCCTCTCGTACTCTTACGGGTTTATGGACAGCCCTTCAGGAATCATGATGTCAGTTCCCTCCAGCATTACTTCAGACATCAGTCGAGTCCAAGCGACTTCGTGTTGCGGCACTTCTGCGCGCTGTCGGGGGTCCTACACGATATCAGGCAGAGGTCCCAGTTTCTTTGAGTCATCAGTGTATATAGTGTACCAAAACTACCGAACCATAGTTTTGGTAGAACGGAGGTGTACTCCTAATGATTTTATCGTTGACAGTAGTTTTGGAGAGCTGGAAGTCTGACCGAATGCTGGTGGGTAGAGTGTAATAAGAGATGTTCTGACATACGGGAGGACCCCAATTTTGACATGAGGCACGACGGCCTCCTGAGGGTGTGGCTCGCGTGGAGCGCGGGGCAGTGCAAAGTGTTGGCGGTCGCTCGCTGCGGGCCCGGTGCTGTCGCCACTAATCAAGGAATGCGGGGCACGGGTAATGAGAATCCTGGCCCGCCGCGTATTTCAGACGGCCGCCGGCCTCTACGTGACTGCTCAATTATGATAAGTTACCGCGTTGCGCCGCTGTAGCCACTGCTGCTCGCTATTCGCCGCGTTGCCCCCCTCAACACATATTGCGGAGCGGGCGACCACCCGTTTCTGCGGCCGCAGCGCTCACGTCGCACGTCCGACGCGCCTTTCCGCGAGCTCTTTTTCCGCCCTTTCTTTTTATCTTATATATACGGGCCGCGCTCCACTTAAAATGAGATTCGACCCACGCACCGACTGCTGCGACTGGAATGTTGTTTGCCAGAAATGGTTGCACTGCGAACGAGAAAAACAGAGCATGGCTTGGGTCTCAGTTATTGGGGTTACATCCTCACAGCACTTGCTGGAGTATGAGAAGCTACGAACTCATTACTGTAGACTTGGTTTCACATGACAACACATGAGCAATGGCCGTGCTACACGGTAAATTGGTATAAACTTGCGACGAAAGTCTTTGCTCTTCAGCAGTGAGCGCGCTAATGTTTGCTTAACTAAAAATAGTGCGACTATGAAGGAACTGTGAGCTATTCAAGGCATTGTCAACATTTGCTAGAATAAAGTAGATACTTGATTGTGAGACGCTAGAAACAAAACAAAAAATGGTCCAAATGGCTCGGAGCACTATGGGACTTAACTTCTGAGGTCATCAGTCCCCTAGAACTTAGAAAATACTTAAACCTAACTAACCTAAGGACATCACACACATCCATGCCCGAGGCAGGGTTCGAACCTGCAACTGTAGCGGTCGCGCTGTTGCAGACTGTAGAGCTTAGAACCGCTCCGCCACTCCGGCCGGCTCCGCTAAAAACAGGTTTAGATGCCGATAAAATTCTCTCTAGCTACCAGCAGCATCAGGTGATAAATCCACAACCTTTCGGCAAAGTACTCCTCGACGGCTGTCAAGTGGTGACTGTCTATTAGTTGCTGCTGCCGTCCTTACATATAGTCGTGCTGCTATTTGTGACGTCACTGGTGCTCGCTCCAGTGCCATATGAGTTAATGTTTTCGTCGCGCGCCCGCCGCGCCCGCTTCAGCCTTCCGATGGTCGTGTGCCAGCCTTGCTTAGCTGCAGGCAGCCGTATTTATTGAGGGCGCTGTCACAAATTCATATCTCGATCGCTTCTTTTATTGTGTTATTCCAGAAACTACACTGATACCCAAAGAAACTGGTATAGGCATACGAACTCGAATACAGAGAGCTGTACGAATGTTTTACCAAAACACACGTCTGTTAAATAACAGACATGTAACTATTAGTTGTTCAATTGTAATTAAAGATAATTAAAAACTAATAGTTGCATGTATACAAACAGTAAAGAACATTCTTTATCTTTAACAGATGTTGCAGGTTCGAATCCTTCCTCGAGCATGAATGTGTGTGATGTCCTTAGGTTAGTTAGGTTTAAGTAGTTCTAAGTTCTAGGGGACTGATGACCTCAGCACTTGAGTGACATAGTGCTCAGAGCAATTTGAACCAAGCCATTTAACAGATGAAAAATAAAAGCCCACTGAAGATGTTGCCACTGCAGTGGAACATATTTGGGTTTAAAAAAAAATTGTGTTTTCCTCAAGGCGGACCCTATCCAAAAACATTCGTATTGTTAAAGCAGACACGGAAAAAAGAGCTCCATTCCCAAGATGATTACAGAGAGATGTAAACAGGCAGAAGACGATGATGCCATCGGCAACGTCTATATAAGACAACAGGTGTCTGCCACAATTGTTAGATAGGTTACTGCTGCTACAATGGCAGTTTATCAAAATTTAAGTGAGGTTGAACGTGGTATTACAGTCGGCGCACAAGCGATGTGGCACAGCATCTCGGAGGTAGCGATGAAGTGGGGATCTTCTCGTACGACCATTCCACAAGTGTACCGTGCATATCAGAAATCCGATAAAACTTCAGATCTCCGACATCACTGCGGCCGAAAAAGACCCTGCAAGAACGGGACTAACGACGACTGAAGAGAATCCTTCAACGTGATAAAAGTGCAACCCTTCCTCAAGTTGCTGCAGATTTCAATGTTGGGCCATCAACAATTGTCAGTGTGCGGACCATTCAACGAAACATCATCGATATGGGCTTTCGCCGTCGAAGCCCACTCGTGTATCCTTGATGACTGCACGATACAAAGCCGTACGCCTCGCCTGGGCCCGTCAACACCGACATTGAACTGTTGATGACTAGAATCATGTTGCCTGGTCGGCCGAATATCGTTTCAAATTGTATCGAGTGGATGGACGTGTACGGGTATGGAGACAACCTCATGGATCCACGGGCTCTGCATGTCATCAGGCGACTATTCAAGCTCATGGTGGCCCTGTAATGGTGTGAGGCATGTGCACTTAGAGTGATATGGCACTCCTGATATGTCGAGAAACGACCCTGACAGGTGACACGTACGTAAGCATCTTGTCTGCTCACCTGTATCCATTCTTGTCCATTGCGCATTCCGACGGACTTGGGCAATTCCAGCAGGACAATGCGACACCCCACACGTTCAGGATTTCTATAGAGTGGCTTCAGGAACACTCTTCCGAGTCTAAACACTATCGCTTGCCACCAAACTCCGCCGACATGAACATTACTGAGCATATCTGGGATGCCTTTCAATGTGCTGTTCAGAAGAGATCTCCACCCCTCGTACTCTTATGGATTTATGGAAAGCCCTTCAGGATTCGAAGTGTCAGTTCCCTCCAGCACTACTCCAGATGTTAGGCGAGTTCATGTTGCGGGGCCCCTTACGGTATCAGGCAGGTATAACAGTTTCTTTGGCTCTTCTGTGTGTTACTCCGTGTAATGACAGATGTCTCGTCGTACGTAATACTATGTCCGTTTTCTTGAGCATGCTCCACTACCGCCGGTTTTTCAGCGTACCGAAGGGGAAAACATTTCTCGTGTTCCTCACAGTGCTGTTCAGTAATATGGATGGTCCGCCCGACTTAAAACTGTCTCACCCAAGGTATTTTACGTACTCCTGCCGTCGTGACGTCTACATTGTCTTTCGTAGGCCCCTTGAGTTGTCGAACTTTTGCTGGAACCCTGAAGACCGAATCGATTTTATGCCTCTTTAGGAGCCGGCCAATCTTTCCCGTTAGTGAGACATAGAACGGCAAAAACTCAATCTTCTTCGTGTCTTTCTCGTGATCCTTCTGCTTGCGTGTTTTCAGTAAGATGTCTTGCGAAATCTGACGGTTGTTGTACCCGTTCTTCTTGAGTACTTTCCGCAAGTGGCTCAGTTCCTTCGGCAGGTTTTTAGCGTCTGTAACGGCTTCCGATCGTCGCGCCAAGATCCTCAGAACAGAACGTTTCTGCGACGGATTGTGAACGCTTTTAGCATGCAGATATCTGTCCATGTGGGTCGATTTCCGGTATACGCTATGGCTGAGATACCTTTTTGCTTTGCGGCAGACGAGAACTTCAAGGAGCGGCAAGGCACACCTGTCCGTACCTCCATCATGGACCTGATGTTTTCATGGATACTGCTGATTTGGTCCACGAATTCTCCCAAATTTTCACATCGCTGAGACCAGACAGCGAACGTGTCGTAGCCCTACCGATAAAAGCAACTACGTCTTGCACGAGCCGTGTCCAGAGCGACGTCCTCGAAAGATTCCATACGCAGACTGGCTATAGCTGGAGCTGATGGGCTCCCCTTCGCGAAGCCGTCCGTTTGGTTAAAAGAGTCTCCATCATATAAAAATATGATGACATCAGAGTGTGCTTCAATAAATCCACAACAGTGTCGTCAAATAACTAGGAAAGCAGATCTATAGAATCTTTGACGGTGACGTGCGTTCAGAGGCTGCAGTTTGGTTACGCCGTGATAAAGCAATGGTGACGTGACCTGTACTGCACACTGTATCTTGATAGCTTTTACAGATTTTTGGGAAATATTTAAATGGCCAGTACTATACGTCGTCATAGACCCAGGACGTCAACAAAATGTAGGAAATAAACCACTCATAGAAATCCAGTTTGTGTCAAATACGAGCCACAACACGAGTTATAAATATTCTCATGACACTACTTCGTTGGTTTCACCAGCTGACAGTCAGCTGTTAACATAATCCAGTGCAACATTTCTGGCTGTTGCAACCTTCCTTTATTTATCAACGAAGCATACTGTGCATTCTAACAGTCAGCTGTCGACATTCGAAATTACTAATCAGTGTACACGAACAAGGAACACGTGTTGTTTGCACGCGGCATCATAGGTAAGTGGGCGTTTTTATTTAGCTGACTTGGCTTCGGCGTGGCGATCCCATGCTCTCAATGGTTGCTGAGATACAGCATGCGCGCCAAAATTGACAGCTTCATTATTTATCAAATAGAAATTCAAACAGGAATTTATGTAAGCGTGAAGGATGTTTCATCAGTGCAGTCATTAGGATGTGCTAATGAAACAATTAACATATCAGTCAATGGGAAAGTCATGAACAGTCCGAATCAGTTCGTGCACTATTTTGTTGTTACGAGCGACTCCCCATGAGAGTGACCCAACGTAGGTGTAGCACAGTACGAGTATCGGTGGCGGCCAGTAAGGTTACTAGGGTTACCGCCTCACTGCACTTGCTGGCGAATGACGGCACTCAGATTTCAGATTTGGTTCGGCAGTTTGTAGAAATGTACTTCGTGCCATGAGTCTGAAAGCTAAGCAGACCAGTTACATCTTAGGAATTTTTTTTATCTGTTGTTCATTAGCGCATGAAAAAATATTTAAGATACGTTTGGGTTATTGCCTGTGGACCGCCTATCGATTGAACCACACGGCTTTGTAATGACTTCTAAAATCTCGATCACGTCACTTAATAGCTTTCCTGAGACTAAATATCAGCTCTGCCACAACTACTTGGAGTGAAGAACCGAGGTCAGTACAATTTACAGAATTTAGCGATCATTTCTCATGCTTTAAGATACAACTGCGATCCCCACACAGATTGCACATAGGCAGCTAGTAACATGGGCACAGTGGTAACTTTCGTAGGAGCACGGATATAACCTAATTCAACGTAAAACAGCCGTAGCAGCTACGCTAGAGAACAACAAGTCATCACAACTAAATTTTCGTGTCCACAATCATTGGATATGCAACATCCCGACTGAACTGTAACCTCTCAGCCTAACGTAGACATCGAGCTACATTACAAGTAAGACTGTCATCCACATTTAAAATAGTGGCATAAGAGAGAAAGAAATTTCGTAATGGTTCTAATCTATCTCTGCTTGCGCTCGTTTCGGAGCCACATGCCATGCAAACATTACTCCACGACTCAAAGCTATCGACACTTATCAGTGGGGTCAAACAATCATATTCCGCAGCACACGTGTTTTCAATCTTTCATTAAATTTGAGTTGTGTGCATGTTGTTTACGGCTGTGAAGTCTGATTTAGGAATCAAAATTTCGATAACAGCGCATTCAGTGACTACGGTTTGCTGTCGTAGAGTCCAGCGAAAATTGCGTTTCAGTCGCTTGTTTCTACAAGTATGTGGCTTTTGTATTCTAAAATACCATCAGCCCTCCAGACTATTTGGTGCCTGCACGGGCGACATTGTGCAGCTTCTTTTACACATCTGAGCAGATATTGTCATATTCATTATATGTGTCTATAACCTGAGAACATTTTAGTTAACTGTAAAGTATTTAGCGAAAGAGACATGTACGAATTGGGCAGCGAACACGTGACAACCATCTCACGAGACGTCCAGTAACATGACTTCAGTTCTGTCGACATAAACTCTTTCTGCTGCTTCAGTGTCGGTGATACACTCCTCTCACTTGATTTTCATAAAAAGGGCTTGTGGAAGTGCTCAAGGTTCTTGTTGTATCAGGGACCGAGAATCCAAGTTTTATAGAAGTATGGTAGCGTTAAAATGAATCGGCGTATGTAACAATATCACACAGATGTGATTTCTTTCAACATTTTTTTTCCTATCACTTATGTAAAAGTATTTGTGTTTCTGTGAGCAAAACAAAATATTTTTCTTATATTTTATAGACTGCTGATTGTAAATTTTTGGCCACAGTCAGAGTTTCATTACTGAAGACTAGATGCGTTACTTTTCGATAGACTGCACGAGTTTTATAAATCCTCTGCTCCGCGTCTGGTCCAGATGTACGGAAGGAATTCACCTGCTTTAGTGTTTTATCTGATATATCAGACATACATTTACGTGGGAGAATTGTTTATACTGCAAGTTGTTTTATTAGCTCAACGTTACGAACATCAATGGTGAAAACATATCGACCATACGCTTCTATGCAATGGTTCACTACGTCTTTGAGCACATCTGGTGTGAGGACGGTAATTGCATGTATGTCAGCGCACAACTATTCATATATTGTGTGTCATAGTGGACGAAGACCGTCTGCGACTACTAAACGCCACTAAGTACGCCTGAACCAGTTCAATGAAATGCTGGGAACACCGAACGCGCTCAGTACAGCCCGCAGGTCTCGAGGTTCAATCCAATATATTCACAATGTCATGGAAAATTAATTTTCTGTTAGTGTTCTCGGTCTGGAGGAACGGGGTAACGGTTTTTATGGAAATTATGTTCCTCCTTTTACTCTTCTGGCACGGAACTTTTGTTTTATGACAACAAGGGGATGGGGACAAATTCTTATGACAAGTGATTTTATTTTTATTCTAGATTATGAGCCGATCGCAGTAGCCGAGCGGTTCTAGGCGCTTCAGTCTGGAACCGCGCGAACGCTACGGTCACAGGTTCGAATCCTGCCTCGGGCATGTATGTGTGTGATGTCCGTAGGCTAGTTAGGTATAAGCAGTTCTAGGGGACTGATGACCTCAGATGTTAAGTCCCATAGTGCATTTGAACCATTTGTAGTAGATTATGAAACAATAAGTGTTCCAAAACCAGTCGAGTAAGCAATAAAAGACTGTTGATTCTGCAACTGCTGTACCGTTTCTTCCGTTCACAAAATGGACTTGTACAATTGCTTCTGCCGCACAAGAAGAGCTCGTCACTAAAAGCTAAGTAAAGAGAAATTTCTTATTCTCTACCGTTTCAGTTTTATTGCATACAAAATCGCATCATTCGTGCCCCTGGCTATTCAAAACAAAGCTCCAGTGGAGGAAATATGCTCTCGGTGACAACTTGAATATGATTAAACAAAGTTATAGCACGATTTTTATCTGTAATAGTAAATACTGGTTTTCCCGGACTGTTGTCGCAAGCTCCACGAGAACATTTTTTTTTTTTTTTAATGCGGTATGAATAGTGGCATTTTCTAAGCTCTTCCTGTAGTTCCTTGCTTCTTCACACTGAAAGGACAGTTGGTTGCGGGCAGTCGACGCGGAAAGGGAAAATGTTCAAATGTGTGTGAATTCCTAAGGGACCAAGCTTCTGAAGTCATCGGTCCCTAGACTTACACACTAACTTATGCTAAGATCAACACACACACCCATGACACAGGGAGGACTCGAACCTCTGGCGGGAGTGGCCGCGCAATCCGTGACATGGCGCCTCAAACAACGCTGCCACTCCGCGCAAGGAGGAAAGGAAAGTACTTATGTGTAACTGAGGCGAACGGGAAATCATTCTGGCATTGATACGGAACGTATATGGGGAAATTAGCTGACACAAGAGAATTTGACTAAAACATCCTCGGATGTTTATACACAAAAGCAAAACTCAGTTTTAATGTCCTTAGGTGACTGTCCGTATACCTACATATAACAGCAATACCTGTCCCGTGACTTTGTTTGTGATGTGCCTAAACGATGAACCCAGGGTAGTGGAACGTGGCAGCCTGAACACCTGGGTCGTTATTGGGCCGGTACGGCCGGCGTGTGAAGGCTGGCGTGCTGCTGGTAGAAACCGCTACGAATTCGCCCGGTTGGAGCACTGAGACGAAACTGCTATAGTCCGATCAACGAAAGATGGCGGTTGGCGCAGGTCGAGAAACGGACGAGGATTGCATTCTTGCAGGTTCCAAGCGACGGTTCCGGTACGCGCAAACACGTGCTTTGCGTTTGATGCAATCGGGTATCCTGCAAATTACGTCTCACACTATCTTGTGTAGAATTTGTCGCTTACCACCATCATTAATCATGACAAGTCGTAACAAATGGGAAAAAATGCACTGAGTAACTCGCTACCATCGCGTTTAATGCTCAAATTGGGTGCAGCATTCATAGCAGAGCCCTGAGAACACTGCTGAACGCTGAATGGCTGTCAGAGAATGTGTGACGTAGGTGCGCAGAACGAGCCTAAAGTCGATCGCCATCGTTTTCGACTTCAACTATAGAATTGTCATCTTGTAGGGCTAAGGCTAAACTGCTGATGCGGTCAGACGAAACTGCTGGCACACTGACTTCAGGCGTACGGCGTAACTTTGCACGATCCGGCGGTAACCTAAACAGTCGGGAGCGGATGGATATCAGCGTGGCGCCGCAAGGGCACGTGACCTGGCGTAGCAAAATAGTGACCTGCCGACAGCGCTCTCTGCTGCGACAGGCACGCTGCCTGTCTGCGAGGATGGCGCCACAGACGCCCTGTAGGCGACGTGTTACTCCGTGGTAAACAGACCTGCATATACAAAGTGATCCCGGTGATGATGGAAGCCACTTACCCACGTTCTGTTGGCGAAGCTGCTGCCCGCACGGCCTGCCTCGTGTGCAGAGGAAACGAGTACCAGGCGGATATACGCATTTACAAAGGGCAGGCTGCTATGCAGCGCTGTCTGGGAACGATCATCTGTTAAACGGCAAGGCTTGACGGCTGCTCGCATACTCGTGCCGTGAACATCTACAAGAAGTGACTGGAAGACGAGGTGGCAAGATGACGGGCGTCAACGTCCCATCACACAACCTGGAAGTTATAATATTCCTTCCCCAAGTTAATTGCAATAACGTAGTAATTCTCTCTTGAATGCACTGCACTGGGTGACTATGCAGATATAAAAAATGAAAAGAAAAACAAGAATAGTATCAATGTTTGTGAAGTTAATTACAGGGATTTGATCTTGAAGATTCTCTGGAAAAAAAATAATAATAATAATTATTATTATTATTGCATCTCCAGCAATATAGATACGCTGGAGGAAGAATTATTCTTATGAATCGCGGCGATGTCGGACCCGGTGCTCCACAGTTGCGGCAATCTACGATTTAGTATTGGAAAAATGGAAATGAGCATTTGGCGTCATTGGCCGGGAGGCCCGTACGGAGCAGGTCCGGCCGCCCTGTTGGCGCTCTTATTACGTTCGACGCCACATTGGGCGACCTGCGCGCCGGTTGGGGATGAAATGATGATGAAGACAACACCCAGAACCTGAGCGGAGAAAATCCCCGACCCAGACGGGAATCGAACCCGCGCCCGTTGGACGGCAATCCGTCACGCTGACCACTCAGGTATCTGGGCAGACTACGATTTAGTACTGAAGTTTCCGCACAGGCTCAGAGAAAACCGGGAGAGAAATGAAAATGACAGCAGACCCTTAATCGTTGTAGTGAGAATAAATCTACATCCGGGCTACTGAATATTACTTTTGAAAAAAGATGGCAATGTCGCTCGTGGCTGGTTTTGATCTGTGTTATTATAAATTCGATGCAGACTCTTGAAATTATTTTCGCCACAGAATGTAAATCTTGCTGGTAAAACGTAAACATATATCATGTCCAATGGCGGGTGTTTAAAAGAATGAATTACCTTTTCCTGTTTTGTTTTCTTTGAGGATGATGATATTCGCCGTCTGTTCATCAAGATGAACTCTTTCGAATTACAACGGTTTTTTAATCCTTTCACTTTTTCTATATAGACACCAAACATTAAAGTCACAATTCTGACTGCAATGACGGAATATCGCTTTCGTTCAACAATATTACCTCTCTTTCCTCTCGCTCTGGGTCCAGAGATCTTCCTCAGTTCATACAGGCGGTTGGCGGAGTTGGTGAAGGCGGAAAGCCGCGCTCGCGGGATGGAATATGAGCTAACTATTTGTTGTGTCGTTCCCAGAAACGATCGCGGTCCTCTGGTTTGGAGCCGAGTAGAAGGCTTAAACCACAGGCTCAGACGATTCTGCAAATATCTGGGGTGCAAATTTCTCGACTTCCGCTATCGGGAGGAGAAATGTAGGGTCTCCCTGAATAGGTCAGGCGTGCACTACAAGCAGGAAGCGGCTGCAAGGGTAGCGGAATAGGTGTGGAGAGCACATGTGGGTTTTTTAGTTAAGAGGACAACTCCCCCCCCCCCCCCCCCCCCTAGACCCAACAAGACGCCTCCTGAGACGCGACAAGGTAGCAGTAGGCAAGACGCAACAGGGAATGACAATATTAATGTGGTAATAGTAAATTGCAGGGGCGTCTATACACTACTGGCCATTATAATTGCAGATGATAAACGAGTATTCATTGGACAATTATATTATACTAGAACTGACATGTGATTATATTTTCACGCAATTTCGGTGCATAGATCCTGAGAAATCAGTGTCCAGAACAACCACCTCTGGCCTTGATACGCCTGCGCATTGAGTCAGAGGTTGGATGGCGTGTACAGGTACAGCTGCCCATGCAGCTTCAACACGATACCACAGTTCATCATGAGTAGTGACTGGCGTATTGTGACGAGCCAGTTCCTCGGCCACTATTGATCAGACGTTTTCAATTGGTGAGAGATCTGGACAATGCGCTGGCCAGGGCAGCAGTCGAACACGACTTGCAACATGCGGTCGTGACTTATCCTGCTGAAATGTATGGTTTCTTACGTATCGAATGAAAGGCAGAGCCACTGGTCGTAACACATCTGAAATGTAACGTCCACTGTCCAAAGTGTCGTCAATGCGAACAAGAGGTGACCGAGACGTGTAACCAATGGCACCCCATACCATCACGCCGGGTGGTACGCCAGTATGGCGATGACGAATACACGCTTCCAATGTGCGTTCACCGCGATGTCGCCAAACACGGATGCGACCATCATGAAGCTGTAAAGAGAAACTGGATTCATCCGAAAAAATGACGTTTTGCCATTCGTGCACCCAGGTTCGTCGTTGAGTACACCATCGCAGGCGCTCCTGATGCAGCGTCAAGGGTAACCGCAGCCATGCTCTCCGAGCTGATAGTCCATGCTGCTGTAAACGTCGTCGAACTGTTCGTGCAGATGGTTGTTGTCTTGCAAACGTCCCCATCTGTTGACTCAGGGATCGAGACGTGGCTCCTCGATCCGTTACATGCATGCGAATAAGATGCCTGTCATCTCAGCTGCTAGTGATACGAGGCCGTTAGAATCCATCACGGCGTTCCGTATTACCCTCCTGAAACCACCGATTCCATATTCTGCTAACAGTCATTGGATCTCGACCAACGCGACCAGCAATGTCGCGATACGATAAACCGCAATCGCGATAGGCTACGGAAACGTGATGGTATGTATTTCTCTTCCTTACACGAGGCATCACAACAACGTTTCACCACGCAACGCCGGTAAACTGCTGTTTGTGTATGAGAAATCGATTGGAAAATTTTCCCTAGTCAGCACGTTGAAGATGTCGCCACCGGCGTCAACCTTGTGTGAATGGTCTGAAAAGCTAATCATTTTCATATCACAGCATCTTCTTCCTGTCGGTTAAATTTCGAGTCTGTAGCACGTCATCTTCGTGGTGTAGCTATTTTAATGGTCAGTAGTGTAGGAAGGTCCCAGAACTGCTGTCATTAATAAACGGTCACAATAACCACATAGTACTAGGGACGGAAACTTAGCTGAAACCAGATGTAAACAGTAATGAAACTCTAACCTCAAATTGGAATCTATAACGCAGATACAGGCTGGACAGTGATCGGGGAAGTGTGTTTATAGCGATAAAAGGTGCAACAGTATCGAAGGAAATTGACGGAGATCCGAAATGTGAAATAATTTGGGTGAAGGTCACGGTCAAATCAGGCTCAATCATGGTAATTTGACGTATCTATAGGCCCTCTGGCTTAACAGCTGTTGTGGCAGAACACTTGAATGAAAATTAGGAAACCATTTCGAGTAGATTTCCAAACCATGTTATAGTTTTGGATAGAGATTTTAATTTACCAGGTTTAGACTGGGAGACTCAAACGGTTATAACGGGTGGCAGGGACAAAGAATCCAGTGTAATTTTTTAAGTGCATTATCTGAAAACTACCTTGAGCAGTTAAACAGAGAACCGACTCGTGGCGATAATATATTTGACCTTCTGGTGACAAACAGACCCGAACTAGATTGTCGTACAGATGACAAAATGGTAGATATGGAAACAGATGACAGAGGGATAGAGAAAAAATTAAAATCGCTCAAAAGATGAAAGGCCGCTGGACCTGATGGGATACCAGTTTGATTTTACACAGAGTACGCGAAGGAACTTGCCCCCATTCTTGCAGCGGTGTACCGTAGGTCTCTAGAAAAGCGTAGCGTTAAAAAGAATTCGAAAAGGGCGCAGGTCATCCCCGTTATCAAGAAGGGACGTCGAACAGATGTGCAGAACTACGACCTATATCACTAGCGTCAGTCAGTTGTAGAATTTTGGAACACGTATTATGTTCGAGTATAATGACTAGAAGACTAGAAATCTACTGTGTAGGAATCAGCATAGGTTTCGAAAAAGACGGTCGTGTGAAACCCACCTCGCGTTATTCGTCCACGAGACTCAGAGGCCATAGACACGGGTTCACAGGTAGATGTCGTGTTTTTGACTTCCGCAAGGCGTTTGATACAGTTCCCCACAGTCGTATAATGAACAAAGTAAGAACAAATGGACTATCAGACCAATTGTGTGATTGGGTTAAAGAGTTCCTAGATAACAGAACGCAGCACGTCATTCTCAATGGAGGGAAGTCTTGCGAAGTAAGAGTGATTTCAGGTGTGCCGCAGGGGAGTATCGTAGGACCGTTGCTACTAGCTTTTGGATAACATCGGAAGTTCGAGAGGTTGTAACAATGGAAAATTGTACTGAAATGCAGGAGGATCTGCAACGAATTGACGCATGGTGCAGGGAATGGCAATTGAATCTCAATGTAGACAAGTGTAATGTGCTGCGAATACATAGAAAGAAAATCCTTTATCATTTGGCTACAATATAGCAAGTGAGCAACTGGAAGCAGTTAATTCCGTAAATTATCTGGGAGTAGGCATCAGGAGTGATTTAAAATGGAATGACCATATAAATTAATCGTCGGTAAAGCAGATGCCAGACTGAGATTCACTGGAAGAATCTGAAAGAAATGAAGTCCGAAAACAAAGGAAGTAGGTTACAGTAACGTGTTCGCCCCTGCTTGAATACTGCTCACTGGTGTAGGATCCATACCAGATAGGATTGATAGAAGAGATGGAGAAGATCTAACGGAGAGCAGTGCGCTTCGTTACAGGATCATTTAGTAATCGCGAAAGCGTTACGGAGATGATAGATAAACTCCAGTGGAAGGCTCTGCAAGAGAGACCGTCATTAGCTCAGTACGGGCTTTTGTTGAAGTTTCGAGAACACACCTTCACTGAGGAGTCAAGCACTACATTGCTCCCTCCTACGTATATCTCGAGAAGAGACCATGAGGATAAAATCAGAGAGATTAGAGCCCACACAGAGGCATACCGACAATCTTTCTTTCCACGAAGAATAAGGGACTGGAATAGAAGGGATAACTGATAGAGGTAATCAAGGTACCCTCCGCCACACACCGTCAGATGACTTGCGGAGCATAGATGTAGATGTAGATGAACAAAAAATTAGAAATTACATCCAAGTCGGCTACCAAAGCCAGAGATACAATGTACAACAGTCTCTTTTTGGTATCGCTGCGCCGGCCGTTGTGGCCGTGCAGTTCTAGGCGCTTCAGTCAGCTACGGTCGCAGGTTAGAATCCTGCCTCTGGCATGGAGGTGTGTGATGTCCTTAGGTTATTTAGGTTTAAGTAGTTCTAAGTTCTAGGGGACTGATGACCATAGATGTTGAGTCCCATAGTGCTCAGAGCCATTTGAACCATTTAGTATCGCTGCTGCCACTCGCAGTCACTATATCTTTGAGTGGAATACTACCGTCGTAGTTTTTTTTACATACAAAATAATGTATTGCCTTTTTAGTCTGACCAGATCAGACGTAAAGTAATTATGCATTACATTTTAAAACATTTGGCCAGTACCAGCTTTTACCAAAATTAAAAATATTTCTATTGCGTTGACACTTTCACCATGTTCGCACATGTCATAAGACAGAGAATACAATGAAATATCAAATTCTCTCGACGTGATACTACAAAGTCAGGGTATTTTGTGCTGTGTAAAGCAGGATAGTCGGCTAACTGTGGCATATCTGACAAGAGACTACAACGCTAGTGCAGGCACAGGAGTTTAGGAACACACCGTTCAGCGCATACTGTTGAACATGGGGTTCGGCAGTAGACGACCCCTTCGTGTTCCCATTTTGAGCCACCGACATCCTCAATCAGTATTGCATGGATCAGTGCTAACGTGTCGTCTAGTCGGATGCAACACATTTCTTGTTACACCAGGTCCACGGTCGTGTCGGTATTAAGTGTCGTCCAGATAAACAACTGCTGTAAATGTGCACCGCGCCATGGACACAGGCCAAACGGGGCGGTACCGGTACACATCCGACAGAGTGCGCGACCTAATTTGTTTCAAAACGGCTCGCATAAAAACTGGATTTTTTCGGAGCCCATACCTCCGGTTCCACTGGTGACAGAAAGGCAAGATCAACTGTTTTAAATAGCCTTCGGCTAGAGACCATTTGTATACCCATGAGAAGGATCACCTTACTGTAACTATTCCACAGTACAGGGTTAAAGCTCGAGTAGTATACACTTCTTCCAGCTTGCGCAAATGGTTGGTTCCTTTCATATTAGATGTGGCTTAAGGTGTATCTGATGGGGCTTACGGAGGAACTATTGAGTTGAGAGGCTGTTGCTGAGAAAACCCCGAAAACATGGTTTTTCTGTAACAAATTCGAGCCGTGGATTCAAAGATGGTTATGCATAGAAAATACCTGAACATTTTACGATACACTCCTATAATGCAGACCTCGAACAGCCCTCCAAATTTTCTGGACACCTTCATCCGTTTTCGATTTGCAGAGGATCAAAGTTAACCTACTTGCGCACGTAAAACATGCACGCAAAATCCGCTTCGAGACGTAAACGTAGCACATAAAATGACGTGTCACGGATAAATGTGATGTACGGTGTCTGTATTATCATGAGAAGGGTTCTGAGAAGCCCATGATATAGTAATGTAGCACAATCAAAATTTTTGTGCACCCAAAATTCGGTCTCAGGTGTAAATTTATATAAGTTTGCCTCACTTCAATTTCAGTGCTTTTCATATGAGTGACATACCCTGGTGTAGCATGGAAAAGAAGGGGCCACCGGGAAAACGCTCCTGTCGGAACACAAAAAAGGCGAATATGCTGCCGTTCATTAACAGGCTTTGACTGAAAAGTCATTCTACCTTCCTCAGCAGCTTTACAAATTTTCTCAAAAAGTTTGGCAGACGAACACGTTTGCGGTTTTCTGTGCTGACAGTGGCAGTCGGAAAGAGACGGAAAGTGATAAACACAGAAAAACAATAGACAGTAGTTGTGATATGGAGAAAGTGAAGGGGCAATGCTAGTGTGAGAGAAAGAGAAGGACACAATGGTAATGGAAAGTAGTAGACAGTGATAAAACAATGCTACGAAGAGAGCGACGGAGATAGTGCCAGTGGGAGAGGAGGAGGAAGAGAACGTGAGTGAGAGCCAGTGACACTGGGAGACAAGAGTCCTTGACAGTGACTACGAGTAGGACAGAGAGAGAGAGAGAGAGAGAGAGAGAGAGAGAGAGAGAGAGAGAGAGAGAGAAAAGAGACAGCAGCAGTGGGAAGGAATGAGATAGTAGCAGTAAGAGAGAGCAAGATGGAGACAGTGAGAGGAGACAGCAGTAACAGGACAGGAAGAAGGACACTGTGGCTGTGAGACAGGAGACAGTGACACAGAGACATGGAGAGGTAATGTGAATGGTTTGGCTCGATGAGTGAGAATGGACAAGGGGGAGTGGATGGGTGGGAGTGAGCGAGTTACAGTTAGGAGTGCCCGTGGGAGTTTGAGATGAGTCAACATACAGTTAAAGAGAGCGCGAATGCCAAAATTTTTAGGCATTTTTTAAGGAAACCTGTCATAGTAATCGAGGGCAGCATCACCGAGTGACGTGGCGCTGTGGTTAGCACACTGGACTTGCATTTTGGAACACGAAAATTCAAATCCCCGTCCAGATGTGGGTTTCCTGTGATTTCCGTAAATCACTCCAGGCAAACACCAGGGCCGATTTCTATACCCATTCTTTCGTAATCCGAGCTTGTGCTCCATCTCTAATGACCGTTAAACTCTGACCTCCCTTTCCTTTTCGAAGGCACCAGATCTGTGGACTGCATGAACATGATTGCGAACCACCTCCATCCCTTCATGCTTCCTATCTTTCGCGACGGCAGTGGAATATTCCAGCAAGACAGCTGACCGTATAAAAGGCCAGAATCATCCTGTTTTCGAGGCGTATGTTAATGAAGACACGTTGATATCTTGGCTACTAAATTATGCTTCTCTGAACCCAATGGAACACATCTGGCACGCTTTCGGGCGGCAGATCGTCCCTCAACGGCCCGTGAGATACGGGAACTGCATCACTTGTCCCCAGACATCCGGTGCTACAGATTACCGGGAAACTTCCAAGGACTTGTCGAATTCGTGCCACACACAATCGCTTCTTACTGCATTCAAAAGGTGTACCCACACGGTATTAAGGAAGTGATGAGGATATTTTGACTCACCAGTTTATTTCGCCATGCTACAAGTCACCTTTCTGGTTATCTTCCCACTGGATGTGTAATTTCGTTGAAGTAAGCTAATTGCCTTCTGAGAACATAGTAGCTACGAACACCATTATTTTCATTGCCACCATCACAAACTTGCCTTCATAGTCATAGACAGATTTTGAAAGTGAGGAAAATTAAAACTAGAAACACGAAATACACGAGTGGGCCTCTGCAGATAGGTAACACGTTATGACAGTGAGGGTACAACCGCTGGGGCGCTTTGGCTGGGCGCCGTTTCCACGGGGCACACTACTGTGAAAGTCAATAAATTAAAAACAAAACAGGAAAGAACAGGGTAAGAGAGTGTGAAGTGGGACGGTGAAGAAGAAGTAGAAGAAGTATTACTAGTAGTAGTGGTGGTGGTGGTGGTGGGATTAGTAGTAGTAGTAGTAGAAGAAGAAGAAGAAGAGGAAGAAGAAGAGAAAGTATTGGAGCACACTAAGATGGGAACGGGTTGGAGCTGCATGAGAGGAAATCGAGAATAATGGCGGATTGTACTCTTTTTAGCAACACTGTGATCTGTCTCTCCGTCGTGCGGAGACGCTTCTGGTTGTAGTGAAATAACGAAGAAAGAATGACGTTATATACCACATTATGGCACTGTCTCTCGCAAAAAAACAGAAAAGAAAATACTAGTCTCTGGATTGAAAAAATCAAAATGAAATGATCGTAAAGCACTGAGTCCCCTGGGGAAGCGCGGCCGCCGAGTTCCAAGTCTTTTCAGTTGACTCCATGTCAAGCAACTTGAGTATCGGTGATGATGAAATGATGATAAGGGCGACAGGACAACCGTCCCCGAGCGGCAAAAATCTCTGACCCGGCAGAGAATCGAGCTCGGGCCCGCTGCATGGGAATAAGACGCGCTGACCACTCAGCTAAAGGGGATGGACCGTGGAATGAAAATCCACTACATCTCCACAAAAGAAACGCAGAGACTAAGCGAACGAGAAATAATGCTGATCGTGATTTAAGATCTGAGCATTCTCTATAACTCGACTTAAGAAAGTGAACCAATCATCTCACAAGCCTACCTTAGATAAGTTAGTTGGAAAAATCATGTTTCTTCTGCAGAACGACGTTCTCATTCGAGTCTATAGTGGGTGTGTGGTGTTAGTAACTCTTTCAGTGATCTGGCTGGAAAAATTTCGAACATCTGCACGTGAGAGAATAGAGTTTCGACCAACTCTTTCCCAAGCAGGTTTAGAAAGACACGTATATCTCATATATTTGTTATTCAAAATGGTTCAAATGGCTCTGAGCACTATGGGACTTAACATCTACGGTCATCAGTCCCCTAGAACTTAGAACTACTTAAACCTAACTAATCTAAGTACAACACACAGCACCCTGCCATCACGAGGCAGAGAAAATCCCTGACCCCGCCGGGAATCGAACCCGGGAATCCGGGCGCGGGAAGTGAGAACGCTACCGCACGACCACGAGATGCGGGCTTTTGTTATTCAAGTTCACAGTCAACAACGGTATTTTCAGAGCTCCATTCGACAATGTTGAAGTTAGTTGTTGTTGCTTCACAGAAACCACTCCAAATAGATGTGAAATTTTTATTTCCAATCACAGTAAATGCTTTACGTATTGGATATTGCTCGAATTCCACAAAAAAAACATTTGTGCTGCATTAGGTCCTTAAATTTCACAGCTTAGCGGTTAGCGGAAGGAATTGACCGTGCCGAAGTTACAGCGGGAGCACCCTCTCCCGCTTGGTCGTTCCGACAACCGGTAAATTAAGCTTAGAGGAGAAAAAAACAGCTTCGGAGCTCTTTTCTAATTGGTTCGAAACACAGAACTTCACTTAATCAACATTACTTTCTTTGGCAAGAAACTAATGCTCCCTCGACTTCCAATTTGTGCAGGCCAACATTTTACCTTCGTAATAGCGAAGGCTCTAAAAGTCACTGGGGCAAGAAAGAGGTATGGGGCAAGAAAGAGCTATGGAGGAAGAAAGAGAGGTAAGGACGAGATGAGATACTGCTGGTCTTCTTTCCAATGCAGTGCATAATCCTATGGAAACCTAGATACCGAAGTTCAAACTTGGTACTTTTGGCAGGTAAGTGGGTATATCGGTTTGCATTTCACTGTGCTAACAGAATGCAGAGAATTCTATTACGGATTTCTAGTAGTGTGAATATTGAAATTACTTCTTCAGAGTGCGCAGAAATCACTGACAGCATTTTCGTTTCAGTTATATATAAATCTGGAGACATTCAGAAATCAGTAATACTTATTTTGCTGACAACAGATATTATATTTGATGACGACAAAAGAATACGAAATTTTCAGGACAGTTATTAACTGAGTGTAACTAACCATGGCTGAAATAAAGAACATTGAATTCTGTGTTGTCCAAGGGCTAACTTTCAGATTACCAGCAGTACACGAGGGGAATGCCATAAACTGAGTTTGCTTTTTTTTTTTTAGGTAAATCCAATTCATTACGACCACAGAAAAAGAATCCTAAGTGCAAGTATCTAAATGACCTCTGTACAACTACAAATCACTTGCTGGCAGTATCTCACATACAATAAGTTTGTGCCTTGCTACCCTGTTTCTCATCAAAATGAACGGCGGCGCATGTTATTCACAGAACAAGCAACAAATGAAGTTAAACTAATGCAGCTATCAAGTAGTTGCAGTCTGGCACCAATGTATTCCGAAAGCTTTGGTCAAAATACGTAAAAGCCACAACTACATTAGAATTTATCCACAGATTTGTGTTTTGGGATTTAAGGCCGACGTTTATTGTTTAAATTACTTGACTTTTCGACTGAGCGAATCAATAGCAAAGATGCAATTAAGCTTCTTTAGTTGTCAGCTGCGTCGTCTTCTATCAGCAGCCTAGTATTAGAAAACAACATTAATTGTCTGATAATGTTACCATCACGGACACAAGAAACTTAAAGCTGTCTTAACAACAAACGTCAGTCTAAATACATCAAATTATACATTAGCCCACATTTCTTTCGAAGGCTGTTAAAACGTGAATAACTTAACGAATTGTTATGGAACAATTATTTCCATCAGCTACAGCAACATATCATATAGAACGGTTAAGGTACCGTAAGAGAAATAGAACTCAAGAGAGGATGCAACCAAAAAATTTAAAATCATGATTAAGGAAAGTCATGATCGTTTTATTGTTTTTAGGGTGTATGATGCATTCGTGGAAATGTAACTAATATATGTACCAGCCCGTGACTCAAACCATTCATAGCTGTAATACAATAAAACGTTTCATCCTTGAAAACTCTTCCTTTTAGTTATCCACCAAGATAAATGACGTCTGTTCAAAAGGACAACAGCTCTCTATTACGGGTATCTACATTTGATGAAATGCAGTTCACTTTCTGGTTTTTCTGTCAAGAGTGAAAATGTGACAAATATTTGGATCTGTGGTCAGGAAACGACTCCGTCTGGCAAAAGTTACTATGAACTGCAATCGCACATTTTCGCTACCCGATGGGGTTGACGTTAACGGGATGCCAATTTTAAATATATGATGGGCCTTGCTGGGTACAAATGTTATTACACGGCTGTTACGGCGTTCTTCAAGACTTCTGGAGAATAAAGTTGTTGCTGACAAAGGCCCCATTCCGCTATGTATTGAACTAAGAGATAACGCTTCTGATACCTATCAAATTCAAAGTCACCTTTACTGTTTGGCTCCAACTATTTATCTTCAACCATGACAATCACTTGTGAACTGAGGCTGTACTTGCAAGTTGAAACACGACCCCTATTATTAGCGAAATGGAAGCAGAATATCTGTAGTTATGTCACTCGTTGTTACAAGTCAATCTGATCTGCCAATAACTTGAGCGTAACCTCGGAATCTTGCGATTATGATAACATCTGCGGTAGCGATCGCAGTAATCCACAGACGGTCTGTGCGCGAGTTTATAACTTTTGTCAGTCTTCTTTTTTCCCTCGCTCCAATATGAGAACAATAAAAGCAAATTTTATCTGAGATAATGCTCATTATGTTTTGATGAATTAGAAGCTAGATGCATTTACGAATGGCACGTGTGTACGCTATAAATGCGTATTGCCAATAATAAATAACTCATCTTGGTCTGTGAGCTGTGTGGAAAAATTAATGAACATTGCTTTTATTTCAATGAGCCGAGTAAATTATTTTTAATGTATGTTTTTTTTCTGCATCATGGTCAACTTCAAAAATACTAGTGTAATCATTTATATGCCATTTTAATAGCCGTTAGGTGGCACTGATACGAGGGTTGGTAACATAATAGTGGCAACTATTTGTTTTCAACTCGTAAAAAATAGATACGTGTTTCAAAGTTTTACTGACCTTCAAACTAGTCACCAGTATTTTGTACAACCCGTTGCCAGCGATGTGGCAGTCGTAGGATACTCTCGGCAGTGCCAGTTGTGTTGACAGTTCCAGCGGCGCGGTCTGTCGCCCGACGAGTTTGCAGCAGTTCTGAAGCGAATGTCGTGAAGTGTTTCCTTCAGTTTATAAATCGAATTGAACTCACGAGGGCTTAAGTCAGGGGAGTGCAGTAGGTGGTATAGCACTTAGCATCCCCATCAGTCAAACAAATCAGTAACAGCTTGTACTGTACGTGCGTGAGCATTGTCCTGCAAAATGATGGTCGCTGCCTGCAGAAAGTGTCATCATTTCTGTCTCTAAGCTGGTCGTAGGTTGTGTTCCAAAAATGAACAGCATAGCGACAAAGGTGATGACACTTTCTGTAGGACCTGACCATCATTTTGCAGGACAATGCTCAGGCCCGTACAGTACAAGCTGTTACTGATTTGTTTGATTAATGGGGCTGCTACTGCACTCCCCTGACTTAAGCCCTCCTAAGTTCAACTAGATTTCTAAACTGAAGGAAACACTTCACGGCATTCACTTCAGAGCTGCTACAAATTCTTCGGGCGACAGACCGCGCCGCTCGAACTGTCAATACAACTGGCACTGCCAAGAGTAGCCTACGACTTCCACATCGCTGGCAACGGGTTATACACAATGCTGGTGACTACTTTGAAGGCCAGTAAAACTTTGAAACACGTATCTATTTTGTACGAGCTGCAAATAAATAGTTGCCACTATTAAAGTTCCAACCCTCGTATATATTGACAGTACGCATAGAAGCAATACAATTTTAATTCAGTTTCATCACAAAACAGATTGCTTGGTAATTGTAGCTAAAGTACTACCAGAAGATAGCATACAGCACTTCTTTCCACGCCTTGTGAGCAATCAGTACAGTCAGCTCGATAGATTATTTCTCAACTACAAATTAATATTGTTAGTTTCCTGAAAGCTGGAAGGCGACGGGGGATTTACTGCAGAAACACTGGAGATTTCTCAACTACCAGCATGAGTACGCTACCTGTCAACCGGTTTATCTTGGGCATGAAGCTTCAGTTTAAAAAGCGATAGCAAAGGATCGCTCTCTTTTCTTTGCACTCGAAATGAAGGACGAATAAAACAGCAAACGCAGTCTAGAAAGTGTGACCAAGATGTATCTGATTCAACTGGAACGTCAACACCCAGTAAACTGTATTGAGAGCTACGGTCAACACTTGATGTGAATGCAGTTTCTAACGGATATGGTGCACGGCAGCTATGGTCCTGCCGTTACCGAATGTGTTCGCCCATCGTGGGGTCGACTCTCAAGCCGGCTGCCAGTGCCAGGTATCCCACCAACCGGCCGCAGAAGCGCAAGAACACGCGGCCGCATACAGACGATGTTCTGCGATGCAGACATGGCGACGTCGGTTTCAATTTCCGTCTCTCTGTTGATGGCGTAACCTTCCATTCGGTACTTCACGAAGCCGGACGGCGTTAAGTTCTCCCCCCCCCCCCCCCTCACCACCTCTCCCCCCACCACCTTCGTACTTCTTCCGCATTTCCAGACTTTGAGTAAATATACTCTTGTTGTACTCCAAATAAGCAAATAAATACAGACTCAACACAAAAAATTACCTTAACCCCAGCACCATTTGCTACCTCAGTGAGCGCACCACCTTCAGGAGTGATGCAGAAAGGAAAAAAAAATAATGGAAGCTGACTCAGTTGTCTAACACGCCGAAATGTTAAATTCACCGCGATTTACCGCATTATTGTTGGTCTACATTACGCCCAGCTACAATTCACTACAGTCGCCGTTGACCGTCGCCAAAAATACTGTGTTGTCCACAGTAGCTGACATTGTCAGCAGCAGTTTTCTCCGAACAGATGCACTCGCGGTACACCCTTGATAAAGTGAAAAGCCCAGCCACTGCCCAGTACCTAGGAGATGGATACCAAGATATCAACGCAATCAAAGTCTTGATATCGCCCCTCTTGCCCACTTCGCTTGATTTTCACGCCGAAGTATAGCTTTCGCTGTCTCAGGAGCGCTCTCCCAACAACTATTTGGGTCGCCCCCCCCCCCCCTCCCCCTCACCCGAAGAAGGCCGCTACAACTCGCCCAAACCTTGGTACATTTTAGTAATTTAAACTGTTTTATAAGATGATGTCGCTGTTAACGAAACATATTGGACAGATGTAAAGGTAATTTTCAGAGTATCCCGAGGAACTGTGATAGGAACGTTACTATTTACAGTGCTCATAAATGATCTAGTAGAAAGCGTTGGAAGCTCTTCAAGACTATTCTCAGATGATGCGGTTGCCTATGAGGAAGTATGAATGCCAGAAGACTGGACTAATTTGCAGAAGGATCTCCAGAGGACTGATGGATGGTGCAGGGGTTGGCAGTTGACCACGAACGTACACAAATGTAACGTACTGCGCATACATAGGAGCCCACTACGGCACAACTACGCTATTGATGACAAGTACGATAATGCACAGGCATAACGCTCTCATATTGTCAGAACGATCTGAGGAACACGCTACAGCGGTAAGGATGCCCGTATGAATTTTCCAGGGCACATAATGATAACCGTGTTAGATGGGCTTCAGTTCGATCTATCGATAGGCGACAGGCTGTTACTACGAAAGTCAGTACAATACATTTATTTTGGTTTGATTAATCTTCATGAATTGACCTCTAGGTACGTTCAGCTGTTTTCGTTAATATAGTGGAATTAGATGGTGCACGCTACTGTTCTGTTGATGGTATTTAGCTCATATGTTCGATTTAGAAATGGTGCTGCTTCATCTTCAGCCTTTTTTATATCAGTTCCACTCCACCGAAAAATTAAAGCGCATAAAGTGAGCCAAAATGAAAACGCGATTGAAAATCGGCGGTGCTGCCTACGACAAAACAAATAATTTTAACAAGCTCTCTCGACAGTTGCACTGATATCGAAAACAATATCTATTTATTTACCCTGGCATGATTACTGTCATCAGGCCCTCATTTACATTTCACCAGGCACTCCAGATATTCTACATTATGTTCATTATAATAAGCGTATCATAAGTTATATGTAACGAAAAATCAGTGTCTAGAGATCACTAAATGCAACAATAAATACAAACTAGAAGCAGGTAGACATAAACTGCAAACGCCAGCAGCAATGGACATAAGAGCAGGGGTGGGAGGGGGCAGGGGTAGATAAACACTATTAATGGAGGTAAGAGAAAAGAAAGAGGCTAGACACACAGAGAAAGGAAAAGTTGAAAAGTGAAAGGAACGTAACTGGGGTGAAATGGGAGTCTTCGCTTCAGTCTTAGACAGAGAGAAAACTGGGCACCTATTTTAATTTTTAAAGAAACGTTGTAAGGTCGACAGAAGGAAGTTCTACAGCTTTTTGTTACAAGCAACACCGCATTGAATTGTGCAAAGAGCGCAGGGCAGAGTGTCCCAGAGGTAGACAGCAGCGACAGACGAGGTTATAAATAATTTTGTATTATCGATGGGCACAGCTAGCACAGTGGATAAGGGAGAGCTCTTGTTTCGGTGTTTGATCTCTGATGCCACTTTTTTGGATGCATCCTCAGTGAGGAGCCGATGAAGAAAACATAGCACATGGTAATCACGTGATTTCTCGCGCCGCAACCAATATAACTGGGCGTATGGAACAGTGAAATGATCGAATTGACAGATTTTGCAGATATACCGCACACAGCCATTCACCGAATACCCCTAACAGGAAAGTATGGTATCGAAGTAATAAAACGTGGACTACGGAGCAAAGGAAGTAAGTCGTTTGGTCGGAAGAGTCTTGAACCACACTGTTTTCAACTTCTGACCGAGTTCATGTCCCTAAGTGAATCATGGCGGGGATTCCGTAATGATTTGGACAGCCATCTCGTACCATTCCAGGAGCCCCATGATTCTTGGCAAGGTTCCGTTACGACAAAGGAATATGTGAACATTTCGGCTGATCAGGTCCATACCATCTTACAATATTTGTTCCCCTAAGGTGATTCCCTGTTTCAAAACGACAGCGGCCCTGTTCACACAGCTCGTATCGTCCAAGATTGTTCATGAGCACGAGCATGAATTGTCGTAGCTCTCCTCTCCACCACAGTCACCAGATCTCAACATCACTGAGCATTCGGCGTTTACTTTGGAGAGAAGGGTGAGTGATCACTAACCACCTCTATCCCCTTTACCTAAACGTGCCACTATTTTGCAGGAATGATGACATAATATTCCTTTGAAAACTATACAGGACTCCGAGACGACGGGAAGCTGTTATAAATACCAACGGTTTTGCTACACCGAATTAGGCATAGTAATATACTCCTGGAAATTGAAATATGAACACCGTGAATTCATTGTCCCAGGAAAGGGAAACTTTATTGACACATACCTGGGGTCAGATACATCACATGATCACACTGACAGAACCACAGGCACATAGACACAGGCAACACAGCATGCACAATGTCGGCACTAGTACAGTGTATATCCACCTTTCGCAGCAATGCAGGCTGCTATTCTCCCATGGAGTCGATCGTAGAGATGCTGGATGTAGTCCTGTGGAACGGCTTGCCATGCCATTTCCACCTGGCGCCTCAGTTGGACCACCTTTCGTGCTGGACGTGCAGACCGCGTGAGACGACGCTTCATCCAGTCCCAAACATGCTCAATGGGGCACAGATCCGGAGATCTTGCTGGCCAGGGTAGTTGACTTACACCTTCTAGAGCACGTTGGGTGGCACGGGATACATGCGGACGTGCATTGTCCTGTTAGAACAGCAACTTCCCTTGCCGGTCTAGGAATGGTAGAACGATGGGTTCGATGACGGTTTGGATGGACCGTGCACTATTCAGTGTCCCCTCGACGATCACCAGAGGTGTATGGCCAGTGTAGGAGATCACTCCCCACACCATGATGCTGGGTGTTAGCCCTGTGTGCCTCAGTCGTATGCAGTCCTGATTGTGGCGCTCACCTGCACGGCGCCAAATACGTATACGACCATCATTGGCACCAAGGCAGAAGCGACTCTCATCGCTGAAGACGACACGTCTCCAT
The DNA here is from genome assembly GCF_023897955.1 of Schistocerca gregaria. Lineage (NCBI taxonomy): Eukaryota > Metazoa > Arthropoda > Insecta > Orthoptera > Acrididae > Schistocerca > Schistocerca gregaria. Next base: position 691,857,032 of record NC_064921.1, on the reverse strand, counting down.
TCGTCCCTCCATTCACGCCTGTCGCGACACCACTGGAGGCGGGCTGCACGATGTTGGGGCGTGAGCGGAAGATGGCCTTATGGTGTGCGGGACCTTAGCCCAGCTTCATGGAGACGGTTGCGAATGGTCCTCGTGGATACCCCAGGAGCAACAGTGTCCCTAATTTGCTGGGAAGTGGCAGTGCGGTCCCCTACGGCACTGCGTAGGATCCTACGGTCTTGGCGTGCATCCGTGCGTCGCTGCGGTCCGGTCCCAGGTCGACGGGCACGTGCACCTTCCGCCGACCACTGGCGACAACTTCGATGTACTGTGGAGACCTCACGCCCCACTTGTTGAGCAATTCAGCGGTACGTCCACCCGGCCTCCCGCATGCCCACTATACGCCCTCGCTCAAAGTCCGTCAACTGCACATACGGTTCACGTCCACGCTGTCGCGGCATGCTACCAGTGTTAAAGACTGCGATGGAGCTCCGTATGCCACGGCAAACTGGCTGACACTGACGGCGGCGGTGCACAAATGCTGCGCAGCTAGCGCCATTCGACGGCCAACACCGCGGTTCCTGGTGTGTCCGCTGTGCCGTGCGTGTGATCATTGCTTGTACAGCCCTCTCGCAGTGTCCGGAGCAAGTATGGTGGGTCTGACACACCGGTGTCACTGTGTTCTTTTTTCCATTTACAGGAGTGTATGTTGCGTTTTTGGAGTCTGACACACCGGTGTCACTGTGTTCTTTTTTCTATTTCCAGGAGTGTATGTTGCGTTTTTGGAGTTTCCATATTTCTGTCCACATTCTGTACTGCCTCACAGAAAACTAGACTCTAGTTACTAAACCAGTGGTCGTCAAACTGCGGCTACAATGCAATCAAATGTTCGTGCTGACCGCGGTATTTAGCTGTATTTAATAATAACACGTGTACACCAACAAACAGCAATATGGAAAAAGTCAATCATCGTAAGAGTATATTTTTCTTGCTCACTAAGAAGCAAATATACTTACCGTGACAGTAATATTTTTAAATGTGCTTAATTTTAATTGACTTTGGTGAATTCGCCGTGAGCTAAGAAGGTGGTTTGAAAAGTGCTCGGAATCACTACGAGATGTCGGCGTTGGCGCAACCTTTTGTTCACGTGATATTCATCTGACTATTCCCTAGAAACACGTGCCACGTCAGAGCTCTTGGAAGAGAGCTGTGGCGGTGACGTGGCTCTTCAAAATGGCTCTGAGCACTATGGGACTTAACTTCTGAAGTCATCAGTCCCCTAGAACTTAGAACCACTTAAAGCTAACTAACCTAATGACATCACACACATCTATGCCCGAGGCAGGATTCGCGACCTGCGACCGTAGCGGTCGCGCGCTTCCAGACTGTAGCGCCTAGAACCGCTCGGCCGCCCTGGCAGGCCAACGTGGCTCTGTTGCAGCGATTTTCGAAGATGGGAAAAAATCAAGATCCAAGCAGTGATTAAGTACTTCGTAAACAAACGACTTTCATGCCGATTTCCACAATACATTGGGGGACTCTGCTCCTTCATATTCAACTGTTGCCAAGTGGACAAATGAATTTAAATTTAGTTCGGAGAGGTTAGGTGATCATCCGCGCAGTGATCAGCCAAGATACGTCACTGCTCCAGAAATCATTGCAAAAGTGCACAAAATCGTCATGGAGGACCGCCAACTGAAAGTGCGTGAAAATTGCTCACGCTTTTCAGATGTCGTCTGAACAATTATGTCACATTTTAACTGCAGAATTAGAAATGAAAAAATTTTCTGCAATATGGGTGCCGTGATTTTTGACTCTGGATCAAAAGCGCATGAGAATGGATGTATCGGAACAATGTTTGCCCCGTTTTAGGAGAAACGAACAAGATTTTTTGCGCAGGTTTGTGACCACAAATGAAACTTGGGTGCATTACTATACCCCAGAGGCAAAACAACAGTCAAAGCACTGAAAACATGCTGATTCTCCGCCACTAAAGGAAGCAAAGACAATTCCTTCGGCGAGAAAGGTCGTAACATCAGTGTTCTGGGATGCGAAGGTGATTCTGTTTGTAAATTATTTCGTCAATGGGCAAATAATTACTGGAGAATACTATCCTGACCTCCTGGACAAATTGCAACAAAAGATACGCGAAAAAATGCCAAGTGTAGCAAAGAAGAAAGTGATCTTCCATCAAGACAATGCGGGCCGGCACATATGTGCCGTCCCCATGGTAAAATTACACGAACTAAGGTATGAATTGTTGTCACACCCGCCTTATTAACCTGATATGCCTCCGTCAGACGTTCATCATTCCCAAAACTGAAAACTTTTCTTGGCAGACGAAGATTCACTTAGAACGAAGAATTCGTAGCCGGAGTTGACAACTATTTTACAGGCCTGGAGGAAACTAATTTACGAGATGAGATCAAGGCACTGGAACATCGTTGGATCGAGACTAGGAGATTACATTGAAACATAAAAAAGTTTCAGTGATGAAAGTGCTTTTGTTCTATTCCGTTCCGAGAACTTTTCATACCACCCTCGTACATAAAGTTGCCGGTTACGTCATGGGCATAGTGGTGTATACCGCGGCCCTGCGGTGTAAATAGAATGTTTGTCTTCCATTGCTTACAACTCACGAGCGTGCGCAACTAGCACCTACCAGCTGCTATGATATAAATGTCAAAGGGAAGTAGCATGTCTTCGTGAATGCGCATTGTAGAGACGGTTATCTTCAAATGTGGAAGAAATATGAACCCAAATCAATGCTGTTGTCCTACAGTGCAATGAGTACAAGAAAAATGGCATTCAACACACTCAGTAAACATTTGTGACCGAGTCTCACATTTCCATTACTGTTATTAGTTAAAATAATATATTAATTTATGTAGATTATCAACTAATAGTAAGATCGGTAGGGAACAGTGTGGTAAAGTGGCCACGACGCGAAAAGTGTCCTCTGCATATTTTTTTGGTGCTGAACAGCGCTGCTGCCTATCGAGAAGTGATCAGCACTCCATCTTCAGGCCACGAGCGGCTTACCGGGACCATCCGATCGCCGTGTCATCCTCAGTGGAGGATGCAGATAGCAGGAGCGTGGGGTCAGCACACCGCTCTCCCGGTCGTTATGAAGGTACCCTCGACCTAAGCCGCTACTATTCGGTCGAGTAGCTCCTCAATTGGCATCACGACGCTGAATGCACCCCGAAAAATGGCAACAGCGTATGGCGGCCTGGATGGTCACCCATCCAAGTGCCGACCACGCCCGACAGTGCTTAACTTCGGTGATCTCACGGGAACCTGTGTAGAGAAGTGATAAGACTAGTTCTAATCTATATCGCCATTGTTGTCAATAAGACTGACAGAGGAATTTTGTTCCGTTATTTTTTTTTAGTAAAAACTTTTTTTTGGTTTTGAGTCGTCTGATGTAAGATATTATTATTACTGAGACTGGTACCTCACTTTTATGGAGAATAATAATTTATTACAACATAAATTTTTAAATAACTTCTTTTGGCCTACAAATATGGTTCCTTGTTATTTATTTCAGTTTGATAGTTTTTTCTGTGGGTCACTAACGCTGATATGGCGTCCTGTTTGGAAAAGTTGCCACACTACTCGTCGGAAAAAATAGCTTAATTGTTCATCCCCAGAATGTATAATACCTTTTATATACTTTTAAATTCGCCATTCTATTCCTTTGTGACAATTCTGAATTAATTAAGCTACAGTTCTTTAAACTATCTCTGTTATGTTAAATTTTACCGTAAAACGGTCCGCTGCAGCCGCTTTGTGCTTTTTCACATAGTAGGGCGGGAAGACGCCTAGGAAATTGTGCCCGTAAATCAGAAAAACAAACGTGGGATCATGTTACGATGGCACTGGCCACAGTGGCAGGTGAGATACGGAAAATTGGTCACTGTGTAAGTTTTCAGAAAGAAAACGTGTCTTTCAAATATGTCATTTTCACTTAAAATTACTTACCGCAAAAGTACACTACTGGCCATTAAAATTGCTACACCACGAAGATGACGTGCCACAGACGCGAAATTTAACCGACAACAAGAAGATGCTGTGATATGCAAATGATTGGCATTTCAGAGCATTCACACAAGGTTGGCACCGGTGGCGACACCTACGACGTGCTGACATGAGGAACGTTTCCAACCGATTTCTCATGCACAAACAGCAGTTGACGGGCGTGGCATGGTGGTTTATCATATCGCGACATTGCTGCTCGCGTTGGTCGAGATCCAATGACTGTTAGCAGAATATGGAATCGGTGGTTTCAGGAGGGTAATACGGAACGCCGTGCTGGATCCCAACGGCCACGTATCACTAGCAGTCGAGACGACAGGCATCGTATCCGCATGGCTGTAACGGATCGTGCAGCCACGTCTCGATCCCTGAGTCAACAGATGGGGACGTTTGCAAGACAACAACCATCTGCACGAACAGTTCGACGACGTTTGCAGCAGCATAGACTATCAGCTCGGAGACCATGGCTGCGGTTACCCTTGACGCTGCATCACAGACAGGAGCGCCTGCGATGGTGTACTCAACGACGAACCTGGGTGCATGAATGACAAAACGTCATTTTTTCGGATGAATCCAGGTTCTCTTTACAGCATCACGATGGTCGCATCCGTGTTTGGCGACATCGCGGTGAACGCACATTGGAAGCGTATATTTGTCCTCGCCATACTGGCGTACCACCCGGCGTTATCGTACGGGGTGCCATTGGTTACACGTCTCGCTCACCTCTTGCTCGCACTGACCCCACTTTGAACAGTGGACGTTACATTTAAGATGTGTTACAACCCATGGCTCTACCCTTCATTCGATCCCTGCGAAACCCTACATTTCAGCAGGATAATGCACGACCGCATGTTGCAGGTCCTGTACGGGCCTTTCTGGATACAGAAAATGTTCGTCTGCTGCCCTGGCCAGCACATTCTCCAGAGCTCTCACCAACTGAAAACGTCTGGTCAATGTTGGCCGAACGTCAGGCTCTTCACAATACGCCAGTCACTACTCTTGATGAACTATGGTATCTCTGCATGTGCAGCTGCACATGTACACGCCATCTATGCTCTGTTTGACTCAATGCCCAGGCGTATCAAGGCTGTTATTACGGCCAGAGGTGGTTGTTCTGGGTACTGATTTCTCAGGATCTATGCACCCAAATGGAGTAAAAATGTAATCAAATGCCAGTTCTAGTATAATATATTTGTCCAATGAATACCCGTTTATCATCTGCATTTGTTTTTGGTGTAGGAACTTTAATCTCCAGTAGTGTAATATTTTGAAATATGCTTAATTTTAATTAATGTTGATGAATTCGGCCGTGATACCTTACAATAAGTAGAATTAAAAGGTATAAGTTTTAAGCGTCTATGAATAACCGTAGTTTCGTGAAAATTCAACTTCTCTTTGAGTAGCCACTTTAACCGCACGGTGAGCCCTTCCCACGCGGCGGGACGTGTCGCTCTAAAGCAGAAAAGTTTGACGACCGCCGTACTACGCTACCGAAACGCCTCGTCGATAGGCAAAACAATGCAGTGTCGTTGGACGGTCTTCGTGGGCGCCAGCGCCAGGCGTAGGAATAGCGGCGTCGGCTGGCGTCCGGCACAGCGCGGCAGCGTCCAGCCACGCGGCGGTAGGCGGGAAGCCGCTGCTCCTCTGCCCACTGGCCCCTTGAAAATAAAACTCTGACGGTGAGCACGGCCGGCGACAGCACGCCTTGCTTGCCTGTTTGCCTCCACCCCTCCTACTCCGTCCGTGCAATTTCGTGCAGCGCTTTCCTCCTCTCCCTCTCTTTTCTTTTTTTGGCTTCCCGCCGTTTTTTTTATTCTTCTCTCAGTCCTGGCGAGAAGGCAGAAATTAAATTTCAAGGAGCTTAAGCCAGAGTGTGTGGAAGTAATTAGATAGTTTTCATTAAGGACAATGGAGTCCTATTTAAATTCCATTAGAAATTAAAAAGGCGTCGTCGTCCGCTTTAACAAGGAAGGTCGTGGCGAAATGAATGTTACCACTACATCTTCGACTTTAGAGGGCGCGACTTTTATTCTCGCTGCGCTGGCGTCGTTAAGGAAGCTCTTCAGTCAATGCAAACGCCAGGTAATTCTATGGTGGCAGTCTAGGAGTCATTCACAGACAAGGGTTTGCCGAAAGGTGGGACTGCGCTCCTTAAAATATATACTCACTAAATAATGGTAAAAATGATCGTCTCATGGACATTAGAACCTAAAACCAATCTAATGCGATACGGATCCTGTATGTTGAAATATTTTGACTCATCCTTCACATAGGTTTCCGTAGTACTGAAATTATTTTGAACAATTATTTTTAACAATCTCCTTTGTTGACTATCACAAATGATAACTAGTTTCGATCACTTAACGTCCATCTTCAGATCTGTTTAATCATGAGTTTTGAAAGGACAAAATTTCTGTAAATGAAACCAGTCATAAAATCCATGTGTCACGTATCATCGGTGACACATGGATATGTACAAAGATTAATGGAATTACTAATCTGTTACATACCACTGAATGCTGGTACAAGCCTCATATAACATATTCATTTTTCTCATTGTATGACTAAGTTTTTCCGCAAAACTTTTTGTATTTACAAAACTTATGATCAATAAAAAACTCTATTTCAAATTCTGAAAGTGGCAGGGGTAAAATACAGGGAGCGAAAGGCTATTTACAATTTGTACAGAAACCAGATAGCGGTTATAAGAGTCGAGGGGCATGAAAGGGAAGCAGTGATTGGGAAGGGAGTGAGACAGGGTTGTAGCCTATCCCCGAAGTTATTCAAGCTGCATATTGAGCAAGCACTAAAGGAAACAAAAGAAACATTTGAAGTGGAAATTAAAATCCAGGGATAAGTAGTAAGAACTATGAAACTTTGAGGTTGCCGACGACATTGTAGTTCAGTCCGGGACAGCAAAGGACGTGGAAGAACATTTGAATGGAAAGGACAGTGTCTTGACTGGAGGATATAAGATGAACATCGACAAAAGCAAAAGAGGATAATGGAATGTAGTCGAATTAAATCGGGTGATGCTGAGGGAATTAGATTAGGAAATGAGACACTTAAAGTATTAGATGAGTTTTGCCATTTGGGGAGTAAAATAGCTGACGATGGTCGAAGTAGAGAGGATACAAAACGTAGACCGGCAATGGCAAGGAAAGCGTTTCTGAAGAAGAGAAATTTGTCAGAAAGTCGTTTCTGAAAGTATTTGTATGGAGCGTAGCCATGTATGGAAGTGAAACATGGACTATAACTAGTTTCGACAACAAGAAAATAGAAGCTTTGGAAATGCGGTTCCACAGAACAGTGCTGATGATTAGATTGGCAGATCACGTAATTAATGAGGAGGTACCGAATAGAATTGGGGAGAAGAGGAATTTGTGTCACCCCTTGACTAGAAGAAGGGGTCGGTTGGTAGGACATGTTCTGAGGCATCAAGGGATCATAAATTTAGTACTGGAGGCAGGGTGGGGGTTAAAGATCGTAGAGGGAGACCAAGAGATGAAAACACTAAGCAGATTCAGCAGGATATAGGTTGCAGTAGGTACGGGGAGATGATGAAGCTTCCACAGGATAGAGTAGCACTCGCTGCATGAAACCAGTCTCTGGACTGAAGAACACAACAACAACAACATGATTAATCAGATCTGCATATGACAATTAAGCTATCGAAAGTGCAAGGGGTTTTTTCAGCGTGAGTACCGTTTCGGAATTTCACCGCTGCAGCGCCCTAGTCGGCATTTCGAACATGTGCACTGTGTACCGCACCGTGTTATGAGACACAGACGCCATTCAAGAGTTTGTTCGCGAGTAGTTGAAATGACTGCTCCGACTAGGAAGCCCACTGACTGTGGAATACTCTGTGTGACTCGTTTTCTTAGTGCTAAATGCGTAAAAGAGGCCAAAATCGATCGTCAGATCAGTGAGATATGGAGAAAACATTGTGAACGGTGGAATGCTATTTAAATGGGTGAAAATTTTTAAAGATAGCCATACGAATACGCATGACGAAGAACGAATAGGGTGACCTTCAGTCACTGCTGACAGTTTGGCGCAGAAAGTTGATGAAAACCGAAAGAGAGCAGACGCTTTACGATTTCGACGTCATTTGATGAGTTTACGGATTTTCAGTAAGTGCTCTTTATGTAGCTGTTCCAGAACGATGAAGTTATCCAAAGTTATTCTCATGCCGGATACTGAAAGAGCTGACTGCGATGGATAAAAGCAAACGCTTAGCCATTTCCTTTTTTACTTTCGTAGAGCGGTATAGTGGCGAAGGTGACGAGCCATATGTCGCAGGCGACGAAACATGGTCCTTCCGTTACAATCCACAGAATGGCGCCATTCAACATCACCCAAGAATGTCTAGTTCACGCAAACAACTTCAGTCCAGAAAATCGTGACTGCTGTTTTTGGGACATGGAGGCGGCGCTGCTGTTGAATTTTTTGCCTCGTGATGACACCATAAATTCTATCACAATAAATCTTGAGAAACTGCGCCATGCAATCCAAACTAAAAGGCGTGGCATTCTGAGTACGGGGATCGTTTTACTTCATGGAAATGCCCGTCAAGACGTGGCCTGTCAAACTCAAGACCTGATCAAATAATTTGGCTAGGAACAATTTGATCACCCTCCAAATGGTTCAAATGGCTCTGAGCAGTATGGGACTTAACATCTGTGGTCATCAGTCCCTTAGAACTTAGAACTACTTAAGCCTAACTAACCTAAGGACATCACACACATCCATGCCCGAGACAGGATTCGAACCTGCGACCGTTGCAGCAGCGCGGTTCCGGACTTAAGCGCCTAGAACCGCTCGGCCACAGCGGCCGGCGATCACCCTCCGAACAGCCCCAGTCTAGTGCCTAGCGACTACCACGTGCCTGCATTTGAAGAAACATCTGAGTGGGCAGCCCAACGACGGGAATGAACATGTCAAAATGACCAACCAGATTTCTACGAGGATGGTATTCAAAAGCTGGTTGAACGATACGGTAAATGCCTTGAACGTTAAGATTAGATTACCGGCTTTCGTGTACAACTAAAATTGCTAAGAAAAATCTTCTTGTTTTATTTTTATTTCGAACCGGTACTTTCTTAAAAATGCCTCGACTAATCATTTGTTACAATTTGTAATCGGAACTGTGACTATAAACATTTTTGCATAACATACATCTGCAGCATCTGTCACGACAGTATGCAATCCATTATCGAAAATAAGTTTCATTGATTAGCAGATGTAAACTGATGTGCCGAAATTTTATGACCACTGACCTCCCTGTGACTCAATGCTGCCTCGTGGCATAGCATGGATGTGACACCGTAGGGAAATTGTATAAATGGAGCAGAGAGGAACAGGGAATCACGCTGCCGGCGTTACAGCCCGCACATAGGTAAATCCCATGACATTAGCGTTTCTGACAAAATATAGACTGTAATAGTTGAATGGCCTTCTAAAAGAAAAGAAGTCACACATTTCACTTGTGAGGCTACAATATTTGCTATCACCATTAAAGTTACTTCAGTAATGAACCATTGAAGTTTCAGATAATATGTGGTCGCCGGCCGGTGTGGCCTACATCTACATCTACATGATTACTCTGCAATTCACATTTAAGTGCTTGGCAGAGGGTTCATCGAACCACAATCATACTATCTCTCTACTATTCCACTCCCGAACAGCGAGCGGCCGGCCGCGGTGGTCTAGCGGTTCTAGGCGCTCAGTCCGGAGCCGTGCGACTGCTACGGTCGCAGGTTCGAATCCTGCCTCGAGCATGGATGTGTGTGATGTCCTTAGGTTAGTTGGGTTTAAGTAGTTCTAAGTTCTAGGGGACTAATAACCACAGCAGTTGAGTCCCACAGTGCTCAGAGCCATTTGAACCATTTTTTTGAACAGCGAGCGGGAAAAACGAACACCTAAACCTTTCTGTTCGAGCTCTGATTTCTCTTATTTTATTTTGATGATGTAAAAAGGTCTCGCCGCGACGAAAAACGTCTATGCTGTAATGACTTCCATCCCAACTCTCTGTGCCACACTCTCTCCCCTATAACGTGATAATACAAAACGAGCTGCCCTTTTTTGCACCCTTTCTATGTCCTCCGTCAATCCCACCTGGTAAGGATCCCACACCGCGCAGCAATATTCTAACAGAGGACGAACGAGTGTAGTGTAACCTGTCTCTTTAGTGGGCTTGTTGCATCTTCTAAGTGTCCTGCCAATGAAACGCAACCTTTGGCTCGCCTTCCCGACAATATTATCTATGTGGTCCTTCCAACTGAAGTTGTTCGTAATTTTAACACCCAGGTACTTAGTTGAATTGACAGCCTTGAGAATTGTACTATTTATCGAGTAATCGAATTCCAACGGATTTCTTTTGGAACTCATGTGGATCATCTCACACTTTTCGTTATTTAGCGTCAACTGCCACCTGACACACCATACAGCAATCTTTTCTAAATCGCTTTGCAACTGATACTGGTCTTCGGATGACCTTACTAGACGGTAAATTACAGCATCATCTGCGAACAATCTAAGAGAACTGCTCAGATTGTCACCCAGGTCATTTATATAGATCAGGAACAGCAGAGGTCCCAGGACGCTTCCCTGGGGAACACCTGATATCACTTCAGTTATACTATCGGTTCTAAGAGCTACAGTCTGGAACCGCGCGGTCGCAGGTTCGAATCCTGTCTCAGGCATGGATGTGTGTGACGTCCTTAAGTTAGTTAGGTTTAAGTAGTTCTGTGTTCTAGGGGACTTACGACCTCAGAAGTCCCATAGTGATCAGAGCCATTTGAGCCATAATGTGTGGTACAGTACACGGAACTCTTGGTGGCAAGACAAGGAAGATTAGAAAGACAAAATTTTATAAATTAATAGTCACCTGTCGTGTCCTGGCTTAGGATAGAGAAAGCGTATTAGCGCTTCAAGGGAGATCCAGGTCAGCCTGTAATTTCCGAGCGGTCAGGGGCAAGTGGAGAAAGACAAACTTCCAGTGATGATAGGTGATTGCTCAGATCAGCGCCAAACACTATCAGAGGGCAACTACAAGATGTGCGGATTTTGGGACTCGATAAGAGTACTTGCAGGAGACCCACGGAACTCAAGGGTCTGAAACATACTAGTTTGTTGCATTCAGACTAACTACTACAACGACGGCTATTTCTAAGTATTAGAAAAAGCAAATTTGACTGTTGGCACAACAAGAGTCAGTGTCTGAGCCCATGGGATGACAGCTAAGAGAAGCAGCAATTGCTAGCTGCAAGTCAAAAAGCAAGACATAAAACGGAGCTTACTTGAGGCTGGCGTCCATCTACAAGGAGTGGACGTGTCAATGCCTGCCCGCCAAGCCACCGGCATTCTATAGGCTTCGGCCAGTCTCACGTGTCACTAGGCACCTCTCTCTCTCTCTCTCTCTCTCTCTCTCTCTCTCTCTCTGAAGTGAGGACCGCTGTTCCAACAATTTTACTCATACCCCATCTAACTCTAACCTTTATGAATCCATTGACGTCGTTGTTCTCAGGAGCAAGTGTCAAGCTTGCCGCATATACGAGTATTAAGACATGCCTCTACAGGGACATCTCACAACAGTGTACAGACCTGTATTTTCCAGTCTTTCTTAGACCATTACCACTGAGTGTAGTGAGACATTACCTAGTACCCCAGTCCTCCTCGCCCCATCCCCTGTCATCTGTTGCCACTCACATCCCTCCCCCGGCCACCCCATTATAACCAAATTCAGCACCTAAATAAACTGTAGAATGAAAGGCTTTTCTTGGAACACTTATTTTTTAAATGATGAAAGATATTTAGTTTGTGTCTGTGTGTGTGTGTGTGTGTGTGTGTGTGTATGTGTGTGTGTGTGTGTGTGTGTGTGTGTGTGTTGGAATGAATGGTCGTGCATCGCAAGTGCAACCCGCTACGACTACTTCTCAAAAAAAGAAAGCTAATTATCCACGGGGAGAGTACTCACTTGTTACAAAACACGCTTCCCTGCATTACTCAACACCATTGCTTGACCTGCACACCGCAACCCCACTTAAAATCAAACTAGTTCAAATGTATGCGGTATACTTACTGTTCGTAAATCGCTTCATTGCAGCGCTACTTACTTCTGAACTGGCAGAAATTGCACGACTTGAGAATGTTAATACTTTATGTCTAACCACTCTAATAATAATAATAATAAACCCAGTACATAGAAAGAGTGCCACAAGACAAATTGCCTATTGTGACAACCCATGGGAAAATCGTACAAGTACCACATTTTAAGTACCTGGGAGAAATCATCCAGCCATCAGGGATCAACCTAAAGGCCAATGAGGAAAGAATAAAAAACTACAGAAAGCATATAAACTCACGTGGAACTATTATGACAAAAAGTCCATATCCATTAACGCAAAATTGAGGCACTACAACACCGTCGTACTTCCGGAGGCACTGTATGCATCTGAAACAACACAAATAGGTGGGCAAACTAAAATAAAAGAAATAGAGAAACAAGAAAGGAAAATTCTCAGGAAAATTTTTGGCCCGATACAAGAGCAAGGAATCTGGAAGAAGAGACCAACATCAGAATTATATAAATACACAGACAAGGTTACGCATACAATAAGGAAAAGAAGAATGCAGTTCTACGGACATATCCACAGGATGAATGAAAACAGAATTTCAAAGCGAATTCTTAAAGTCATAAACTCAGGCAGGGGAAAAACAAAATGGATAAAAGAAGTTGAAGAGGACCTCAGACAAGCACACATAGCAGTAAACGATGCAGAAAATAGAACTGAATTCAGGAACACCATCAAAAAACATAAATTTGACACCACAACACAGAAGAGACCAGGATGCAAATGGACAGCGGGGCGAAAGAAACAACACAGTGAACACATGAAGAAAATTTGGGCTCAGAAAAAACATAAACAATCATCATAAAGGAATTCAAGTTCAAACGCTCTCTTAAATGGGAATAATAGAAAATAATAATAATAATAATAATAATAATAATAATAATAATAATAATAATAATAATAATAATAATAAAAATTATAGGAATAATGCTCTGTACAGCACTATAGTGGCCCTTATGTAGTTACTGCTGTGTTCTGCTGCCAATTAATTCATTTATCCACTTTGAATAGAGTAATGAAGCAATTTCTGGACTGCTAAAGGTACTATCTACAACTTGGAGAAGTCATTTTCTTGCGGTATTTAGCATTGTTACGAATATGTCTCACTTTTATCATCAGCGATGTACGGGACAAAGCATAATATATTTGTGTTGTGGATGGACAATGGAGGAACCTGTAATCTCTACCTCATTAAGGTTACTAAGTGAGAAAAGGTAATTACTTGGTTCAAATGGCTCTGAGCACTATGGGACTTCTGAGATCATCAGTCACCTAGAACTTAGAAGTACTTAAACCTAACTAACCTAAGCACATCACACACATCCATGCCCGAGGCAGGATTCGAACCTGCGACCGTAGCAGTCGCACGGTTCCAGACTGTAGCGCCTAAAACCGCTCGGCCACCTCGGCCGGCCAAAGGTAATTACTGATAACTTATATAATCCATATCTGAGTCTTACAAAATTGTGAAAATAGTAATGATTTTAAAAAATAATTTAGTTTCATAACTGAAACAGAACCGAATCGTTTAGTTTTTAGCCCTCAGAAAATTTCACTTTACCCTTCAAGCGGTAGTTACTCCCAGGTTGGGAACTATTGGTCTAAACCGTGTATGGAGCTTTCAGCAAATTCTCTGAGCTCAAACTTCTGCCCTGAGACAGCTGCCGGAGCGTCTGCAGACGTCATGTGATCTAAACGCTAAGAAATGCGTTAGCCCTCTGCATTTTGTCTCTGGTTCTTGTCTTAAGAGTGCCCTCTCTGGCTTCCTAAAGCCTCAACGTTAACAATGCAATAGTCAACACGTTGTCACTACAACACACCCTTATGTAAGGAAGCGAAGCTTGGATATTATCTAAGAAAGACTGAGGAAGAATACAGTTGGCTGAAATGAAATTTTTGAAGAAAATTAAAAGATATACCCTTATAGACCAAACACGAAATAATATTTTGAGAGTGATGAAACTATTAGCTGGGACTCAAGTGAGTGTAAGGTACGAGGCCGCAAAAAATCTAATTTAAAACAAATTTCACAAACCTTTATTTCACCTTTAATAGATGAATCTCCACAACTAAAAGCAAAGAAAGTTAAACTTTAATCATTTCCATAAGTTAAACTAATTTGACCAAGCTATCATGAAAACTTGAAATCAATAAGCTTAACAGGAAAGACGTTAATCTAAATTTCATTTAATATTGAGTTTCGCAATTATAAGATTTTCATCATAGCAGTTCGGAGGTCATTTCCGTCTTCGCTACTGCTCATGGGCACAACTGATCAAACAGTTGGATACATAACAATAAACAAGTAAAATAGAGAAAAGGTTACAATGTTAACTTACGTACATGCTGCACTCAAAAAGTGTTGGTACAAACGGAATCCTTACCTTATAGGATCATTTTGTTGTCCGTCAGACTGTCTGTCTGTCTGTCTGTCCGACTGTTAAAAAGCGTTTTTCTCGGAATTGGGTGGATATATCAAGTTGAAATTTAAACGCATACTGAGGCGTATGGTCCGTTGGCGATGTAAAACACTGAAGCTTCGAAGTCACAGCAATCACAAGACACGGTCACTTACGTCACATGTACTCGCAAACTCACTCACCACAACCAATACGTACTTCCCGTTGACCTAGAATCACGATGTTTATCAAGAAGCCAGGTTTCATAGTACAAGTAAAACAAAAAATCCTAAAATTGATAATTTGTTATCACATAACATGAAAAAATAATTTTTTCATTTGTTGTCCGACGTCATACTTGAAATTAAAACAGTCACCAGTTCTGCATTCAGGTTGATGCTTCGTAATGGCAACGTCAGACCTCAAGCGAGGAATAACTTCATTTCTCAGATGATGCGTTTCGATATTTATCCGTCACCTGATATCCATGAGCGATTACTGCACGCAGATATGGCGTTTCAAGTTGAATGTGAAACAAACATTCGCAAACTAGTCTTCTTCTGGATATCTGATGATGGATGAATTCCAAAACGCGTCATATGAGCAATAAAGTCATTCCATGCCTGAAATCTTTTACCTTTGCGACCCAGACATCCTGAATAGAGAGCTGGTGATTATTATAGCAATGGTCATCTGCCTGTTGCGCAACCGTATATTACATTTACATCACTGAAATCAAAATATTCTAGAAAATCTTGAGATCCCTGGGACCAACATTTTGCCAGTATCCACGTCGATAACAAGAAAAAATCGTCGAGATTCTTGATTTACAGAGTGGATGAATTATCTGTGCAGGGTTATTTTTCCCACAGTGTACAAACGCAAGGGACTGAGGATACGGAACGATGATCTTATGTCCGTAAATGCATGGTTTCCATGCTAGAGACCATTTATTCAATAGTACACTGTAACAGAGACTGTGATCTATAGGCGCTGTACCATGCAGCCACAGTTACAGTATGTGTTGAAAATGGTTTCCAAGTGAATCAATGCATGCGTGTTAAGCGCCGTAACAATTTCCGTCTCACATGTTCACATCGGCCAGGCTGCGTCCTAACAGTGTCAAAGGCAGCATGAATACGCTGATCCAGGGTCTCAACTTCTGGAATGGGCTCTGCATACACGATACTTCTGAGATGGCCCTATTAGCAGAAATCGCAAGAATTGAGATCCGGTGAACGAGCAGCCATGCAACTAAACCCCCTCGTCACATCAATTGACCGGAGAAAACACGATTGAGATGTGTCGGAACGTTAACGGTGAAGTGGGCTGCAGAACCATCATGTAGCGGCCACATAACCCATCGAATCATCGATGGCACTTCTTCCAGCAGGGAAGGAAAAGTTGCCGGCAAAAAACGCCGATAATTCCGACCTGCTAACGGACATGAAAGGATTGCACCCAAAATACGGCTCCCAACTAATCTGGCCCACACATTCCGGCTGCACCGATGCTGATGATTCGCTGCCACCATACCATGAGAGTTCTGCATACTATCCCATAGACTATTGTTGCGAAAGTTGAAGATACAACTCCGCGTAAAGGTGGCCTAATGTGTGAATAGGATGGATGACACAAATCCCGGCATCGTTGTTGCCTGATGAAGAAACCAGTGACAAAATTTCACCCTATGTGGAAAGTCTGTCACTAGTAAGTCCTGCCCACACAGTAAGTGATAAAGGTAGTGACAATTGTGATGCAGAATGTTCCAGACGGTCGTCTGCCTTACCCTATTCTGGCGGCCCAACTGCCTGGGACTAACACGACGTACGCCTTCCACAATGTTAATCACATTTTCCTCCAGGCCGGGCGTTCGAACATTTCTGGAACGTCATTCATGGTTTCCTGCTTCCTGGAACGACCTTGTCTCAGAGAAAGGGCGAAAGACTGTTGCAAACATTGAATGTTGTGGTTTTTGTCGGCGGGGATAGGTCTCCTTGCTGCACGTCGCCATTTACCTTTCCATGAGTAAACACCATGTCGGCAAGCTCTCGATTCGAATATGAAACTATTGTGTATAACGCTGCATCACATCCACTAAAACGTGAGTCAGTAAGAGAAGTGAATCGGACACAAAATTACCAATTACTATGGCAGGAGAGGACACAAGGGCATGCCGTACGAGGAACAGTACCACCCTCTAGGAGGAAACCGTGCATATTGTAACTGTGTCTGCATGGTACAGTGCGTATGGATGACTGGATAAATGGTGTCTAGTATCGAAACCAAGCATTTCCCTACGAAAGTTCTTTAGACCTTTTTGTTTCGTATCCTCTCATCGGTCAATCGCAAGAGTTTGTACTCGGTGGAAAAAAATCACCTTGTATACAAAATTAAGTTTGTACGGGACCCTCAGCGCGCGATCCTACTTGCACCTGAGCAGTATTTTATTTTAGTCGCGAGTAAACCTTTGCATTCGTCTTCCCTATCTATACGAGGTTCCATTATTGGTACCGTTCTCTTTAATATATGATTGTTTGTCAATTCCTTTAGCTCATATTTCATGCGTGATGAATTACATAGATTAATATCAAATTATTGTTTCGCCAAATTTTGAGAAAGCTTATGGTAGCAATTTTCGCAGTGGGCTGTATTGTGTTTCCAGAACCGAACCAACATCAGTTCGGCTGTTCAACAATGGGAAGATGTTCTTCTTCTTCTATGGTGTGTTTTTTGTATGTGCATTTTTATATGTGCAACGTACAAGGAAAGAGTTCTAGCGTGACCTTAACCTCAAGTTTGTGCTAGTTGATTAGATTTTAATTTTGCGTGGACCATCCCAGTCCGTTAAAACGGAAGCGTGAATATCGATTTCGTTGTGTGTATGTGTGTTTGTGTGTGTTTTAGAGCTCTTTTCAGCACTGTACAGCACGTAACAAAAATTTGTTGTACAAAACCCACATTGAGACAATGGCAAGAGTCGGTCGGCAGTGGCGTGCGGCATTGAATTGAAGCTTATCATTATGCGGCCTGCTCATCACGCCGCACAAAGCTCCCCGGCACTAATGTGTGCTTTGTGCGTTCGCTGATTTGGCGCGTCGCTTTGTAATTTCGGTCCTGCCAGGCATGCTACGGTTTTTTCTCTCTTCTTCCCTCCCCCCACCCCTCCCTCTTTCTCTCTCACTCTTTACACTCTGGAGGAACTTCCTGGCCGTCGAAAAAGCGAAGTAAAATATACGTTAGTGTTCTCATTCATTTAATTAAGCCGACGTACTTGTTTCCGCACAGGACAGACTCACACCTAATTTGTACCTTTAACGAATGCGTTAGTGTTCCACTTCTGCATGGTATCTAGCTTTAATTATTCGGAACTGATGTCAGACAGGTTGAATGGCTATTAGTTCGATCCAGACTAGACAAGCTTCGTAGGTTTCCGCGACCAGAGTCAGCTGACACAAAAGTTTTCTGAGTATCGTACCGCGACATAATGAACAAACTTTGCTCGAGGACCAACGTTTCGGCCACGGTTACTGTGGCCTTCTTCTGGGTCTACTGACGTGCTTTAGCTGTGAGGAGACGCTTATATTTTGTCATTGCCATTCTCTGAGCATGACGTACGCCATAATTTCGAAAGGTCGTAGTTGTGATTGATCATCAGAGGTGGAACGAGTCGGAAATTTATTGTAACAGGTTTGCTACGGTGGGCGGAATTACAGATCCAAATTACGTGTTATCTCTTTCTCCTTGCATGGTTTGTATGTTTGGTCCTCAACGGCGAATGACGCGAGGGTTCCTGCCTTCCTCCTGCTGAAAGTGAGTCCGGCAGACCGATAGCAATGCACAAACTAAAACGCGAGTGTGACTATCGTCTGGGAGAGCACAGCAAGTCTGCAGTGGCCGAACACCGACAAGATTGCGACAAGGAAACCGTGTGTGACGAAATTGGTGTACTGGCCAAGCAACCAGCTTTGACGCAACGCAAGATCAGAGATGCCATAGAAATAATAAAAACGTCTTTACGACATGAACAGAGACGATGGATACACGTTTGCCCCATCCTGGCTGCCAGCCCTCAGAATCCAATAAGCCGCACCAACAACGCCTGACGTGGGCCCTACCTGCCAGTAATTGCCACCTGCGCTCAGCAAGAGGAAAATAGAGCCCACGCCTCATTCGCCGATAAGCACCAACCATAGTACACAATGCAAGAAGCAATAGACAACAGCACTTCCCCACTCGGTTCACCGTAGCAGCCTATTATAATAGAGTTCCTGCTCCTTCTGCCTCACAACTACGACCTTTCGAAATTATCACGCAACGTTAAGCTCAGTGAGTGACAATGACAAGATATGAGCGACTCTCTACAGCTAAGGCACATCAGTAGACCAAGAAGAAAGCCAAAGTAACAGTAGCCGAAACGCTGGCTTCTCCAGTAAAGCTGTCTACGCTTTGACGCAGTACGACGCTCAGAAAACTTTTATGTCATAGAGAAGTGATGGTACTGATCCCCTAGGGTACACAAAACTGGTCAGATCTTTGCTGCAGAAGCAACGAAAAGAAGCATGCCAAATTTAAAAGAACGCAAATTCAGCAAGATTGGCAAAGTTTTACGGAAGTTCGAAATAAGGCGCGTACTTCAATGCGAGATGCTTTTAATAATTTCCACAACGAAATTCTGTCTCGAAATCTGGCAGAAAACCTAAAGAGATTATGGTCATACATAAAGCACACCAGTGGCAAGACACAATCAATACCTTCACTGCGCGATAGCAACGGTGAAGTCACTGATGACAGTGCCACTAAAGCAGAGTTATTAAACATGGTTTTCCGAAACTCCTTCACCAAAGAAGCCGAAGTAATTATTGCTTAATTCCAATCAAGAACAACTGCCAAGATGAGAAACATAGAAGTAGATATCCTCCGTGTAACAAAGCATCTGAAATCACTTAATACAGGCAAGGCCTCCGGTCCAGTTTTCTCTCAGAGTAAGCTGATAAAATAACTCCGTATTTAGCAATTATATACAACCACTCGCTCACAGAAAGATATGTACCTAAAGACTGGAAAATTACTCAAGTCACACCAATACCCAAGGGAAGTAGGAGTAATCCACTGAATTACAGGCCTATATCACTAACGTCGATTTGCAGTAGGGTTTTAGAACATATACCGTATTCGAACATTATGAAGTACCTCGAATAAAACGATTTATTGACATATAGTCAGCACGGATTCAGAAAATATCGTTCTTGCGAAACACAACTAGCTCTTTATACTCATGAAGTAATAAGTGCTATCGACAGGGGATGTCAATTTAATTCCATATTTTTATATTTCCAGAAGGCTTTCGACACCGTTCCTCACAAGCGAATTCTAATCAAACTGCGTGCCTACGGAGTATCGCCCCAGTTGTGCGACTGGATTCGTGATTTCCTGTCAGAAAGGTCACAGTTCGTAGTAATAGACGGAAAGTCATCGAGTACAACAAAAGTAATATCCGGCGTTCCCCAAGGAAGTGTTATAGGCCCTCTATTGTGCCTGATCTATGTTAACGACATAGGAGACAATCTGAGTAGCCGTCTTAGATTGTTTGCAGATGATGCTCTCATTTACCGTCTTGTAAAGTCATCAGATGATCAAAACGACTTGAAAAATGATTTAGGTAAGATATCTGTACGGTGCGAAATGTGGCGATTGACCCTGAAGAAGGAAAAGTGTGAAGTTATTCGCATTAGTACTAAAATAAATAAGCTAAATTTCGATTACGCGGTAAGTCACACAAAGCTGAGGGCTGTAAATTCAACTAAATACTTAGGGATTACAATCACAAATAACCTAAATTGGAACGATCACATGATAATGTTGCGGGTAGAGCAAACCAAAGACTGCGATTCATTGGCAGGACACTTAGAAGGTGCAACATGTCTACCAAGAGACTGCTTACACCACGCTTGTCCGCCCTATTTTGGAGTATTGCTGTGCGGTGTGGGATACGCATCAGGTGGGACTGACGGATGACATCGAAAAAGTACAAAGAAGGGCAGCTCGTTTTTTATCATCGCGAAATAGGGGAGATAGTGTCACAGACATGATACGTGAATTGGAGTGGCAACCATTAAAACAAAGGCGCTTCTCGTTGCCACGGGATCTTCTCATGAAATTTCAATCACCAGCTTTCTCCTCCGATTGCGAAAACATTCTGTTGGCACCCACCTACATAGGGAGAAACTATCATCACGATAAAATAAGAGAAATCAGGGCTCGCACGGCTCGTTTTTCCCGCGTGCCGTTCGAGAGTGGAACGGTAGAGAGACAGCATGAAGGTGGTTCATTGAACCCTCTGCCAGGCACTTTATTGTGAATAGCAGAGTAATCACGTAGATGTAGATGTAGCTTGCGTTTGACGCCTTCGGTATCTCTAACGACAAGCATATTACCGCTTCGTTGGCATGAAGTATTTGTATTCTTTAACAATAAATACGTTCTTGCGTATAATAAATTCATTCCGAAGACTGGTTTGATGCAGCTGTCGATTCTGTGCAAGGATCTTCATCTGTAAGTGTCTACTGCAACCTGTATCTACAGGGTAACGTAGAAGTCCATAAATATTTGAAAATACTCTAATTTACGGAACAATGTAGGTAGAGGGGTAAAACTTGACACAGGTGCGTGAAATAATACGGTATTTTATTGAAACCAAAAGTGACTGCAAAAGCCCGCCAACAGTTGGCGCAGTCTTCGAAGAAATGAGCAGCGCTGCATTTCAAACCGTCAGCGAGACTGGTGCGAGGTAGGCCGATACGTTGCAGGATTACATCATCCCCAGCCTGGCTGACAAATACCCGTTACGCAGGATGGTGCTCCACCCCATACTGCTACACGTGTGAAAAGTCTCTCGCGGACATCATTTGGCGAGGATTGCGTGCTGGGCCGCCTATGCCATCATTTCTAGTCTCCCAGTTTCCCAGACCTCAATCCGCGTGATTACTGGTTGTCGGGTTACCTGATATAGCAAGTCTACCGCAATCGTCCGACCACATTAGGGCTCTTAAAATACAACATCCGACAGCAGTTTCTCACCGTACCTACTAATACGCTGTACAGTGCTGTTCACAACATTGTCTTTCGGCTACAGGTATTGTTGATGAATGACGGCCTACATTTACAGCATTTGCTATAAAGAACATTTTCTTAGCTAAAAATCAGTTGTTATGCTAATTATTACTTCTCTCTCTCTCTCTCTCTCTCTCTCTCTCTCTCTATATATATATATATATATATATATATATATATATATATATATATATATATATATATATATATAAAGCGCCATCTGTTGGCCATATTGTGCACTTCATAAAACATTACTTAATTTCAAGCTTGTGTGTCTATTTTCGCCTCTCTAGCTACATTATTCTGTGAAGTATTGAATTTTCAAATGTTAACGGACTTTTGCGTTATCCTGTATTTGCACTTTCTAACTCTAGTCTGGCTTTAGTCTCCAAAAACGCTCTGCCACATCCACCCCCCTCTCGTCTCTGTCAAGGCACACACTTCCCTCCATTATCAAATTGACCAAACCTTAGAGCTTCAAGATGTTTGTAAACTGGTCTCCTCTTCTCGTCTATTTTGAAATGGACGAAACTTCCCCTTTGAAGGCTATTATTTTAGTTTCTTACCGAAATTTTTAGATGATAGTCCTTATAATTCCATAAGTAGTATTATCACACCCCGATCTGAAAGAAGTTCTGTGACTTGTTTACGATTTTTTTTGTTATATGAAAAATGTTAGTGTCTCAACATTGTCTTGTACTGTTCTCTTCTGTCAAAGGCGTCTTAGTGACCGGATGAAGTAAGAGGTTGTGTCTCACGATGGTAATTTCGATAAACTGAGCTGGAATAATATGAATTTTTATCCTATTGATTTGTATTATACAATTTACTCCTTGTCTGCATTTTGTAATTCTTAAAATTTTTTCAGCAAATATTCGTTGTTGGTCGTCTTAATACGATGGTCACAGCACATTTCAGAAACCGAACCTGTCTTCATTTAATTACATGTTAACAAAATCTGATCCGATTCGTGAGCTCTTTTTTTTTTTTACGGCAAACTTAATTGTGACACAAAACTGATTAATCATCTTACTACGGTCACGCATCAACATGTCGCAGGCAGGCCGATTTTCACCACTGGTCTAATCATTATAATCGCCCTTTCTCTGTTCTGACTTCTATATTCACTTCAAAAAGTAGTACAGTATACCAAGAGGGATGAGGAATGGGACCCTTAGATACATGACATTGGCAGTGTATCACAAACTGGAGGTCATTTTATTTTCTGAATAATTATTTGGTCATCAGCAAAGAGTAGAGTATTTACGTGTATATATTCTGGTACTAATCTGACACCTTATTTAACCTCCTGTTTCTTTGTCGTCAAAGTAAATCCTAAATATAGTAGGTATGACGTAGCAAGTGGATGTAGTATGTCGATGTTTATAAGAAAACACAGATCACTTCACCTAGACGTAAAAGGACAAAGAAGTCCTGACATGGAGTCAGGTCACAATCTCGTTACAACATAGATAAATCTGTTGGCTTGATGAAAGCAACAAATAAATTACACAGCACCAAAGAAAAAATATTTAATGTAAATCTAATACAATAAAACAGTGTAATGATAACCAAACAAGCAACAAAATAATGAACAGAAGATAGAGAGATTCATATAATAGTAGTGAGAGAGACTTCATTTTGGGAATTACATGCGGATGCGAAGTTCCTAAACACACGCATTTTACTATGAGAAGATTCAGTCAGCCTACCTCGCACCTCTCATCGCGCATGTGTAGATCTCACTTCATTTTGTCAAAGTTCGCCATATGCTGTCGATTTTCGTAGGATCTGAGATACGATAACAAATATAGAATGAAGTATGACCATTTTTATAGCAGCAACCACGAAACTATCGAAGAAATCTGCAGACATTCAATGCCATTAGGATGAAAAAATTGTAACGTTATACGATTCATTCCGATACAGCCTGTCGAAATAGTAACAATTTGTCCGTTCTCTTAGCTGTCCGACGCTTTCTCTGGTTGGCTAGCAACAGATACGCACCGCCTCGCCCCCTTCCGTAAGAGCGGGACAAGACTGACGGCTCCGCTCTTTCGCCGCAGCGCGCCTGAAATATGGATCTGAGCCGGCCTGATTGATTGATGGCGCTTTCATTGTTCACTCTCATTCCCTTACAAATTGGCCGTCGCCGTTTTATTTGCTTCCGCCGCGCTCTCCGTGCCGGCGACATCAACAGAATATCAAATCGGAATCTACTGCGAATTTTCACGCTTCACGCTCATGTTATTCCCTTTCGCTTTGTCGTTGGTGTGGACACTCGAAATGAAATACAACGTTTTGTTTGTTATTTCGTTTTTGAAGACCAACTTTCGTTCGCTTTGAGGGTTGTGGGTGGCATAACATTGAGCTCTACTGAACAGCGCTCGCTGCAAAGGTTGTGAAACGCGAGCTACATGGTGCAGTATAAAATTGCGGATTGCATGGATTGCATGGATTGCATTCAGCCTTATTCGTCTCCTACACTGCGTCCTCGCTCTTCAAGCCAAGTGCAATATCGCAACCCCGGATTCAAAGAACCCGTCAATATCTTCCAACCTCAGTGTAGACTAAGAATTGGTAGAAAATAGGGCTTGGTCTATCATGGCATTCGCCTCATGTTAAAAAGCGAGAGACATCATAAAGCTTTCATTTTGTATATAAATGAGTCAGACACTTTTAAGATACGTGATTAGGTATAATAGTAATAGGATTATTGGAGTTACTTTTTAACGTAATCATCGCAAATTACAAGCGCGTGCTCAAAAGCAGTGCAGCCTATATTTTCAATTGAAAAACGCTTATAGGTTTCTATAAAACAAAAGTTATTAACATTCAACATCCTTATTCTTCACATCTACACATTTATTCCCCGACAAATCAAGGCGAGGAACACATTTCTCAGAACGAGAGACCAGTTTGTTGATGTGGTCACTGTAGAATGTTTGACCCTGTAGACGGAGCCACAGCCTCCTCAGCTTTGACCGACTAAATATTGTCAAAGTGAAGTCCTCGAAGGTGTTCTTTAAGTTTTGGAGACGGCATTGTCATGCTAAAGGATAGGATGCTCGATATGTCGACGAACTGTTTCTCGCAGACCGACATAGTTACGTTACACACCGCTATGTTACACGCTACAGTTCGGACCCATCTTGTGGCAAATGGCTGCAAATTTGTAGACATGAAGAATACAGATGAAAAATGTTATTAAGGTTTCTTTTATTTAAAAAGCTTCGAGGATTTCACATAGAAAATTCGGAGTCAGTACTTTTCAGCACGTCCTTGTACATATTTACATTAATAAATGTAGCAAGTATCCAACAAAATTATTTACGAGTTGAAAAATAAACTGAGAAAATATTGGATGATTTTATTCATATACGAGGGTAATCTCAAAAGTAAGGACTTCTATTTTTTTATAAGTACATAGACCTGTTTATTTCTACAATGTCTTACATTAGTTTACAGCTTGAAGATTTAGCTATCTTTCGACATAATCGCCTTTTCTGTCGATGCATTTTTGTAGACGCTGTGGCAGTTGTTGTATGCCCATGTCATACTAACTCGCCGCCAAGCTCTTCAGAAAGTTATTAACCTCTTCTTTCACCTCATTGTCGGAGCTGAATCGCTCTCTGGCCAAATGTCCTTTTAACTTAGGGGAGAGGTGATAGCAACTGGGCGCCAAGTCAGGACTATAGAGTGGGTGGGTGATTATGTTCCACTGAATCTGTTGCAGGAGAGCAACCTTTAGCCGAGCGATGTGTGGGCGAGCGTGGTCATGGAGAATGTGTACGCCATTGCTCAACATCCCTCTTCTCCGGTTCTGAATTGCCCGATTGAGTTTTTTCAGAGTCAGCATTAATTGTGGTCCCAGTGGGACTAAAGTCGTCCAACATTGCCCCTTTCCGATCCCAATAAAACGGTTGTCGTGACTTTACCGGCAGACTGTGTTTGTTTGAATTTCCGCGGCTTTGGCGAAGAAGGATGCCGCCACTGGCGTGATTTTTGCTTGGTCTCAGGTGTCAAGTGGTACGCCCAGTTTTCGTCTCCCGTGACAATTGAGTTCAGAAAGTTGTCCTGTTCGGCTGCAAGACAGTGAAGAAATGCGCGGGAATCATCAACTTGTTGCCGCATGTAGTCCTCAGTCAGCATGCGTGGCACCCATCTTGCGCACTCTTTCCCGTAGTTCAATGTTTCCGTTAAAATTCTATGAGCAGTGCTTCGGGAAACCTCAGGAACCAACGTACAGAGATCATCCAGGGTGATCCGCCGATCTTCACGTATGCTTTGCTCAACCTTCAACACTGTCTCCTCAGAAATTGACGGTCGCCCGCTCCTTTGTTCGTCGTGAATGTCGGTCCGATCAGCTGCAAACTCTCTACACCACTTACGAACATTTTTGACATCCATGCAGGACCCACCATACACTTCCGTCAATTGGCGGTGGATTTCTATCGGCACCGTGCCCTTTGCGTTCAGAAACCGAATAACTTACCGCAAATCGCACTTGGCGGCAACATCCAACGGGAGCTCCATTCTCAACGGCTGCCAAACCAAGACTGAGCGCCTCAGCGCGATGTGTGCATGTTTACGCACAGCGCGTGAAGCACTCTTCTAACAGTGTGACCAACCGACGCACAAATAGAGTTATGTACTTATAAAAAAATAGGAGACCTTACTTTGGGGCTTATCCTCGTACATACATTGCTGACACTGAAAAAATTTGAAATAGAAGAACATCAGAACGACTGAGATGATACTGGTGGACATCAACAAAAATAAGACGTCAAACTGTCACTGATCAGTATTCATATGTGGATAATACATTTATTGAACTGTCATGCAAACCACAAGATTTCTCGCAAATATTATTACATATTTGGAGCGCATACCTCAGACTCCAAAACAAGAAATAAAGTCAGTGTAAATATATGTCCCAAAATCCTTAGTTTTTGAGATACAATGTAAATTTAAGATCAGTGCATTGAAGGTGAAATTCAACACACGTCTTTTATTACCAATAATCATAGTTCATTCTGTTACATACGCTGGTGATAAAGCGAACTAGTCACTTTGTTGATGCATTAAATATACCCGCAATGGCGTTATGTTATTACGGTGAGACGTTTATATTTGATGCTTGCGTAAATTTGAGGCTTGAGCGTGTGACTTGTATATTAGCACTGAAATAGTCTGCCAACCAAGAGTTCCAGTTAACCATAGCATCATCTTCATTTCATGAGCAGGTAGATATGATTTTTAACGTGTGGCCATTCGAGTGGTTATGGACATTATGTTTAAAGGGTGTTTCGGAACGTGCTTCCAGACAGGGTACAGCCCATTCATCTGACCTCTGCTGCGTTCAATGCGGCGTTGCTGATGCGCGATCCATAGCATCAAAAATAGTGGATAAAGATGCTCAACTCTTGCGCGTCCACCTGATTATAAAGCACGCATTAAATTACATTCCGGTATAAGCACAAGACGCGTCAGTTAGCACGTGATATTTGGAGTGTATTGCAAGGACAACTCACTTATCCGTACCGTCTTCAACGTGTGCAGGGTCTTTCACAGACGAACGTCATCAAATGGTTTGGTTTTGAAACTATCCATATAGTTACCATCTAGTCCCACTGATATCCATCTGTTGCAGAATTCTTAGTTTAAACACAATGCGTTATTCTGATTAGAACAACCGCCTCCATCCAAATAAGCATCGATTCCGAAAACGTGTGTCATGAAAAACGCAACTCGCGCTTTTCCTCACATAGCATCCTGAAACCTATAGATCGATGCAGTGAGATAGATGCAGTATTTCCTGACTTTCAAAAATTGCACCACACAAACGTTTATTAAAAAATGGACGATTACACAGTATATCAAACAGCATTTGTGATAGATTAGATTAGATTAGATTAATACTTGTTCCATAGATCATGAATACGACACTTCGTAATGATGTGAAACGTGTCAGGTTAATAAAAGATGTCTGTACAAGAAATTACATTACACAAAATATTGCATGACACTAATGATTAAGTTTTTTTTTTTTTTTTTTTTTTTTTTTTTTTTTTTTTTTTTTTACTTTATATCTAAAAATTCAGCCAATGAGTAGAAGGAGTTGTCATCTAGAAATTCTTTTAATTTATTTTTAAATGTTAGTTGGCTATCTGTCAGGCTTTTGATGCTGTTTGGTAGGTGCCCAAAGACTTTTGTGGCAGCATAATTTACCCCTTTCTGTGCCAAAGTCAGATTTAACCCTGCATAGTGAAGATCATCCTTTCTCCTGGTGTTATAGGTATGCACACTGCTATTACTTTTGAATTGGGTTGGATTATTATCAACAAATTTCATAAGGGAATATATATACTGTGAGGTTACTGTGAGGATCCCTAGATCCTTAAATAGATGTCTGCAGGATGACCGTGGGTGGGCTCCAGCAATTATTCTGATTACACGTTTTTGTGCAATGAATACTTTTCTACTCAACGATGAATTACCCCAGAATATGATGCCATACGAAAGCAGTGAATGAAAGTAGGCATAGTAAGCTAATTTACTGAGATTCTTATCACCAAAATTTGCAATAACCCTAATAGCATACGTAGCTGAACTCAGACGTTTCAGCAGACCATCAATGTGTTGCTTCCAGTTTAACCTCTCATCAATGGACACACCTAAAATTTTTGAAAATTCTACCTTAGCTACAGACTTCTGTTCAAATTCTATATTTATTACTGGAGTTTTGCCATTTACTGTACGGAACTGTATATACTGTGTTTTATCAAAATTTAAAGAGAGTCCGTTTGCTGAGAACCACTTAATAATTTTGTGAAAAACATCATTTACAATTACATCACTTAGTTCTTGGTTTTTGGATGTTATTACTATACTTGTATCATCAGCAAAAAGAACTAACTTTGCATCTTCATCAATGTGGAATGGTAAGTCATTAATGTATATCAAGAACAGTAAAGGACCTAAGACCGAACCCTGTGGGACCCCGTGCTTGATAGCACCCCAGTTTGAGGAATCAGCTGTTTTAACATTACACGAACCACTTATTTCAACTTTCTGCATTCTTCCAGTTAAGTATGAATTAAACCATTTGTGCACTGCCCCACTCAAACCATAATGATTTAGCTTATCTAAAAGAATTCCATGATTTACACAATCAAAGGCCTTTGAGAGATCACAAAAAATACCAATGGGTGATGTCCGGTTATTCAGAGCATTTAATATTTGATCAGTGAAAGCATATATAGCATTTTCTGTTGAAAAGCCTTTCTGAAAACCAAACTGACATTTTGTTAGTACTTTATTTTTACAAATATGGGAGGCTACTCTTGAATACATTACTTTCTCAAAAATTTTTGATAGAGCTGTCAGAAGAGAGATTGGGCGGTAGTTGATGACATCCGACATATCCCCCTTTTTATGCAATGGTTTTACAATGGCATATTTCAGTCTATCAGGGAAAACACCCTGCTCCAAAGAGCTATTACATACGTGGCTGAGAATTCTACTTATCTGTGGGGAACAAGCTTTAAGTACTTTGCTGGAAATGCCATCAATTCCGTAAGAGCTTTTACTTTTCAGTGAGTTTATTATTTTACTGATTTCAGAGGGAGAGGTTGGTGGAATTACAGCTGTTTCAAACTGTGCAGGTATGGCCTCTTCTATTAATAGCCTTGCCTCTTCTAGTGAAGATCTAGATCCTATTTTCTCCACAACATTTAAAAAATGAGGATTAATCGGTAGGGAGAAGGCAGCATATTATCTTGGATGGAGACTCATCAACAGAAGTAGGAGTAACTCGAGACGTGCCCCGGGCAAATGTACTGTGACTCTTGTCGTTCGAGTTGTAAGCTAGTGACCTTGTAGATAATATCAATGATTAACTCAGGCTTTATGCAGATGATGTAGTTATCCATAATTAGGTAATATCCGAAAATAACTGCATAAATATCCATTCAGGTCTTGATAAGATTTCAAAGCAGGGAGACGACTGGCAACTTTCTGTAAATGTTGAATATTTAAAACTGTACATTTCACAGAAAACAGAAACGTGGGATCCTGTCCTACATCATCACCCAAACACAAATGGAACAGGGTGTTGATAAGGACACCATTGAGCGCTCGTAAAATCGGAAAAGATACACACAAATGGAAAAGTCAAATACCTGGATATAAAAACTTGTAGAGATGTTCAATGGCTTGATCGTAGGTAAAGCAGACTTCGGTTCATTGATAAGGTACTGGGAGATTTCTTACAAAACACTCGTGAGATACATCCCAAATTGTACTATGCTAAACTCCGTCTGAACAGGCCTTGGAAGGCCCAACGGAACCGATTGGCCGCCATGTCATCCTCACCCCACAGGCGCCACTGGATGCGGATACGGAGGGGCATGTGGTCAGCACAACGCTCTTCCAGCCGTATGTCAGTTTACGTGACAGGAGTCGCTACATCTGAATCAAGTAGCTTCTCAGTTTGCCTCACAAGCGCTTAGTGCACCCTGCTTGCCAACAGCGCTTGGCAGACCGGATGGTCACCCGTCCAAGTTCTAGCCCAGCCCGACAGTGCTTAACTTCGGTAATCTGAAGGAAACCGGTGTTACGACTGCGGCAAGGCGTTGGCATCCCAAACTGTACATCAAGTGTATAGGACCCATACCAAACGGGACTACAGTGATTTCGCGGGGGAGGGGATGAGGAAGGTGAGGGAATACAGAACATTTACAGAGAAGGGCAACACAGATCGTCACAGGTACGTTTCATCCATGAGAGTGCGTGACAGAAATGCTGGAAAACCTGAGCTGGCAGATGTCTGAAGATAAACAACTATCCCGTGCTTAAAAAGTTTCAAGAACTCATCGTTCACGCAAGGACTACGAAAACAGGACTACAATAATTACAGCGAGCTCATAGGCATTAAAGAATTACTCTACCCATGCTCCATACGTGAATGGAACAAAGATGAAGCCTAAAATTTGGTGCAACGGGAAATACTCTCTGCCATGCTCTTCACAGTGTTCTGCTGTTGTAAATGTACGTCAGGAGTTTAGCAGGGCCATGAGATACACTGAATGGAGAGGAGATACCGGAAGCGTGGAGAGCGTGAGGAGGCCGCAACAGAAGGTGTCTGGTCAGCCATCCGGAGGTGCTCATAAGTCAGGCACGCAGACCTCACCCCCGACCCCACCACCCCCACCGCAACCCACCCCCGCTCTGCCGGATTCAATAATGCCGACCGCGGGCTCTGCGGCGGCGGCAGCACCTGCTGTCCGCTCGTAATCTCTGCGCGTGCCGCTCCCGCCGCGCATGGAAATCTGAAACAAATATGCCTGCCAAGCACAGCCCGATGTTTTATTTATGACCCGCAAAGCCTCGTACTCTACACGTTCCCGCTCCCTGCCCGTTTTAAGGCTCTCGTGGCAGGAGAAGACGGCTCTAGAAGACGGCTTACATGCCTGCTAGATCATCTATTGATCGCCAGTCACCTATTTATAGTGAATCCATCACGTACGTCATGATTTCATGGTATGTAAGACTCTGAAAACACTTTCCGTATGAATTTCCAAGAGGGCAGCTGCAAACAGGCATCTAGAGTTGCAGAGGACGTGTACGAGCTGCGTCATATTTTCAGTGTTGTGCTCGTATTCAAAGTCGCACTTGCACGACTGCGTGAGAGGTTAGAGCGTATCTTCATTCTTTAAAAAAAAAAAGCGTTTGTCTGTGGAGAAAACATAACTATATATCACTTGTAATATTGCAGATGCGCATCAGAAGTCACTTTCGAAACAAGAAACCGTGAACCAGAAGCTTGCGTCCTCGTGTCAACACGACATGATTTCATTTAAAATAATTAGAGAAGTTTCAGATCTAATTCTTCAGACTTAGTAAGGGCGTGGTGCAGAGTTGTAGTCCTGTTCCATTGGTTTTTTTGTTTTGTTTTTTTCTTTCCTTCTTTTTTTTACATATAGACATTGTTTCCTTGATTATAGCATAAACTTCCATGGATGATGAGGAAAAATAAGTAATAGGAAACCATACTGCTACTGCGTAAAGTCAAGCGCCAGCACGCCAGTCGGGACGTAAGAGCAGAGAGAGCTGTGAGACGACGTTAGCCAGTTGCACGCTAACCGACTCATCTCCAGGACGACAACGCGGCAACAGCGGCCTCTATGCGAAGAGAACATAAGCGCCGCGCCCGACCGGGCGCGGACCACTTCTACAGCAGCATTAAGATTAGGCACTTCAAAAGCAGCGACTTAGAAATTGTACACTACTGGCCTTTAAATTGCTACACCAGGAACAAATGCAGATGATAAACGGGTATTCACTGGACAAATATATTATACTAGAACTGACATGTGATTACATTTTCACGCAATTTGGGTGCATAGATCCTGAAAAATCAGTACCCAGAACAACCACCTCTAGCCGTAATAACGGCCTTAATACGCCTGGGCATTGAGTCAAACAGAGCTTGGATGGCATGTACAGGTACAGCTGCCCATGCAGCTTCCACACGATACCACAGTTCATCAACAGTAGTGTCCGGGTATTGAGACGAGCCAGATGCTGGGCCACCATTCACCAGACGTTTTCAATTGGTGAGAGATGTGGATAATGTGCTGGTAAGGGCAGCAGTTGAATATTTTCTGTATCCTGAAAGGCCCGTACAGGACCTGCAACATGCGATCGTGCATCATCCTGCTGAAATGTAGGGTTTTGCAGAGATCTAATGAAGGGTAGAGCCACGGGTCGTAAAACATCTGAAGTGTAAGGTCCACTGATCAAAGTGTCGTCAATGCGAACATGAGGTGACCGAGACGTGTAACCATCGGCACCCCATACCATCACGCCGCGTGATACACCAGTATGGCGATGACGAATACACACTTCCAATGTGCGTACACCGCGATGTCGCCAAACACGGATGCGACTATCATCATGCAGTAAACAGAACCTGGATTCATTCGAAAAACTGACGTTTTGCCATTCGTGCACCCAGGTTCGTCGTTGAGTACACCATCGCAGGCTCTCCTGTCTGTGATGTAGCGTCAAGGGTAGCCGCAGCTATGGTCTCCGAGCTGATAGTCCATGCTGCTGCAAATGTCGTAGAACTGTTCATGCAGATGGTTGTTCTCTTGCAAACGTCCCCATCTGTTGACTCAGGGATCGAGACGTGGCTGCACGATCCGTTACAGCCATGCGGATAAGATGCCTGTCATTTCGACTACTAGTGATACAAGGCCGTTGGCATCCAGCCCGGCGTTCCGTATTACCTTCCTGAACCAACAGAATCCATATTCTGCAAACAGTCATCGGATCTCGAACAACGCGAGCAGCAATATCGCGATACGATAAACCGCAATCGCAATAGGCTACAATCCGACCTTTGTAAAAGTCGGAAACGTGATGCTACACATTTCTACTTCTTACACGAGGCATGACAACAACATTTCACCAGGCAACACCGGTAAACTGCTGTTTGTGTATAAGAAATGGGTTGGAAACTTTCCTCATGTCAGCACGTTGTAGGTGTCGCCACCGGCGCCAATTTTGTGTGAATGCTCTGAAAAGCTAATCATTTGCATATCACAGCGTCTTCTTCCCGTCGGTTAAATTTCGCGTCTGTAGCACGTCATCTTCGTGGCTTATCAATTTTAATGGCCACCAGTGTATATACTGAAGAACATTGCTTATTTTGTCTGTCGCCCTTAGCTTGCGAGACATCTATGTAATTACCAAGTACTGTAATCATTTGCTTTTGGAAATAAAATTCATTAATACGATTTGTTTGAATGTTGTCCAGCGGTCCGACAAAGCAGATTTCTCAAGACACCTCAAAATCGACGACTACGCAAATTCAAAACACAGAATCTGAAATTATAAGCGAAAGTGATATAATAAGAAATTCACCATTAGTTCGAAGACGATGACAAGAATACAAATACATATATTTGTGAAGCCAACTTTACTTATCAGCATAGATGGCACAGCGTGTTACGTTCATCAGAGGTTTTTAATGTGGCACATCCAGCTGCTACGGAAGCACAATCTTGTTGCACAAAGTTTGGTCATACACTTTCTAACAACCTTGTATTGATCGAGCAATGTTAGAGGCAACGACAATTCTTGGCAGGTGAGCCTCGTCAGTGTTGAAAGGCGTCTCGCACACAAAACTTTGCACATGGCTTGACATGGAGAAACTACTTGGGGTCACATCAAGTGGAAGAGCTGCCCATGAAACAGAAACAGGATGTCATCTTCCTTCCAAAACTCAGGGAACGTCTTCAGGACCAAACTGAGCTCTGGGACGTTGTGTCGCATCTCAAACGTGAGTTTTGCTTGGGACTGGGCGACAGTGTTTGGGGAGAAATTGAAATAGTCGGTTGGCCTAATGAGAGGGAATCTGACTAGGGTGTTAAAATTCCGTTATTACGAAAGGTAAGAAATGAAATTTGTAGTGAAAGACGAAAACCGTTTTAACCTTTCTGACTTTATTCAGCAAACATTGACACTAAGTGAGTTGTATCCGCGAAAGACCAAGCCTGTACATAAAGACGGTGACTAACTAGCGCCGTTCTGTCTATTAAAGGAACCTGCCTGCAACTACTACGTCTGCACCCACGACACGACACGCAATAGTCCTTCGGTACCCCGCTACAGATCCGTCTACTGGTCCGAACAACTGCAGATAACTCTACTCAGCCCTGCTCGGCTACTAACTTCAGCTGTTTCGGCCGACACTGCTATCTCTCCATTTCCTCTAGGACCTGCCTGCCCTATCTATCCTCTACTTGTGTCTGCTCAGTCCCTAATTTGGCATAATGTTGAAGGACGCTAGACATCTCACTGGATCTAATTATGCACTGTTTTTAGGAATTGAGTGGAGGTAGGGAGGCGTCTGTTGTAAATTGATGCCCTGGACCTACTACGGGCTCTTCATGACGTATATGTGCCCCTTACACAGACACTCTCCGTTTTCGCTCTCTTAATCTCGCTCTGAATGATATTTACGGGTTACAGCGTTATTTCCTACGAGCGTCTGGCGTCTCTATGGCGCCTTCGGCCGAAAAGATACTGTCTACATGACTTGAAGCATCTAACATTTTATGTACTGTAAGCCTGTTGCGCGCTGGTGCTGCCTGTCTGTCTCATAACTTCTCCCTCATATGCTCCTGAAACTTTCCCCTGTTATTAACAATTAAGACTCGGCTGTCATTTCCATGGCCAATGAGATCGGGCTACAGCATTTTTGAACTACACACGAACAGAAAAAGCAAAGGTGGGCACCTTCCAACAACGTGAGAGGATGGGAGTGGGGGGGGGGGGGGGGGGGGGGGCGAGGAGGTTATGTCTCTCAAAAGTACTGCATACACTTAATGCAGTTAAATGTAGAAGAAGCAGATTCAGTCTCTTAACCTATATTTGACTAACCCCCCCCCCCCCCCAATTGCCCTTCAGGCATGTTAGTCTAGCGTAAGGATTCTCAATGAATTGTACATGACAGTTGCGAGTAATCAGTATTCCGTGTCTGATGAAGTAGGTTTCATCTAGGAAAAGCACATTCCCAAGAAAGTGAAGATCGGTCATGCAGCGCTTCAGCACCCAATGCCTCATAGTACGCGGGGTCTGAAGTCAGCAGCACTTACAGCTGGCACTGAACGTGAAGGTAGGAACGGAGCTGCTGTGCCCGTATTACTTTACACAACGCAGTGTCCGTAACAGTCACTTCATGTGTAAATCCTTGAGAGTTGATTGAAGGCTCTTTATCCACGCGAACACATGACGCTTCTTCCAAGTCGGTAGTCTATACAGTTCGGTGCCCTTCTTAATCGTTGTACTACGGTACCACAAGTCGTATTTCCCTCAACCGTTTGGAACAATCTTGGAACCATTGTGTGTGTCCGGCGTCTCGTACGTGTGTACTCAGCGCGACACAACCTGTCAGCGTACCTGTAATTTTATTTTTCTTCTTCTTCTTCTTCTTCTTCACTTCAACGTTTAGGAAACATGACTGTTCTCATTTCGCATTTAATACCACCTCTTCATCGGTCTTCCAATGTCTCTCCTTCCTGAGGGCGTCTACATGTTTACAATGATTGGAATTCTGTCCTTTTCACAAGTTTAAGATGTTCCCTACAATTTCCTTTTCGAATTGTCCGCACGAAAAACTCAGATACAACGCCATATCACTGTGGTTGATCGACTGTGCATTTCAGCTCCTAAAAACAGATTACAGACTTACAGATCTTAACATCAGCATTGACTATGGCAGTGTAAATCTTACACCAGCTACAACTCTTTAGTGGAATTTCTTGTTCCCAACCATCATGAAAGTCAGGCTCATTCCTACCCAATAACATAAGCAACTACGTAAACAACAAATCAATTTATTACACAACGCAGACAATGACACGTAGGTTTTCGAATTTCAATGCTGCCTTCATCCCACAATACGTTGGACTTGGTAATTTGCGATTTAGTCTTTTTCCGGGCAGTTGTTCATTGCCTCAGATCGATACCATTGTCCTCCTCCGTAATTTTCTATGAAGATGATGATGTAAATATACGACATGTCTGTGATCTTCCAATACCATGACAGATGATTAAAAACTGTATTTCCAGATGAACTAAGTGTCATAGTGAAAAACCTGAAACGTACTGTAAATATTAAACTAATAGTGTAGCGGGTAACATCAGCAAACAGCTTACTAGGGACAGATTTCACGCAACTGCAACAAAATATTGTTTACAGATTTTGAGATACAACTGCTGTAAAACCGACAGATATCGGACAAGATGATCGAACTATCTTCAAATCGATTTGGTAGACAGTCGTTTCGTCGCCCAGCGTCCTGGCCTCGCCTCTGGCATGGCTTTTAAATACACTCCTGGAAATTGAAATAAGAACACCGTGAATTCATTGTCCCAGGAAGGGGAAACTTTACTGACACATTCCTGGGGTCAGATACATCACATGATCACACTGACAGAACCACAGGCACATAGTCACAGGCAACAGAGCATGCACAATGTCGGCACTAGTACAGTGTATATCCACCTTTCGCAGCAATGCAGGCTGCTATTCTCCCATGGAGACGATCGTAGAGATGCTGGATGTAGTCCTGTGGAACGGCTTGCCATGCCATTTCCACCTGGCGCCTCAGTTGGACCAGCGTTCGTGCTGGACGTGCAGACCGCGTGAGACGACGCTTCATCCAGTGCCAAACATGCTCAATGGGGGACAGATCCGGAGATCTTGCTGGCCAGGGTAGTTGACTTACACCTTCTAGAGCACGTTGGGTGGCACGGGATACATGCGGACGTGCATTGTCCTGTTGGAACAGCAAGTTCCCTTGCCGGTCTAGGAATGGTAGAACGATGATGGGTGCGATGACGGTTTGGATGTACCATGCACTATTCAGTGTCCCCTCGACGATCACCAGAGGTGTACGGCCATTGTAGGAGATCGCTCCCCACACCATGATGCCGGGTGTTGGCCCTGTGTGCCTCGGTCGTATGCAGTCCTGATTGTGGCGCTCACCTGCACGGCGCCAAACACGCATACGACCATCATTGGCACCAAGGCAGAAGCGACTCTCATCGCTGAAGACGACACGTCTCCATTCGTCCCTCCATTCACGCCTGTCGCGACACTACTGGAAGCGGGCTGCACGATGTTGGGGCGTGAGCGGAAGACGGCCTAACGGTGTGCGGGACCGTAGCCCAGCTTCATGGAGACGTTTGCGAATGGTCCTCGCTGATACCCCAGGAGCAACAGTGTCCCTAATTTGCTGGGAAGTGGCAGTGCGGTCCCCTACGGCACTGCGTAGGATCCTATGGTCTTGGCGTGCATCCGTGCGTCACTGCGGTCCGGTCCCAGGTCGACGGGCACGTGCACCTTCCGCCGACCACTGGCGACTACATCGATGTATTGTGGAGACCTCACGCCCCACGTGTTGAGCAATTCGGCGGTACGTCCACCCGGCCTCCCGCATGCCCACTATACACCCTCGCTCAAAGTCCGTCAACTGCACATACGGTTCACGTCCACGCTGTCGCGGCATGCTACCAGTGTTAAAGACTGCGATGGAGCTCCGTATGCCACGGCAAACTGGCTGACACTGACGGCGGCGGTGCACAAATGCTGCGCAGCTAGCGCCATTCGACGGCCAATACCGCGGTTCCTGGTGTGTCCGCTGTGCCGTGCGTGTGATCATTGCTTGTACAGCCCTCTCGCAGTGTCCGGAGCAAGTATGGTGGGTCTGACACACCGGTGTCAATGTGTTCTTTTTTCCATTTCCAGGAGTGTACAATTTGTAATTAGTGTATTCAAAGATAACAAGACTCCATCACTGTTCTATCGGCAGTATAATCTTTTGAAATAAAAGTAAACATAAATTCAAACGAATAAATTTCTAGAAAATACCGTTCAAATGTATGTTAATTCCTAAGGGACCAAACTGCTGAGGTTCAAGTTCCATCGACTTACACACTAACTTAAACTAACTTATGCGAAGAACAATATGCTAAGAAAAACACGCACACCCATGCCCGAGGGAGGCCTCGAACCTTAGACGGGAGGGGCAGCGCAATCCGTGAAATGGCGCCTCTACCCCGCGCGGCCACTACGCGCAGGAAATTTCTAGAAGCGGGTAACTGGAAAGCTTTCTTGGGAGCTTCAAATTCAGTATCTTATCCATAAGCTGGAACCACCTTTTACTATCATAGTACTAGATGTACCACATTCTGCGATTTTACATTAACAAAGGACATTCGTAGCCCAGAAAAGGGTTATCAAAACGTTCAGCGGTGTTTGTTCATGAAGCACCTGCATGTCGCAGTGTAGATATCTCCAACATTGTCATCCGTTTAGATATATTCCCTCTTGTGAGAATTAGGTTACGACGTAAAATCATTGAAAAGATGATGCGCTATACACTCAGCGAATGCTAGATAAAGAAGCGATATCTATAGTGCATGCTCTGCATGGCCCATTTTCGTTAGTCATTCAAAAGAAACAAAACACATCATCAGCAATCCTCATATTTGCAGATCTACATTGAAATGCTTCCTCACAGCACACTGATTGGTCGAGATCCAATTACTGTTAGCAGAATATGGAATCGGTGGGTTCAGGAGGGTAATACGGTACGCCTTGCTGGATCCCAACGGCCTCGTATCACTAGCAGTCGAGATGAGAGGCATCTTATCCGCATGGCTGTAACGGATAGTGCAGCCACGATTCGATCCCTGAGTCAACAGATCGGGACGTTTGCAAGACAACAACCATCTGCACGAACAGCTCGACAACGCCTGCGATGGTGTACTCAACGACGAACCTGGGTGCACGAATGGCAAAACGTCATTTTTTCGGATGAATCCAGGTTCTGTTTACAACATCATGATAGTCGCATCCGTGTTTGGCGACATCGCAGTGAACGCACATTGGAAGCGTCTATTCGTCATCGCCATACTGGCGTATCACCCAGCGTGATAGTCTGGGGTGCCATAGGTTACACGTCTCGGTCGCCTCTTGTTCGCATTGACGGTACTTTGAACAGTGGACGTTACATTTCAGATGTGTTATGACCCGTGGCTCTACCCTTCAGTCGATGCCTGCGAAACCCTACAATTCAGAAGGATAATACACGACCGCATGTTGCAGGTCCTGTACGGGCCTTTCTGGATACGGAAAATGTTCGACTGTTACCCTGGCCAGCACATTCTCCAGATCTCTCACCAACAGTAAAAGTCTGGTCAAAGGAGGCCGAGTAACTGGCTCGCCACAATACGCCAGTCACTACTCGTGATGAACTATGGTATCGTGTTGAAGCTGCATGGGCACCTGTACCTGTACACGCCATACAAGCTCTCTTTGACTCAATGCCCAGGCGTATCAAGGCCGTTATTACGGCTAGAGGTGGTGGTTGTGGGTACTGATTTCTCAGGATCTATGCACCCAAATTGCGTGAAAATGCAATCATATGTCAGTTCTAGCATAATATATTTGTCCCATGAATACTCGTTTATCATCTGCATTTGTTCTTGGTGTAGCAATTTTAATGTCCAGTAGTGTAATTGTCAATTTTGCGTATACATCGGAAGCTTTAAAAATTCTATTTCGCCATACGGTTGATAGCTGCTACTGGGGGACTTAACAGGGTCACGTATAGGTCTTGTAAAGGCCGGGAGTGGATGGCCCCTACGGTGTGTGGTGAAACTGAGTTGTTAGTGTCAGGAAGGGGATTGTACACCACTGTGGGCGGTGTAGCATGGAAGATGTGCGTGGATGCCCGGCCGTCGTCCAACTCAATAACACGAAAGCGTCAGTATTAGTACATTCATTTATTACTCAATCAACTTCAGCGATCGTGACGATGCTAGGAGAAGTCAACGTCCCCACAGGTCATAAGTAGTAAGCGGCCTGTGAATGGGTGCGACTGTCAACAGCGTTGGCAGTCACACAGGCGATACAGTGATGATGTGAGCCACACTGACCACAGCAGTGGACGGTAAGCAGTTTTCCTGCACGGCAGAATAAAGGCTGTCCAGGTGCACCGGACGAGCGCGTTGAGGTTCACCGAAGCACACTGTGGTCCCACCATAGATGAGACAGCTCCAGGGAGCATCAGTATCCGAACACAAGAGCACAGGGAGGCAGCAAGGAGCGTACCCACGCTAGCGACGGCGGCTGAATTGCTTCCCGACCCCAGGCTCGAACATTACCCCACCAGAGCAGGAGGTCACCAGCTACTCCAGCACGCCCCCAGGCTCCCTGTCGGTTGGAGGACACTAAGTCCACACCATCGGCGCCAGCGGCAGGGCAGTAGCTAGCACCAGCAGAGACTGAATCGCTAACTCATGCAACACATTTGACTGAAAATGACGAGTATTTGTACGGACTTGGTCCGTCCTTGTTTTTGCTACGGCATCGATTTCTATCATACAAGCCACAACAAACGATGGCTCGGACATTGTGAAACAACTAGGTCTCCCAGCCATAGTGGTTCTGTCCTTCTGCTGCATCAATGTTTTGCGCCATTGGTGCTCCCGCTCTGTTGCAGCGTGTAGTAATCGACACGACTCCTTGGAGACACGACTTGCATATAAGTACGTAGCCCCGGAATTCTAGCAAAATCAGCTTAACAGCTCATGAATGCAAGTTGCTCATGAGAATAATATTCAAAAGAGCAGAAAATGAAATTGAGGATCTGTTAAGCGACGATCACTTTCGGCACCAGAGTGGTAGTTCTGACGTTGCGTTTGATGATGGGTGCAAGGCTGAAGAGAAATCACGACACGCTCATAGCATTCGTCGACCTGGAAAAAGCCCGTGACCATGTAAAATGGTGCAAGATGTTCGACATTCCGAGAAAAATAGGAGTAAGCTACAGGGAAAGTCGGACGATATACAGTAAGCAGAAGAACCAAAAGGGGATAATACGACTGAAAGAACCAAGAACGAAGCACTCGGACTAAAAACGATGCAAGGCAGGGATGTAGTCTTTCCCCCCTACAGTTCAGTCCATGCATCGAAGAAGCAATGGCCGGCCGCGGTGGATGTGCGCTTCTAGGCACTTCAGTCCTTAACCGCGTGACTGCTACTGTTGCAGGTTGGAATCCTGCCTCGGGCATGGATGTGTGTGATGTCCTTAGGTTAGTTAGGTTTAAGTAGTTTTGAGTTCTAGGGGACTGATGACCTCAGATATTTAGTCCCATAGTGCTCAGAGCCATTTGAACCATTTTGAAGAATCAATGACGTAAATAGAAGAAAAGTTCACGAGTGGATTTAAAAATTCAGGGTGGAAAGCTATCAGTGAGAAGATTCGCTGATAACAAAACTACCCTCGAACAGAGTGAAGAAGTATCACAGAAGCTGCTGTAAAGAATGAACAGTTAACGAGTAGAGGATATGGACTGGAAGTACCTCGAAGAAAGACGAAAGTAATGAGAAGTACCAGAAATGAGAAAAGGCAGAAACTTAATATTATAATTGAGATCACAAAGTACACTAAGTTAGGGAATTCTGCTGCCTAGGCAGCAAAATAACACATGACAATTTGGCTCTTTACTCCTGTCTCATGTTCTTCGTACGACGTTTGTTTCATGATTTTTATTTTCTAATTTTTTTTGTCGTTTTGCCAGCATTAGTGTGTAGAACTTCCTGGCAGATTAAAACTGTGTGCCGGAACGAGACTCGAACTCGGGACTTTTGCCTTGCGCGGGCAAGTGCTCCATCACTGAGCTACACAAACACGACTCGCGACCCGTCCTCACAGCTCCAATTCCACCAGTACATCGTCTCCTACCTTCCAGTCCGCAGCTCGTCTCGCGGTCGCGTTCTCGC
The DNA here is from genome assembly GCF_023897955.1 of Schistocerca gregaria. Taxonomy (NCBI): domain Eukaryota; kingdom Metazoa; phylum Arthropoda; class Insecta; order Orthoptera; family Acrididae; genus Schistocerca; species Schistocerca gregaria. Next base: position 691,815,000 of record NC_064921.1, on the reverse strand, counting down.
TTCCCGAGCACGGGGTCACGGGTTCGATTCCCGGCGGGGTCAGGGATTTTCACCTGCCTCGAGATGCCTGGGTGTTTGTGTTGTCCTAATCATATCATCCTCATTCACTAAAGTGGCGAGTTTGGACTGAGCAAAGTTTGGGAAATTGTAAGGCCGCTGATAACCGCGCAGTTGTGCGCCCTACAAACCAAATACCATCATCCTACCTTCCAAACTTCACAGAAGCTCTCATGCGGACCTTGCAGTACTAGCACTCCTGGAAGAAAGGATACTCCGGAGACATGACTTAGCCACAGCCTGGGGTAGGTCCAGAGTTCGAGTCTCGGTCCGGCACACAGTATTAATCTGCCAGGAAGTATCATATCAGCGCACACTCCACTGCAGAGTGAAAAATCTTATTCTGGATTAGAGGGAGGCGTTGACAAAGCTTCGCCACCAGCAGCAATGGAAGGTGAAGCTTTGAAAATGGTAGCCAACCGTGCTGGCGTAACCACAGAAAAATCATCAAAGAAACATCGATCGAAGAATCAGAGACAGAAGCCAAAAGGATGTCTGCCAACAAGAGGGCACGAAAGCGTTAACAATTTTGTAAAATGAACCATGAGAGAGTAAAGAGAACATAAAAACCAGACAAGCATTGACAAATAGAATATTTATGGCGAAAAGAAACAGATTAGTATCAAGCAAGGGCCTTAATTTGAGGAATAAATTTCTGAGAATGTACGTTTGGAGAACAGCACTGAATGGTTAGTGAATCATGGACTGTAGGAAACCCGTAACGGAAGAGAATCGAAGCATTTCAGATGTGGTGCTACAGACGAATGTTGCAAGATGGACTGATAAGGTAGGAATGAGGAGCTTCTCCACAGAATTGGCGAGGAAAGGAATATACGACAAACACAAGAAAAAGCGACAGGGTGGTAAGACATTTGTTAAAACATGACGAAATAACTTCCATAGTACTAGAAGGAGCAATAGAGGTTAAAAACTGTATAGGAAGATACAGATTGGATTACATCCAGTAAATAACTGATAACACAGGATACAACAGCTATTCTGAGATGAAGAGGAATTCGTGGTAGGCTACATAAAACAGTCTGATGACATAAAAAAATATATATACAGAAATGTCCAGTTATGAGTGGCTGCACCAGCTCCGACCTGAGCCGCTTACCTGGCCTCTTGCAATAGCTGCAACTGCATTTACTCATACACTACTGGCCTTTAAAACTGCTACACCAAGAAGAAATGTAGATGATAAACGGGTATTCATTGGACAAATTTATTATACTAGAACTGACATGTGATTACATTTCCAGGCAATTTGGGTGCATAGATCCTGGGAAATCAGTACCCATAACAACCACCTCTGGCCGTAATAACGACCTTGATACGCCTGGGCATTGAGTCAAACAGACCTTGGGCAGCTTCAACAAGAAACCACAGTTCATCAAGAGCAGTGACTGGCGTACTGTGACGAGCCAGTTGCTCGGCCACTATTGACCAGACGTTTTCAGTTGGTGAGAGATCTGGAGAATGTGCTGGCTAGGGCAGCAGTCGAACATTTTCTGTATCCAGAAAGGCCCGTACAGGACCTCCAACATGCGGTCGTGCATTATCCTGCTGAAATGGAGGGTCTCGCAGGAATCGAATGAAGGGCAGAGCCACGGGTCGTAACACATCTTAAATGTAACGTCCACTGTTCAAAGTGCCTTCAATACGAACAAGAGGTGACCGAGATGTGTAACCAATGGCACCCCATACCATCACGCCGGGTGATACGCCAGTATGGCGGTGACGAATACAGGCTTCCAATGTGCGTTCACCGCGATGTCGCCAAACACGGATGCGACTATCATGATGTTGTAAACAGAACCTGGATTCATCCGAAAAAATGACGTTTTGCCATTCGTGCACCCAGGTTCGTCGTTGAATACACCATCGCAGGCGTCGTCGAACCGTTCGTGCAGATGGTTGTTGTCTTGCAAACGTCCCCATCTGTTGACTCAAGGATCGTTAGAGCCATGCGGATACGATGCCTGTCATCTCGACTGATACTGATACGAGGCCGTTGGGATCCAGTACAGCGTTCCGCAATACCCTCCCGAACCCACCGATTCCATATTCTGCTAACAGTCATTGGATCTCGACCAACGCGAGAAGCAATGTCGCGATAAGATAAACCGCAATCGCGACAGGCTACAATCCGACCTTTATCAAAGTCTGAAACGTGATGGTACGCATTTCTCCTGCTCGAACGAGGCATAACAACAACGTTTCACCAGGGCAACACCGGTCAACAGCTGTTTGTGTATGAGAAATCGGTTGGCAACTTTCTTCATGTCAGCACGTCGCAGGTGTCGCCACCGGTGCCAACCTTGTGTGAATGCTCTGGAAAGCTAATCATCTGCACATCACAGCATCTTCTTCCTGTCGGTTAAATTTCGCACCATCTTCGTGGTGTAGCAATTTTAATGGCCAGTGGTGTAGATGCCAAGAAGCAGTGTTGGCTCTAGAGTCACTACAGTAATCGGGCAGACAGTAGTAGAGCCGGAAATACTAGGCGAGAGAACGTACTAGTTCTGAATGTTGTTTACAGATTTCCCGCAGAAAATACGGCTGTCTTAAATGTCTGCGGAGAGACTGCGGGAACAGTGTGCTTTGGTGCAACGGTGGGCCTAAATTCCGACCGCAAGGCTGGCGTGTCGAGGGCGCCCGTCCTGCCGTGGATCGTGGCGGGCCGGTGGTTGTCAGACGATAGCAGCAGCAGTAGCAGCAGCAGCCGGGGCGGCTGGCTGGCTGCGAGTATTTTGTCGGCAGGCGGCATAACGCGGCGATATTGGCCGCCGCGCCGCCAGTCTCCGCCCGGATCCCGCAGCCTCTCCGTGGCCCCTGCTGCTGGCTGCTGGCTGTTGGCTGCGACACGCCGGCTCCTCTGCCGCTTACCGCTGGCGCTCGCCCGCCGCGGGCCGATATTGCGGCGGCAGGCATAACTTTGCTTTCATCCGGCTGCCTCCCGGCTTTATTTCGTCTTTTTGTGCCTGCCAGGAATCCCGCGGCAGGCGGGCGCCGAATCCTAGTAACTAAAAGCTTTCCTTTCTCTTTTCTCCGCCTCCGCGAAATGTCCTGCTGAGGTAAGTCCCACTGCCGCCCTCAGTACCCCAGCTGAAGGGTCAGAAATACACGGCAGCTAATTGTTTGTTCTAACTGGTAAAAACGAAAAATATGAGGATATCGATGAGCGGAAAGTCATCGTAGCAAATATCAGTCACCCGCTTCTGCATCTCTTTTTAAGGTTGGTTGTTTGAGAATTAAAGGGACCAAACAGCATAGGTCATCGGTCCCTTGTTTCATAAATATACAGAGCACAGTGAAACTATCCATTTGTCATTCGAAGCACAAGATAAAAATTCCAAGGGTCGAAAATCCCCACTGTCGATAATAAAAGAAACATGGAAAATGGAGCACAGCAACAAAAACAACATAGAGAAGAAAGGCAGAAAGAATTAAAACTGTACAGCAGAGGATCGTGGCTGGCTGATCACGAAAACAATAGGATGAGCCAGACACTCTGAAACACGTTAAAACCTCCACCTAAAAGATTAGGATGGAGTCGAATTACAACACAAAACTAATTAAAGATACAGTTCAAAAGAGTGTAATGTAATAAAATTAAATGGAGCTATAAAAGCCGCTTGCGCGAATAAAACGTAAAACCCGATCTGCCATAGAGACATTGTCACCTAAAAGAGAGGATAAATCACCCTGGAGATTAAAAGCACACCTGAGAGCGGTTAAAAGAGGACATTCCAACAACAGATGCGCCACCGTCATGGTTGCACCACAGCGACAGTGAGGGGGGTCCTCTCGACGCAGCAGATGACCATGCGTCAGCCAAGAGTGACCAATGTGGAGCCTACACAGAACAACAGAATCCCTGCGAGAGCCCCGCATGGAGAAACCCCACACAGTCGTGGTCTCCTTTGCTTGCCGCAGCTTATTAGGTGCAGACAGAGTGCGCCATTCGTCTCCCCACATCCCAAAGACTTGACGGTGCAAAATCTTTCGGAGATCAGTTGCCGGTAGGCCGATCTCCAGCGTCTGTTTGCAAGTTGCCTCTTTGGCTAACTCGTCGGCAAGTTCGTTTCCCGCGATTCCAACGTGGCCAGGGGTCCATATGAACACCATCGAACGACCACGCTGTTAAAGAGCGTGAATGGACCCCTGGATGGCACCAACAATGGGACGGCGTGGGTAGCACTGGTCAAGAGCCTGCAGACTACTGAGCGAGTCACTAAAAATGACGAAGGACTCTCCAGTGCTGGTACGAATATGCTCAAGGGCACGAAAAATGGCTGTCAGTTATGCGGTGTAAACACTGCAGCATTCCGGCAAGGAGCGCCGGTCGACATAGTCCGCATGAGCATAAGCGTACCCCACAAGGCCATCAACCATCGAGCCATGGTATGCGCCGAGGAGAGCAAGGAAACGGCGGCGCAAGACTGCAGGAGGAACCGAATCCTTAGGCCATCGGGAAACTTCCAGCCGAAGCTGCGGCCGACGAATACACCAAGGTGGTGTATGTGGGCGGACCTGGTAAGCAGACGGAAGAGGCAAACACTCTAGTTCACGAAGGAGCGACCGAACACGGATCCCAATTGTATGGCCTGATCGTGGCTGCTGGTGTGGGATATGGACTGCCGCATTAGCGAAAAGGAGACGGTAGTTAGGGTGAGGGGGCAGCATAGTTCGCTAACAGTTGTTGACGCCGAATACGAAGCGGAGGAACCCCAGCCTCAGCAAGGAGGCTACGGACAGGCCTGGTGCTGAATGCTCCTGTCGCCTGTCTAACCCCACAATGGTGAACGGGGTCCAGCAGTTGCAATGCTGAGGGCGACGCTGAGCCATACGCCACACTCCCATAATCGAGTCGGGACAGCACGAGGGCTTTGTAGAGCTGCAGCAGCGTATTACGATCTGCACCCCAAGTTGTGTTGCTGAGGCAGCGGAGGGCATTCAGATGCTGCCAACACTGACGCTTGAGCTGACGAATATGTGGAAGCCACGTAAGCCGGGCATCGAACAGCAATCCCAGAAAACGGTAAGTGTCAACAACCCTGAGCATGGCACCCTGAAGATAGAGCTCAGGGTGGGGATGGGCAGTTCGACGCCGACAAAAGTGCACGACACAAGTCTTCGCAGCAGAAAATTGAAACCCATGGGCTAGGACCCATGCCTGCGCCTTGCGTATGGCTCCCTGCAACCTACGTTCTGCAACACCAATGGTGGAGGAGCTGAAAAAGATGCAGAAATCGTCAGCATATAACGTGGGTGAGACAGACGACCCTACTGCTGCTGCAAGGCCGTTAATGGCCACAAGGAAAAGGGGCACGCTCAATACAGAGCCCTGTGGAACGCCGTTCGCCTGGATATGAAGTGAACTATGGGATGTGCCAATTAAAACGCGGAATGTCCGAACAGATAAAAAATTCTGAATAAAAATGGGGAGAGAGCCCCGGAGACCCCACCCGTGCAACGTGGCGAGAATATGGTGCCGCCACGTCGTGTCATATGCTCTGGAGAGGTCTAAAAAGACGGAGACGAGGTGTTGGCGCCTGGAAAAAGCAGAGCGGATTGCAGACTCAAGGAAGACCAAAGTATCGGCGGTGGAACGACCCTGACGGAAGCCGCTCTGGCACGGAGCCAGAAGACCCCGAGACTCGAGCAGCCAACACAGCCGTCGACTCACCAGACGTTCCAGGAGCTTACACAGAGTATTTGTCAAGCTGATGGGCCGATAGCTATCCACATTAAGCGGGTCCTTACCAGGCTAAGCACCGGAATGATGGTACTTTCTCGCCACTGCGACGGAAAGACACCATCGCCCCATATGCGGTTGAAGATGGCAAGAACACGTCGCTGACAGTCCAGGGACAGGTGTTTGAGCATCTGATTGTGGACGCCGTCTGGCCCAGAGGCTGTATCGGGGCACTGTGCCAGGGCGCTTTGGAGTTCCCACAAAATAAACGGAGTGTTATACGCCTCAGGGTGGCGAGAAGCGAAAGAAAGCCGTTTGCATTCCTCCTGGCGTTTTAGCGCGCGAAACTCAGGCGGGTAATTTCCTGATGCAGAGGCCCGAACATAGTGCTGCGCGAAATGCTCGGCAATTTCATCGGCATCGGTGGATAGCGCCCCGTTGATGGTAAGCTCTGGGACACCTGTAGAGTGCTGCAATCCAAAGATGCGCCGAATCTTCATCCACGCCTGGGAGGGTGAGGTACGGGAACCAATGGTGGAAACGTACCTCTCCCAGCACTCCTGTTTCCTCCTCTTGATGAGCCGCCGTGCCTGAGCACGGAGACGTTTGAAAAAAACGAGGTTCTCCAAAGACGGGTGCCGCTTATGTCGCTGAAGAGCCCGCCGACGTTCTTTAATGGCTTCAGCGACCTCTGGAGACCACCAAGGCACTGACTTTCGCCGGGGGCACCCTAACGAAAGAGGAATGGTGCATTCCGCAGCGGAAACAATAACTGCAGTCAGGGTCTCAACCGCCACATCGATGGTACCGTGGGGGGGGGGGGGGGGGGGGGAGAGTCAACAGTGGCAGCAGAGGAGAACGTTTCCCAGTTTGCCTTGCTAAATGGCCATCTAGGCAAGCGGGCATGGGAGCGACGCTGGGGTAGTGAAAGGAAGATGGGAAAATGGTCACTACCACACAAGTCGTCATGGACTCTCCAGTGGACCGATGGTACAAGCCGTGGGCTGCACAACGACAGATCTATGGCCGAGAACGTGCCATGCGCCACACTGAAATGTGTGGCGGCGCCAGTGTTTAAGAGACAGAGGTCGAGTTGGGAGATGAGATTCTCGACATCTCTGCCTCGGCCAGTAATCTTCGTTCCACCCCACAGGAGATTGTGAGCGTTAAAATCCCCCAGGAGAAGAAAAGGCGTGGGAAGTTGGGTGACAAGTGCAGCCAATTCGGTCAGGGAGACTGTACCACCTGGAGGGAGAAAGAGACTGCAGACGGTTATGTCCTGAGTAGTCCTTACTCTGACAGCCACAACTTCCAATGATGTTTGAAGGGGCACAGGAGCACTATACACAGAGGTAAGGACATACACGCAGGCTCCACCTGACACACAATTGTAAGTACTACGGTTGCAGTAATAACCCCTGTATCCACGAAGGACAGGGGTCCGCATTGCCGGGAACCAGGTTTCTTGGAGGGCAATGCACAAAGCAGGTGTCGTGCTTAGAAGCTGACGCAACACAGGTAGATGGCTGAAATAACCGCCACAATTCCACTGGAGGATTGTACAAAGCGTGTCATGTAGGGGCATGCAGGCACGGAAAAGGCAAATTACTTCGCAGGGTCACATGCTGCCATCGACTGAGTGACGGACGTCGGTACGACCATAGTTTCCGAGGAGATGGCGAGATCGAGGTCAGCAGGGGAAGCAAAGAGCTCGACCGCATCCTCAGAGGCTGAGCTGACAGGAAGCGGTGGTGCAGGAACCACTGGGTCCTTATTCTTCTTAGAGAGCTTCCTCTTCTCTCTCTTGTCTTTCGGAGGAGGGTTTGCATGCCGGGAGGGCTTTCCTGATGCATCATCAGGAACAGACGAAGAGCGGGAAGCCCTTCGACCAGCAGCTGGTGCCATCTTCAGCCACTGGTTAGTGTCTTGTGAGACACTGGGGAAGTCCTTGGGAGTGACTCCCCCAAGGGATCCCTTCCGAACAAGTGAGGCTGGAGGAGGCTGCTGCATCCCCGGCCGAGCAGCTGGACAGGGCTGCCGCCCCTCCGGCTGAGAGGTGGGGACTGACGTCCCCGGTTGTTCGGGGCGCACTGCTCCCAAACTGGCTTGGGAGCAGTGGAAGAGAGAGTGGCCTGTCCCAGCTGTGGGGCAGGCGTTACTTGATTCCTCTGTGGGCCAACGGAGAAGGGAGTCGTTGCAGGAGCTGGTGCGGCAGTGTGACGGTAGCATAACTTCTCAACATAGGTGTGGGGTTGAGTCGATCTAGCTTCTTCTTTGCCTCTTGGTAAGTTAAACGGTCCAGGGTCTTAATTTCTTGTATCTTCCGTTCTCTTTGGTAGGCTGCAGAGTCTGGCGAGCAGGGAGAATGATGCTCTCCACAGTTAACGCAGGTGGGAGGCGGAGCACATGGAGCATTAGGATGCGAAGGTCGTCCACAATCACGACACGTGGGGCTGGCTGTGCACCTGGAGGACACGTGTCCGAATTTCCAGCACTGGAAGCATCGCATAGGCGGCGGGACATAGGGCTTGACATCGCACCGGTAGATCATGACCTTGACCTTCTCAGGCAAGCAGTCGCCCTCAAATGCCAGGATGAAGGCACCAGTAGCGACCCTATTATCCTTGGGCCCCCTAAAGACATGACGGACAAAGTGCACACCTCGTCGTGCAAGGTTCTCCCGTAGCTCATCATCAGACTGGAGCAGAAGATCTTTATGAAAAATAATCCCCTGGACCAAGTTTAAAGACTTACGAGGAGTGACGGTAACGGGGATGTCACCGAGCTTCTAACAGGCGAGTAATGCCCGGGACTGTGCAGATGAAGCTGCTTGTATCAGAATGGCCCCGCTCCTCATTTTGGAAAAAGACGCCACCTCCCCAAACTTATCTTCGAGATTGTGCACGAAGAAAAGAGGCTTAGTTCCCAAAAACGAATCCCCATCAGTTCTGCTGCACACAAGGTATCGCGGTGAATACTACTCCTTTCTGTCCGCAGCCCTGCGTTCCTCCCATGGTGTGGCTAGGGAAGGGAACGATTTCGGGCTATATGTCACAGCGTTAAATTCCACCTTACCACGCTTACAGACATTGGCGGTCGGGCGACCACCAGAGTGAGATTTCACCCGCTTCATTGCGGGGCATCCGCCCCGATGCCACCCACTCCGACCAGGGGCTCTCCCCACGGGCGCCACCCAGCCACAGCAAAGGCCACCTGGCAGGATAGCCGTTGCCGGGAGTCCCGATGCTCCAGAGAGACGGGCATCTACTCCTTGGCTTACGTGGGAAGGTATCAGCTCAGGCATCGGCAGTACGATCCCTGCGTTGTCAGCGGGCTACAACCTAGAGGGTACATGACGACCCCACCACAACGGGCTGGCTACCGTACTGGATTTTGGGTGCCATGGGTAGTCCATAGTGATCGTGGGTACAGATGGTGACGCACTAATGATGTAACTTACACAATCCATCGGGGGTGTATGCCCAAAATAAGGGATGGAAGGTGTAGTTACGACACCAAGACGATAAAGAGTGCCAAGGTCTTAGGGCACAGAGGACTGATGGTGCACCATGTAAGGTGTCCTTCCCCAAAAGCCTCGTACTTCTGTTGAATTTGGAAAAATGGAGGTCAAACCCCAATGGGGACCATCACATTAAAGGCCAAAACAGTTGAGACTCCTTTTAGTCGCCTCTTACGACAGGCAGGAATACCGCAGGCCTATTCTTACCCCGGACCAGCAGGGGGGTCTTTTTAAGAATATACCAAATATAAGGTGACTCATACGAACGGTAGGTGTACAAGGCATGTCCAAAAATATAGACCGTACTGGCAAGTTGACCACTCTTTTATCGGTTTTTTTTTTAAGGTATCCGAAGTTCAAAATACAAACATCAGTCAACCACAACGTTTCGGTGCGACTCTAAAAATTCTATACACACCCGTCTTTGAAGTTTTTCGACCATATGCCAAAGCAGGGTCGTTATTTCGACAAACAGCGTGGCAGTACTGCAGGGTGCTCGTCTGAGATGTCGGACGTGCACGTTCTACGAGGATTTTCGTGATGCGTAAAATACGCAAAGATGGAAATAATTTAATTTGTACTCTTTTCTAATTTTAACAACCTTAATAAATAATATTTTATGAAAGATCGGTAACTAAGAATATACGTTTGCAATTAAAACTAATTTTTTGTGAGAGACACGTAATTAGAAACAAGAAGTCGTGTATTTTTCATAAAAATGACAGATGTGTTACAAAGCATATGTTTCATGAGACACAAAGAAATTACAGACATTGACTGAGGGCAGCCATTGATTTAAATCAATGGTGAAAGTTGAAAACATGTTCCAGACTGGGAACCGAACCCAGATCTCGTGCTTACTACGTAGATGCGCTGAACACTGCACCATCCAGACACAGTGGTCATCGCAACTGTACGGACTACCTTAATATGCCTCCCGTCACATTCCAATTCGCACTTATGTACACACTACAAATATACTACCTCGTGCCTGCTAGCCGGCCACTGTGACCGAGCTGTTCTAGGCGCTACAGTCCGGAACGGCGGGACCGCTACAGTCGCAGGTTCGAATCCTGCCTCGGGCATGAATGTGTGTGGTGTCCTTAGGTTAGTTACGTTTAAGTAGTCCCAAGTTCTAGGAGATTGATGACCTCACAAGTTAAGTCCCATAGTGCTCAGAGACATTTGAACCATTTTTGTCTTGCCTATTATCCTCGTTACTCGTATCAATTCGCCGATTCCCGTAACATTTGGAGCCTCGTCGGCATCTGCACTGGAGAGATCATTCGTCGTCTAGTTTTAATTATAAAGCCTGTCACACATAAAACTGGGACGCCTTATATCCGGAATTCAAGTAACAATGAACTATCTCAAAAAGAATGAATAATAGCAACGTTAAGAAACATATATTTACCTGTTTGTAAGGGATTCTAGAAGTGGTATCTACGGGCATCCAGGCATCGCTGATTTTGTGTAATGACATTACCAGCAACATGATGTAATTCTGTAGGCGTGATGATGTTAATTTTTCTTCTTATGCTCCGTTATTGTGCGAGGATTTTCAGTATGCAATTTGCTTTCTAGCGTATTCCATAAATAAAAATTACTCGATGTTAAATATGAGAACCGTGGGGGCCAGAGGCCTCTACTGACAAGTCTGTCTTCAGGGAACACGTTGGTGATGCGGCCATACTTTGGTTGGATGTGTGAGCGGTTGTTCCACCTTGTTGGAATATTGCATACAGCTTCTCTGTCTCTGTTACCTCTGCATAGAACGAGTCACAGATTTTCAGACATCGAGCGCTGCTTAATATGCAATTGAACAATATAAGGCCAATAAAGCGCATGCTGGACAACGCACACCAAACATCTATCATCCCTGAGTGGGGGGGGGGGGGGGGGGGTTCTTCATCCTTCATGTAGTTTATGTTGGTTGTCCTGTGACTAGTATTTGCAATTCTGGGAGTTTACATAACCTGACAAAAGAAACCACGCCTCGTCTGATATGAACAAAAGCAAGTGATCCACGCAACTGTCAGCAGTTCTTGTTATAACGGCCAGTTCCACTAAAGAACTATTTTTTCCTGATCCTGAAATTTCAACTCTTGCACCACAACTCACACGATAGGCTTTTAATTGTATATCTTTTACTACACGTTTTTGTAGTTTCAGAGGTCCTCACTGACGATCAGCTATTCCTCTGGACATCCTAAACGGATCCTACAGACCTCCATTTCTTGTATAAATCTTGAATAGTGCTGGTCGTGAGGTAGTTTCCTACCAGCATACTTCGCTTGAAACATTTCTTTACATTCCTTGATGAAGCCTGCCTTCATATAACATTCCAAAATATCATTTCGCTGTTCTAATGCAAACTGCCCCATTGCTGTAACAACTCAACAATACGAGCTTCTCACAACTGACGCACGAGCACACAGTTGCAATGAGCTATCCCATAAAATGCAGTGCAACCAACTTTCGAGACAGTGTTGCTACTTCAGAAGCAACTTGACTAGAGATGATTAACCGCTACGTGAGGCCTATCAGCTGTGGTCATAATAGACCTGCGATTATTTTAAATTTCCATTTGACTGTTCTTCTATCATTTTCTTTAAATCTTTGTGCTTTTTGGTTAGTGATTAATAATTTTGTTTGAGTGCGCCCTCTACACACACACACACACACACACACACACACACACACACACACGCGCGCGCATATATATATATATATATATATATATATATATATATATATATATATATGTGTGTGTGTGTGTGTGTGTGTGTGTCTGCGCGCGTGTTGAAACGTTAGGAATCATCTAGACGCTGTCCGCTGCCAGCAGTGGAAGGGACAGGGTGGTCCAGCTGGATTTTTTTTCTTGTGGGGTCACATGAAAAGCTTGGTGTACGAGAGTCCCGTCACATCTGAAGAAGACCTAGTTGCCCGTGTGTCTGTTGCTGCTGGATAGGTGATCCACATGCCTGACGTCTTTTCTAATGTACGCCGATCCATGTGCCGTTGCTGTGGATGGTGTATCACTGTTGGTGGCCGCTCTTTCGAGCACCTCTCCTAAACTATTAATATATTTGTAATGTCATTTGTCTTTATACGCTTTTTCAGTTTTCTGTGATTCATGTTGCTGTACAAGCTAGCGCTATAATGTGTCGTTACCGCACACACAATCCTATACGAAATCTGCTTATTTAGGTCCCCTCTACCTGTCTTTACATTTTTGACCAGTTTAGGACCACCCTGTATATATTATTAATTTTATGTTTAAATGACGTAGGTATTCGAACTGAGCGGGAAGTGAAACGAAAAAATAATGACCATAACGAGACTCCATCCAGCGTTTACCAATCTCGAGCACTCCCAATTTGTCTCCATCTTCACGTATTCTACACTTCGTGGAGATACTCGTAGAACGTAGACCATTGCTTTAAAATTTCGTTTCTCTCGGCACTGAATACAGAGCCAACCGACAAAGTTGGCAGCAATGCATTCAAGGACAGAGCGTTGGCAGTAAAACGCAAGATCGTTTGTCTCAGTCGACTGAAAACTCTAGTCCTAGTGTCGCGTTGCAATGAGTGTCTCCCTCCCGAATCCAGACAGCTATAAGGCGAGGAATGAAATCAAGTTTCTTTTTGCAAAGGGCAAGGCGCCATTCCAGATTTTTATCGAATCAAAACTCTTTACGGGGTTGGTATAGTAATCGTACTAACGTAAACAAGTCGTGTCATGCGTTTATATCTGGCAGAATTATTGTTCGTGATGACCAAAGGAGTGAGCATTCCTTAATCCTGACAGATGAGATGGTGAAGAACATCGAAGTAAGTATTCGTGGTGACTGTATATTGACTTTCTGCAAGATTAACGCAACGTTTACACAATTTCCAAATATAATCTTTATGAAATCATCACTGGAACACTTAGCTTTTAAAAAATCACTACAGAAACACTTCGTTTTCACAAAATTGTGCCGATGTAGGCACCAAAATAGCTCACAGATCAACACTCACTCAGCAGGACAGTATCTTCACGAAACTTTCTACAGCGCTTCGAGCTGAGAGGTCAACAATTTCTTGAGTTTACTGTGACTGTCAACGAATTGTGGAGGGCTCACTACACACTTGACACAAAACTACAATCAATGAACGCACTGCTGACGTCCCTCCACACCATCAACGATAAATTCAGACTCGTTGTTTCGGCCCCGAAATCATAGTCTCTTTCTTTTGGAAACGTAAAGGGGTTCCCCTCACAAAATTTTTGCTCCGGGATAAAGAATCAATGGTGTGCAGTTCTGTGGAACTCTAAAAAAACTACAGAGTGCGATGCAGGACAAAAGAAGACGAATCTTAAAAAATCCAGTGTGATTCTTCCATCACAATCCATGTCCCCGCACAACTAACGCCAAAAAGGCAGCTTTTGGATTCCTTCGGTTGGGACATCGTTAACCATCCCGGTCACAGCCCTTACCTGGTCCGCTCAGATTTTCATCTTTTCATCTCCCTCAAACTGTTTGCAGATGGAAAAAAGTTTTCTGTCGACGATGTGACGGAGAGTGTCCTTAAACATGGCACCACACCGGCTGCGGGAAACGAAAAAATGGCTGTGAGCACTATGGGTCTTAACTTCTGAGGTCATCAGTCCCCTAGAACTTAGAACTACTTAAACCTAACTAACCTAAGGACATCACACACATCCATGCTCGAGGCAGGCGGTTCCAGACTGTAACCCCTAGAACCGCTCGGCCACTTCGGCCGGTGGCGGGAAACATTTTTGACAGAGGGATCAGAACATTCTTCACACGGCTCACTAAGTGCTTTGACAACGAAGGAGACTTGCATCTGTGTTTTTTATAAATTTTTCATAAATATACTGATTTTTTGATTTCCAAACAACTTCTAGACATTCCTTGTGTACGTTGGTCCCGGAATATTCTACCCGAAAGAAGACAAGCGGTCAGAAGTCGTGACAGCCAGTCGAATAAAACACAGGACGCTGAACCATTCAATATAGAACATGTCCCAGGAAAATCCAGTTGCCACTTACCATACTTAATAGATACTGCTGTATCAGAGCTACGAAGAAACTTGCGGATTTACTATTTGTACAGACCAAGGGGCCCGCACTCTGGGATTGTGAGTAATGATGAAGCCGACAGGGTGCATTGTCGTGATACAAATAATGTCGTCTCTGAAACGATCCTCTACTGTACGTAGTACACAGTGCTGTAAAATGTGTTCAAATTCTCTATTGAGCGTTTTCTTAGCCACAAAAAAGAGGACCACACCCTAAGCACGCAAACACATCCACAATGTAACACTACCTCCTTTGCAGTTCATTGTTGGCAATACACACAAAGGCACACAACGTTCTCCAGCCATTCGCCAAATTCAAATCCTTCCACTGGAATGTCAAAGGGTACAGTGTGATTCTTCACTCCAAATCACTCGTTTCCAGTCATCCGGAGTCCAGTGGTATCTCTCTTTACACAACCTCAAGCCTCGTTCAGCACTGATTGCAGAGACAAGTTGCTTACGTGGAGCTGTTCGACCATTGCAACCAAATCTTTATAATTACCTACGCACAGTCATCGTGATGATTATGCCGCTGGGAGGACATTTCAAGTCACGAGTGGTTCCTTGCCCTGATTTCGTGCGATTTTTTGCAATCACTGTCCACTATGTTCGTTAGCTCTGGTTATTCTTTTGCGTTCCCACTTCACAATCACAGTCGACGTGAGCAGCTTTAGAAGTGTTTAAACCTCTCTGACAACTTTGTCACGCAGGTAACACCTTCCAAGTCACTGAGCTCTCCTGACCAACCACTCTGTTGTTACTGATTCCTCACCAATGACACAACACTGACCACCTCCTTCTATACTGTTTTTCGTGAGACACGGTGGTCAATGCCGCATTATATAGCAGTTTGAAGACCGTTTTGTCGTATAGTGTATTACAGTTGTGGAGCATCATCTTACAAGAACGTCGGCAGCATAAATTAACAGTCAGTTCCATGTGACCTCAAATGTGAGATGCTGCAAGAGCAATGTAGTCTGTTAACGGCAAATTGGACAAAAGGCTACATATGGAGGGATGCCATTCACAAGAAATAATACAGCTTACTGAAACTTCCTGGCACGTTAATACTGTGTACTTGACCGAGACTCAAACTCGGGTCCTTTGCCTTTCGCGGGCAAACGCTCTACCAACTGAGCTACCCAAGCACGACTCACGCCCCGTCCTCACAACTTTACTTCTGCCAGTACCTCGTCTCCTACGTTCCAAACTTTACAGAAGCTCCCCTGCGACCTTGCAGAACTAGCACTCCTGAAAGAAAGGATATTGCGGAGACATGGCTTAACCACAGCTTCTGTAAAGTTTGGAAGGTAGGAGACGAGGTACTGGTAGAAGTAAAGCTGTGAGGACGGGGCGTGAGTCGTGCTTGGGTAGCTCAGCTGATAGAGCATTTGCCCGCGAAAGGCAAAGGTCCCGAGTTCGAGCCTCGGTCCGGTAAACAGTTTTAATCTGCCAGGAAGTTTCATATGAGCGCACACTCTGCTGCAGAGTGAAAATCTCATTCTGAATACAGCTTATTATCTCCTAAAAATGGACGTTACAATAACTGAATTTCTATCAGTAAAATGTTTATTTGTGAGTTTTTTTCAGTTTTTTTATTTAATGTTTACTGTGTCTATACCAGTTGACTACACATGTTAGCATGACATCGAATTAATATACCTCCATGCGATACCGAAATTCCGTGAAAATAAAAATTACGACTTCGCGCAGCTGTTAACAGCTGTCAGGTAGAAGAGTAGGGCTATTGTGGAAAATATGCCGTGATAAGCTGAAAGAAAAAAAGCAGCTCTTAGAAAGGTTGCGAGTTTCCTCCACACAGGCTGACGCGGATATCTTGCGCACAGTGTTATCACTCTAAATCGATTGTCAGATACTTTTAGACTTAACGTGTTACCAGGAGTGACATAACTAAAAAACATCTCGCTCAGGTCTGGACGGGCAGCAAAAGGAATCTGATCTGTCCTCCTCGGCCTCATAAGTCGCATAGCTATTTACGTAGAGTGAGTCTCAAAACCGTGAAAAGCTGCAACCAGACGATGTATCACTGTGCGCTCTGGCGCTAGTTCCAAAGAGATACACCAATGTAGCGCTGCGTGTCCCGTATCGATAGCAGCAGGTATTAATATGGCTGAGTCGCAAAAACAGCAATAAACGACTGCGGCAACCCGAATAATGGGGTTACACAGTCCTATATTACCTGCTTCATTTGTTAGGTTGCTGTTTCGCACGCATTTTAGTTTTTGCCCACAGCATCCGTCGCGCTGAATTCGTGGTTTTCATTAAGTACTTGCTTGACTCCGAGGTAGATAAAATTGCTAGTTTTTCTACGTGTTCTTCTCAATAGCGCTACGGTAACTGGAGTCCAGCACGAGAATATTGCAGGATGGGGACATTTAATGGATCGTTTGTATGTCAAAGACAAAGGAAATGTTATATACTCATATCAGTCCAAAACTGCTAAAAGAATCGCATGTCAAACGGCAAGTAACCTGTGGAGTTATACACAATTGACGTGAGGAGTGGTTGGGGAGTGGTGAAGTTCGCATAGATACTCGCTAAATATCTGGTCATCAGTGAACATACACAGTGGTAGGGATTTTAAAACCAAACAGTAGTGCTTTTGTATTCACCGTCTATTACAAGGTATGTTTTTTTTATTTATTTATTTCTGACAAAAAAATGGCTCTGAGCACTATGGAACTTAACATCTATGCTCATCAGTCCCCTAGAACTCAGAACTACTCAAACCAAACTAACCTAAGGACACCACACAACACCCAGCCATCACGAGGCAGAGAAAATCACTGACCCCGCCGGGAATCGAACCCGGGAACCCGCGCGTGGGAAGCGAGAACGCTACCGCACGACGAGGAGATGCGGGCTATTTGTGACAGATTAAAACGTTTGCTTGTGTATATACACGATCATTATTATGACCATTTGCTGTTGCTGAATAATCGCCTCTTGATATATACATAGCAGCTAACCAACTGGGAATCAGTCATTTAAATGGTGTTACATATACACAAATTTCGGTGGACATAATGTCTGCCCTATTGGAAGTGGGGGTGATTGAGGGTAGACAGTAAACACAGGGATCCAGTATTCCGAGAACTGGCATACAACCTGTGGAAACTGCAGGCGTATCAGCGCTTTATAAATATTTTTCCAGCTATTTTAGGAATACGTCAACCGGTTTGACATGTTACATCACCGTTTTGTTTAGTCTCGGCCTCTTGTGAAAAGACAATGATCATGTATGACTGATTCGTAACTACAACGCCAAAGAGCGCCTTCCACGTTAAGAATAGTTTCTAGAAAATACGTAAATATTGAACTTAGCGATTCCATCCACCTGCTTTGACTAATGGTACATTCAAAATGGCGCACATAAACCATTCATCAAAATTAGAGATTTTTCTTTTTTCAGCGTCCGATTTGTCGGGGAAATGTGTTGAGCAATGAAAACTGAAATTACTATATTTGCAACATTAACTACACCTTTCACCTGCTTCTCTACATGGTGTGCCAGCTTTACAAAACCCTCCTCATAGAAGGCAGCCGTCCGTGCTTTGCGTCAATTCTTTGTGCTGGTCTGCAACTTCTTGTCTGCGTCAATGCTGTCCTCACAGACAGCGGCTCACGTGAGCAAACAGGCGAAAATCAGAAGGAGCCAAGTCGGACTGTACGGTGGGTGATCAAACACTCCGATCGAAAACGCTGCACGAGCATTTTTGCTGTAGATACAGTGTGTGGCCGAGCACTCTCATGAAGAAGAACAATGCCTGATGATTACATTCCACTTCGCTTGTTCTGAATTGTTCTCTGTATATGATTTTCTCGAATCGCCTGATCTACTGTCTGACCACACCATCGGTTGACACTCGCTTCCTTCTTTGATCTCTTGCATCATGAACGTCTGTATATATTGCTCAGAAGTTCCTGCACAACTGCCGCACTATGCTGTCGTACCTGACAGTTACGTTATGTGGGATCCATGAAATCAGACTAAACCCCTCACCATCAAGAAGTCGAATGACAGCACGCACTTCATACTTGGCGGGAGACACTATTGCTATCGGCATCTTAACGTGCTCACTGTGCGCTCAGAGCCGGAACGTGCAATGTTACGGTGATCGACGAGCATACTAAAGACACTGCGCAACACATCTGCGCAAAGCTACAAAGGATATTCATTGCGATTTTAATAACGCGACCAATCATACCTTGGGAAAAAAATAGCCCTCGTACAACATGCACCACTACATGGATTATAGTTATCTTATTCACTGACTTCGCAAACTCACAACTGAATCATCACCTTTGGAAATAACTTTGACCTCGGACTAATTTGCAGATGAATATGTCTCAACACTCTAGATTTTGTAGTCACATTCGCTGGTTTCGCCAACACACAAGCCAACAGTCACCTTCCAACGTAACCTTGACATGGGGCTACGTTCCAAATAAAAATATACTGAGACGGATATGGAAAGTGTTACCCCATGAAGCAGCAGTCCACTGTTTACCAACCTTTGTGAAAATGTTCATTATGCAACAGATATTAAAATGATTAAATTTTCATTCCATTCGGAACTGATGTCTTTCATCGTCATCACCGTGAGATGCAATCACTATGAGTACAAAATACACTAATGCATCCTCTGAACGTCACATCGTGGGATTTACATGCCTAAATCATTGGCTGCGTCAGCTAATGAAGATCGCTGTTTGGAGGCTGGTATGAAAGCATACGTTTGCTCATCGCATATAAGATATGTTTATCTCGCTGGAACAGACCATTCGGTATTCTAGTGAGAGCAGGGTTTACCATTTACTGGCGAACAATCAACGACCCTTCAACAGTTACGAAATTAGTCCAGTTGTGTCCAAAAGTGTCTAGTTCCAGGAGTTGAAGAGGCACGCTTCCTGCGACATTTCACAAGGATGCCTAAGGACCTGCTAGTGTATATCTGACCACCACAAAAGGATGCAAGACTCATTGCTGAACACCACAGAATCCCCAGTCTGTGGCATGGTGTTAGCAGTAAACCACGCATGACAATTCGAGATCTCAACCCAGCTTCCAGATCTATTTTAAATAGAGCAAAATGTTCAACATCGACTGTGCTATTATAATTTCTAAAGTTGCAGTTTTGACCTTGATTCATTTTCAAGTGGTTAAGGTGCTGAAAACATAGTAGTTGTCAATATTAAATAAAATATTTAAAAAGGATATGGGCCTACATGGGTTTTACATGTTTTAACAATATCGACAGTTGCTTTGTTTTCAATACCTTTGGCACTTGGCAATGACTAAAGGCTGCAATTGCCGTTGTGTAAATTATAATAAACTGGCCCTTTTTCCATGGCTTCACCTGCGTGTGAGTGTGACACAAATATAGAATACACCCCTTCCACCCCTTCTCTGTGTCAGCCTCTTCCCCACTCTGTCTTTCCATCTCATCATTCCACATCTATCTGTCGTCTTCTTGTCCCCACTCCTTTCTTCATCTCCTCGTCCCCCTCTTTGCGAATTTCCTCCAGCCTCTCTGGCTGTATCTTCCTCTCCCTCCCTCCTGCCCCTCTCTCTTTCGATCTCCACCTCCCCCTCTTCATTTCCACGTGCCCCTTACCCCTCTACACCAACCTACCTCATGCATCTTCCCTTCCTCCTCCTCCTCCTCCTCTCTCTCTCTCTCTCTCTCTCTCTCTCTCTCTCTCTCTCTCTCTCTCTCTCTCTCTCTGTCTGTTTCCACTTACCTCTCATTGCATCCATCCTCTTCTCCACTCATCTAACCTGTCTTCAACCATACTCATCAGCATGTGTAGCCCTTACAATAAAATTCCCTAAGCAGGCCTCTCCTACTGCCACAACATGACTACCATGCATGGCAGTCTAACACACAAGGGGCTTGAAAATCATTTATTTGCCTCTGACGTAAAGTCTGCCGTGCAAAGCAGGTCGATAAGGTAGGCTGATACTGCTCAAGCATACCACGCTTATCATGAAGGACACGTTATATGTCAGGGCCCAGAAAACCATTTCTTTCCCTCACATATAGGCTGCCCTGACAAGCAGGTTGATTTGGCAAGTCAGAATTGTTCCCACACAACATGCATGTTGTTCAGCGCAGCCTATTCTCAGGGGCCGACGTTTTACTCCTATTGGGTCCAAGAAGATAGTGCTGAGGCCCACTGTTTTTGTGCCACATTTGGCAGAAGTCGATCCATCTGTTGGGGAGGAGATCACAGACAGACACACAAACATTCTTCTGTATATATATGAGAGATAGTACAGTGACGAGCAGGATGTCATTCAACAAATTCAGCAAGGCTGTAATCACAAAACAAATACATTGTATTCTGTAAATCTGTTCTGAACACTCTGCTGTAATTCTCTGACTGGCACCCAGCTCTTGTCATTGGTCTATTGCGTACAGCCAGTGGAACAATATTACTTTCTTCTCATACTGTAGCCCTTCTGGAAGAATCTGTGCCTATTGTCCTTGCCACATTGTCACCCTGAATCCATATTGTCACCACTCATTTGCAGTTGTTGTGATACAGTCTGCTGTCTATGCTGTCTGGGCTCCTGTGACCCTCATTTCAGTGATTTGGCCATTCTTTAACTCTAAAAGATAGTGATAAGCTGCACTCAAATGTCCTCTAGGCTTTCTGTGTTGAGACCTCAACTAGCTATCTCCCATTAAAGTTAGGCACAACCAATAATCATCACATACTCATACCATTCTTTCTGCAGGAATGGCTTTCTTCGTTACTGAAAGCACTGAGGATAAGCTCAATTAAGGATGAAAGTTTAATCAACATATCTGACAGGTATGGACACTGATGAGTCGAACATGGGGCTTGATGAAGAACAACTTAACCCCACACAGACAACAAGCAATATTGTTTATTAGTAATGTAAATTCCCTCTTCTCTGTACTATAGCATTGATTAATAAGAACACATAGTTTGGACCACAAGGTGAGACGACAGTCTCTGAACACAGCGACACTAACAAGCTTATTTGCCAAATTCTGGATTGGCCGAGCATTGGGAGGCCAAGTCTCAGCGTAGGAAGGACAAAGACTGCTGCAGCTCCAAGCAGCTCTGATTACATGTGCATAACTGATGAATCGAAGGCGAGCCCTGGCAGATGAGCCGCTGGGTATGGCTGTTATAAAGCACGAAGTGTGCATCGAGCGAATGCTCAGAAGTTGAGCGCAAGTACCAACAGATGGGATGTTGCATGTGGTCAGCATAAAGCAAGGAGCATGGACTGAGCAAATGATCGGATGTTGAACATGAGGTCTGATGGATGTGCCACTGGCTGTGGCTGGTGTAAAGCGGAGAACATGCACAGGGTTCAAAAATGTTTCAAATGGCTCTGAGCACTATGGGGCTTAACATCTATGGTCATCAGTCCCCTATAACTTACAACTACTTAAACCTAACTAACCTAAGGACATCACACAACACCCAGCCATCACGAGGCAGAGAAAATCCCTGACCCCGCCGGGAATCGAACCCGGGAACCCGGGCGAGGGAAGCGAGAACGCTACCGCACGACCACGAGATGCGGGCATGCACAGGGGAAATGCTGTGTGCTAGTCATTAAGTGGCTTCTTAAACAGGCAGGCAGAAGGATAAGCAAGTGGAGCACGTGAATTGGATGAAACCTATTGCCATGATTGCAGTGCCACAGTTGTTGATACACATGCCGCTGGCAGAGAGGTTGGTACCTCTCGTGGCGGCTGCAGGAGACAACAAGTTCACATTTTTTGGTCGTAATGGTCCATGTGCTGGCCAGTAAGGATTACCAGCTGGTTCCAGAGGACAAGTGGAGCATGGCTTCTAACTACAACAGGTGTCTGTTTGGTAACTGTATTGGTAGGCTTTAGCAGGGACATAGCAGAAATACTGGATTGCAGCTTTGGTAGCATTCGGTCAAGGTGTTCGTAGTGCAACACTATAGTTATGTGAACTAGAAGGAAAGTAAATATAAATATACGTTAGCAGGCTTTTGTGGCCATTGTCATTGCTTGTGAAGACTGAACAGTTGTTGGTATACATCATATTCCTCTTCAGGAATTCGAGGATATCAGTGAAATCCTGAAGAAGATCTCAGCAGAAGGATCAAAACATCAAGCAGTGAATAAGATTCCAGAGTAATACCAATAACCCAGAAAATTTTACCATCAAAATAAAAAATTGACAGTTTTCTTTTCTACCTCTGGATGGGCACATATGACTTCACGTCCCATAACATCACTACCTCATGAGCCAATGACGACTTTCGATATCGGAAGTTCAATACACCCAAAAGTAACAAAACAGTCCACAAAGCACAATGCTGATCACCCTCCGCCCCACCACTGACATCTTCTCCTCACATCTAGCTGCCGCTTTTGTTGCGCCCCTATGTTTTGCAGGTCAATTTTACAATAACACTGCTAAACAAAATTTCAATTTTTATTATTTAAAGAAAAGAAAGTAGACGTGCTTTATACATTAGACGCACTGAACACGAATGTCAAGGTTAAAGTTGTCTCCTGGCTCAGGGTTACAAGTAAGTAAGTTGTTTACGTTCGACAGTCAAACATATGGGCCTTATAAGAGCTACATGCAAAGACCATGTGACAGGGATTCCTCTGTTGTAAGTGACTGAGGTGGACACCTCCAGTACGGTTTGGCACCTCTGCTTCACACCAGCACTATCCTAGCACATGAGCATTTTCGAATGTACAAACCAGACTAGATTTTAATCGCCATTTGTTACGGCTGTGGTTTCTTGCGCTGCATTAGTTCTATTGTTACTGGAACCAGTGTCGTGGCGGTTGGTGGTGGCTGTATCTGAGGTGAAGAGTTGAAACTGAAAAATTGTGTTGTTGCGCATGTGTACGCTTTCACAGAAATGCTACACCTCTGTAATAAAATACCTGCTAAGCTTTGAGACGTTCAAGAAGGCGACCACTGAATAAAGCAGTGAAACAAGCAAGGCCTTCTATTTCAGGTTTCGAGTTGGAGACCAAGATAAATCGTAGGCTCCACATGTGTGTTGCACCGCATGTTCATCCACACTGAATGCTTGGATGCATGGTAAAAACGTCTCCAGAAAGATTGGTGTGCCTGCTATTCGGCGTGAACACGCAAATCATCCATCAGATTGCTAGTTTTGTGTGGTACCTCCCTTGAGAAAAGGAGTCAATACCAAGAAGAAGAAGCATGGTCAACACTCTGACATCCCTTCTATCACCAGCCCTGTGGTCGAAGGACTGGCTGTTCCTGTTCCCACACATGTACCACCATCAAGCAATGATAGCAATAGTGCTAAACCGACGCGTACAACCACTTACATTTACACCACCGTCGTCTTCTGGAGAAGCACACAAAATTACACAGTGTGGACTCATGATCGATCTTCCAAAGCGTAAAGCTGAACACCTGGCCCCCGACTACAGTGGTAGAATTTCTCTGCTGACACAAAAACGATTTGATTGTCTTTTCAGTACTGACGGAGGCAATAAAGTCTGCAGAAAAATTGACGATTTGTTGGGAGACCTGAACATTACCTACAAACAAGACGAGTGGAGACTCTTTACAGACTTCTCAAAAATAACCCCGAAGGCAGTAATAAAAGACCATCCACACCTATCGCACATGCCACCTTACCTAAAAGAAGGTATACCATGTGGAAATCCAACGCAAATTGTGTTAATTACAGTAGGCGTGAATGAATGGTATGTGATTTCCAACTCATTGCGACACTGTTGGGTTTGCAAAAGAGTTATGCTAAGTACTGCTGCTATCTCGTGAGACAGACAGTCGTACAAGAGAAAAAACTATACACACAAGGTATGGCCTTTGCCGGTGTCAAAAAATACTGGTGAAGAACTTCTAGTGGAACCGTACAAAATTGCCGGGGTCAAAAAATACTGATGAAGAACTTATAGTGGATCCGAACAAAATTGTTCTGCAGTCATTGTACATTAAGTTGGGACTCTTGACAGCATTTGTTAAGGCAGTGTAAGGAATGAAGCAGCATTTCAGTACTTGTGTAAGTGCCGGCCGCTGTGGCCAACCGGTTCTAGGCGCTTCAGTCCGGAACCGCGCGACTGCTACGGTCGCAGGTTCGAATCCTGCCTCGTGCATGGATGTGTGTGATGTCCTTAGGTTAGTTAGGTTTATGTAGTTCTAATTTCAAGGGACTGATAACCTCAGATGTTAAGTCCCATAGTGCTCAGAGCCATCTGAACCATTTGAACTTGTGTAAAAAGTTCCCACGATTCAACACAGTGAAAATCACAAAGGGGATATTAATTGGTCCACAGACACGGCAACTATTGGTGGACACACACTTTGTGTCCATTCTAACCCCTCATCAGCTACATGTGTTGCATTGTTTTCGTAATGTGACAACATGGTTCTTGGGAAACGGGAGAGCCGTACATTACAGGGACCTTGTGGACTAAATCATTCATCCTTATACGCCCTCTAAGGTATACCTACAATGAGAAACAGTTGTGCTACTGTGCATATTATTGTGTACTGTGTTTTTATGACGTAACAATCATATGTTGAGAGATCCATAGATGGGCATGGCCATGTGCACAAGGCGCCTTTTGATTTTAAATGGTTTATTTATGACAAACATTTATATAATGTGCTACATTTTATCTGCATGAGAACTTGGCGTGAGGTTCACCTCAAAAGGAACACATTTTATAATAATTTATGAAGACGTGAAGATGATAGCAAAGTCTTTCGAAACAGGTTATTTACAAATAAAGAAAATTTTTATGCGATCTTGGGTTTACAAAGTTCTTATCGTGCTTATAAGGTCTTTGGCTGCAACATGACCCTAAAGATGCACATCCTTCGCTCCCACCTCCACGCGTTTCCGGGGAACGGTGGTGAGTTCAGTGATGAGCTTGGCTCCATGCGTTTCCACCAGGACATTTCCTTCATGGGCCAGAGGTACACAGGACG
The DNA here is from genome assembly GCF_023897955.1 of Schistocerca gregaria. Taxonomy (NCBI): domain Eukaryota; kingdom Metazoa; phylum Arthropoda; class Insecta; order Orthoptera; family Acrididae; genus Schistocerca; species Schistocerca gregaria. The sequence continues at coordinate 691,789,637 of NC_064921.1, read as the reverse complement.
GTAGAGTACTGCTACATAGGCTGATTTCTGATGGATGCTTCAGAGAGGTGCTCCACACACCACCCAAACGAGGAATGCAGAGAAACGGCGCAAAAAAACTAGGTAAGTTCAGTTAATCTATACACGCTATTGGTTGCAGTAGCAATATATGTTAAGTCCCTACTTACTTATAACCCTTGGCTACACAACAGTTTCAACCGTGATTTTCGAGTTCAGCGCAACGAAATCTATAAAGACCTTCTATTTCGGCTTCCGAAAAAAAAAACTGTGTCTCAATGTGGCATACAAGACGAAAATCAAGAGAAAGATATGTTGAAAAAATGTTTTTTGTGATCGGTATTCTGAGCTTCACAGTAGGTACCCTTATTTAGAGGTTACATTTGCTCGCGACCTGTTTTTTTTTCCGGAGGCTGCCTCCCTTACGTGAGGACGCTAGTCTCGTCTGCTCGCCTGCCCGTGCCTCTTCACGACGCTTTAATTGGATCCAGTCTCTCTCGACGTCAGCCTAAGGTGGCGGCGCTGCCTTATTGCTCTGTTAGGAGGTCGCCCTTACCCCACACTTGAGTGTACCTCGCCCACCCTCGCGGCTATTTATTGGCCTCAGAGCAAAACTCCAACAGCAGAAAGCAAACAGAAAATATAATTTACGGTTCCATTAAACGTCTATTGCCAGGTTTGCCAACTGTACACGCAGGTAATATGCCATCGGGACCTTTTGAATCATCAACGCCAAGCTGACTCTGATTACTGAGGTTCTTCACCACGGACTAATTTGTGCTCCGATTTTTAATCATGATTTCCAAATGTAATGATCTCGGAATACCTAAATTAATGCAAAAATGCACCGCCTTTCTCGTGGTGTCTGTAATAACACGCACAGGTGTAAGGGCTGTGTGTGTGTTACATGACCGCTCTTTAGAGGATCTACCAACATGCGAGAAGAATGATCATGTCTAACATTTAGGAAGATATATATTTCCGCGCTGCAAAAATTTTCAAGAGGAATTTTCAAGGGCTGAAGCCTGTTAATAACGAATCCCATAATATCATAACCAAACAAGTTTTTTTCCTTGGCAATCGCCAACTTTTGCCTCGATGGATACATATTGTTCATTTTTCCTGACTTATTAAAAATATGTAATCGAGGACTTTGTTTTTTTACTTTTGATCACTGTTCAAAAATCACATGTGGAGGATCGATGTTCAAAAGATAAATCTGACAGAAGTAAAGGACGCAATGAAGGCCGCTATTAGGACAAGGAACTGTGACGGCGTGGTAGAAGAAGAAATAGGAACCGATATCGAACATATGAGTGATTCAGTATTAGAATAGGAGTTTTACAGAGGTTTGGAAAGTATGTGATCAAACAAGGCGGAAGGCATATATAACACTCATTCGGAATTTCTGAAATCACTGTGGAAGTCGCAACCAAACGACTACTGAAGTTGGTGTGTAGAATCAATGATACTGGAGACATATCACCAAACTTCGGATAAATATTATCCACACGATTCCCAAGGTAGTAACAGCAGGTAAGTGCGAAGACTAATAGCTCATGCAACACAGTTACTAACAAGAATAATGTACAGAAGAATGGAAAAGAAAATTCAGAATCCGTTATATGACGATCAGTTTGGCCTCTGGGAGGGTAAAGACATCGGAGACACAGATCTGACGCATTCGGGAAGGACCCAAGACTTACGAAAACTTACGGCACATTCATAGGACGACGACGTAAAAACGCGCTCGAGAATGTAAAATGGCGTAAGACAAAATTATAGGGATGGATGCGCAATATACAATATGTACAGAAACCAAGAGGGAAGACTATTAACGAAGTTCTAGTATTAAAAACTGGGTAACGTAGAGAAGCAGTATTTCACCCCTTCTGTTCAATAAAAAAAAAGGGCTCCGAGCACTATGGGACTTAACATCTGTGGTCATTAGTCCCCTAGAACTTAGAACTACTTAAACCTAACTAACCTAAGGACATCACACACGTCCATGCCCGAGGCAGGATTCGAACCTCCGACCGTAGCAGTCGCGCGGTTCCGGACTGAGCGCCTAGAACCGCGAGACCACCGCGGCCGGCGTTCAATCTACAGATAGCAGAATCAACAAGAGAAATACAAAGAGAGGTTCAGGATTGGGCTTAAAAGTTCAGTGGAAAAGAATAGCAATGATAAGATTCGGTGATAAAAATCGTCTCTTCTGTGAAAGTGAAGAAGACATACAGGATTTCCTGCGTGGAATTAAGAGTCTAACAAGAACAAAATATGGACTGAAGATTAATCAAAGGAAGACAAAAGTAATGAAGAGTAGCAGAAATAAGAATAGCGATAAACATAGCATCTGCATTGGTGACCACGAAGTAGATGAAGTGAAGCATTTTCTCCTACGTTGGAAGAGGACATAAAAAGCAGGCGAGCTGAGGCAAAGAGGGCATTGCTGGCCAAAAGAAGTCTACTGTAGCGGTTTAAGACAGCTTAGTTAGGCAGACACTTACTTTCCTACAGCAGCAACGGACAACACAGCGTTTGCTCGTATATTGTTTATGAGCTCTTAACGAGAGGCGGCTTATTTTGATGTACCTTTGCGCTTTGCACATTAAATTTTTAAATTTATTGCTTGTTTCTGTGTTTACTGCGCACAGCCCCGTGTTTTAATAACTGTTAGAATTCTGCCGTCTTTCCTAAGGGTAGGGTCACTGATTGCTGAGGTTGGATGTGAGGTGAATTGTTGATCCTTCGCACACGGCTATATGCAGGCTGGCTTTGTTCATTCACCTTGAGGCCGCCACCAGTGGGCATCACTGTGGGGCACGAGACATAGGATCGAAGGGATCTCCAGCACTTCCCATGTGTCCTCTGACAATTTCGCTACTGTGACCACCCTAGTTACTGCCCGCATTGATCTAGGCGCTACAGTCTGGAACCGAGCGACCGCTACGGTCGCAGGTTCGAATCCTGCCTCGGGCATGGATGTGTGTGTTGTCCCTAGGTTAGTTAGGTTTAGTTAGTTCTAAGTTCTAGGCGACTCATGACCTCAGAAGTTAAGTCGCACAGTGCTCAGAGCCATTTGAACCATTTGTAAATTGTATTCACTAATACTATGGCATACCAAAAACGACATAATAGTGGTCAATTATTTTGCGACAGTCACGGATAAGGGAACATCAAAACGAATGCCATATTTTCTTCCAAATCCTATCCACATCACAGTGTATTTCGATTTGTACAAATGTCATGACACTATCTCCCAAATGGAACACACAGAATCCAATTCATTCCAAAACACTCTGTACTAAAGAAGATACCAAATTTGAAACAACAAAGTCTTATCGGATATTGTCAAGAATAAGAGAAGAGGAATCCTAAATTACATCCAGAAATCAGCACTAAGCTACTAACAACAGATATGTGGAACAGCAGCACACATAACTGGGATAGCTGTACCTTGTGCCTATCCTTTATAGAGTCAGTGTGTATAGCAAAAAATCCCTCCGTGAGCCTCTTCTAAGCTTGCCAACCATGTGGCACGAAATGGACGTAATGGAGGATGGCCCAAATAAAAGAGATCCGGACCATCTGTGGCAGGATTAACGGAGGGGGAAAAGATCTACAGTTACTCCCAACAGGACAGAGCAAATCCTCATACAGCCGGCAGAACCTCGGAGCACATTTACACAATATTCACGTCTGGCAGAGTTGTTAGTAGAGGTCAGTACGGTCGCAGCACAGCTGCCACCCAAGTCAGTCTGCAGCTCGTGGTCTAGTGGCTAACGTTGCTGCCTCTGGATCACGGAGTCCCAGGTTCGATTCTCGGCCAGGATGGGGATTTTCCCTACCCGGCGACTGGTTGTTTGTGCTGTCCTCATCATTTCATCTTAATCATCAACATCATTCGTCACAGTTGAATTGGACTGTGTAAAAATTGGGACCTTGTACAGCGCTGATGACAGCGCAGTTCAGCGCCCCCCCCCCCCCCCCCCAAACTAAACATCACCGTCACCACCCAAGTCACGTGATCTGTCAGTGTCCGATCACTCTGTATATGGAGCCGTCAAGTCTAAAGTGTGTCGAAACAACCGTCACTGGCCATTTGCTAACCAGGGCCCAAAAGAACCAACAGATGAATGGCGGTCACTTTCAACAGCAGATACATTCAGGTTAGTACTGTATTTCCTCTCCTCTTCTCTTGTTTCTTCGCACCTTGGAACTCTGTTCTCTGGGCCACTTTTACTTGCTCCACCCTGTACTTCTCTCTCGACACACACTTTAAAAATAATACAAAATGGTACACGTGGACAGAAATACCCTTTGTCTGCGTGAGGATAGGAGAATAGAAAAAAAACAGTATGAAGTATGTCAGATTTCGGATTGTCTCAAGGTCGACATTAACGTCAAACAGTAATGAGTCCTTGGTCGTAAAGGCTTTCGCCTGGTAACAGCAACCTAATTCTTAGAGCACGAATGGCTCTGGAACTAGCATAGCCTACAGTGCACGTAGTCGACATCAAGTCGGAATAGTCAAGCGACTTCGGTGCAGCGCCGTTTGTTTACGCTTTACACACAGATATTGAGACTTAAAGGTTAAACATTTTGTCCCGTTTTACACATTTGTTAATTTGTAAATTTAATGCCCGAATTAGTGTTTCTGTGATTGATGCAAAAAGTGAACGGAGAAGCACTTACTTCTAATAGCATAATTTGCTACAATATACACTCCTGGAAATTGAAATAAGAACACCGTGAATTCATTGTCCCAGGAAGGGGAAACTTTATTGACACATTCCTGGGGTCAGATACATCACATGATCACACTGACAGAACCACAGGCACATAGACACAAGCAACAGAGCATGCACAATGTCGGCACTAGTACAGTGTATATCCACCTTTCGCAGCAATGCAGGCTGCTATTCTCCCATGGAGACGATCGTAGAGATGCTGGATGTAGTCCTGTGGAACGGCTTGCCATGCAATTTCCACCTGGCGCCTCAGTTGGACCAGCGTTCGTGCTGGACGTGCAGACCGCGTGAGACGACGCTTCATCCAGTCCCAAACATGCTCAATGGGGGACAGATCCGAAGATCTTGCTGGCCAGGGTAGTTGACTTACACCTTCTAGAGCACGTTGGGTGGCACGGGATACATGCGGACGTGCATTGTCCTGTTGGAACAGCAAGTTCCCTCGCCGGTCTAGGAATGGTAGAACGATGGGTTCGATGACGGTTTGGATGTACCGTGCACTATTCAGTGTGCCCTCGACGATCACCAGAGGTGTACGGCCAGTGTAGGAGATTGCTCCCCACACCATTATGCCGGGTGTTGGCCCTGTGTGCCTCGGTAGTATGCAGTCCCGATTGTGACGCTCACCTGCACGGCGCCAAACACGCATACGACCATCATTGGCACCAAGGCAGAAGCGACTCTTATCGCTGAAGACGTCACGTCTCCATTCGTCCCTACATTCACGCCTGTCGCGACACCACTGGAGGCGGGCTGCACGATGTTGGGGCGTGAGCGGAAGACGGCCTAACGGTGTGCGGGACCGTAGCCCAGCTTCATGGAGACGGTTGCGAATGGTCCTCGCCGATACCCCAGGAGCAACAGTGTCCCTAATTTGCTCGGAAGTGGCGGTGCGGTCCCCTACGGCACTGCGTAGGATCCTACGGTCTTGGCGTGCATCCGTGCGTCGCTGCGGTCCGGTCCCAGGTCGACGGGCACGTGCACCTTCCGCCGACCACTGGCGACAACATCGTTGTACTGTGAAGACCTCACGCCCCACGTGTTGAGCAATTCAGCGGTACGTCCACCCGGCCTTCCGCATGCCCACTATACGCCCTCGCTCAAAGTCCGTCAACTGCACATACGGTTCACGTCCACGCTGTCGCGGCATGCTACCAGTGTTAAAGACTGCGATGGAGCTCCGTATGCCACGGCAAACTGGCTGACACTGACGGCGGCGGTGCACAAATGCTGCGCAGCTAGCGCCATTCGACGGCCAACACCGCGGTTCCTGGTGTGTCCGCTGTGCCGTGCGTGTGATCATTGCTTGTACAGCCCTCTCGCAGTGTCCGGAGCAAGTATGGTGGGTCTGACACACCGGTGTCAATGTGTTCTTTTTTCCATTTCCTGGAGTGTATAATCGGCAATACGCTCAAGCACAGTACGCCAATAAGAAAATAGTGACGGCTGTCTCTTTTCTTCTCGAAACAAAAAACAGTGACATGTGAGCTGTCACATTTGTCCTAAGCATGAAGATGTTCTTCAATTTTGCTCTACATAGGTTTCGATGAAGTTCATTCTGTTCACCTAATGGAAACTATAAGATTGCTGCGAAACGAGCGTAGAATATCCACAGTTCTTTTATACTGGATTTGTCTACACTACTGATGTGATTAAATTCAAAATCTGCAGAGTGTTTACTAGTAAACCCTACGCCACGCCATACATAAATCACTTAACCTGGGAGGTGACAAAAATTCTGTTTTACGCATCAGAATAGTCATTCCAAAGATATGTTTACTACATGTTTAAACTAACCTTTTAAAAGTCACACGTAATAAAAGTACCTATGTATCTATGAATTGTTACATGACTTCAGCACAAAAGTTTGCTTGCAGTTTTAGCGAAGACAAATGGTTCAAATGGCTCTGAGCACTATGGGACTTAACTACTGAGGTCATCAGTCCCCTAGAACTTAGAACTACTTAAACCTCACTAGCCTAAGGACATCATAGACATCCATGCCCGAGGTAGAATTCGAACATGCGACCGCAACGGTCGCGTGGTGCCAGACTGAACCGCCTAGAAACGCTCGGTCACAGTGGCCGACGTTAGTGAAGATAGAAAGTTTAATAATACGCGTATTTGTCCAGTTTTCATACTTCTATTCAACCGTAAAGAGAATGCTGAATAATTGTTGCTACCATTGATGCAAATCGAAATAAGTGGAAGAAGGAACAGTTACTTTTCATAGGTAAATACCACGAAGTCGCATGACGAGTGTGCTCCCTGCCGCCGTTGGATAAGCAGCTGCTGCAGCAAGTCGTATAACCCTAGCTTACTTATTTGTTAGATAGTTTAATTAATTTCTTTGCGTGTTTTTGGGTACTTGCATTGTTTAATTCTTATATTTCGGGCGTATTATAGTATTTGAGGGTTGTAGCATCGCGCCTTAGTACCTGAATAGTGCAAATTCGCGTAGTCGTCTGTCTTCTGTTTTTGTTGTGAACGGCCAGTGTCGGTTGGCCAGTCAGTGTGCTCCCTGCCGCCGTTGGATAAGCAGCTGCTGCAGCAAGTCGTATAACGCTAGCTTACTTATTTGTTAGATAGTTTAATTAATTTCTTTGCTTGTTTTTGGGTACTTGCATTGTTTAATTCATATATTTCGGGCGTATTATAGTATTTGACAGTTGTAGCATCGCGCTTTAGTGTTTACTTCGTAGATTCTTATTTAAATTGCGTGAGAGTTTCGTATAGGAGGTGCAATTTCGAGTTTTAGTTACTGTAATCGTAAATTCAGCAGATTGTAGCGCAGTCGTTAGGCATTTGTACAGGTTAGTTGATACATTCTTTGTGTGTTCCGCTTGCGTTATCTAGGCACGGACTCGTGTTTCAGTAACTGCTGTTAAACATCGATTAGAATGGACAGGGACTGCGATTGCTGTCTTCGGATGAGGGCTGACTTGGCATCCCTTCGCTCACAGCTGCAATCGGCGCTTACTTCGGTCGCGCAGCTTGAGGCTGTTGCCAATGGGCACCACTGTGGGGAGCCGGACTCGGATATCACGGGGATGTCAACCTCATCCCGTCTGTCCCCAGATCGGTCTGCCGCTGTGGTTGCCCCGGTTGCTGCCCGCAGTGGGGCTGAGCCCTCGCCTGTGGTTGATTGGGAGGTCGTTCCAAGGCGTGGCAGGCAGCGAAAGGCGTCCCCGGAGGCTGATCAGAAAGCCTCCCCGGTGCGTCTGACAAACCGGTTTCAGGCACTGTCTCTGGCTGAGCCAGATGCAGCTGCCTGCCCTGTTTCAGAGGATCATTCTCAGCCTTCAACGTCCGGGCAATCGCAGAGGTTGGGCTTACTGGTAGTTGGGAGCTCCAATGTTAGGCGCGTAATGGGGCCCCTTAGGGATATGGCGGCTAAGGAGGGGAAGAAATCCAGTGTGCACTCCGTGTGCATTCCGGGAGGAGTCATTCCTGATGTGGAAAGGGTCCTTCCGGATGCCATGAAGAGCACAGGGTGCAGCCAGCTGCAGGTGGTGGCACATGTCGGCACTAATGACGTGTGTCGCTTTGGATCTGAGGAAATTCTCTCTGGATTCCAGCGGCTATCTGATTTGGTGAAGGCTGCCGGTCTTGCTTACGAGATGAAGGCAGAGCTCACCATCTGCAGCATCGTTGACAGAACCGACTGCGGACCTTTGGTGCAGAGCCGGGTGGAGGGTCTGAATCAGAGGCTCAGACGGTTTTGCGACCGTATTGGCTGCAGATTCCTTGACTTGCGCCATAGGGTGGTGGGGTTTCGGGTTCCGCTGAATAGGTCAGGAGTTCACTACACTCAGCTGGCGGCTACACGGGTAGCGGAGGCTGTGTGGCGTGGACTGGGCGGTTTTTTAGGTTAGAAGGCCTCGGGAAAGTGCGGGATGGGCTGCAATGTCAAAGGGTGCTTGGCAATTACAGGACGTGCTTGGATCAAGGAACAGTTGGAATTATAGTTGTAAACTGTTGTAGTTGCGCTGGAAAAGTCCCTGAGCTCCAAGCGCTAATAGAAAGCACAGAAGCTGATATCGTTATAGGTACAGAATGCTGGCTAAAGCCTGAAATAAGTTCTGCAGAAATTTTTACGAAGTCTCAGACGGTGTTCAGGAAAGATAGATTAGGCAGAATTGGTGGTGGAGTGTTGGTGTCTGTCAGTAGTGGTTTATCTTGTAGTGAAGTCGAAGTAGATACTCCGTGCGAATTGGTGTGGGTGGAGGTTATACTTAACAGCCGAATTAAGTTAATAATTGGCTCCTTCTACCGACCCCCAGACTCCGATGATACAGTTGCGGAACAGTTCAGAGAAAGTTTGAGTCTCGTAACAAATAAATACCCCACTCATACGGTTATAGTTGGTGGGGACTTCAACCTACCCTCGGTATGTTGGCAAAAATACTTGTTCAAAACCGGTGGTAGGCAGAAAACGTCTTCCGAGATTGTCCTAAATGCATTCTCCGAAAATTATTTAGAGCAGTTAGTCCACGAACCCACGCGAATTGTAAATGGTTGCGAAAACACACTTGACCTCTTGGCCACAAACAATCCAGAGCTGATAGAGAGCATCATGACTGATACAGGGATTAGTGATCACAAGGTCAATGTAGCTAGGCTCAATACCATTTCTTCCAAATCCATCAGAAACAAACGCAAAATAATTTTATTTAAAAAAGCGGATAAAGTGCCACTAGAAGCCTTCCTAAAAGACAATTTCCATTCCTTCCGAACTGACTATGCGAATGTAGACGAGATGTGGCTCAAATTCAAAGATATAGTAGCAACAGCAATTGAGATATTCATACCTCATAAATTGGTAAGAGATGGAACGGATCCCCCGTGGTACACAAAAAAGGTCCGAACGCTGTTGCAGAGGCAACGTAAAAAGCATGCGAAGTTCAGAAGAACGCGAAATCCTGAAGATGGGCTAAAATTTACAGACGCGCGAAATTTGGCACGTACTTCGATGCGAGATGCCTTTAATAGGTTCCACAACGAAACATTGTCTCGAAATTTGGTAGAAATTCCGAAGAAATTCTGGTCGTATGTAAAGTACACAAGCGGGAAGACGCAGTCAATACCTTCGCTGCGCAGTGCCGATGGTACTGTTATCGACGACTGTGCCGCTAAAGCGGAGTTATTGAACGCAGTTTTCCGAAATTCCTTCACCAGGGAAGACGAATGGAATATTCCAGAATTTGAAACACGAACATCTGCTAGCATGAGTTTCTTAGAAGTAGATACCTTAGGGGTTGCGAAGCAACTCAAATCGCTTGATACGGGCAAGTCTCCAGGTCCAGATTGTATACCGATTAGGTTCCTTTCAGATTACGCTGATACTATAGCTCCCTACTTAGCACTCATATACAACCGCTCGCTCACCGATAGATCTGTACCTACAGATTGGAAAATTGCGCAGGTCGCACCAGTGTTCAAGAAGGGTAGTAGGAGTAATCCATTTAACTACAGACCTATATCATTGACGTCGGTTTGCAGTAGGGTTTTGGAGCATATACTGTATTCAAACATTATGAATCACCTCGAAGGGAACGATCTATTGACACGTAATCAGCATGGCTTCAGAAAACATCGCTCTTGTGCAACGCAGCTAGCTCTTTATTCGCACGAAGTAATGGCCGCTATCGACAGGGGATCTCAAGTTGATTCCGTATTTCTAGATTTCCGGAAAGCTTTTGACACCGTTCCTCACAAGCGACTTCTAATCAAGCTGCGGAGCTATGGGGTATCGTCTCAGTTGTGCGACTGGATTCGTGATTTCCTGTCAGGAAGGTCGCAGTTCGTAGTAATAGACGGCAAATCATCGAGTAAAACTGAAGTGATATCAGGTGTTCCCCAGGGAAGCGTCCTGGGACCTCTACTGTTCCTGATCTATATAAATGACCTGGGTGACAATCTGAGCAGTTCTCTTAGGTTGTTCGCAGATGATGCTGTAATTTACCGTCTAGTAAGGTCATCCGAAGACCAGTATCAGCTGCAAATCGATTTAGAAAAGATTGCTGTATGGTGTGCCAGGTGGCAGTTGACGCTAAATAACGAAAAGTGTGAGATGATCCACATGAGTTCCAAAAGAAATCCGTTGGAATTCGATTACTCGATAAATAGTACAATTCTCAAGGCTGTCAATTCAACTAAGTACCTGGGTGTTAAAATTACGAACAACTTCAGTTGGAAGGACCACATAGATAATATTGTCGGTAAGGCGAGCCAAAGGTTGCGTTTCATTGGCAGGACACTTAGAAGATGCAACAAGTCCACTAAAGAGACAGCTTACACTACACTCGTTCGTCCTCTGTTAGAATATTGCTGCGCGGTGTGGGATCCTTACCAGGTGGGATTGGCGGAGGACATCGAGAGGGTGCAAAGAAGGGCAGCTCGTTTTGTATTATCGCGTTATAGGGGAGAGAGTGTGGCAGATATGATACACGAGTTGGGATGGAAGTCATTACAGCATAGACGATTTTCGTCGCGGCGAGACCTGTTTACGAAATTTCAGTCACCAACTTTCTCTTCCGAATGCGAAAATATTTTGTTGAGCCCAACCTACATAGGTAGGAATGATCATCAAAATAAAATAAGAGAAATCAGAGCTCGAACAGAAAGGTTTAGGTGTTCGTTTTTCCCGCTCGCTGTTCGGGAGTGGAATAGTAGAGAGATAGTATGATTGTGGTTCGATGAACCCTCTGCCAAGCACTTAAATGTGAATTGCAGAGTAGTCATGTAGATGTAGATGTAGACGGTGGAGACAACGTATGTTGACGACAAAAATCATCTTCTGGGGATGTGGACGCTCACCACACACACACTGAAACCATGATAAAAGGTATTTCACGCAAGTCTGAAAAATTTCATAAAATCATTTGTTGAAAAGAATATGAGGAGCACAATTACTGCTTCACTGTTGGAATAAATGATGCAGATCATTACTGGCAAGATACTACAAAACTGGTGGCGATGCCAAAATGTTGTATTTAATATTTGGAATTAAGCAACCTGTAAAAAGAGAATGCGCAGTTACCTACTCTAGTCTCTCAGTAGCGTAGAAAGAAGAGAACCATCGGTAGGATGATGAGTCAGTACACTGAAATTCCGTTGCTAGTTTATTAAGCGCCCACAGCAATAATACTACATTCTCATAAAGAAACTTCTCCTGCGTGCAAGTCAAATCATTTTACTCCTTATCTATACCAATCCCTGAACTTGTTGTCGTAGAGTACTTCATCATGGCCGGCCAGAGTGGCCGAGCGGTTCTACGCGCTACAGTCAGGAACTGCGCGACCGCTACGTTCCCAGGTTCGAATTCTGCCTCCGGCATGGATGTGTGTGATGTCCGTAGGTTAGTTAGGTTTAAGTAGTTCTAAGTTCTAGGGGACTGATGACCTCAGAAGTTAAGTCCCATAGTGCTCAGAGCCATTTGAACCATTTTGAACTTCATCATGTCATAAATACACTTGTCACTCCATTGTCACACCTAGATTCAGGGCTTTCTGCGAGGCATTAATGTGAAAATAGACCGAACGCATCAATGGGGCTGATAAACCATATTTGCTGTGTAAGTTTATCATGAAATAATTTCCTAGATCTATAAATACATACGAGCTGACATTCTGCTTGCATTGGTTGCACAAGTACAAGGATTTGCTCGAAAATTTGTCAGGAGGTTTCACAGAAAATGTTACCAAGCTTAACTGAATAATTTTACGATAACATTGTAAGAGTGCCGCATACCTTAGTATATCACCTTGCAATAGGGCGGTGGTGGAAGAACGAAGGAGAAAGGAATCGATTCGTCTGGTAGATGGTAACAGAAAAAATATAAAACCAGTAACACGTTACAAATGAACATACATCTTACTTCACATAGCGATTCCAAATTTCAGCGCCAATTTTCATGTTTGTAATTATAATATCAAGAGCGATCAAAAAGTTTCCGTTCGAAGGTCGTACAGTCTAGAATCGGTATGACAATCACGCAAAATCGCCGTGAGCACTACGTCAACCATCTCACCGATGCACTATGCATTAATATATCCGTTTGTTAAAACACCGCGTCCTCCTGCCTGAAGAAGTTCGTAGCGGCCGGTTCTACGTCCTCAACTGACAACAACCGTCGACTCTTCAAGACATTTTTTAAGGGATCGAAGGCGTGGTAATTGCATCGGATGAGATCAGGTCTCTAGGATGGGTGAACAAGCGCCTGCCACTTGAGTTGGCGCAATTTCTCCGTCACATTTGCGACATGGAGACGTGCCTTATGATCAAGCACCAGCCGCCGTTGTCGCAGTTTGTACACAACGGTAAATTTAGACAGATATGCTGCCCCATACACATTCTTCGTTTCCCGATAAATGTCTACGGGTTATTGCGCTTCGTTAGACAAGGAAAGAATAACAGCACGTTGATCCTGCTTGGACCCATTTGGTAACAAGGTCGTCAGTAGTTCACGTTTCCGCATTTACAGCACGCACGTCGGAAAGACGCACTACTCCCTTCCCTACACGTCGGTACTTATACACCCGCATCGGAGCAGCGCTACGTTGCATATACGCTGCAGAAATTCCCTCAAACGGAAACTTTTTTGTCGCCCCTTATAGTTCAAGGTACAGAAAGTTTTCAATCAGCATTTTCAGAAGTGAAAGTCTGCAAGAGTTCCGTTTGAAGAACTACAGCTTTCATGATTATATAACTAGAGGACTCTAATTAATCTCATCATATCATATCTCCTATGGAATAAATTGGCATTCAGTTTGAATCGGAATTGAGAGAGACATTTGGACTTTTGTACGACGAAAGAAGCCTTTCTTGGCCTCTAGTGGAGGGCTCGCTCCGAGAAAGTAAGTGTTCCGACTGACATCCGCGCCCACGGACGATATTCAAATCGCTCTGGCGCTATCTGTAATCTATGTCAAGCAGTCTGTGTGGCTAGTCTACGCTGAGCAGTCTGTGTACTGCCGCAGTTAGAGCTGTTATGTCACTGCGCAGCTCCTCCCGCCGGAGGTTCGAGTCCTCTATCGGGCATGGGCGTGTGTGTGTGTTGTTCTTAGCACAGGTTAGTTTAAGTAGTGTGTAAGCCTACGGACCGATGACCTCTGCAGTTCGGTCCCTTAAGAACTCACACACATTAGAACATTAGTCTGTGTACTCAGTTCGTGCTACTCAGTCCGTAGCTGTCGTTATAAAAATTATAACCGCATGCCTCAACTTTTCTTTTAACTCTGTTTTTGTGGAAACGAAAATGTGAGTATCTAATAGGTGTTTACGACATTGAGTGTTGCAAGTAATATTTTTATAAGTAGACAATGAATGATTTGCATATTAACATATCTCATATTCCACGCTGCAAGTGTAACAGTGGAGCTATCAAATTCCAAGACCAGTAAATTTACTTCTGACCGGCCCGCAGTTATTTCAATCTGTAGAGTTGAACATTGGAACAGCATCAGACTTTCAACTCGAGAACGTGATAGTAACTGCTCCATATTCTATTTTACCACCTTCTCGAAAAAAAAGCATATCTTTCTATTAGTAACCATACTGGAGGCAGCATTTTTCAGCAGATGGTGGAGACATGTCTACAACTAAACTGAGGAATGCAGGTAAAGCTTTCAGACTATTTTCAGGTTACCTATTCGAGTGGGCTGTAGGCCCTTGTGTTGTGGGTGGCAAGTAAAACCTTTAGGTACTGGAGAACCAATTGCGTAAATCAAACTGGCCGTTGTTAGGTTGTTTTTTGCTGAACTGTTAAGAAATTTTCCATTACCCGAACAGAAAATCAGAACCAAATAAAAAGACACACTCCCCAGTCCAGCAAAATCTCGTCTTGGGCAATGGATTCATGTTCACGGAATGTAACGGAATGTTAGTCCATGGCACGGAAAACTGAGTCTGATATTCCGTCCAGAATAGTAGGAAAGTAAATCAAACGATATTTTTCAGAGGTAACGTAAGAGAGATAAAATCCGAAGTTTAATCCTTTAAAAATGAGTTACCGTAACCGTGTCACTAGAATTACTACATTTTCACACGTATCCGGACGTTTTACTGCCGTCTCTGCACTCTCCGCGCCAGTGCTTTCACTGCCACATTCGCTCTCTTGTACGTGACACACAATTCGCCGTAATCGGGCACCGCAAGCAGCACGCCACAACGGTGGCCGCGCCGGAAAGAAATGTTTGCCGCCGCTATTGTCGCTTTTTGCACGGCGCCATTGTAGCGGTGGGTGTAATTTTTCGTGCGCTAGGATATGACTCGTAGACAAACAGAAGTGCGGCGGCGCTAACAATAGGAGAGCGACCCGCGCGCCGTGCCACCGGTGTGCGGGCCCAGAACACGGGGGCCACTGCCGCGAGAGTGGGCGCGCTCCGCTGAATGGCGAGGCCCCCCACCCTGCAGCTTGTTCGCCGCTGCTGGCGAGCACAGCTCTGCTTGCCGTTGTCACGGGAATAACTGTTACGGTAGGCTAGAAGCGCGACACCGTGCGTGTAGCGCTAGAAACAGAAAAGGAAGGTTACGGTTTTTGGTTTCGTGTGCATTAGAACAGAACTCAAGTTCTTTTCCACAAGAACCTCTCCGTCATTTGCCTTAAGCGACGAACAGAAAACACGGATTGTTCCGAATGAGGGACCAGTGTGTTACGTTCCAGATCAGTTCAGACACATTTTCACCTCGAAATACATTAGTGTTCCAAAACAATATTACCGTATGCATATCGTCTTAATGACCACCTTAGGAACGCAATACATGGTTTCTAAAAAGCCTTGGTAGATTTCCATAGGTATGTGGCAGCAGATTTCTACCCAACAGGTCACGGATTTCTTGTAAATTACACTACTGGTCATTACAATTGCTACACCAAGAAGAAATGCAGATGATAAACGGGTATTCATTGGAAAAATATATTGTACCAGAACTTACATGTGATTACATTTACACGCAATTTGGGTGTATACATCCTAATAAATCAGTACCCAGAAAAACCACCTCTGGCGGCAATAACGGCCTTGATACGCCCGGGCATTAAGTCAGAGCTTCGATGGCGTGTACACGTACAGCTGCCCATGCACCTTCAACACGGTACCACAGTTCATCATGAGTAGTGACTGGTGTATTGTGACGAGCCACTTGCTCGGCCACCATTGACCAGACGTTTTCAATTGATGAGAGAACTGGAGAATGTGCTGGCCCGGGCAGCAGTTGAACATTTTTGTATCCAGAAAGGCCCGTACAGGACCTGCAACATGCGGTCGTGCATTATCCTCCTGAAATCTAGGGTGTCGCAGGGGTCGAATGAAGGGTAGAGCTACGGGTCGTAACACATCTGAAATGTAACGTATACTGTTCGAAGTGCCGCCAATGCGAACAAGAGCTGACCGAGATGTGTAACCAATGGCACCCCATACCATCACGATGGGTGATACTCCAATATAGCGATGACCAATACACCCTTCCGAAGTGCGTTCACCGCTATGTCGCTAAACACGGATGCGACCATCATGATGCTGTAAACAGAACCTGGATTCATCCGAAAAAATGACGTTTTGCCATTCGTGCACCCACGTTCGTCGTTGAGTACACCATCGCAGGCGCTCCTGTCTGTGATGCAGCGTCAAGGGTAACCGCAGCCATGGTCTCCGAGCTGATAGTCCATGCTGCTACAAACGTCGTCGAACTGTTCGTGCAAATGGTTGTTGGTTTGCAAACGTCCCCATATGTTGACTCAGGGATCGAGACGTGGCTGCACGATCCGTTACAGCCATGCGGATAAGACGTCTGTCATCTCGACTGCTAGTAATACGAGGTCGTTGGGATCCAGCACGGAGTTCCGTATTACCCTCCTGAACCCACCGATTCCATATTCTGCTAACACTCATTGGATCTCGACCAACGAGAGCAGCAATGTCATGATACGATAAACCGCAATCAGGATAGGCTACAAAACGAATTTTATCGAAGTCGGAAACGTGATGGTACGCATTTCTCCTCCTTACAGGAGGTATCACAACAATTCACCAGGCAACGCTGGTCAGCTGTTGTTTCTGTATGAGAAATCGGTTGGAAACTTCTCTCATGTCCGCACGTTGTAGGATTCGCCACCGGCGCCAACCTTGTGTGAATGCTCTGAAAAGCTAATCCTTTGCATATCACAGCATCTTCTTCCTGTCCATTAAATTTCGCCTCTGTAGCACGTCATCTTCGTGGTGTAGCAATTTTAATGGCCAGTAGTGTTCTTACCAGTATACCATGCCGGATGTTCTCGCCTACTAGATCGGCAACCCTTCGGGCAGATGTTTCCCACTGCTAGCCGGCACTGCCTCTGCACGCGTCGACATAGCAAATACGACATGACGCCGTCAACACCGGTCATCAGGAGGCGAAGCTGCAGAGCGCCGCCAGCAAGGAACCTACTCGCGTCCCTGCGCTACGATACAGTGAAGTAGCTCCAACAATATTCTGACGCAGCAGCTATCCAGGGTGTATCATTAATGGCGTAAACGCATACAGTCGAAAGTACACGATACTAGAAGCAAAAAAGTCTCAGTAAACATAGGGTCGAAAATTATTACCTTGAGAGCTACGAGCAATTTTTCCATCTTCGATACTGTGAAACAAACCTCTTGTACTGCAAGTTCTTTGCTTTCCATGTTTTCGGAACTGATAGTATGGACCAAAACAAGAAAAAAAAGGTCAGTGAACGTGCTCTAAAATGCATTCCTTAAGAGCTATGAACACAACTCTTCTAATCATTAAGTGCTCGTAACTTTTAAGGGATGCGTTTTAGAGCACATGTTTGCTGGACATTTTTT